>NW_027280468.1:0-669332 GCF_046629955.1 Centroberyx affinis | reverse complement strand
GCTACAGGCTGATAAACCCTCAGGATTATGAACACTGTTGGTCTGCTATCAATATAGTAGACCAAATGAGCCATTATTATCGCCATTAGCACAGCACAGAAATAGCAAACTCTTGGAAAGGTTAGCTGTGGGCCCCCTGTTGTTTAACTAATGTGCATCTGTAAAGGTCATATTAGCATGCATCTAATATGTGGCTTATGTGTGACAATGTTCCTCCTCTCGCCACACCAATCGAGTAGCAAGGAAGAGAGTCCCTTGGTAGAGGTCAGTTCTTTACTACAAGTCTCCTCTGCTGGCAGAGCTGACCTTATGAATATTCACAAGTTCAGAAGCAACCATATCGTTCTCTGTAGTTTAAGATCTGATAAGCTCTACTCTTGATGGCTGTTGACCTTACATCCGAGCTCCTTGCAAGATATGGGAGTTACTGGTTAACTTCTGTTAAACGAGAGTGCTCTTGCTGAGATCCTTGATTTGATCCTCCGAGTCAAATCTTTACTGAAGTAGTATAGGCCAGGAACTGCCACATTTTCTGACTTGTGTTTTTCAGTCAGGTAATTGATCTGAACCAATCTGCAGTGTTTTGCTGAGGCCATAATTTGGCACAAATGAGCACAACCTAGCCTACAAGCAGACACAGGCTGTATTTCCAGCTAGTATTTGGCAGGTCTGAAAAAAGTCATATAATATTTCTGTGAATAAAATAATGCAATACTCTGGGGAAAAAACAGACTCATTAATAAGACAAAAAATGAAAATGGTACTTCCTTATGTGGAGGTACTTGAATATCTCAGACTTGTTATGTTTGTCTGATGCAACAATGATTTAAAAGACCAACTGAGGACACAATGTACATAACAAATCCTTAGTGAGATCCAATGTAGAAATGCATAGTATTTATGAACCAAGGACACTGGAAGGGTAGATGGAACCAGATGCCTCATGCAAAGGATATCTAGTCTATGGTCATGTGCTGTGAAAACATAGAAATTATAGGATTTCTAGGATTGAAATCTGAAATCAGAGGATTTCACCAGGCTTGGAAAGACTGAAAAACTGGAAAGTGAGGCTCTGAACCTTGAAACCCCATATCCCACAAGAATCATTAAAAATTGTTGTGCCCAGTGGATGGAATGTTTGCCACAGCTTCCATAATAAAATATGGCCACACCAACTATACTGAAGTTATGTTATTTTCCTTTCTGGAAATCATTAGTCTATAGGGTATAGAGTGAAAAAATGCCAAAGCTTAGAACTGCAAGAGAGGTGATTTCACTTTGAGACAATGATACTCCCGTCTACTAAACATACAGTGTGCTAAAGTAGGAACACACAAATTAACTTAATATTGGAGGCACAGTGGGGAAATTGGTACTGATCTTCTCATTATTCAACAGTATATTAATCAAATAGATTATTTGATTATTTATTTATTATTTAAAATGTCAGTGTATCCCCATAAATTGGCTATGGGTATGGTAATAGGTATGAAATTGCTTGCTCAGGAAATTTTTGAATGTATTTTGAAAATACATTCAGTATTTATATTAGATACAGCATATAACAGGGGGGTTTGGAAATATATTTTGTTACACTGCAAGAAACCTGTAATTTGTAATCGCATTTTGTGATTTATTTGCGCCCATCTCTAGTAACACAGTAAGACTTTTTCTTACCGTCCATGATTTCGTCTGGCCTCTTGCGTTTCTCATACACGACGATGATGACTACTAGGATTATGATTTCTGCCAGCACACCCAGGAAAGGCCAAAGCGGTGCAAGGTGGCTGCGCACCCGTAGAATAGAGGTCACAGCGTTGTTACCAATCACGTTGGTGGCATTGCACTGGTATTGACCAGGATCTGTGCTTATATCCAAGTTTAGTATATTCAGCTCGGTGTAGTTGTCTCTGTTGGTGATGAAGTAGCGTCCAGAGGAGTTGTCGATGTCCTGGAAAAGAGTGACCATTTATTAAAGTTAATTACTTTGAGTGACAAATTTGGAGTTGATACATTTGGAGTAGATACACAGTAGGCATACATTTTGCAAATCAAAGTTTACCATAGTGTGAATCAATCATGTATGTATGTATGTATGTATGTATGTATGTATGTACAGTATGTATGTATACCGTGTAAGATGTTCCCTCCAGTTTACGCCATGTCCAGGTGGGATGTGGGTAACCAACAGACTTGCAGTACAGCATTGCATTTTCCCCTTCTTTTTTATTTTCACTTCGCTTGTGGCCAGTGATATCTGGCAAAGCTGGAATGGTAAAATAAATTTAAAAAAATCAGATAATTACCTGAGTTGGCACCAGTTAGACATTCAAAGGAGTATTTTAACTCCTACCAGATGGCATGAATAAGGAAAGCATGATGAGCTGTTCTGGCTGTGATTATAATTTGTATTATTGAGATATCTATGAAAGTGAGAGGTGTGTAATTAAGATTTTGCATGGTTCAGTTGTTACATTGTAACATTGAAATTTTCTTAACTTGAAGCCAGTTCACTGATAAGGTTATGAAACGATGAGCTGTTGATAAGTTGTTAAGAAGCGTGGTTAGTGGGTTCTTTTGAAGTTTACTCTTAGATGTTTTATTTTTTTGATGGTGAAGACAAGCTTGATCACCATACTCTGAAAAAATATTCAGATCTACATCTGATGACCTGGGGTTCACTGAAGTTCATTACAAGGCACTGTATAAAGAAGACCACATGACATACATTTCTGCAAAGAAATCTTCAAACAAAGGAAAAACAACCTTAACATTTAATGAACAAATAGTTTTAGTCCTAATTTTGGGGGGGGGGAAATCATTACCTGAATTTCTATTATTCAATATCTCTTAAACATATAGCCTCCCATGTATAGAAGTGTTATTGTTTTGTCAGCGAGTGACTTAAGTTACCTACTATCCTTTAAACAGTAATTATCATAATACATTTTGATTTTGGGTGATCAATGATTTTGTAAACATAGATATGTTTGTTTGTTTGTTTGTTTGTTTGTTTTCCAAATAGTGAATATCATTCTGGAACAAACAAAACCAAATCAATATAAGTCAGCCATCATAGGGGTGGGTGATCAGTATAACATCAGAGCCTGCAGATGTTCCGATCGGAGACCATGACATAGTTCCATGGTGAATCCCACATAACAGAGACTTGAGTCAAAGGAAAAAAGTGTAAATTGGCTCTGATAAATGATTAAACCGTAGGTTAAAAACACAACAGAAAGGGTATGAAATTTAAGGTCATAAAGCATCGTAGCAATTCAAGCGTGTCCGAGTCAAACTGGTGGATCCATTGATCACAATGACTGACTCTTTCCCAAAGGTGAAATTTCAGACAAAGAAGTCTCCATTTAACTCATAGCATCAGTAAGATAACTGTTCCAGCCACTAATCCTCAAAATTAATAGTAATTCCTTCCATGCAATTAAGCAGGATAAGGGAGAGGCCTGGAGTGAGCATTTTTCAGCTGTGCATGGATAATGAAGCAGGAGGGGTCTGAGCTCTTTGGTGACATCACCCCACTATAATTATGGCGCACACGTGCTCGCTTAGCAGGGGAGTGGCCAAGCTCATTTCTGCCTTATCCTGACTGTATTATGCCAATGACTGACAGCACAGAGACAGCCCTCTGAGTGGCGCTAAAACAGGCAGAAACCTCCATTTCACACTGCTGACAGCCTGTGATTACTAATCCCCCTGTGCTAGACTGAGGTAGAATCTCGCTGTATGAATGTCAGAGAGATGTGTGAGGCGGAGCAAGGTCATAACTGTCAATAAGACCTGCAGATTAAGATGACGTCAGGTGGAGAAGAGTCGAAATTAAATCTTTCATTATTTGCTTTCCCATTTACCAATGTTTAAGTAGTTTAATGCTGTGATTGCGAGGATTTGTGTAAAATGATATACACTTGGACTATCTATTTTGTTTCTTTCAAGGGTATTTGAAATTATCAATACCCAAGCTAAAATAAATCATTTTTGTAGAGAAATATGCGTAAAAATATACTAAAAATTGAGAAATGTGAGGTACCAAATGTGTAGCTCTGGCAAGCTTAGCATCATGGACAATAAACTCTGCTCCTGCCATAGAGATGGCTGGGACCGGATTCAGAGCCTTAATCCCACAACATCACACAACCCTCCATCTGTTGCCTCTGAGCTGAGTCCTGCAAGGATGAGTGTGCCAAGGACACTGTAGGCGAGGGAGCTCAGTGAACTGCTGCCAGGAGCGCAGAGCAAGGCTGGCTAGCATAACGGTGGACTTGCTACCTGGGTCACAAAAGATCTCAAACACCTCTAGAAAATGGCAAGAGCACTTGAGCATGGAAGGAAATGCTCTATCAAAACATTGTGCATTCCTATATTTTCTGTACATGGAGTGTATTCAAAGTACAAAATCATGCATTGTCAATTTAGTTAAAAAAAACTGACTGTTTCTCCAAGGAAGAGACAGCAAGCTTAAACAGCCACAGGCCTGCAGTCTGCCGATGGCTAGGACATTGCAGTTTGAATGGTGATGAGTCCCATCATCTCACAAGCCAGTGAAAGCAGAACACACACGGCCATCACCCGTGTTACGCAATCAGGCAGTGCTTTAAGACAGCCGCGGAATAAGAGGCAGGGCATGCTCAGTATGCACCATAGCCATGCCACAGCAAATTGGCTTAAGCACTACACACGGGCAAGCTTCTCTTGAACAAGGTTTCACTTGCCCTTACTCCCTAGAGAAGATCCCTTATTCAAGTCGATGGCTTCGCTGTCAGCTTGAATGAAACCAACACGGTAGTTCTTCGGTTAGCTTTTCTAGCTATTAAGGAGATTGTCCTAGTGTACTAGAGTTTAACCTTTTCTACTTTAACTGATAATTACTGTCAAACTACTATGAACCCAGTCATTAATTAACAAACATTAAAAAAATAGAAACAAGTTTAATACAATTGTTCAGTGTGTAACTGCTCATAGAGAGGGCCTGGCCTTGTGTTTGTGTATTTGGTGAGCATGTGCACTCCCTGTCCATTTTGCTAGACTGTCGTCTCAGTGAAAGCTAAGAGTGACAACAGCCTCGGGATTGCTCCCTGTCATCACCACTGCACTGGATGAACCCAAACATCTTTGTCAGCAAGGACTCCGTTCACACAGCTTTAGGTTGTTAACTTTTGTAGGACACCTACAGTATACCTCTCCATCTCTCTCTCAGTAGAATGTCACAGATGACATAAAAAGAACTCAAATCGAGGTCTTTTTTTAGAACCTGAATATTTGGCAGACACCATATAAAAAAAAATGTCGGGCAATGGCATACATCTTTTGAAAAAAATACATTTGTGTTATTCACATCCGTTACCAAATGGTTCAGGTCTTATTGTGTGGCAGAGGAATCTTACCTTTTACTTCAATAGTAGCGTTTGCATTTGGTGCCATGTCAAATGTGTAAACACACATGTATTCCCCAGCATCATCTGCCCTTGGTTTATTGATTCTGCAAAACACAAAATACCAAGTTATTCCATAGATTTAATTTACTATTACTTATTTTGCAAGTCATTTATATTGTAATTATTATGATAAAGTATGCTAATTTCAGTTCAGCTCTGTAGTAATTGGTTTGGACTACAACAGTGACTGACTGAAGGGTCTACAAGCCCATGGGAGACAAAATGTTGGCATTCTGCTGTTTTATTACAGAAGGAGAGCTTTGGATTCTGCAGGGAAGGGCACCATAGACATTTTAGCTGTAGTCTTCAGTGTATTACTGATGAAATGTGACAAGGAAGTGACCAATTGGTCTTATCTTGTGGCTAGGGAGATTCTGTGGTATGTCTATGGGGGGCGACAGTAGCTTTGTCCTCTGATGGGTATACTGTGTGACAGCAGGAACTAACAACTAACTAGGTCTTTAGGCTTTGATAGTGTTTTCCATTTCTAGTTAGATGCACGGGTTCAGTTCAATGTTTGTCTTAAGGCAGTGATACACAGGGTAATTTTTGGGGAATGCTATTGAGCAAGATAGTCAACGTTGTTACTTCAGGATTACTGCATTGCTTGCACAGCTACTTCCATTTGCCAGGGAAGATTCAAATAGATTTTAGACCCTGGGTCTCATTTTACTTTTCTGTGCTGGGAGCGCTTACCATCTACATTGCCCCCTCCTCCAAGAAATTGCCTAGTGTATCACTGCCCTTAGCGGCATGTTATTTGTCACCTGTATGCCGTGTTTTTTTGCTCTGTCCGTGTATTGGCGATCTCCTGTCCATTCTTCATCCAGAAGCTTTCATGATGGGCATTATGGGCGTTGGTCAGGTTACACTGCAGAGTGACAGGTGGCCAAGGAGTGTCCGCTGCCAGGATGGTCTGATCAGAGGCATTGATCTTTGGCTCTGGAAGACAGAGACAGTCAAACCTTATCACAGAACTGGGGCTCAACACTGTACTAATGCTTCCTCCCATTATAGCTGTAGGCTGTATGCTGTTTTTGTAAGACCTGCGTAGGAGGGTGTCTATGAACTGAGGACACATTTGCACGCAACAAACAAACAAAACACATAAGCACATGAAACGGCTGGAATGACTTGTATCCACCTATAATCTTTAGAGTAATGTAGAGTAAAAGTAATTTAGTTTTCTAGTATTCGTTAATGGAGTCGCTAAGTGTGCAAAGTCTTAAATCAATTGAACTACTCTAATCCACACCTCAACACCGACACTACATTAACATGAAGACCATAGCTGTAACCGCTACCATAAGACCTACCTTTGGTTTAAACAAACACAAAAAAGATTAATCCATATTAAGTTGTTATTACAGCCATCTCATCCTTATATTTATAATATTTTTATTCCTTAAATATTGTTCAGCGTACTGTAAATGTACTGTCATATGGTTTATTCCTCCAGAAACATATTTGTCAGGTGAAACTAGATGTAGATGATATAAATTGTATGACCTCTTAATAGGCCTACACTTTGCGTGCCGTCAGAATGTGGTATAAAATAAGTGACATACTTAAGATCCAGGCTTATGTTAATTCAACATTGAACAGACCTTTTACATGCTACATTACTGCTGTATGACAACCTAAATTACCCTCTCAATTACTAAGCACTCTGGTTAACTAAACAATGTCAGGGTCCATTTCTCAAGGACATTCAGGGAAGCAGGAAGTGTCATCAGAGAGCGAGGCATCCTCTGCTCTGCCTTGAGTAGTGAGGAGAAAGCTTCCTCCACCCTGCCCCTCCCCCTCCTCCAGGGCGGGCCAACCATGGCAACGATGGAGCCCCAGAGGGGAGGAGCAGAGAGGAGGAGCATCATAATCCTACTATTGGCTGCTTCTGTAAGCCCACTCGTAAAGCAGAGGGAGGAGGGAGAAATAGGGAGGGCTACTGGGACTGGCGAGTGACTTCTATTAGCATTCATGGCACCTTCTTCCCGCAGTTCTGTATACTCAATGGCCAGGGGGACCCCCCCCCCCCCTTTCTTTTTTTCTGTTTCTCATATACTATTAATAGTAACTTAGAAACATGGGTACACACAAAACATCAGGTACATAAATTAACATTTGACAAACATGGCACAGTGGTCCACAGGCAATTTTACCAGAAGGTTGTTTGTAGGACACCTTGTAGCAACTGATAATGTGATAACTGCTGGATAATGTAATACCATGTCAAAGTGTAATAAAATATAAAATGTCACTCTAAATGAGTTAAAATATAACAAAACATGATATAATTTTTTTCCTGATAATTTCCAGTATTGGATTTTCATTAATATTGTACATTATGCAGTAATTATTACAATAGGAGGGGTGCAACAAAAAAAAAGATTGCTATATCAGTCTTAAGATGTTACTACATTATCTGGCAAATTAGTACTTTACCAGGTTTTATTTAAATTTCCACTAGAGGGACTTTTTATTACATTTTGCCGAGTTATTACATTATCTCACAGTTAATGTAATAACAGACATAATCAGTTGCAACACACCTGCTCAGAGCAGGAATCATTGAAATGAAATAGTCAACACACATTGGCCTGCTTTGCTGTATTTAGGGGAACACTATGTCAGTTTATCAGGCAGTGCAAGCCTCATATCATGACAATGAGTATGTTTACGTGCACACTAATAATTCAAAATTACAAGAACATGAAATTGTCATGTAAATGTCTGTATTGCCTTACGTGATCATATTGGTGTGCATGTAAACGTTTCATTTTACCACAGTACATTACAATATGTGTACCTCCAGAGAGGTGCCAGTGGCTGCTATATTGTGCTGACAGAGAAAACAGTGGGCCACTTGAGCTTGGGGTTGAGCCAAATGGTTTGCCACTCAGTAAAGGATATGTAATTTTCAACACATTCTTGTGTATAGTTTAGGACTACATGCATTTGTGTTACTTTTCAATACAAAATATTCTATATTAATAACAACACATACTATGGTGACTAACATATGTTTTGAAAGTACCACAGGCCTATAACCTTTTTAATAGCTACATTGCTTGCAACGGAGCAGTATGCCTGTACTCCCAAAATCCACTCAGATCTGTGTAATAAGTTAGGCACATGTGTTAAAAAGAAGTATCTCTTGTTGTTTTCATCTGGGCATGCATGTTATGCGGAAATTGCATTCAGTTTAGAAAACATCCAATAGCCAAGTAGTCATTAGAAGCTTCCTGTGCATGGGAATGAATAACCATATATTGAGTTAGAGTACAGCGGAGCTATACATAATCACAAGCTTAATTAAGCAGAACTAGAAGGCTAAAACAAGACAATCACAATTTAGCACGTGCTCCAGCTACAAACTATACATCCACATCAACGGGCCATTATGTATAGCCTGTTATATACATGTAATAATTTAGACATATTACATGTATATAAGAAGAACGTTAACTCTCAGTAATGACAGAATATATTTAGTTAGGCTTTGAATTCAAATTTGACATTTTGCTATGCAAGTATGTTTTAATTCAGGTTTGATAAACTGCACGGTGGCAGAAAACCATTGCACGTCTTTTAAGCGTGGGTGAAATGTCATAGACCCTACACCTAATCAAATAGTGCTCAAACAGTACAGAAAACAAAATTTGTGAGACAGTCCAATCAGTAGCTATTGCTCAGAAGAGCCAGCAAGGAGCAGAGGTTCACTGTGACTAACATTCCACATCTCCCTTTGCTCCAATGGGCAGGGCACTGAAGCATGTACAGATTAAAAGGGTCCAGTTGACATTCAGCGTGTTTGAATGTTTGTACGCATACAGCAGAGGGGGAAAAGGATATAATGTCATTACTGATTCAGTCACACACTTAATGGCTAAGAAGGCACAAGGTTACACGGTGCACAGGCAAGTCCAGAGAGACTGTCTTTTGTGGAAGTGAAATCTCTCTTTTATCTGAAAGAGCAATAAGACACTGAAGATCCTCATGTGGTCTTATCCTTTATTGGATTACCACACACAAATATGAAAGCAGAAAATGTTTGCTTTTATCAGGAAAGAGCTGACAGCAGGGATCACTCTTTACACCTTAAAGGGTCCCTCCTTGTGTCTTCTTACAGTCCCATTTACACTTTGCCCAGAGTGAAAAGCCAAATCAAAAGCGCCACTACTTCAAAGCGCCACTAGGTCTCCGCTACATGTTGCAGACAGGGCTTTGAAGTAAATAAAACAATCCACGTAACGCAAGAGACACAACATAACATGAAGGGAAAAAGTATCACAAATAAACCCAGGAATAAGAAATGGGTGAAATTAGGATACAGAGAAAAAGATAATGATTAGAATATTGTAAAAGGACACATGAGACAGAGTAAGAACAGAAGTTTGGCGTGGGCGGAAAGAGGGGAATGTAGACAGAGACTGGGTAAGGTTCCTGGGTTTGTGGTCATTTATAACAAGGATTTTGGGACAGGCAGGGAGTTTACTGAATTCAGTGGAAGAGGAAGATAAAGATCTATCCATAACAAACCAAACTAAGATAAAAATATACAGTATATATATAAATAATAAAAAATAAGACACAAACGGCAAATTAAAACGGTATTAGGGAGTATAGGAAGAATTTGGTATAATTTCTTACAAAAACAAAACAGAAAAAGAAAATGAACAAATAACGTGGTTGGTGTTTTGTTTTATTTTTGCCTGGCCAGTGACCGCCTGTGGTGAAGGTGGGCTCTTGAGGAGTTGGGTTGTTGGGACAGGGGATTGCTAGTTCGTTCACCATCTAGGTACTACGGGACATAGACCACTCACTCTGTAGCACCGAAATGGTGGCCTGGGCGCGGGAGCCAGGTGATGGCAGGGTTTGCCGGAGGTCATTGCGCCTCGGGTCGTTGCTGGCCCGGACTCATAGGTCCCGAGTCCTCCAGTGTGAGCCGTGTGATGCCGAGCACACTGACCCCGTTGGCACCGTAGGCCGTGTTGATGGATACCCGACGCTTGCGGGCTCCGTCCCACAGCTGCTGAAGGAGTCGGCTCGGTTGATCTCAGCATACCACCACTGGATCTCCGGGGTGGGGTTACCAACCACGTCGCAGTACAGCTCAAAGGTGTCCCCCGTGAGCTTAGTCTCAGACATTGGCGACTTCACAAACCCAGCTGGAGAGGAAAAGTGTATCGGGATGGCAGGGAAGGAAAGGGGTAGAAGAGGGTTAAGAGTGGTAGGAAGATGCGGAAAGGCCAGGGTATGGAGAAGGAAATCAAATGGGATCAGTTGGAAACAAAAGAGAGGATGATTAAAGCCAAATCAAAAAGAAGCAAGCCACAAATCATCGATAGGTGGAAAAAAAAGGTTAATGATTCTCTGAATCCAGTCCGTTCAAAGTCAACGTTCCCTGGCCCACTAAGGCCACACAGCCTTCAGAAAAAGTCATAGTCAACGAGTTCCCAGTCCATGTCATCAAGTAGGAACGACATCCATGATTTTCCTTCTCTGAGATTTCCTATTTAGCCTTAGGAATATTTACACAACAGTATTTTGGAAGTGTAGGTTGCCGTTTGTATGCTTGACTTCAAAAACTGAATACATAGTGACTACTTACAGTACATTGAATACAATCCACGTAGAATGCGCCTTATCTTAGAATGTTCACAAATTACTCATTAATAAATGTAATGGAGAGGAAAAACTGTTTAAACATACTTATTGACAGTGGTTTCATCAGTTTCAACCATTTGCTCAAAGAATTGTTTTTTAGAGACGCTGGTCAAAAAGTGAACAATCAAACAAGACCTCCATATGTCGCAACAACCAGTGGCAACACTCCCACTTGACCCCATTGACATGGAAATTCTATATTCCATTCTTGCTCACAGTATCCATACAGCACAGTTTAATATTCTGCCTGAGTCTAAAGTAAAACGATACAATGCCTACGATTTGGGTGATTCATATATTAAATTAATAAGGTTGCTTTAGACAAAGAAAAATGCCACAGTCTACAATGGGTTCAGTTTCAAGCCTACTCATCTAGCCAATGAGTCAACTAAAACTGATGTTATGTTATTCTATGCAAGTGATTGTGGAGTGTGTGAGACTGTCCTTCAGTAAACAGGTGTATATGTGCCCTTTCATTGTTAAAGTAAATACTACTGTTTGCAGAATAGGACGAGATTTAGGTACCACAAATGTGCTGCGTATAATGTTAGAGCTGGATAAGAACATTGCTTGCCCAATGGAAAATCACGTGACTAGTCAAAATCAGTGGCTTGGAAATGTTCCCCTTGAGCTTAACATGTCTCACTGACACCACTCTGTCAGAGCAGTCAAGGTCATTTTGAAATTATTAACCCAGTTGAAATTAAAATGTACAGTAAGGTGCATTCCTATGCAGGTGTGGTGTGTGTCATTAATCCTAAAACCATCTCTGCCTTGTGCCAGGTAATTCATGGATGATGTTGCACAATAAAAAATCTTCTTTTTAAAAACATATTGAATCAAAATGCTCACATCAGAATTTTAAAGAAAGCCTGCATGATACTGACACTGTATGCAGTGCAGCCATCAGTGTTCTCTCCTGATTTTTTTTCCCTTCACATAATTATTTATCAGGGTTTGCATTACATATTAAAAAGTAGACGCATAAATCATCACACATCAATGTAGAAACCTAGACTCATTTCATCCATATCAGCTCTAGCTGGTAACCCCAGAAATTAGGTCAGCCAGCCTTTCATTCAGGATAAGCTGGACTTAAAGAACAATACCACTCTTTTTAAAAATTCACATATGCTATTCCTGTAGCCCAGGATAGTTCAATCAGTGTTGGTGAGCATGACCAATTCTCTCTCATAGCCAGAAGCCTGACTTGACCTTTTGGAGTCATAGAAAGTTTATTTGAGCTTTTATGCCAAAATGAGCTTAATATTATTCTAGTAGCATCTGCAAGCCAGAGAAGGCACCCATATTCCCACAAAGTCACACTGCTTGCACATACAATCACTATATCCATCTTTTCAAGTTATTTGTTATCAGAGTTGTACATCAGTGTGACATCACAGATAAGCGAGTTGGACAAAGTCATCCATTTCTGACAATAAGGGACTAAAATAAAGTGAACTATCGTGTGGCATCAGAAAGACATTTGAATTCTGAAATGCAGTGGAATTCCGGTTTAAAGGCAATCCATCAACATCGTTACCACCTCAACTGTGAGTGTACCGTGCTGTGTCTCATTGCCTGATTCATGCCTCTGTTCCACATCAGTAGTTAGCCCAACAATACACTGCCAGCCTTAATGAACCTCATCTAATGACAAATCACCTGGACCGCAGGCCCTGTTCTCTGCTGCCTGTACAGCCTGTCAGCTGTAAACCACATGTGCTTAAATAAATCACAGAAAAAAACACTGCCTAAACTCTGCCCTGAATCGAGGTTGAGGCAATGGGAAGAACGAGCCTGTGGTCTCTTGAGTGTTACGCTGTGTGTTGTGTCTAACTACAACAGCTTACAGGCCCTCCCAGATCTGTCTGCCCTGCTCAAAGTAATGTATCATAAGCACATGAACAGATAAGCCGGTGGGGAGGAAGGAGTGTAAGCGACTATAATATTCAGCCCTGCCTCCACAAAGAATACAGTTACATTTCATTTAAATAATTTTATTGAAAGTTTATCCGCCAGGGAAAAATAAGCAGGACTTTTTCCAGTTATTTACAAAGATGTTTACATGATTTATACAGTCATTTTCCATAGTAGGTTATTAATTCCCCTCTGTTATGAGCAGTGTTTGCAAAGCTGAAACTAGTACGCTTTGTAATGTGGACTCAAAAAGAATGTCCAGGTACAGCCAAAACATTCCACATACTGAACAATACATGGGTGGGGTTTGTAACTTGGTAACAAGCTCATTGACCAGTGCCAGTTCATGACTCATAGACATATGAGAATAATATATAAATAAAATAAAATAAATTAGATGATAAATTGTGGAGAGAATTCAGCCAAAAAAGTGCAGTCTTTCTGCCAGGAGATGGGTCTGAGAATATTAGGTGCTTACAAGGCTTGTTTCTGTGTGCGATGCCTAGAGATACGCAGAGTAATTAGCATTTGTTTCTTTTCTCTGGAAACATCTGGGCCCATCAAGCTCACCACATAATCCCAGAGGGTGAATCCAAGCCTAGCCGCCTACTTTGTTAAAGTGATATTTCACTTTGATAGAACATTTACTATGGTAACTGAGAGGGTGTTCTTTACTGTGATTATGGGTATGACAGTGAATTGGCGAGGCACAAGGCACAGCTGATCATTGTCAGCAACACCAAAGTGGCCATAATCACAGTAAAGAATGTCCTCAAAGGTATTATGTTTTTTATACCACAGTTACGAATGAATGTGTCTGAAAAGCTGTCTTCAAAGTAGTGTACATTCATAAGAATAAAAAACAGGATCAACAAAGATCGCACCCTGGTTAACACAAAGGTTGGCAACCAATAAAGTATGGCGAGCAAGACGTAAATTTGCCTGTTTGCATTTATGGATATTTACCTTAAGCTTACATTAACCTTTAACCCTGAACTACTAAGGATGTGTACGGAAAAGTGTGCTGAAATGTTAAAATGCTCTACCAAAGTGAAATATTACTTTAAAGGTGACACGTCCTAGAGGACCTGCAGATATATAGACCAGACACAGCCAAGGCAGTGTCAAGTAATGGGGACGTTCAGTCTCATAGTTACCACTGCACACAGGATCTGATCTAACAATCCTTCAAGCCACAATCTAGTGTCAGCACTTCAGGAGTAGCCCTGTTTGAATATCATAGGGAAAAAAAAGCTATTACCTAGATCACTACTCATGGGATCCTCAATTAACACACTAGCATATGGTAGCTTGTCTGTAATCTAACCAAAGAGGTCAAACGTTGTCAGAAATATTAGTAGATGCGTTGACAGAAATGATTCAATATGAAATAATGAAATCATAGAGAGTGCCATCTCTGACTCACACGCTTAAGCTCAGTTGACTCCAACATGACATGAGAATAGTAGTATCATAAAATATCCTATAGTGTACTGTGACAAGCTCTGTCTAAGGCTGTGCGGCAGTCACAGCCACTATACATACCCTACTGAGGTAGGCTGGGGGAAGAGAGATCCCCTGAGGACTGACAGCAAGCCACACACCACCACCATGCAGCCTGAGTGAGTCAGCTGCCTGCCTACAACCTGGATCCTGGTCCCCAGTCCCACAACACAGACAGAGAAAGCAGCGAGTAGGAAACCCCCCAGGGCTACTGAACTGGTTATGTGTGCGTGCGTGCATGCATGTGTTGGTGAATGCATATTTGTTGTACCTGTATGGTACTCTGACAGATATTTGTGCCTATACAGATCATATGACGCAATAGATTGTACAACAGCTTGTAATGGTATTCTGTTATGCACATTTTTTTTCCATTTTTAATCTGGTTGATTCACTCACTTGTGGATGAGGAGAATGGTAGCAGTCTCTTACTTGTACAGTATTTATTTGTTTTGCTACTACTAACTATGCATACCACATTTCAGCACATTTTAACGCACATAGAGGGGAAGCAGCTATTTTCTCATCGCATAATGTTAAGTAAATCTCTCAAGCCAGAAAGTTGGCATATTCCTTTAGGACGCTTGCAATACACTTTGTAGGTGGGATATCTGGCAAAGGAGCTGTTATGCAGGACTTTGAGTCATGCGTAACAGGCTTGACCAAGGCAGTGGTAATAGATGCACTGATGTGGGTTGAAAGATGATGTATACATGGCAGCTCTTACCACATTGATGAGGGAGTGGTTGTAGTTTTCCACATTGATCTTATCACATCACTGTTAGTGATGTGCCATTTGCTTTTGCCATTTAACTGGAAATACTTGGGACTGTCATTGAGATCACAGAAGAGAGGCAAAGCTATTTTTAATGAGATTTAAATCCTAATAACCCCTACGCTGGGCTGAAATGCTTTAATCCCATCCCCCACAACCAGCAAACACTTCCTGATTTTTTTTTTTTTTCTTTTCAGAGGTCAAGACAAGGGAACACAAATGATTCAGTGTGAAAACCTAGCAGCGTTTAGATTGATACGCCATGGGACACAGATTGTCATCACCATAACAACCAATAATTCTAAAATCAGGAGAACCTTCGCTACAGGAGAGCCTCTACCACTTCTAATAATTCCTGCAAAAGTGACAAATATTCTTCCCTGGTTTCCTTGATATTATACCACTTATTATTGCCTATCAACTCAAATGACCTTAGTATGCTCAATATGGTGGTAGCCTCCAGGTAAGAAAAGCAGGCTTGTGTCAGGAAGATCACTGGCTCAAATACCCCGGCCGATGGGGAAAATCTGTGTAGGTGAAGTGAATGAGTATCCCTCTCTTTGAGTATTCTGTCTCTGAGGTGCCCTTGTACAACACACTAACCCCAGTTGTTCCAGTAGAACAGCCAGTAGTAGAGGGCTGTGGCTATATTTGGGAGCTCCCAGCTGTGAATATGTATGACTGTATGAATGTGAAGCAGGGTGGTGCTAAAAAAGAGCATGCATGCTCAGCAAAACCCTTCCCGGGATGCGGTTCACCTTATGGTTGTGCATCAGTAGATATGCCTGCAATGTCTTTCAGACTGTGGGATGCTGATCCTAATCAGTGCAGTGCGTATCACGTTTCACAGTGGGCAAGCATGACTCAGTGTGAGCTGGCTTGAGTCCTATAACATATTTTCCAGTCTCACGAATGTACCTTTATCCAGAACCTGGACAGTAACGTGATTACTCTATTGGTCTATTGATTGAACAGTATTTATCTGTGAAATGCTCATCTTAAATTGCACTGTTGGCTCCTACATACGTTATTGCTTGGCACAGGTCACTTAATGACTAGGGAGCTACATATTGACAAAAAATAATTTATGATTTTTCTGCTGAATAATGCGATTACAATAGAAATTGCAATACATGTGGGTTTTTCTACATAATGTTTTCCTGCACTTGATTGCGCAGCCCTAACAAGGACCTAATATTCTCTTGGCTACAGTTTGTCTGCTGGCCTTGCCTCAATCTTGAGCAACTGCTAACCTCAGTGCTGTAACCAGTTACAAGAAAGAAAACATTTAAAGGTAAATTGTTAATTATAAGCCTGTCAGCCTGTTTAGCTGCTTGTAAGTCAAATCAAGCTGCAGCATTCTGAAGTTTGGCTTAGCATGGTCTGCATAATGTTTTGATTCACACAGGCAGTGATAATATGACAAAAATGTTCTCAGCAGAAGCAGGCTACGCAGTTCATGGGGTGAAATTATGTAAGGCACAAAAGCAGTTCTTCAGGTCAGTCCCCAGCCACCCCCTCAACACTCTTTATTTCCTATGCATAAAGACCACGGCCTCTTAGAGCTTAAATAGTTCACAGCCACCCAGCGAGTCTTCAGAAGGCTGTGCAGCTGTGCACAAGGAGGCCGTCCATTAAGAGTTAATGGATTCACTTTCACAAAAGGACCTTAAAGCCACAGTTCTCAGTGCTGTGTCTCGGTGGTAAAAATAGAATCGAGGCAGAATGGACGGATGCTATTTACAGTCCTCCAAATATCTGTCGCAGAAACTGGCCATCTACTTTCTCCCTGAGCGTGAGGAAATAATGGCTCCAACTCCCTTCGCTTCACACATACAGTGATTACATCTCATGCACTTATAATTATTATTCTCTCCACGCTACTGCCTCAACTCTGAAATATCACTGAGGAAAATCTAGGCTTGCATAAGAAGCCAGGCATCGATTACCCTTAATCTGAACTGTGAGAGATAAATTAAATGGCTTGGGGATGCATGGGATCTGTGACCAAACACCATCAGAATAATACCTGCAATATTATACAATAAGTGTAGCCCACCTATTACAACTGTGATTAAACCTGTGATAAAAGTACAGTCTATTTAGACCTGAAAAATAAAGTGCACTATTTCATTCAAGCTAACCAGGCATCACTGGTATATCGTACTACAATCTGGTACTGCAAGGCTTGTAAATTAGCAAAGAAATTTCTCTTTGTAAGACAGACAAAGCGCAGACACATTTAGTGACAGGGTGGCACCAGTCTGTCTCCCACTGCCCCCTGGGTGTGCGTGTGTGTGTGTGTGTGTGTGTGTGTGTGTGTGTGTGTGTGTGTGTGTGTGCGCACATGCATGTGTGTGTTTCTGTGGTGTGAACTGGACCCCAGGGAGTGGGCACTAACACTGGGCAAAGACCACAGGAAGTGTTTGGAATGCCTTTGCTTGAGCTTTATCAGACAATAGAGGGATTATTCTGTATTTGATTTTCCAGATGGCAAGATCAAAGCATGCCCTTGTGTGCACACACACACTTCAAGCACCTCAGATAAATGAATATAGAGGTAAGAAGAGAATTCAAGGAATATACTTTCTTATATAACTGTCGCAGTGTTTGAGTTCAGTTTTTTCTCCACCATGGCTGAAGGATGTAGGTTGTTTCTGTGCTTTATATGTTAAACAGTCTGGATGGACCATCTCTTCTATTCATGTGGTGCGTTGCTGGTACTACATACATATATATTGTTATATACAAAAACAAATCCTTGAAAGGCAGGACATTGCTGATGGAGTGAGGTTTTCACAACCTTCTCATCCCATCATCAAAATACATGTCTACTTGACTCGTGCGTAGTGGGTGTCCAATTATCCCAAAGGAAAGCTGAGAGGAACATGAAATAAGTAAATGATCAGTCTGAAGAGTACTTCTCTGCTTTATTTCCGTCTAAAGGCCACTCTGCAGGAGTATGTCAGTGCTATTGATTTGTCAACAGAGGGGGCCTTGACATTTGGGTATAGCAGCTTCATCGTCAAAAATTTAACTTTCATCTATTAACAAGGTTATGATAGAGCATCATCTTCTTACAAAGGTCACCAGAAAAAAAGTTTTCAAAAGCATTATTGAAGAGCATTTTTCAGTAAATCTCTTCACATACCTCTACCAACCATTTAAATTATTTTCAACTTCTGTCTCTGAACACCCCATTGTAGGCTGGAAATAGGCCTACATGTAATATATAAATTAAGCAGTCACATATGGTTGGTCCTTGTATCAAAACCTACAATAGCCTAAATCATTTGAGAATGAAAAAAAAGTCAGCAGTTCCATGTTTCTTCTTTCTGTGGCAGAGCTATTTTTAGTTTACATTCAGGTTAAGGGCAGGGCTTATAAAAATGCACACAGACCAATGATATAACAGGCTACACACCTAAGCTGTGTGAATAGACATAAATTGCCTGTATCGTATTCAGTCACATTCCCATTAGTGAGGTTCAGGGCTCATTTTAAATTGCTCAAATTAGAGTGAACATGTGTGATGATTACATTATTACAATAATGACCGAAAACAGATCAACTCCAGCTGCATAATGAAGGCCCAAATTTTCATAATCATGTTGGGGTTCCTCAAGGAACCTATTAAGGTTCTTCAATAATTTTAAATTTGAAAACCCCAAGAAAGATGACACAAAAAACATTTTCATTTCATGTAAGGCTGCTTACTTGTGTGTCCCTCTGGGTGACGTGATTCACCAAAATTTTATGTCAGGACATGCTGTATCAGTGGAGGACAGCCTACAACACCCAATGCCATGTCACCGACATTTACTTAAACTGCATCCTGTCTGATTAATAGACCGTGAACCTTTGAAAACAAGTTGACAGACAAGTTGACAAATTATTCTTGCAGCTCTGTGAATCTGTATAGAATCAATCAGATTTCTTATTTCTTGGGCCAAGGTATTGTCCATCAGAAGTTCTCTGTCATTTAATATTTGGAAAGAGGAAACATCCAGTACATGGCCGAATGAGTCTGAGACAGTTTCTGTAAACTGAGTAAAACTGTAACAGTTGAAGATTGAACCAATTTTGGAACTATAAGCAAGGCCCACTTCTGTAAGAAGAAATGTGTTGGGCTACGTAATGCAGAACCAGTTGTCAATGAAATGTGTACGGTATTACATTTTTCAATATTTACACACTCTAGGCAAGCCTTTAGGCTGTGTTTGGTGTTGATAATGGCCTACTTCATCAGCAGTCCAGCAGGTTAGTCTTGTTTGTCACATACCTCTGCTACCCAACCCACTTAGACAAAACAAAGTCACACTGCACACTGCTAGCCTATCCATGGTATCCAATTCATATTACATTACATAATTATTCAGAAATAACCCGTCATTCGGTTAAGGGACCATCTTCTTTTTGTTCCTTGCAACAACACTCAATATGACTATTTTGTAAGAAATTAAACAGCATTAATCGACAAATTGTCCAAAAAAGACAATTAATTCCCCTTGTAGACACACCTACAAGATACTCAGTTGAGAATGTGAAGAAAATAACCTTGCCAAAATGTCAGAACAGCGTCAGTTTTATTTTTCTTCCGAGTTTCACACAGGCTTCACTTCCGAGTTTCACACAGGCTTCACTGACAAGAGATTGTGGTCACAAGCGAGCTAAATACTCAGATGATCAGTTATGTAAACAGATTTGTTGGTGTATAAGTTAACTCTGGCCTTGCTGTCGAGATGCGGGGAACTATAGACGTTTTAACACGCAGTCATCCTCAAAATCCTCTTTGGAAACATTTCGCCTATGCTAATGCTTCTTCCTCAGACAAGTCAAGTCACTTTCCCCTCACTTTGATGTTTACAATTATGCCACAGCCACATCTGGTTTCTTACCGTTCTGAGCCGAGATGAAAGGCAGCATCAAGTTTCCAAAAAGGACCACGGCCAGCATCACTGCGTTAGGATGCATTGTCGGGGCTCGACGAGAGTACCGGGGTCTTGGTCGGACGAATGTGGGAGGAGAGATTGTCTATTGATCACAGGATATGGAGAGATGGGCCGAGCATAGCACTGAGTTCTTTAAAATAGTCAGCAGATGATGATAAAAAAAATGGATATAGAAATGTCTCCCAGACTGAAAGACCATTGGCAGACAGCGGTGAACGAATGGTCCGGGACAAGGCCAGCGACTCAGGGATGCCGATGTGCGGCCATAGGCGGTGAAGAAGCCTCCTTCGTCGGATTGCGGAGGAGAGGTCTTTCGATGTCAGGGAGATTGTCCACAGTGTCGTTCTGAAGATTCAAAGATGCGCAGAGCGATGCGCATTCGCGCTCAAACAGTCGTGGCTCAGTGATTAAAATCAAAGTGCACAAATTATTCCGGATGGGGAATGATGTAAACATAAGTCTATCGTCAGCACCGGTCTATTTTTAATACAAAATAGAAGAACAGATGCTGTTAGGATATCAATGGCAGCAATGACAAGCTGCGCGTGCCCTATGCGCTCATGACCGTGGCTCGACACACACACATGCGCTCATGACCGTGGCTCAACACACACACACACACACACACACACACACACACACACACATCCTTTCCATATAACTTTGTTTTGATAATGTTCATTCACACACATTTACCAATACACTGCATCTGATGTAACAATTTCCTGTAGGCTACTATTTAGACTGAGTGCCAAGAGCTTCAGATTTATTCATGTGGGGGCCACTGTAACTGTAAAAATTGCTTTGTGGAGGGGCCCCCTCCTGGGCCGAGATGTGGTTGCACTACCTGTCTCCCAGCACCCAAGACACATTTTCTGGGGATAAGAGTGCATTTTCCAGTTGGGAACTGGTCTGTGGACCAGCTTCAAATTTTATATCTTGCTGACATGGCAGGTGCAAGTCTTCATCGTCTGTTTTCTGGCTTTTGGAGTACGTTGTCCATGCTCATACATATTTATTGAACCATAGGAATATATGAGTTCTTAAATTGAGTGGTTCTCCCATTTATGGCTGTTGCAATATTAATGGAACAACTAACTATCGACTGGGTTATCACCAGTTGTCAAGTCAGATTTATTTATGAGGCACTTCTAACAAACTGGTTTCTCACAAACTACAGAGAGCAAAGGAGAAAATACTTATACTGTAAACATAGCAGAAAAAACAACAGATGAGTAGTTTATGGTTTACCAATGTCCCTTGAGGGTATCCAAGTGTTATGCAAGTGAAATGAAACCATTCCAATTCCGTGTCATTGATGCTTTCACCAATTACATCTCCCCAAGCCTATTCCATAGTAGCTAAATACTTGTTTCTCTCCACTCGTCAGGTTTGAATGGGAGGAGATTACGGTGATGCTCCTGAGCTCACTGAGGTCATTTTATAAATTATGTTGTCACATCAGTGGCATGAGTTTTCTCAAGCTGCATTCAGCACATCCACTTGGAAACCCTAACATGGCCTCCTGTAATCCCATGTATTCTTGATCTGTGCTGCTACGTGGGCGACCTCATGTGGTCAGTTAAGGCAAACTGGGAAGATTCAGTGCACACCTCATTTTTTGAGTTAGAGACAAATGCATTAAAAACGACCTGAGCATTTGATACATTTATATTTAATCTTATTTTATAAACTTAAATATTCCAAATGATCTTCCTTCAGTTAATAAATAAAATGTTGTTAATTATAATCGTTCCCTCTTATCCCCTAATTTTAGAGGAAAGTTGGTTCTGTAACTTGATTCCAAAATGTAATAACACTTGATATTGCATGTCCACTGGTATATACCAACCACACCATGCATGTTTTTATGTCGGAGGACAAATGCAAAGGGCTGGTCTCTGCTCAACTGCAGAACAAACTTCCCTCCACTTCACTCCCCTCCCTCCAGTTTGTCCATGAGAGACCACATTTAAAATGTAACCCCACCTGAAATCCCTCACAGACCAATCAGCTAGAGAGATGTCAGAGCGGACGACACACCCTCCTTTGTTCAAAACCAATGAGAGTGGAAGTGTGGCATTTTGCCCGAGGGGAAAAACTTACCCCTGGATGCGTTAATTACGCATCACTTAACTGTTGCCAATGTGTTCACAACGGTGGACAATCTTTTGGGCTTTTTACAACTACTATCTTCATTTTTTGGTCAATCTAGTATGGAAAGTAGACAACAATGGCTTACCAGGCTGAAAAATGAACTTAGCAACAGTCCTCTGGTGTCAAATGTGGCTTTTGGCTTTATCCTCATGGGACTAGAGAAGCTGGTGGAACTGGAGTTTGAGTGTCCTTGCAATCCTACATGGAACGGAGTATTTTCATCAGCTTTCTTCATCATTCCTGCTGTCATGGCCTTCACCTTGATGCTCATCATTCAAGGATGCAGATGTGATACGTGGTGCAGGAAAACTGTTTCCCTCTCCAGTTTTGTTCCTGCTATCGTGTGGCTGATTTTGTTGTTCCTCGATGGCCAATACTTTGCTTGTGCTATGACAGACTGGAAGGGTAGATTTGTACTAGTTGACAAGGCAGCTCCGCAGAAATGGTGTGAGCCAACTAGTGAGGGAGATGTCACTCCACAAGAACTAATGCTCCGCTCACAGCAGTTATTTGTTTTTTCTCAGGTGAGTTGAGTAATTCCTAATTTACTGAAGATTATGTAGGATGAGGAGAGTGAGGTCACCTCCCCCTTAGAGTATGCACTGTACAAAACCTTCCATAATGTAATGCCATTGTCCTTTGGAAATCATTACTATAATTGTGTTAATGGATTTTGTTAATCAAAAATATTATTCCTATATAACACCTTTTCTGTTGATATTTACCAAAACACACCGTGGCTTTACTCTTTTGTGTCCCAGGTTATAGGTATAGCCCTCCTCATTTTCATCTGTGTGGGACTCATAGTGTATGTAATCAGAGAAAGCTGCCAACAAGAGGTGGAGATGCAGGATGCAGATGTAGCAGAGCTTACTGTGCTCAGGATGAGCTCTCTAAGGACCAGGACATCGTGAGACGACCACACCTGCCCTGCTGCCATGGACACTTTGTAAATAACTTAAGTAACATAACTTTTGTAAATAAGTGATGTTTGAAAATATTTTTCCCCATAAAATTTGACGCTGTCATATGCGGGAAATCACCATGATTAAGGATGTCAAATCTTATTGAAAACAATGCTACTATAATTTTCCATATTATCAGTGGATTTATATACAGTATTGCGCTTATTTTCGTCTGACACTCCAGGGCAACAACTTATTAGGTTTCTGCCTATCTCTCTTTAAAGTGATATTTCTCTTTATTGCATTTATTGTATTTAAGTGCACATACCTTTATAAGAGTTCATGAATTGTCAACCACCAAAATTGGTTGCTCTGAGGACTCAGAGTCAGTACCACTTACTTCCTTTATTAAAACCTTTATTAAAACCTCAAAATCACACAACATATTTATAAGTAAGGAAAATTATACCTAGGTAATACTATTTCATTATGTGGCCTGAGCTTACCTTTTCAAGAGGTTACCTTGCCTGTTATATTTATCTATATTGAGAATAAGGGAAACTCCTAAATGCCACTGGTGACAGGGGATCCACCAAGCAGCTAATGTTGGAGGTTGATTGCTACTGAAGATCTTTGGAGGTTTGTGTGCTGATTAGTGAAAATGTTCTATCAAAGTGAAATATCACTTTAAATAATTCAGGGTTGGTTTTTTTGCCTGCTGGGTAGCAAATGTCTCCTGACTGATTCATCCAGTTGATATACCCATCCTGGAAGTTTCAGACCCCTGTCAAGTCTAAGCCTACTTACCAATGATGATTCAAATTGAACTGATATTCCTAATGCATTACTAGTATGACAACTAGACCTATGAAACTATTAGCATGATGTTTCTATTTCATTTGTATCATGGCTGTAAGCATCCAAAAATTATTTTAACAAAATTCAATGGCAGTATTTACGGTCTGTTTTTATTGTTTTTGTAATAAACAAAATTATTTATTTAAGTTAAAAACTCAGGGATTTTATACATTCGTGTCAAAATAGGATGATGGACTCCACAGTCCATTATGCATAGAGGTAGATTTGCTTTTTTTTGACAGCCTTGCAAGCTAGATGAGTCTCATGAGGTTTTTAGTTTGTCTTACAGTGCGATCAACTCCAGAGACTTTTTGATACAACATCTGTCTGGCAAGTAAATTTTACGAATCCCAATACGCTATTGGACAAAAAAATAACAAATTTAGTCACATTTAAATAATACTGCCATTTCAAAATACATTGATAGTAATTGTATGGTAATCATTGGGAATATCCATTCCACTTTTTAATGGTTATTACAGCTTATTTTAAATGCCATACATCCAATAACATAGCCAAAAATGGAAACAAAACCATAGTTTCCTTCTTTATTATGTTCTTGATTGATGTGTAAAATCAAACCAGAAATTAAATTGCTAAAGAAGCCTTCGCTGATAGTCAAATTTCACTTTTCTTTTAAAACACAATCTGAAACACAGGCACTTGACTAAGGCAGCAAAAATGAGCAGAATAAGCACTGCAACCCTCACTACGAACACATATCTACAGTGTAGTAGGAATACCAAGGCATTCTGTAGGACTCTGTACGCAGGTGAGCAGCACCTTTGTGTCTCATAACATGTAATGTATGATAAAGGGAAGGCCGCAATGGCTGAATGTCCTTCCCCACTTGTTACCCACCAGACATTATAGATTACAGTTAACTTCAGATAAGCCAACATAATACCTGCACCCCATGCTGGGGCAGTAAGGACCAGGTTATACTCACTCTCCTTTAGACTATTCATTAGTTGTCTCTAAACATTGTTCGTAACTATTTTGCACACCATTCTATGAATGTTAAACGTTGCGTTGCAGTAAACATCTTGACTTTATCACTGAGCTCTCGCGCCTTTCTATATCGAATATTTTCTTCAGGATTGGGTTAACAAAGTCAGGATCAAAGCCTTCAGTGACAGAAATGGTGATTGTATAGTAATGCGGAGAGCCTTCTTTGATGTACCAGCTTTTGGTTGTCCATATTATTGTAACAGAGCATCACTGAGAGTGGAAAACTTTGCTGAAGATGTCCATGTTCACCTAGTGGCTTCCTTCTAAAGGAACAACCAGAACCTTCTCTCCAAGACAGGCTGGCCAGAGAGTCATGAAAAATGTCACAAGGAGACAAACTTATTTCCTAACTTGCATGCCACAGAGGCAAAGAGAGATACAGTATTGGTTAAAGGTATAGCATTTAAAGTCATTTCAAGATCTTTATTCCAAAAAGCCATATATCCATATGGGTAAAATCATTCCTTGAAGTTCATCAGTCAACATCTCTTGACATGATTTAGATTAATCCAGGAGTTAACCCTTTTTGTCATATTTAGTGCATTAGAATATTGATGTGGCTTTCATGCACATGGTTTAAATTTGGTGTACTTTTATGAAGATGATCAGACTTAATCTTGGACTCATACAGCCCATATTTAGTTAAATATCCTTCTTTAAGGATTTAATTTAGGCCCTAATTTAGTCCTGGTTCAGCTCTAATCATTGTCTGTAAATGTGTACATGTTACACGCATACTAACCTAAACCTGGCCATGTCAAGATAAGAATATGAATCCTTAATATCGTATGTTATTCAGGAAGTAATTGAATAGTTTAGAAATGTAATATCTGTTCTGTGGTGCTATCAGAGCCTACTGGGAAATCCCTGAGCTGCATTTGGTTCCACGTAAAATACTTTCTTCTGGATGTTCTCTTCCCTTGAATCAAGGGGGGAATCCCCAAAATGCCCAATTTGGTTCCAACTTCTGTTAAACAAAGGAGCATTTATTTTCCCTCGTTCCCTTGTTTTTCCTCCTTTCTACAAAGGGTAAAAAAATGCAAGCTTCCAAGATAAAGTGTATCCCACAATCCACCGCTCTGCTCCGGTCGCTGAATCTGTGCTGAATGTAATAGAGAGAGGCTGATAGAAATTGTGCATATCCAATAAATGTAAGCTGATTTGGCAACTTCCAGTTTTGATATACAGTAGTTTCTGCATTTAAATGTTTCGTAATGCTGCACCATTCAAAAGTGGGCAGACTGTCAAAAGATGCAGCAAGTATTTCAATAACCCAATATCCTCAAAAAGGCTTTATTTGATTTATATAGATTAAACCATTTTAGCTGCCCTTTTATTTGGTTTCAAACATGAGTAAAACTTCTCATTGGAAAAGCCTTTCTGAGAGTAAATGTATAGGACTTGCTTCTTTTATAAAGTTGCAAGGGCTATTCAGTTTTGACTTGTGTAGATCCCTCACCTTTCTTCCCTTGCTGAGAACCAGAGGTTTACTTGTTGTACGTCAGGCATTTCGTCACTAGAGGGCTCACTCAAGGGAAGACAACAGTAATGTGGATCCGAATGCAGCCCTAGAAATTAGCGGGGCTAAGTTTTCTTAGCTTCTTTTAGTTAACAATTACCACTGACAAAGTATCATTAAAGAAAAAAAAAAAACACACCTAAAACATCACACCGAAGGTTTCTGACAAGCTTCCACTATGCATTGTTTAAGTGTCTTACTTCCTCCTAAAGTGGTAATGTTACTGTCTATCTGCTTTATTTATCTTTCCTCTGAAAGTTCAAAGTTATACCTGTGTAGACTGTAACCTCCTATGTTACAGATATCATGATGGGGTCACACATTCACAGTGTACTGTCAATGTTTTTTGGATGTGATGAAAACAACAGCAGTATACATTCCTGGGACAGAAGTGGGCACACTGCAATAAATGAACATGCCCCCAGATTTTATCATTTTAGCAGTTCTTATTTAAAATTATTGCAACATTCTCACAAATAAAATCTGATTTAAAGTAAAAGGTTATTCATGTTTTGTATTACTGATGAACATAACATCATTTCAACTGTATTTTATAATGATATACAGTCATGGAAGGCCTTCATACTAGGCTGAAGCATATTCATCTTTGAGACAAAAGGGATTACTATGAAGTTAGCCTTGAGGCTGACTATTCATGGATGCAGATCCTTGTGGTGGTGCCAAATCTCTTTTTTTATTTTCTGTTTTATCTTGGGTGTTATGATTTGGGTGAGTATTTTAGGCCTCTAAAGCCCAAAAGTGCATTTGATTCAAGCTGCATTGGCATACTTTAGTCTACATCCACTATGCTCACGCTTAGTGTTCCCTTGAGGCACAGGATGAAAAGCTCCATCTATTCTATTTGCTATTAACCTTGTATGTCCCCCACTTTCCTCTAAACCCTGAAAAGAATATAAAAAATGATGTACCTGCCAACCTACAAAGAAGAAAGAATAGCATGCCAGAGTTATGACAGTTTGTTTATTCAAAACACATACTTTGAATTTGAAAATGGTTGGTTTGGTAAAGATCAATAATGCAATAATAGAGTAAGTCAAATATAATCAGCTTTACACATACCCTGATCTACTATTATTCCATGCACAAATAAAGCATTAATTGATTGTGTTTTTTGTGAAACAGATTGTGCATGTATTACTTTAAGAGAACATGTCCCAATCAAAGTTGTCAGCAGTCACTTATAGGTGCTTTGTTGTAGAACCAGACAAGGTCCTTTGCATTTCATAGCAGATTTTTTTTAATTATCCCAATCAAACCACAGGACAAGTAATTAAGCCATAAATTTAATTCAGATACCTTCTCTGTCTATGAAAAACATGGACAGTTTAGATTACATTGCAGTTTAGATTACAATTTGTTTGCAATTGACATTATTAAAATCAGACAGCAAACAAGTCCTACTCTGCCGTTAATCATGTTTACTTTTTGTTCTCAAGTACAGCTTAGAGCATAGACACTTGATTAAGGCAGCAAAAGTCCCCAGAATAAGCAACACAACTCCTACTAAGAAGAGCGTAACATCTGTAGAGTGGTAGGAATACCAAGGCATTCTGTAGGACTCTGTACACAGGTGAGCAGCACCTTTGTGTCTCATAACAAACTCTATCCAGAAGAGGGCACCTTAGTATCAAAAATTTGTCTCTAGTGCATTTATTCACGTTTATTTTTTTGTTTATAACACATCATACTACAAATACACCTTATCAAGGCAAAAGGTAGTAGGATCAAAAGAAATACAGTTGCTAGCAAGAACACAATAACATCTACAGAGTGGTAGGAATACCAAGGCATTCTGTAGGACTCTGTACGCAGGTGAGCAGCACCTTTGTGTCTCATAACAAACTCTATCCAGAAGAGGGCCCGGTCCAGTGGCTTCATTGGCTGATCTCTGTGCAGCCTGGAGAGTCTCTGCATGTTCATCCTGTAGGAGGGCTCATGGAGGACTTCCTGTAACGTATTCCAAAACATGATCCTATCTAATCCAGAAATAGCCACACCCGTCGCCACACCCTTCAGTCTCATTCTAGAGAGGTTGTCTGCTTGATCAAACACAAGGGGAATGCCTACAATTGGAACACTGTGATATATAGCCTCAAAAATCCCATTTGTTCCTCCGTGTGCCACAAACACTTTGGTTTTTGGATGTCCTAAAAGGTCATTCTGTGGCATCCAGTCAACTAGTAAAGTGTTGTTGCCCAGTGTAGCTGGCCTGTCACCTGTATACCTCCAGATGACTTTCTGTGGTAGTTTGGCAAAAGCTGCAGCTATCTCATCAGCTAGGTCACTGGGAAGCTCTGCAACTAAAGTCCCCAGAGACATGATGATGACACCATGTTCCCCAGAGCTCTGGACGAACTCCTCCAGGTGTTGAGGAAGAGGTTTAGCAGGTTTACATTGGAACCCTCCCATGTAGATAACATTAGGCATTGTTGGGCGAGGGAACTCAAAAACAAAGTCAACTCTCATAAGCCACAAGTCTGCTGCTTGAAACAGGGAGAAGTAGTCTCCATCCAGACCAAAGTAGCGGTTGCACAATTCAGAATAGTGTGGCCCCACCGTTCGTTTATAGAGATGCATCCTTATAGTGTAAACAACCACATTTTTGACCCTCTCAAAAAAAGTCATTTCATCAGTTAATTCTGCAACTGGAAATGGGACATAGGAAAGTGGGGAGGGTGCAATTGCAAAATGGGCTTCACCATGAACAGTCCACCTTACATTGAACACTAAAGGCAATCCCAAGTAGTGAGCCAGCATTACTCCTCCCCCATTAGAGGGGTCTGTCAAAACCATGTCGTACTTGGTATCATTAAGGGTCCGCATCAGCTCTTTATTCTCAAACATATAAATCACCATCTCACAGATTTTCCTATGCATTTCTGAAAACTTATCTTTCAACTCCATGTCTAAAGCAAAACGAGTCCAAGCAGACCTACCCCTTAGTTTTATCTGAATAACTTCAGAGACAAATAGGCGAAAGAATTCCTCGTCAGAACCTCCAGCAATATCCACTGCAACTGAACTGTAGAAGGGAGAGGTGTCCTTGATGTACCAGCTGTCTGAAGCTCGAACTACTGTCACACTGTGGCCCCTTGAATGCAGCTCCTCGACAAGTATGTTCATGTTCACCCAGTGGCTGCCATCATGTGGAAATACCAGAACTTTCCCACCCTGGGCAGCTGGAAGTATGACGGTCAAAAGAGAGATGATGGAAGCCCAAGAAAAAAACATCTTCAAGATCTTCTCACAAGCATGCAGTTAGTGCAGTCTGAAATAGACAAATATAGCCATTACAAAATAATCCGGAATAAGTATGAATGCACATAGACGGAGGCTGTTACAGTAGATGGTTGAGCAATCCAAAAAAGGAGAACTATGTTGCAACACTTGATAGCTGTGAGGCGTTACGCCTAACAGCTGTGCAGAAAAATGTTGAAACCATATTGGCCACTTCACTGGGTTATAGTGTATGAAGCCAAATTCAGGAAAATGGTGTGTCTTTTGGGTGTTATGAGCTCAATATATTGCATGGATTCTGTAAATCTGTAGTCCAGACTTTTAATCCTGCATTCTTGTCAGCAACCTGTATTGAATTTATCCCTTGGGTAGTTTCATACCTAAGCAAATTGGCAGCTGAAAAGCCACTTACTGATTTCTTTTGGGACATTTGCTCCGCCCATTACGGCACTTCTGCAGAACTGATTACAAATGGTTATCTCTTACCAAGGCAAACTCAGTCATTGCAGTGCAATAAGCCAGCACTGCAATGCTATCAACAGGAATGTGTTACGTTACCATGATTATGCATGTGATTTATTTCAACATGTTTGACCTCTCTATATTATGACACATACACTACATTCAGTGCAGTGCAGTAGAACCTTGTCTATTAGAAATACAGGCATCTCAAAATACAATGTTAATAAGCTGTAAAATAAAACTAAATTAGTTTTGGAATATGTGTGCATGCATGTTTCGTATTTCTTATGAGCTTAGTATTTTTGTATTTTAGGTAGGCCTATTTGTCATCTGAACAGTTGTCCTCCCCACATTAATTCCTGGTGGTGCTAGATGAACTGTGTTGTACTGAAAATAAAAACTATTGTTATGAAAAAGGTCACAACATCCATTTAGTTTCTTAATTGCAAACCTGTACAAAAACTCAGTTTTCAGTTACATCACAATCTTATTTGAATAGCTTAGAAAAGAATGAATGCCATTGCAGAGTAATTTTCAAAACTGTCACATGATTGGTAGTCAAACATGCGTATTTGGTCCATATCTGATGCTTTTATCATTTTCAATTCAGGACATTAGCTGTAGCTAAAACCATGAATAGAAATGCATAAAATAATAGCAATACCCACAATGTTTTGCATTTCATTTTAAAATGAAGCCAGTCTCATATTGTTTATGATTTTAGTATACAAGATTTATGTCACTTGAATAATTACTGACGTTTAATTTTACGTTTACACACATTGTAATGTGTAAACACCTTATCAAGATGAAAACATTCAAAAGAATCAGCAGCACTGTTCCAAGCAAGAACACAACTTCATCTACAGAGTAGTAGGAATAACAAGGCATTCTGTAGGATTTTCTTTTGTTTCCACCACAATTCTATATTTCTAAATTTTCAAGATATCTGAAGCAAAGTAAGCAGTGAAACAGTAGTCTGGGCATCCACAGACCAGTACGAGTAGACTACCAGGGCATTCTGTAGGACCTGGAGCGTAGGTGAGCTGCACCTTAGTATCAAGAATGTGTCTCTAGTGCATTTATTCACGTTTATTTTTTTGTTTACAACACATCATACTATATAAAATGTTTGGCGACCCCTGGTGGACAATCCAAGAACTGTGAAAAATAAAGAGAATGTACTAAGTAAGCTACTAGACTTTGGTCGAATTAAATTTCAATCATTCAAGCTACTTCGAAAGGCGTGCCCGCTGCTTTCAGTGCCAGGGTTGTGAAATCAAGAGGGATTGTCAGTGATCACAATAGAATTGGTATGAGTTAGCCTACTGCATGTTACTGCAAGTTGAAACTACATATTGCAATTTCACCACGGTCCCTGAACACTAAGGCTGTAAAAAAAACTCGGTGCTGTTGTTGCCAAGCCGACAATTACCGCCGGTGTTACAGTTTAACTCGTTTCCAGATTAACTGGTGACCGTAGCTTGAATGCGTCAGTGGTTACTCGGAGCGACGGCAGATGTTGCAACCAGGAAGACATTTGAAAGTCACATCACTGTAGTTGCTTGAAACCATACTTGAAACCGAGTGGAATCTCAGTCGCAGTGTAAACTCTCTGCTACTCACTTGAAACTGTCAGGTTTCTTGTAAATTAATTTCCATGCAATCTACAACTAGTCGCACGCTGGTATAACTCTTAACAGTTGAAGTCTCAAGCCACAGGAAAATGCTGTCCTCAATCAGTCGTTCAGTTATTTTCATGACAAATTTAATATGGCCCGATAAACCTTTTATTTTGTTATTAACCTTAAAAACTTTACACCGTGCATTGATAAATACAGAACTAAATCACAGTTCTCTAAAATGAATGTGTAAATGACATCGTATTTGTTGGAGAAGCTCTGCGCGTGGTCACAAATTAACCTGGCTGTTTTGTTCAGACAAGGAAACGTTTGTGTTGTGTCGAGCGTTGATGTGTCGGTATAACTCTATTTAAGTTTAAATCTGGATCATTGCTATCTGACCCGTGTAGCGCAGGTAAATAATAACAGGTAACCTGTGCCACGCTTCTGTAGTAGATTTTGTCCCTGGTCGATCGAATCCCGTGTGGAGTCTATTTTTTGTTTGTTTGGGGGAAACATTCAAAATGCGGTTGACGAATGTCACAAGCTCAGCTGCATTAACGAACTTACAGATCAACATCACAATCAGATGAATATTTATTGAAATGACAGTTGCAAATGGCACAGAAATTATTAAGGCATTCGCGAGGTCAGCTATGTGCTCTCGTCCTGGTTGCAACATCTGCCGTCGCTCCGAGTAACCACTGACGCATTCAAGCTACGGTCACCAATTAATCTGGAAACGAGTTGAACTATAACACCGGCGAAAAGCGAACTACACTATACCCGTGGTAAACACAACGGGTAGCCTACGTTTTTTGCAAACAACATGATAATTTTAAGGATGGCGTGTGTAACAGCTCTGATTGCAATTCACTGATTAGAAACACAACAACTGGGAAATCTCCACTTCTTCACTGAGCTACAATATTACATCTGTAAATGACAGTCTCTATTTGGCAATAGGCTCATAGTTACACATTGCTTAAACATTGTTACAGTTTTTCTACTTACTCCAGGGCTATATTGTGATACTCCAAACGGGAAGATCAAATCACGGTCGGGGTTTGAAAACTGCTTTAAACAGTGTAATTAAATGTAGATGAGTTGATGCGTACCTTCTGGAGGGAGGAGCTAAGAAAAATAAGCATCATGGTCTGACTTGAATTCCTGGACGATAAAATAAATAGGCTTTGTGTGCAATACAACAGTTAGGAGCTTTGTCAAAGATTATATGCAATGAAATAGGTTTTGATTATTTCCATTCATAATTCCCAACAGATTATTTCATTCATTCACACATTCGGTCACTCACTCACTCACTCACTGTCAATTATTTATCCATTTATTTATTCTGTTTTTTTATATGTTAAAATGATATCCCTACCCTAGTTAATGATTAGGCCAGGCCTGCACCCATGATGGGACAAATAGGTTCCTAATTTATCTTGTCTGCATACTATCATATGGTGATAGCGATTTCAGACTGTTATATGGAATCGGATATGAAATGTAATCAATGTAATAGATGTTGTTAGCTGTTTTCTTATAGCTTAGTTTAGTTCCAATGCAATGTTTACTGAATTCCAAATGACATTAATTTGAATTGCCAACATTATGTCGATATCCATGATTTGTTCATATTTGTTTCTTGAGTCATTTCTTTAGTCTATGTATTTTTAGCTTTAATTTCTTAACAAAAACATACAAAGTTAATTCAGTATTATCAGAGAAGATAACTTTGTCCTGCCTTACTGCAGAATTGTGGCTAGAGGGCGCTGAAGAATTGGCAAAGAGAATTCCTAGTGCATAATTAATACTACTGACATGAAAAGTGTACCCTTTTGAACTGCTTTGGGTCGGGTATCTAGGTTTGGTAAACAGCAGATACATGTACAAGTATGTACATAAATAAAACAGAGTGAGGGCATCTTTGTGACCAAAGGCCAGCAAACCAGACTGATTTAACTTTACAGAACAACTCTCAGATCCATTTTACATCCAAAAAAGTTTGATGAAAATTCACTTTTTTATTAAATAATTAGTATTTCAACAATAATTAATTGACCCCTATTATGGAATATACCATTTAAAGCTCTGAATACAAAGATCAACAACAACAAACAACAAAAACTATCACCCACAATGTGTCTGTTTTTCCATGTTTTTCACATTTCAAGGTCTCACAGTCTATCCAGTAAAGGCCTTAGTCAAACATGAAGTGTACAAACTATAAAAATCAGTATTGATTAGCATTTCTGGATTTAGTTTTGTTTCCACCCCAAATCTATATTTCTACATTTTCAACATATCTGAAACAAAGCAAGCAGTGAAACAGCCAATAGTCTGGGCATCCACAGTAGGAGTAGACTACCAGGGGATTCTGTGGGACCTGGAGTGCAGGTGAGCTGCACTTTACTATCAGGAATTTATGTCTCTAGTGCATTTATTCACGTTTAATTTTTTGTTTACAACACATCCTAAAACAAAACCTTATCAAGGCAAAAGCTAGTAGGATCAAAAGAAGTACAGTTGCTAGCAAGAACACAATAACATCTACAGAGTGGTAGGAATACCAAGGCATTCTGTAGGACTCTGTACGCAGGTGAGCAGCACCTTTGTGTCTCATGACAAACTCTATCCAGAAGAGGGCCCGGTCCAGTGGCTTCATTGGCTGATCTCTGTGCAGCCTGGAGAGTATCTGCATGTTCATCCTGTAGGAGGGCTCATGGAGGACTTCCTTTAAGGCCTCAAGGAAGTTGTTGTCTTTGTCCACTGTGGCTAAGGTTAACATCTTAGCTGCTCCTCTCACTTTCAGACGCAGAAGGTTGTCATATTGGTCGAAAAACAAAGGTAGACCCACAACTGGAACCCCATGATACATGGCTTCTTGAACTCCATTTGTTCCTCCATGAGCCACAAACAACCTTATCTTAGGATGTCCTAAAAGGTCATTCTGTGGCATCCAGTCAACTAGTAAAGTGTTGTTGCCCAAAGTGGCTGGTCTGTCTCCAGTATAGCGCCATATTACTTTTTGAGGGAGTTGGGCAAAGGCATGTGCTATATGTTCTGATAAATCCATTGGAAGTTCACTGATAAAAGCCCCCAGAGACATGATGATGACTCCATGCTCCCCAGAACTCTGGACAAAATCCTCCAATTCTGGAGAAAGAGGTTTTGCAGGTTTACACTGAAACCCTCCCATATAGATAACGTTAGGCATTGTTGGGCGAGGGAACTCGAACACAAAGTCAACTCTCATGAGCCACAGATCTGCAGCCTGCATTAACTGATAAAAGTTATTATCTGGCCCAAGATATTTATCACATAGTTTCTGGTATACTTGTGCAACCAAGTGGTTATGCTGGATTTGGGAAATCCCATAGAACAGCATGTTTTTAACTCTCTCAACAAAGGTCATCTTATCAGTGTGGCCAGTTCCTGTTATGGGAATATATGATAAAGGTGAAGGAGCAATGGCAAAATGACCCTCTCCAACTGTCATCCAGCGAACATTATAAACCAAAGGTAGGTTCAGATATTTGGCTAAAATGGTTCCACCACCCCAACAGGGATCAGTGATTACCAGGTCATACTTGCTGTCCTTCATGCTTCTCATCAACTCTTGATCATCAAACACTGATGATACAAATTCACTTATCACTGTGTGCACTTCAACAAATTTGTCAAACATACCAATAACCAAATGGAGGAAAGTCATCAAGGGAATAGATCCCCTTTCAAATCCAATGGTTTGTAATAATATTTCGGTAATTAACTCTTGATCTATGCTTTTCTCTACTTTAACTGTGAGAGTATTGTAATAGGAGGAGTTACCCTTGACGTACCAGCTTTTGCTAGAACGCACTATAGTTACGTTGTGTCCTCTTGAATGCAAGGCTTGGATTAGGATATCCATGTTTATCCAATGACTGCCTTCAATAGGAAAGACAAGGATGTTTCCGCCTTGACAAACTCTGGGGATGATGGTGAGCAGCAGCAAAGCGCTGCAACAGTAGATCAGCCTCATCTGAATCCAAAATAACAGAAACTCAATTAACAAAGGAAAAACAACTAATTTCAATGGAAATGTTCTGTAATCATTCTTAACCAGTTATTAACCACAGAGTTGATGATAAAGTACTCCCAACAAGGAGTATGGCAATATTCCCACAGTTCACTCACCGAGTGAAATTAGTTTCGATATTTGCTGGAATATTTCAGCTTCCAACCTCATTCTTCTGGGGTTTTTCCAACTTTTTTCAAAAGTGAAAGTTTTTTCACCGACTATTTGAAGACGTTGATTGGACTTTTGTTGCATGCCCCCCCCCCCCATTTGTAGCTCCGGGGAGGGTCAAGATAAAAAAAAAACCTAAAAAAAAAAACGAAGTCAGACCTCGGCCACCCCCCACCCCCCTCCCCCCTCTGCCCTCTCCCCTCTCATAAATAACGAACAGTCCCTTAACCTATTTCAAATACTATACCCCTGGTAAACGCAATGTCGCGTTTTTTGCAAACTCATGAGAATTTAAAGATGGCGTATGAACTCTGATCGCAATTCACTGATTAGAAACAACAACTGGGAAATCTCCACTTCTTCAATGAGCTGCATATTACATCTATAAATGTCAGTCGCTATTAGGCAACATAGTCACACATTGTTCAAAATTTGTTTCTACTTACTGTGGGGCTATATTGTGATACTCCAAACGGGAAAATCAAATCACGGTCGGGGTTCGAAAATTGCATTATACCTGTGAATTAAATTAAACCACTGACGCATTCAAGCTACGGTCACCAGTTCATCTGGAAACGAGTTGAACTATAACACCGGCGAAAAGCGAACTACACTATACCCGTGGTAAACACAACGGGTAGCCTACGTTTTTTGCAAACAACATGATAATTTTAAGGATGGCGTGTGTAACAGCTCTGATTGCAATTCACTGATTAGAAACACAACAACTGGGAAATCTCCACTTCTTCACTGAGCTACAATATTACATCTGTAAATGACAGTCTCTATTTGGCAATAGGCTCATAGTTACACATTGCTTAAACATTGTTACAGTTTTTCTACTTACTCTAGGGCTATATTGTGATACTCCAAACGGGAAGATCAAATCACGGTCGGGGTTTGAAAACTGCTTTAAACAGTGTAATTAAATGTAGATGAGTTGATGCGTACCTTCTGGAGGGAGGAGCTAAGAAAAATAAGCATCATGGTCTGACTTGAATTCCTGGACGATAAAATAAATAGGCTTTGTGTGCACTACAACAATTAGGAGCTTTGTCAAAGATTATATGCAATGAAATAGGTTTTGATTATTTCCATTCATAATTCCTCTAACAGATTATTTCATTCATTCACACATTCGGTCACTCACTCACTCACTCACTGTCAATTATTTATCCATTTATTTATTCTGTTTTTTTATATGTTAAAATGATATCCCTACCCTAGTTAATGATTAAGCCAGGCCTGCACCCATGATGGGACGAGGTTCCTAATTTATCTTGTCTGCTTATGGTGATAGTGATTTCAGACTGTTATATGGAATCGGATATGAAATGTAATCAATGTAATAGATGTTGTTAGCTGTTTTCTTATAGCTTAGTTTAGTTCCAATGCAATGTTTACTGAATTCCAAATTACATGAATTTGAATTGCCAACATTATGTTGATATCCATGATTTATTCATATTTGTTTCTTGAGTCATTTCTTGATGTATTTTTAGCTTTAATTTCTTAACAAAAACATACAAAGTTAATTCAGTATTATCAGAGAAGATAACGCTGCAGAATTGGCAAAGAGAATTCCTAGTGCATTATTACCACTGACATGAAAAGTGTACCCTTTTGAACTGCTTTGGGTCAGGTATCTAGGTTTGGTAAACAGCAGATACATATTTGTCTCATTGCAAGGAAGACGGAGTAAGAAGTATGTACATAAATAAAACAGAGTGAGGGCATCTTTGTGACCAAAGGCCAGCAAACCAGACTGATTTAACTTTACAGAACAACTCTCAGATCCATTTTACATCCAAAAAAGTTTGATGAAAATTCACTTTTTTATTAAATAATTAGTAATTCAAACAATAATTCATTGAGCCCTATTATGGAATATACCATTTAAAGCTCCGAATACAAAGATCAACAACAACAAACAACAAAAACTATCACCCACAATGTGTCTGTTTTTCCATGTTGGGTCACATTTCAAGGTCTCACAGTCTATCCAGTAAAGGCCTTAGTCGAACATGAAGTGTACAAACTACAAAATCAATATTGATTAGCATTTCTGGATTTCCTTTTGTTTCCACCCCAAATCTATATTTCTACATTTTCAACATATCTGAAACAAAGCAAGCAGTGAAACAGCCAATAGTCTGGGCATCCACAGTAGGAGTAGACTACCAGGGGATTCTGTGGGACCTGGAGTGCAGGTGAGCTGCACCTTACTATCAAGAATTTATGTCTCTAGTGCATTTATTCAAGTTTAATTTTTTGTTTACAACACATCCTAAAACAAAACCTTATCAAGGCAAAAGCTAGTAGTATCAAAAGAAATACAGTTGCTAGCAAGAACACAATAACATCTACAGAGTGGTAGGAATACCAAGGCATTCTGTAGGACTCTGTACGCAGGTGAGCAGCACCTTTGTGTCTCATGACAAACTCTATCCAGAAGAGGGCCCGGTCCAGTGGCTTCATTGGCTGATCTCTGTGCAGCCTGGATAGTCTCTGCATGTTCATCCTGTAGGAGGGCTCATGGAGGACTTCCTGAATACTCTGGAGAAAGATGTCTTGATTCATAGTGAAAATATCAATGATCTTCGCTGCTCCTCTTACTTCAATTTTGAACAGATTATCACGTTGATCAAAAATCAGTGGAAGTCCTACTATAGGAACTCCATGGTAGATTGCCTCTTGAACTCCATTTGTTCCTCCATGTGCTACAAATGCTTTGATTTTGGGATGTCCTAAAAGATCATTCTGTGGCATCCAGTCAACTAGTAAAGTGTTGTTGCCCAGTGTAGCTGGCCTGTCACCTGTATGCCTCCAGATGACTTTCTGTGGTAGTTTGGCAAAAGCTGCAGCAATTTGATCTGTTAAGTCATGGGGAAGTTTTCCGATCAAAGTCCCCAGAGACATGATGATGACTCCATGTTCCCCAGAACTCTGGACAAACTCATCCAGGTGTTGAGGAAGAGGATTAGCAGGTTTACATTGGAACCCTCCCATGTAGATAACATTAGGCATTGTTGGGCGAGGGAACTCAAAAACAAAGTCAACTCTCATGAGCCATAAGTCTGCTGCTTGAAACAGGGAGAAGTAGTCTACATCTGGACCAAAGTACTTTTCAACCAAGCCAACATAATGTGGTGTGACATACTGTGCGACTTGAAATTCTGAGAAGCCAAAAACCAATATGTTAAGAAGTCTCTCGAGAAAGCTCATTTTATCTGATAGCTCTGTCCCTGGCATTGGAACATAAGAAAGAGGAGAAGGTGCAATAAAAAAATGGCCTTCACCATGAGAGGTCCATCTCACATTAAAGACAAGGGTAAACTAAGGTAGTGGGCAAGCATAACACCGCTTGGTGTGACAGGGTCAGTCAGGACCAGGTCATATTTTGCATCCCAAAGAGACCGCATCAAATCTTTGTTTTCAAAAATGTGTTCTATCAGTTTACATGTTTTCTCATGGATCTCAGAGGCCTTTTGTGCTTGTTCCATTTCCATCTTGAAACGTGCCCAGGCAGACTTTTCCTCCCTCTGAATTTTCAAAAGTCTAGCCACCATCAGAGTTATAAAATCTTCATCAAATCCACTCTCCATATCGAGCGTAATCGAAGTATAGAGTGGGGAGGTTTCCTTGATGTACCAGCTGTCTGATGATCGCATAACCGAAACATGGTGGCCCCTTGAATGTAGTTCCTCAATAATGACTTTCATGTTGACCCAGTGGCTCCCATCCAGTGGAACAACAAGTACCTTCCCAGCATAAACAACAGCTGGACAGAGGAAGTGGAGAGCGATCCAAATCATAGGCCAATGCATTTCTTGATTCTAAAGTAATCTGGGAAGAAAGCATAAATTTACCTTATCAAAGGCCAAATTGGCAGTACAAATAGTTTAACAAAACACTATATTTCCAATAAGAATCTGCTCCAGTTCATCATTTAGTATCACTAAAACATAGAAGATGCAGTCTTAAGAAGCACTATCCTGTCAACTGAAAGCTTAATTTACCTACTATCCTTTAAAAAATAGCATTACTTATTTTAATTTCTGCTATTAATCATTTTGTAAGAGTATGTGTAATTTTTTCAAATGGCGGATATCTCATTTTGGAATGAATCTTGAAAGGTGTGCATACTAATATGTACTGTAGTAAGTCTCATCATAGAAAGTCAAACATAAGATTGATGGCGAGCTCCAAGAGGTTTGTTTCCATGTGTAATTCTTATAATTACTGAAATAAAGTAGATCTATATATTGAGTTATGATGGGCTATATACATTAATTTTACTGTCCATATGCAAGCTTGTAAATGTGTATACAATTAGTACTAATTACAGAACCCTAATCAACTGCAGCAACTGTTTTACCTATAACATTTCAAATTCTAAGAAGCAAGAAACATCTGAAACTAATTCTATAAAACAATTGTGTTGCAGCAACAGATGTAGACAAAGGTGTACAGGGAAAAGATAGCACACAACCTGTACAAAATGAGAGAATTTAAGTATGCATTTAGCTGATCTGTGTAATTTTCACTACAGCAACTATACATCTGCAACAAAAAAGGCATTGCATGCCAGTGTAGTGCAAATGCTCAGTTTGAAAGTAACATTTTGTAATAGACAATCCCATAGCTGTTCCTCATGTAGTTATTTATTGGTAAAAGATGTTGTCTAGTAGCCTAATGTTACCTTTAATGGACATCAACTCTATTTGCTCTCAATATATCTCCTTTGTTGCTTCGTCGTGATGTAGAAAACACTTTGAGCAGAACTAGTGAACCCTTTATCACTTCCATGTTCCAACTTCAGCAGGACTTTGATACTGTAATTGCATGTTGTTAAACCCTCAAGCGATAATAAAGTAGCACAAAGGGGATTAACCTATAGGCCATGGTGTTTCACTCTACAGCAAATATCACTATCAAAATGAAATACTTGGAAAACGAAATAACTCAGAAAGTTATGGCATTGTTTTCCTTTGTTATAAATGTTTATTGTTCATACTGTATAAGATACATTTATATTGTGACAGAAGGTCTATTTAAATTGTTGAAATTCTATACTCCTTTCATTCTCCCACTAGAAGGCCGTGGCTTCAAACCATGATGCGCAGTGTCTCTTCCGCTATGTTCTATTACCGTCTTAATAATATTCAGTTTTTTAAAACACAGTGTTTCTCTTAAAACCTAATGTGGAAAAACAAATGGCCAAACAACGTCACCTGCTGGCTGATCTGACTAACTGAAAATTTCAACAAACCTTTGTTGGGACCCTCTCTTCGGTCAGGGTGCTTTTAGCATAATGTTCATAATATCACAGGTGAAATGAAATGTGTATCTTGGCTCATTTAATCATATAATAAACGTAATTAGCCTATCTGAAGTCCCTTTTAAACTAAAAACTGAATTTGGTTGAAAACAACACTGAAAAACATTAACCTGATCATTTGCTGTGTATGGAGTACTCTCTTATTGGTTTAGGTACAGATCAATTGAAATGACACTACTTTTTCAAAGTAAAATAAAATATAAAACAGAACCTCTTCACTCTAATGAAACCAGTGAAGGTCAACAGTATAGTGCAGCAATGTCACTATTACATAAACAGAAAGGTCATAGTAGGAGTTTTAGTAAGTAGGAGACCTGCACTCAACTCAAAGCACAGTTCAAGTAAATATCATTGATATTTAAATATCTTCTCCTTTTCCTCTTTAACTGACCACAGCATAATTGTATTATTAATTGTATTATACTGTATATATATTTCCTGATTGACTGAAATAAAATGTAGATCAAATGACTAAACAATGCCTCCTTCATGGTTAGTCAGATTTCACTTTTCTTTTTAAACACAGCCCAAAACATGACCTTATTAAAACTGCAAAAATCAACAAAATAAGTAGTGCAACTGTTAGTAAAAATATTATGATATCTACAGAGTGGTAGGAATACCAAGGCATTCTGTAGGACTCTGTACGCAGGTGAGCAGCACCTTTGTGTCTCATAACAAACTCTATCCAGAAGAGGGCCCGGTCCAATGGCTTCATTGGCTGATCTCTGTGCAGCCTGGAGAGTCTCTGCATGTTCATCCTGTAGGAGGGCATGAAGGACTTCCTGTAACGCATTCCAAAACATGATCCTATCTAATCCAGAAATAGCCACACCCGTCGCCACACCCTTCAGTCTCATTCTAGAGAGGTTGACTGCTTGATCAAACACAAGGGGAATGCCTACAATTGGAACACTGTGATATATAGCCTCAAAAATCCCATTTGTTCCTCCGTGTGCCACAAACACTTTGGTCTTTGGATGTCCTAAAAGGTCATTCTGTGGCATCCAGTCAACTAGTAAAGTGTTGTTGCCCAGTGTAGCTGGCCTCTCACCTGTATACCTCCAGATGACTTTCTGTGGTAGTTTGGCAAAAGCTGCAGCTATCTCATCAGCTAGGTCACTGGGAAGCTCTGCAACTAAAGTCCCCAGAGACATGATGATGACACCATGTTCCCCAGAGCTCTGGACGAACTCCTCCAGGTGTTGAGGAAGAGATTTAGCAGGTTTACATTGGAACCCTCCCATGTAGATAACATTAGGCATTGTTGGGCGAGGGAACTCAAAAACAAAGTCAACTCTCATAAGCCACAAGTCTGCTGCTTGAAACAGGGAGAAGTAGTCTCCATCCAGACCAAAGTAGCGGTTGCACAATTCAGAATAGTGTGGCCCCACCGTCCGTTTATAGAGATGCATCCTTATAGTGTAAACAACCACATTTTTGACCCTCTCAAAAAAGTCATTTCATCAGTTAATTCTGCAATTGGAAATGGGACATAGGAAAGCGGGGAGGGTGCAATTGCAAAATGGGCTTCACCATGAACAGTCGGAGGGAGGGAGGGACGGAGGCTGTTACAGTAGATGGTTGAGCAATCCAAAAAAGGAGAACTATGTTACAACACCTTAATAACACTTGATAGCTGTGAGGCGTTACGCCTAACAGTTGTGCAGAAAAATGTTGAAACCATATTGGCCACTTCACTGGGTTATAGTGTATGAAGCCAAATTCAGGAAAACGGTGTGTCTTTTGGGTGTTATGAGCTCAATATATTGCATGGATTCTGTATCAAACTCCAAAGTCAGTCAAAGATAGTGCATAGTTCATTTTTTAAATAACCACTACAACTAAATTGTTTCTGGAAAAATTTGTATTCAGTTGTTTTCCCAAAAAAACAAAAAAAAATAAAACGCATCGCCCGGATAGAAGAAATTGTTCTAATATATGATCCTTGAGGAATGTACCTGACTCAATGCAGTGGTTGTTCCAGTTGGTATCTCTAGCTTGCAAAAGGTAGAAACAAACCTAAGTGTAAATGTTTACATTTTGGTGTGGATGTTTCTTCAGTCCATATAGGGGTATGTTTATAACTCACTTGATAAAGATCACTTAGCCTACATTTTTTCTCATAAAACTTCCTAAAAACAAAACCTATTATGTCAAACTTACAGTCCAGACTTTTAATCCTGCATTCTTGTCAGCAACCTGTATTGAACTTATCCCTTGGGTAGTTTCATACCTAAGCAAATTGGCAGCTGAAAAGCCACTTACTGATTTCTTTTGGGACATTTGCTCCGCCCATTACGGCACTTCTGCAGAACTGATTACAAATGGTTATCTCTTACCAAGGCAAACTCAGTCATTGCAGTGCAATAAGCCAGCACTGCAATGCTATCAACAGGAATGTGTTATGTTACCATGATTATACTTAAGCATGTGATTTATTTCAACATGTTTGACCTCTCTATATTATGACACATACACTACATTCAGTGCAGTGCAGTAGAACCTTGTCTATTAGAAATACAGGCATCTCAAAATACAATGTTAATAAGCTGTAAAATAAAACTAAATTAGTTTTGGAATATGTGTGCATGCATGTTTCGTATTTCTTATGAGCTTTGATCTAGTATTTTTGTATTTTAGGTAGGCCTATTTGTCATCTGAATAGTTGTCCTCCCCACATTAATTCCTGGTGGTGCTAGATGAACTGTGTTGTACTGAAAATAAAAACTATTGTTATGAAAAAGGTCACAACATCCTTTTAGTTTCTTAATTGCAAACCTGTACAAAAACTCAGTTTTCAGTTACATCACAATCTTATTTGAATAGCTTAGAAAAGAATGAATGCCATTGCAGAGTAATTTTCAAAACTGTCACATGATTGGTAGTCAAACATGCGTATTTGGTCCATATCTGATGCTTTTATCATTTTCAATTCAGGACATTAGCTGTAGCTAAAACCATGAATAGAAATGCATAAAATAATAGCAATACCCACAATGTTTTGCATTTCATTTTAAAATGAAGCCAGTCTCATATTGTTTATGATTTTAGTATACAAGATTTATGTCACTTGAATAATTACTGACGTTTAATTTTACGTTTACAACACATTGTAATGTGTAAACACCTTATCAAGATGAAAACACCCAAAAGAATATAGCAGCACTGTTCCAAACAAGAACACAACTTCTACATAGTAGTAGGAATAACAAGGCATTCTGTAGGATTTCCTTTTGTTTCCACCACAATTCTATATTTCTAAATTTTCAAGATATCTGAAGCAAAGTAAGCAGTGAAACAGTAGTCTGGGCATCCACAGACCAGTAAGAGTAGACTACCAGGGCATTCTGTTGGACCTGGAGCGCAGGTCAGCTGCACCTTAGTATCAAGAATTTGTCTCTAGTGCATTTATTCACATTTAATTTTTTGTTTAAAACACATCATACTACAAATACACCTTATCAAGGCAAAAGGTAGTATGATCAAAAGAAATACAGTTCCTAGCAAGAACACAATAACATCTACAGAGTGGTAGGAATACCAAGGCATTCTGTAGGACTCTGTACGCAGGTGAGTAGCACCTTTGTGTCTCATGACAAACTCTATCCAGAAGAGGGCCCGGTCCAGTGGCTTCATTGGCTGATCTCTGTGCAGCCTGGAGAGTCTCTGAATGTTCATCCTGTAGGAGGGCTCATGGAGGACGTCCTTTAAGGCCTCAAGGAAGTTGTTGTCTTTGTCCACTGTGGCTAAGGTTAACATCTTAACTGCTCCTCTCTCTTTCAGACGCAGGAGGTTGTCATATTGGTCGAAAAACAAAGGTAGACCCACAACTGGAACCCCATGATAAATGGCTTCTTGAACTCCATTTGTTCCTCCATGAGCCACAAACAACCTTATCTTAGGATGTCCTAAAAGGTCATTCTGTGGCATCCAGTCAACTAGTAAAGTGTTGTTGCCCAAAGTGGCTGGTCTGTCTCCAGTATAGCGCCATATTACTTTTTGAGGGAGTTGGGCAAAGGCATGTGCTATATGTTCTGATAAATCCATTGGAAGTTCACTGATAAAAGTCCCAAGAGACATGATGATGACTCCATGCTCCCCAGAACTCTGGACAAAATCCTCCAATTCTTGAGGAAGAGGATTAGCAGGTTTACACTGGAATCCTCCCATATAGATAACGTTAGGCATTGTTGGGCGAGGGAACTCAAACACAAAGTCAACTCGCATGAGCCACAGGTCAGCACCCTGCACTAGCTCATGGAAATTAACTCCTGGTTCAAAGTACTCATTGCAAACAGCTTGGTATAGCTGCTCTATCCAATTGACCTGAAACTTAACTAGCAGGTAGAAAAACATGTTTTTTACTCTTTGAGGGAAAGTCATTTTTGTTGAGAGTCCTGAGCCAGGCATTGGTATGTAAGATAAAGGGGAAGGTGCGATAAACGAATGTCCCTCGTCACTTATTACCCACCGTACATTATAGACTAGAGGTAACTTTAGATAATGAGCCAGCAAAATCCCTGCGCCCCATGCTGGGTCAGTGAGAACCAAATCATACTGACTATTCTTAATGGTACTCAAAAATCTCTTGTCGTTCAGCATATTCCTTGCAAAATCACATGTCATTCGGTTCGCCTTATACATAGCAAAACTCATCTCTACTTGTAAACTTAGAAAATTTATTACAGAAACATTTCCCCTCTCTATGTCAACCATGTTCTTTAAAATTTGCTTGAGAAATTCTTTATCTGTGCCCTCCATAACAGGTATAGTGATTGAGTCATAATATGAAGATTCCTCCTTGATGTACCAGCTTTTATTACTCCGTATTATTGTAACAGAGTGTCCCTGAGAGTGAAGAGCTTTGATGAGGATGTCCATGTTCACCCAGTGGCTTCCCTCCACAGGAACAACCAGAACCTTCCCTCCATGACAGGCTGGCCAGAGAGCCATGCAAAATGTCACAAGGAGACAGTAGGTCATGGTTCCTGCACAATGTTCCATTGCTTTCCTGCAATATGGATAAAAATAAACTTCAGTACCTCAAGTCAAAGAAGTTGTTGAGCTTTGCTGCATTGGTCTGTTTTATTCCTACTTTTACAAATGATTAATGAAAAGGCCTCACTCAGATAGCATAATATTGTAAAGGCAGAGATACAGGAGTGCAACTGGTTTCCATCAAATGCACTAATAGGGCGTTCTTTAGCAATACTACACAGGCTTCTTTATGGCTATAGCCTATGCTTGGACAAAGGAAAATGTTAAACACTGATCCAATGCTCAGAGAACAAGGTAAGAGAGAGCATGTAATGGCCCAATAAACAAGCAAATGCAACATTATTTTCACAATGTTTTTTGTGTTTTCTTTATATCCTGAATGCTGTCTTTATATCCTTAACTGCATGTTACTGCAAGTTGAAACACATTTTGCACTTTTACCACGGTCCCTGAACACTCGCCACTTGGACAGATATTTAGCATTACTTGCAATTGTTTTGTGATCATTCGTGGTGTTGCGTTAAGGCTGTAGAAAAACCCCCAGAGAAGACTCGGTGCTGTTGTAAAATATTTAAAACAAAACGCAGCGCGCTCGGGTAGCCTACTGGTTAAGATGCATACCTCAGGACCGCAACGTCTGCGGTAGGAATCCGGCTGAGGACTTTTGTTGCATGTCGCCCCCCATCTCTCTCTCTCCGTTTATTTTTCCTGTCTTTGATCGTTGAACGTTCAGACCATATTTCACCGGTGTAATATCGCGGTGAAATATGGTCTAAATGTGAACGTTCAATCAACGTCTTCAAATAGTCGGTGAAAAAACTTTCACTTTTGAACCTGTTTTGAACGTCTTTTCATCGGTATTTGTAGCTCCGAGGAGGGTCAAGATAAAACAAAAAAACAAAAACAAAAACGAAGTCAGAGACCGGCCACCCCCCCTCTTCCCTCTTCCCTCTTCCCTCTCATAAATAACGAACAGTCCAATTAGGTACACAATGTTACCTTCAGAAGCAACCTAATTATTTGGGTGGTCTATAATAATAATGGTTCAGAATGAACAATCACATATTTCAATATAATACACCTGTTTTAGAGAGGACCCTCAGGTAGTTAATAAAACCTGAGGCAAAGACTCAATCGTAATGACCAGAACTTTCCAAAGTAAGTAAAAGATCAAGCAAAGCAGATATAAGGAGAAATGTACAAAACGTTGTTTCAGTCTCTGAACCACATGGGGACAGTCCATCATATCATCAAGCAATGAATGAATGTGGGCAAAACAGAAGCTGCCTCGACATTATAACTATGTGGTCTTGACTACCTGTCCACTTTCTCACCTGGTTCTCTCTCTCTCTCTCTCTCTCTCTCTCTCTCTCTCTCTCTCTCTCTCTCTCTCTGTGCCGACTCCATCCTGCTCTCTCCTTCTCTCCCTTTCTATCCTCCTCTCTCCCTCTTTGTGCTGTCAACCAAAATGCAAATATAACAACCAAACAGAGTATTTATAATCTAATAAGAGGTATAAATTGATCCATATTAATTTATACCATTTTTATAATTGCACATTGGGTTGCTGTGGACAATGCAGTCGGGTAACGTCATTTTGACCTTAGTCTCTCACCTGAACCTGGCTGTTTTCTTGAAAAAAAGAAAATCGTATATCCATCTATGGAAAAACAGACATTTCCAATGAGTGAGGGTTTGTTCCAATGCTTCAATTCTCTGTCCATAAATGTACTGTAAATATAACATGAAGCCCAATTCTATCAGAATAAGAAACATTGTGACTACTTTAACTAAAATAATAAAGTGCATCAGTTAAAATCTCCCCAAAATACCACCTGAAGACCTCATGACCTTGAAAAACACTTTAGAAAACTTAATGCTGTGATGCAGTATCAATAACTTTTGAAAATTGGAGATTTGTGCGATTTTGACAATTTTGACGATTGGATGACAAGTACTATTTTCTGAAAATGGCTCAGAAAAACCCACTTATCTTCAATGCACCTGGACATCCCATACATTTTCTGAATGGTCTAGGTGTCTAGAGTTTCATGAGGCTGTGATTATCCTAGAGCTCACAATAGGTCATTTTATGCAGTAAGGTCAAGTTTTAAAAAATGCTATCATCACAGTGAAATGGTTACTATGAGGTCATATTTCATCACACATGAATGCAATCAAGCTCTTTGGATTTACAAGAGTCTCAGCTTTGTAGCCATACCCAATTTATACAATTCCATGACTGTTTAGGTACCACAGTGTGCAGAAATAGGAAAAGAAAAAAAGGTGAGAATAACATCTTTTCACTGCATGCAGAACACTGTGTCTTTAGGACCCTGGTGCTCATATACCCTATGTAGCTGACATATGTCAGACATGGCTGTAAAGCTAAGACTCTTGTGGTTCTAATGAGCCCAATTTCATTCAGATATCTTGATGTAAGAGGTCAAGGGACCCATTTGAAAATAGTCATGCCCATTTACCTTTGTCAAAAACATACTTATTTTGGAGCTACGTCGGGTTTAATTATTAATATTTTTTAGGGGTGCTGAGATGAAATTTACGTGGGCTTGAGCACCCCTAAAAAGAGTCTAAAATCGCCAATGGTCAAAGATTATATGCAATGAAATGTGTTTTGATTATTTCCATTCATAATTCCCTATCATCTTTGCTTACCAGTTTATGCTTTAAAACAGATTATTTCATTCGTTCACACATTCGGTCACTCACTCACTCACTCTCAATTATTTATCCATTTATTTATTCTGTTTTTTTATATGTTAAAATGATATCCCTACCCTAGTTAATGATTAGGCCAGGCCTGCACCCATGATGGGACAAATAGGTTCCTAATTTATCTTGTCTGCTTACTATCATATGGTGATAGTGATTTCAGACTGTTATATGGAATCGGATATGAAATGTAATCAATGTAATAGATGTTGTTAGCTGTTTTCTTATAGCTTAGCTTAGTTCCAATGCAATGTTTACTGAATTCAAAATGACATTAATTTGAATTGCCAACATTATGTCGATATCCATGATTTGTTCATATCTGTTTCTTGAGTCATTTCTTTAGTCTATGTATTTTTAGCTTTAATTTCTTAACAAAAACATACAAAGTTAATTCAGTATTATCAGAGAAGATAACTTTGTCCTGCCTTACTGCAGAATTGTGGCTAGAGGGCGCTGAAGAATTGGCAAAGAGAATTCCTAGTGCATTATTACCACTGACATGAAAAGTGTACCCTTTTGAACTGCTTTGGGTCGGGTATCTAGGTTTGGTAAACAGCAGATACATGTACAAGTATGTACATAAATAAAACAGAGTGAGGGCATCTTTGTGACCAAAGGCCAGCAAACCAGACTGATTTAACTTTACAGAACAACTCTCAGATCCATTTTACATCCAAAAAAGTTTGATGAAAATTCACTTTTTTATTAAATAATTAGTATTTCAAACAATAATTAATTGACCCCTATTATGGAATATACCATTTAAAGCTCTGAATACAAAGATCAACAACAACAAACAACAAAAACTATCACCCACAATGTGTCTGTTTTTCCATGTTGGGTCACATTTCAAGGTCTCACAGTCTATCCAGTAAAGGCCTTAGTCGAACATGAAGTGTACAAACTACAAAATCAATATTGATTAGGATTTCTGGATTTCCTTTTGTTTCCACCCCAAATCTATATTTCTACATTTTCAACATATCTGAAACAAAGCAAGCAGTGAAACAGCCAATAGTCTGGGCATCCACAGTAGGAGTAGACTACCAGGGGATTCTGTGGGACCTGGAGTGCAGGTGAGCTGCACTTTACTATCAGGAATTTATGTCTCTAGTGCATTTATTCACGTTTAATTTTTTGTTTACAACACATCCTAAAACAAAACCTTATCAAGGCAAAAGCTAGTAGGATCAAAAGAAGTACAGTTGCTAGCAAGAACACAATAACATCTACAGAGTGGTAGGAATACCAAGGCATTCTGTAGGACTCTGTACGCAGGTGAGCAGCACCTTTGTGTCTCATGACAAACTCTATCCAGAAGAGGGCCCGGTCCAGTGGCTTCATTGGCTGATCTCTGTGCAGCCTGGAGAGTATCTGCATGTTCATCCTGTAGGAGGGCTCATGGAGGACTTCCTTTAAGGCCTCAAGGAAGTTGTTGTCTTTGTCCACTGTGGCTAATGTTAACATCTTAGCTGCTCCTCTCACTTTCAGACGCAGAAGGTTGTCATATTGGTCAAAAAACAAAGGTAGACCCACAACTGGAACCCCATGATAAATGGCTTCTTGAACTCCATTTGTTCCTCCATGAGCCACAAACAACCTTATCTTAGGATGTCCTAAAAGGTCATTCTGTGGCATCCAGTCAACTAATAAAGTGTTGTTGCCCAAAGTGGCTGGTCTGTCTCCAGTATAGCGCCATATTACTTTTTGAGGGAGTTGGGCAAAGGCATGTGCTATATGTTCTGATAAATCCATTGGAAGTTCACTGATAAATGTCCCAAGAGACATGATGATGACTCCATGCTCCCCAGAACTCTGGACAAAATCCTCCAATTCTTGAGGAAGAGGATTAGCAGGTTTACACTGGAATCCTCCCATATAGATAACGTTAGGCATTGTTGGGCGAGGGAACTCAAACACAAAGTCAACTCGCATGAGCCACAGGTCAGCACCCTGCACTAGCTCATGGAAATTAACTCCTGGTTCAAAGTACTCATTGCAAACAGCTTGGTATAGCTGCTCTATCCAATTGACCTGAAACTTAACTAGCAGGTAGAAAAACATGTTTTTTACTCTTTGAGGGAAAGTCATTTTTGTTGAGAGTCCTGAGCCAGGCATTGGTATGTAAGATAAAGGGGAAGGTGCGATAAACGAATGTCCCTCGTCACTTATTACCCACCGTACATTATAGACTAGAGGTAACTTTAGATAATGAGCCAGCAAAATCCCTGCGCCCCATGCTGGGTCAGTGAGAACCAAATCATACTGACTATTCTTAATGGTACTCAAAAATCTCTTGTCGTTCAGCATATTCCTTGCAAAATCACATGTCATTCGGTTCGCCTTATACATAGCAAAACTCATCTCTACTTGTAAACTTAGAAAATTTATTACAGAAACATTTCCCCTCTCTATGTCAACCATGTTCTTTAAAATTTGCTTGAGAAATTCTTTATCTGTGCCCTCCATAACAGGTATAGTGATTGAGTCATAATATGAAGATTCCTCCTTGATGTACCAGCTTTTATTATTCCGTATTATTGTAACAGAGTGTCCCTGAGAGTGAAGAGCTTTGATGAGGATGTCCATGTTCACCCAGTGGCTTCCCTCCATAGGAACAACCAGAACCTTCCCTCCATGACAGGCTGGCCAGAGAGCCATGCAAAATGTCACAAGGAGACAGTAGGTCATGGTTCCTGCACAATGTTCCATTGCTTTCCTGCAATATGGATAAAAATAAATTTCAGTACCTCAAGTCAAAGAAGTTGTTGAGCTTTGCTGCATTGGTCTGTTTTATTCCTACTTTTACAAATGATTAATGAAAAGGCCTCACTCAGATAGCATAATATTGTAAAGGCAGAGATACAGGAGTGCAACTGGTTTCCATCAAATGCACTAATAGGGCGTTCTTTAGCAATACTACACAGGCTTCTTTATGGCTATAGCCTATGCTTGGACAAAGGAAAATGTTAACGCTGATCCAATGCTCAGAGAACAAGGTAAGAGAGAGCATGTAATGGCCCAAAGCAATGTAACCTGACACAACTTTCCCTTAGTGCCACATACCACAAGAGCACCCAGGCATAAACGTACAAGGTCTACTAGTGGCTGACAGCCTGTGAATGACTGACAGGATGGGCCTCCTGTGATGTGACTGGTAATAGATAACAAGTGTACTGGCATAGCATGAACACGTACAAGTAACTCCATACATGTTCTACACAATTTTGTAAATCTACCCTAAATCAGAAGTCACCTCTGTGTTAGATATTTTAAACAAAATGAGAAATTGACATAAAACAGCAGTGAGTGAAAGATAGCACAGAATATGTGCTACTGAAACTCAATAGGGCTTGTCAAAGGTCTTCAGTCAAACAACTGACACATATAGCAATATTAATGACAGGTTTTACATCTTACATATACAATTACAAAACAGAATATTTTAATTATCAGTCCTATAATAATTGACAATTTATTTACCACATTAAATTTTCCAAAACACACAGATATAAACAGGAGCTTCTTGTTTCTACTTCTACTTGCCACTAATTACATCATATACAGTGTATTCATGTACATGCATGTGAATCATAGACAATAAATGGAAGATCACATTGATAGGCACTGTAAGAGTACTGAGGGTTTTCTAGGTATATGAGTAAATTTTTTTGTGCCGGATTTGCTAGCACCACTATAAGATACAGCTCATTAGATTGGGTACAGTTCAAATGTTCTATGTCTGCAATGTTGACCTATCATTTATTGTCAAAAAAGCAGCTCCACAAAGCAACATTAGATAATATCACAGATTAGAGGTATTGATTGTAACTGTGTGAAATCAATGTTCTCTTGCACAAATTGTTGATTTAACCGATAAAGACCATATGAATGATTTATGTTAATTTTATTTTAGGTTGGATTTACGCTTTACGTGGCTACATAATCTGTTCTCATGTCAAAGATAGGAATATAGTTTAAACATTTCCAGAGAGAATAGTGCCAAACGTAATATTATACCTTCATACCTTCATAAAATCATAGCCTTATTCAACCCTAACACTCATCTCCCTTGGACTTTGTGAAAGTCATGCAATCAATATTAGTTGAAAGTTCAAAAGTAGTAATTGTACAATATCATATCTTATAGCCATAAATATAGATTAATCTTTGCAAAACGTGTTGCAGACAAGAAGTAATGGACTGCAGTTACTTACAGAAAAACTATCTGTTACTGTCAAGGGATGTTGTGTGGAGTGAGTTACAAATAGTTTTGCACAATGGCCATGTTTAATTTGCTTTCTGAGCAAAGGTCAAAGTGCTATTGCTGACATTTTGATTTGCTTGTAACTTTTTACTCTTACAGTTTGCACTGACTTTTTCATGGATGTCCTATTTAATATTTAAAATTCACTACTGTTAAAAAGCAAACTATATTCTTTAAATCAATGTATCACTGTAGATTATTTTTATGATATTCATAATAAATCCATAACATTAACAGAATGCGCCCTTATGAGAGTCTAAACTAAAGAGTTAATTGACCTTATCTGATTTGATAAGTGGTTTTGACATTAACCCGCCATGTTCTCTGGCGGATGCCACCATCCAATATAGATACAATTGACCGCCAAAGGAGTACTCAGTCCTAGGGATTTAAAAACAGGAAAAAAAAAAGGTTCAGGACAGCAACATGTTCCCTTCAATCATATATTGGTCAACACGTGTCAGAGCAAGCTCTGCACATTGTTTTTCATTTATGTATTGTTCCCTGAATGAGGACCTTGCTCTGAAACGCATTGAAACGCAATCATCCAATAAATGATTGAAGGTAACATGTTGCCATCCTGAACCTTCTTTTTTTTCTCCTGTTTTTGGGTTTATGTAGTCTTAACATGCAATCATCAATAAACTTTTTTCCTCAGCCTACAATTAAATAAATGAAAATGTAAATGTAAATGAATCCCCCCCCCCCCCCCCCCCCCCACACACACACACACACACACACACACACACACACACACACACACACACCCACACACACACGCCTTCCTTCCACCCACACACAGCCTAAAAAGACTTCCTGGCGAGGATACACCTGTGCATCCTCCACAGAAGGAGACTTCTCTCGTCTCCTCCAGTATTGGGACAGATAATGAGAAAAACAGTAAAACAGGTGATGCTGTCACTGCAGGGAGCTTTACATATTAGAAATGTTATTATTATCATTGGTTGTTCATTCTTGTTCATATGACCTTATACTTTTTGACCAATAGCTTTGTTATATTCTATCTGTATTAACATGATCATGAATATTCAACACTGCAGATTAAATAAACATGTCAAACTACCACAGTAGAAAGCGTGGGACTTTGTACTGTGTATTGTCATTCTTTTTTTGTTTTTCTTTTCAAGTATTTCTTAAGACATACAAATCTGAAAAATGCAACAGGTAGAAAAGAAATCAGTACAACAGTAGCCAGCAAAGTCAAAACTACATCTGTAGAGTGGTAGGAATACCAAGGCATTCTGTAGGACTCTGTTCGCAGGTGAGCAGCACCTTTGTGTCTCATGACAAACTCTATCCAGAAGAGGGCCCGGTCCAGTGGCTTCATTGGCTGATCTCTGTGCAGCCTGGAGAGTATCTGAATGTTCATCCTGTAGGAGGGCTCATGGAGGACTTCCTTTAAGGCCTCAAGGAAGTTGTTGTCTTTGTCCACTGTGGCTAATGTTAACATCTTAGCTGCTCCTCTCTCTTTCAGACGCAGGAGGTTGTCATATTGGTCGAAAAACAAAGGTAGACCCACAACTGGAACCCCATGATAAATGGCTTCTTGAACTCCATTTGTTCCTCCATGAGCCACAAACAACCTTATCTTAGGATGTCCTAAAAGGTCATTCTGTGGCATCCAGTCAACTAGTAAAGTGTTGTTGCCCAAAGTGGCTGGTCTGTCACCTTTATGCCTCCAGATGACTTTCTGAGGTAATTTGGCAAAAGTTGCAGCTATCTCATTTGTTATGTCACCAGGAAGTTCACTGACAAAAGTCCCAAGAGACATGATGATGACTCCATGCTCCCCAGAACTCTGGACAAAATCCTCCAATTCTTGAGGAAGAGGATTAGCAGGTTTACACTGAAACCCTCCCATATAGATAACGTTAGGCATTGTTGGGCGAGGGAACTCGAACACAAAGTCAACTCTCATGAGCCACAGGTCAGCCCCCTGTAATAACTCATAAAAGTCAACATCCTTTCCAAAAAACTCATCACAAACAGCTTGATACTGAGGGCGGATTAAAAACCTATCGTGAGCTTGCCAGAGAAAGTAAAACATCAGATTTTTGACTCTTTGTACAAAAGTCAGTTTGTCTGACAGTCCTGAGCCAGTCATTGGAATGTAAGATAAAGGAGAAGGCGAAATGGCCAAATGTCCTTCCCCATTAATTATCCACCGCACATTATAGACTAGAGGAAGTTGAAGAGAGTGAGCCAACATAATACCCGCACCCCAAGCTGGGTCTGTGAGGACGAGGTCATACTTACTCTCCTTTAGACTATTCATTAAGTCTTTGTCTTTAAACATGTTTGTAGCCATTTTACACACCATTCTATGAATGTTAAACATTGCAGTAAACATCTGTACTTTTAAACTTGCAAAGTTTATCATTGAGCTCTCTCCCCTTTCTATATCAATTATTTTTCTGAGGATTGGGTTAACAAAGTCACGATCAAAGCCTTCAGTGACAGGAATGGTGATTGCATCGTAGTGTGGAGAGTCTTCTTTGATGTACCAGCTTTTAGTTGTCCGTATCACTGTAACAGAGTGTCCCTGAGAGTGGAGAGCTTTGATGAAGATGTCCATGTTCACCCAGTGGCTTCCTTCTAAAGGAACAATCAAAATCTTGCCTCCTTGACAAATTCTCCAGGACATAAATAGAATAAATGATAAGAGAAGACATAATTTTAAATTTCCACGTGGGACCATCTTTAATCTGAAATTTGAAAAACAAAAGAAAAAAGAAGAAAGCTTTGACACTACAGTAAGTAATGATGTGCATGCATAAGGTCTCAGGTTTGATTCCAACAAGAATCATGTGTCATTTCGAAGTGTCCTTGTGCTACTTGACACTGAAACACTACCAACTCACCATTGTGAGTTGCTCTGGATGAGAACACCAATTAAATGCCTAAAATGTGAATTTAAATAAGTATTTTGTATATTCAGAATTGCCCTGGATAAATACCAATTCCATAACATGAAATTACATATAGGATTAATTTTTGACGTACCTGTTTCGCATCAAGCAGCTCCGTGTGTGCGGCTCATACACTTATTCCTTAAACATCAGTTGTAAAAAAACGTAGATACAACTGAATACGTAACTTTTAATTCCAGGAAAGTTCACATAAGTGGATTAGGAATAAGCTCTTATTTTTTGAGCTTGTTTTTCTTCATTCAGTAATGCTTTCAAGACAATGTGGCCACTTTGTTGAGGAGATTGGCAGAAATGTGTTACGACTACTTACTTGCAGCTCCTTTTGTAGATTATTATCTAGAATGTTAATTAGTAGCTAGTAGTTAGTAGCTGTAGCCTTCAGTGGTTTATACATGTACTCAAGAGCGGTTTGAAAGAAAAACTGTATTTTCACTCAGTATGCTTTACTCCATGACATTCTACAAGGACTATCACAACATATCAACTAAAAAAACATTCCATTGCAAAGCAGTCCCTGCAAAAGATGGGGAAACTACAGGGAAATGAGAAAGGCTATGATGGGACAAGGTCATTGAGAGTGACACAGTGGGCGTTTTAAGAGTAATTAGATTAGTCTAAATCTAACAACATAGTATATTCAGTACTGTAATCTATAGCATAATCCCTTAATAAACAACATAATATAGAGCATGTTCCGTAGGCTTCCGTTAAATTTGTCCTTTTCATCCAGGTTCCAGTTGATTACTGTAGCTTTTATCCTATGCAGTGCTGTGATGCTCGGCCCTTTCAGAATAAAAACATTTATCTTAGTTTTGTGAATTGCATTTGTTGTTTTCTTGTTAAAAGTCCAGAGTAAGACTCACCTTTGATATTAATATGAGGGCAGACAGGACAAAGGAAACGACAATACTTTTCACCAGGAAAAGAATGTAGGAAAATTCTGCTGTTTTTCTCATTCGTCTACCTTCATCTAAAAGAGAAAATAACAGATAGATATTTTCTGTTTTTTAATGATAAACGTATTCAACCATTCAACAGTGTTCAATATTTCTTACCTGCTGTGGTCCCACAGTCTGCAAGATAACACAGGTGCCAAATTACAACATACCACTAGTATTTCACTTCCACACAACATGACAATATATCAGTTATTTATTCCAACTTAGATATTTTGGTCACATACAGACAGTTCCCTTGATTGATGCATTGTAGGCCATGGTGGCATTTCCATTGAAGAACTCCACAGAGCACATGAAGGTATTGCGGCTGTCCAGCCACATTCTCCAGGACAGACGCAGCCTGCTGGTCATGCTGTAGGAGCGTGCAGACTCTGACCACAGTGCTTGGCTGTCTGTCATAGCCTGACCCTGCTCCTGCTGGCCATTGATGTACCAGAGGACTGAGACATGGTTAGGGTAGAAGCCAGTGGTCACACACACCAGGGTCACACGTTGCTTCTCCCTCAGCTCCCTCATGGATGGAGGAAGGACTTCCACCTTAGGCTCCCATACATCATGTTCTGAGGAATAACAGCATTGGAGTTTGATTTGGGCATGTCAGAGGATCAGCATGTGATAATGCCTATTTCAGAGAATCTACAACTGGCCATAGCTGTAATTGAGGTGAAATTCAAAGTAGGAATGAGAAGGTGTCGGTAGATGTATCCAATGCTGTTCCCTATCACATATTGCCGTTGATCTCATCATATTTTAGGTGTTGAAATTCAAAATTCAACTATCAATTATACGTACAATATCATCACCTGAAACAAACATCTGAGAATATTATTTTCAAAGGTATAGCATTTCCACAGCTTTGTTTAAAAACACTATATTTTATGAAAATAATTCACAATTGCTTCCATTTCCATCATTCGATAATGCAAAATTATTTAGTAAGGGTTGTGAAAAGAAGGAACTTACCTAAAACTGTGAGTTTAGCACCTTCTCCAAAATAGGCTTCTTTACACAATGTTACTTCTACTGTATATTCAAACCAGTCCTTTTAATTATTTAATAGTTTTGAAAATCACTATATCTTAATATAGAAGCTTCAAATTATATCCATTCTGTTTTCAGTCACACAAACTGTCTGATCTGCCATATACAAGTGAATCCAGTATGTACCGCACTAAGCTGTTTGTTTTTTTGTTTTTTTTAATGATATCCAGGTGCATAATCCTAAACCCAAAGCTAAAACCAAAAGCTTAGTGAATGCCTGATTTGTTCTGAAAGCCAGAATGTCTCCCTGTCCTAGTTTGCTGCTTGCGACAGGTTCTGGTCCAACCATTCTGTGTAGTTGTATCACTGTGGTCCTTGCCCACAGTGTTGACTGTTATTCAAAAACAAAGGCACTACTGACACCTCTTCACACTGGGAGTCAGATGAGATACTGATGAAAAAGGGGGTTGGAAAAGCAACCTAAAAGCCTTGAATTATAGTTGTTTGCTGTTTATGACATCAATGAAAAAGTAGCACATCTGACATCATCAACTGAACATATTTACTGCAACGATTACATTTTAAAATCATGTAAATGGATTTTTGATTTAATTTATTCTGGTTTCGAATAAATTATTAGTACTGGAGGTTGTCTCCTTTTATAAATATCTTGGCATTTGCTTGATGACTGTCTTTCTTTTATACCTCATATAAATAATCTTGTAAAAAAAAAATGATGATGAAATGATTTCTACTACCTTTTTGCCTGTTCTTGATTATGATGACCATTAGTGCAATGTCTTTGCATGTTAGATATTGCGTATCACAGTGCTTTGAGATTTTTAAACCCTCACTCATTATTGTACATTATTATTGTACTCGGGCTGGTTGGCCATCTCTGTCCATGCGTAGACTCAGTCATTGCTATACTTTTATTTACAATTCTATTCTGGGTAAACTTCCATCCTACCTATGCACATTTATTGTACAGAGATCTGAATATACTTATAGTTTGAGATCCCAAGACATATTTTTGCTGTCTGTCCCTAATGCTCAGACAGTTGGGGGGGGGGGGGGGGGGGGGGGGGGGGGGTGAAAGGGTTTATGTTCTCTGCTCCCTGCTTGGAACAGCCTTCAGAGGTTTGAGAATTAGTAACTTTGTCGGAATTTAAAACTCTTCTAAGTTCTGTGGTGAATGACTCTATTGGTACCTGTCTCTGTTCTTAGGTACTTTATCTTGTTTTAGGATTGTGACCCACTTAGTAAATAGCTTTTGCTCTTTTACGTTCCTTTGTTGTTTTTAGTGTTTTAAGTTTGATGTAAGTTTTGTGTTTTTAGTTTTTAAGATGTTTGTTTAGTGCTTTGGCTTCTCTTTTTAACTGTTGTCTAGTGTTGTCCTGTCTGTAACTTTTTATGCCGCCATGTTGGCCAGGTCTCCCTTGAAAAAGAGATCTTTGATCTCAACAGGATTTTACCTGGTTAAAAAAAAAATCTATTGTATTGTATGTTCACATTTCAAGGTACAGTATATGTATAGATAAAAAAAAAATCTGCTATAATGGAGGGGATACATTTCACAAAGCAAATGGAAACAACTGCAGTCCTGTTTGTAGTTGCAAAGTGCTATATAAAGTTTCTCATGAATATGTGAGACTCATGGTTGATATTCATTCCTTGCTACGTCAATGTTGAGGCCAGCCGCCCACTCATGAATATTTATGAGCATGCCAGCAAACCAAAGGATTTCATTATAATGTCAAGCAGACCAAGCCATTATGTTACCCTTCTCGACCAAACAATGGCTCCCTCTAGTGGGGTGGCTGACCTGTTGAATGAACTCAGAATTATGTTACCTCTATGGGTGCACTGGTATCACTGTGGCCTTGCGAAGCTGCACAGAAGTACACGGCACTGTCTGAGAGATGCAGGTCTTTTATTAGAAGAGATCCTGAGGTCCTATGAAGTTTTCTGAGCTCTATTCTCCCTGTCTTGTTGAGGTCTTTGCCGAGCTTCACGTGCAAGAATCTGCAAGAATATTCGCTAGAAACTCTAACGACTCTCCAGGCTGCTGCTGGTACCAGGATATGTATGGGTGATTTATGAAACTAGAATTACAGAAAAGCAGAGCTGATTCCCCAATCTTCCTTAAATTATGCTCTGGTGTTAAAGTGATCATCTTGCCAAAGACTATGGATAATAAATAGGCAGAGAAAAAGCAGTACATGAAAAATGACATTATAATAGGTTAAAGGCGTTATCTGTAAGGTGACAGTGGAATGTGTAGGCTACGAATGTTTGTGCAGAAGCAGGAAACACAGGTCTCATTGCAAATAGGCCACCTCCCACATGCTATTTCCTCATATGTGTGTCAAACATCTGTCAAACATCTAGCCACGTTGCCGTATTCATCTGTTACAGGAGAAGTATTCATCATTGCGTCCTGTAACACAAGCAGCACTGTTATCCATTTGTGAGACATTTATCTTGAATGGGCCTGCGAGTCATTGTTCTCATCATTTTGTATCTACCTGTATCAGACTCAACGTCAACTATCTACTCTATGCTATTACTGGGGTAATAACAGTAAAAGTAAATGTAAGGAATATGAATGTATTCAAATTTATTGATTTGTGAGATGTGGATAAAAATGCATAGGAAATCTTTGAATATGGAAGTGGTAGAACATTCTGTTTTTTTAGCATTTGAGTTCTTTCACTTATCTTCAAACTCTGATATAGTCGGATTCCGTCAAAAACATTTCTCTGTGTGATGTACTCAGCATACAAGGCCCAAATTCTGCAGCTTGAACTTTAGCACAGCTGTAGTTTAAAGAATGACTGTGGATAATCAGAGCAGTCCCATATCTGAGTAGCAGTCCCTTTTAAAACATGATCAATACCTCAAATATGACCCACAGTAAGCCCTTAATGTGCTTTGCCTCTATTTGTGGTTTACTTTGGCCTTTAGACGCTACTCTCAGCATGGTTGGGGACAATGATGTTGGCCCATTTGTAAATAACAGGGATGAAGAGTAGAGCGGAGCCCAGGATTGACACCAGAAGGAAGGCCCACAGAAACATCCGGTCCAGAACCTGCGCTACAAACTTCCAGTCTTGCACCACCTGTATCAAAAGGAACACATCAATCAATCTCCACTCCTTACAATTTCCACTCCTGCAGTTCCATGTGATAAGCATTGGATTTAGACAAATACCTAATAGTTATGTACAGAGACAACTTCGGGCAGGTTGTTTTATGGTGGATTCAGTTACCAAATCTATTTTAGCGGGTAACATTTTCCAGCTCTGCATTACACACTGCAGAGCTGGCAAATTGCTGATTTCAACCAGTAGGTGTAGTGGTGTTATGTTTGTGAACTACACTGATCCTTGTCATAGCCTCAACTCTTCAGAAATGTTGAGGTTATGACAAGGATCGATGCATTTCACCATAAAAAGTCTCATCTTTCAGTTTACAACTCAAAAATGAATTTTAGTGTGTGGTTACACACTTTTTTTGTGCCAGCTTTTAACAAACTAACAAAACATTGTGTTTACTGCTACTAACCACAGTTATTACTTCTTATGGATATATACAAACACAGTAAATCCAATGTACTCACCTCTCTGACCTCATTCTCTTTAACCACATGCATGGTTATGTAGCGAATAGAGTCCAAAGCTGACTGCAGGTTGTGCCGGGTGTAAAGGAGAGGGGCCGACTCTGGTGCTGAACCCTTCATTGTACCCAATCCTAGCACTCCTCCTGCTCCCCCTCTCCCTGCCAGTCCTGCCTTGGTCACTCCAGCTGTGGCATAACGGTCCACATGGCTGCGCATACACAGAAGCTTAGGCAACCGATGCAGGAAAATCCTCCTCACCCAGGGCGCCATGCCGTGATGCGTTGAAGAGGAGCGATGGTGGATGTTGATGGCAAAGACAGTGATGATGATGGAGAGCGTGACGAAGATCATGGTGAAGACCAGGTACTCCCCGATGAGAGGGATAACCTTTGAGGAGGAAGGGATGATCTCCTCGATGACCAGGAGGAAAACGGTGAGGGACACCAGAACCGAGGTGCAGAGGGAGATCTTCTCGCCGCCGTTGGAGGGCAAATAGAAGACGAGGATAGTGAGGAAGGACAGGCCAATGCAAGGGATGATGAGGAAGAGGGTGTAGAAGAGCGGCAACCTGCGGATGATGAAGGAGTAGGTGATGGTGGGATAGGAAGAGCTGCCATCCGTCCTCAGACCACGGCTACCTGTGGCCTTCACGATCTCCCATTCACCGTTATCAAAATAGTCCCGCTTGTCCACGTGGAAGTCTTCCAGAAGGATGTCCACCTGTTAAATCGAGATGGGAAAATCATGTCAGTCATTATGCCTTTATGTAGGGTGGGCATAGATATGAGAGTAATGTCTGTTGTTACACTCAGTTGGCAAATAGTTGAGTTGCAGCCCATTTTGCACAATCCATATAAGCATTACTCAAGTGTCTCAAGGCTTAAAAGTGTTTCTTTAACTGTCATCTCCCCTTCATCTACATTTCCCCTTCATGATTAAATGAAATCAATTCATTAAATCAATAAGTGATCTTGGCTTTTACCTGGATTCACATGGTGCATCTATTTATTGAAAGAACCAGTGTTTCTAATAAATTGTAGTGCACAGTGTAAACTAACCTGTGAGCCATCGTAGGTCCAGGAGCCAAACTTCATGGAGCAGTTCTGGAGGTCAAAGGGGAAGAAGGTGACATCAATGGTGCAGGCTGACTTGTAATTGGCCGGTGGCGTCCATGATATGGTGCCGTCATACTTAACAACAGCCTTGGTGACAGTACCTTCAAAACGCCCATCTGCACTGTTGGATAAGATAACATTTCTTTATCTACAAGATGAAAGCATTGGTCACGGTTTTTGCTCATGGTTATAAATAGCTTTTATGATAGTCATTGTTATAGCTACTACACAACTGTGTCTTGGGTCTTGTGCAGAGTTGTGTGTTTCTTTTAAGGTTCTTTTAAGGTAGACTATATTGAGAAATGCTTGGTTTCTCTATACATTTGCAATTTTCAGACTGACTTCTTTATCATTGTAGAAGAAGTCTTTTCAGGACGTTTAGTGTACAGTAAGGCTAACATCTAAGTATGGTCATAACTACCTTTCAAATACCTTTTGTATGAATAATGAAAATGCAAAATGCATAACATGCATAGCGTTTAATTTTCATACATCATGACACATACTTATCATACAGCACAATGTCAGGGATCCAGATGGTGTCAGATGGGACTCGGATAGTTGTGATGCCCAGGTAGTCATCAGGGTTCCATCTAAGCTTCATGTCGAGCCATTCCTACATCGAGGAAAAAACGGAAAGTCATCGCCTTCAGCTCTACATGGGAATATTATTTATGTTGTTTGTGTGCCATAAGTTCCCCTAGCATCTCATTTATCCATGGTCAATCATTTTAATTTTTTTTTCTTAGGCAGTGGCGTGGTGTGCAGGCAAATACAGTATTAGACTACTAACCTACAAGCCTATTTTTTTTTATTAACTTATGTTGCATAGACTTAAGAAGGCTTGGGAAACATGACGTAGGTGGCGAGTACCTTTTGATAGCTCTAGAATAATGTGGGTGGGGGCTGTTTATTCTTACAGCAGCCTATTTTTGGTCTTTGGAAAACTTTGCTCTGTGTTATCCAAGAAAAAGCTTGAGCTGAGTAACTTCCTTGTTTTTCAACAAGAAAGGTGAACACCAAATGCAGGAGCTAAGAAACAAAAAGTACAAAAAAAAAAATCCTGATATTGTTCTTTGTCCACAACAGCTGTGATAGATAGATGTTACCATGGCGGCCACTGCCCTTCCATCTCCTTATTTGTATGATGTAATCCATCACTGTGAAAGGCAGCAGCTGACCCCAATGGCAGTGGCTGGTCTGTAGGGATAATTCGCCGGCTGCGTGGCACACAGGACACCCAAGACCATGAATAAGACTGACAGGGGAGGGGAGGGGAGGAGGTGACAGGTGGAGGCGGATGCGTGGGCACAGGGCAGGGTGACGGGCCCAAGGGAGTAAAATAGATGAGAACTGTCAGTGAAATGCCACCAGACCAGATTAAAAAGGGGTATGGGATGGCTGGGGCGGTGGCCGACTGGCTGTCCCTCTAAATGCCATGCAAGCCAGAGTTTGCTTTAGAACATCTCCATAGCCGGGAAACAGCACTGACAGCCCTGCCTAAACAACTCTACCTGCACACACAACTTTCGTCATGTTGTTCCCTATTTACAGCACATGGTGAGATGCAGTGCTGCCTCATTTGTGTGTGTGTGTGTGTGTGTGTGTGTGTGTGTGTGTGTGTATTCTCCCACAGTTATCTGGGCATTCAATAGTATGAAGTACTTCTACTTGCCTGTTTCATCCACACATTCGTTGTCATGAACTGGTTTTTTTCATTCTAGGATGGAGAAACAACAATTTAAATTAAAAAGGCGACTTGAAACAGTTTTTGTAGCCTTTATCTAGAGAGGCCTTTCAGTACCACCCTGCTGCACATTTATGCACTCACACACATTCACACCTCAATTACACACACTCACACGCTGAAATGTATAACCATTGGAGCAATAGGGGTAAAGTGCCTTGCTTAAGGGCACTTGTTGAGGCAAAGGAGAACATTGAATTCTACCTTGACTTTCCAGTCTTTAGCCTGCTTCTCTAACCTTTGGGTTATTACTGCGTCCACATTTCACAAATATAATAAACATGTCTCATCTAAGCAACCAGCAATCTCCATGCTTAGATCTGTATATTTGTGATTTCAAGTATTTTGCTTTTCAGGTGACGAACAACATACAGTGTGATCTGAAACACACCAATATCCATCAATAATCAATGCTTTTCTAAACTTACCACATCAACTAGCTGGGAGATGGCCAGTCCAAATTTCACACGGACCGTCTCATTTAGGTATTCCACTGGACGAACCCATTTCTGGTAGTTTCTGAAGAGGTATTTTAACAACTTGTCCTCTGTTTTTGCATAGGAGGAGAGTTTTGGGATCCCTAGAGAGGTGTGGAAATACAGATACTATTAAACTTGTAACAACACATGAGCTTGTTCAGCAAAGACCACATGACACCTTTGATTCATAGTCCCTGGCACCTGGAGCCTTGTTAATACCTGTATCAATAGCATTGCTCTCAAACAGCGCAGCACTCATCCCTGGCTTTACCACAGTATCCATATCTACAGCTGAAACCTAACCTTAACCCAGACACACACTGAATATGCACTGTAGTTGGGAATCACCTTCAACCATTCTATGGAGGAAAGCCTGGAAATCAATTTCACAATGATTATATTTGACAACTGTCTGCTATCCAACTCTACGCAATTTCAGCAATATTCTCAAGGTTTGCACCACTACACAGAGATGACAGGCTTCTATTTGCTGGTTAATTTCCTCAGTAACTGACTGACTCATTCTCAGAGGGGAGAAGATTGAATGTGACTGTTGTTGTGTGTGGGATTTATTCAGTGTCAAGTTTGCATGCTTTTACATAATTTGGCTGCTTGTCTGTCTCCATCCAGAGCTAGTAGCCTATGTTATGGCTTAAAAATCATTTTAAACATTTCTCTTCCCCTTTATCTACATCACCCCATCATAATGAGGGGGGATTTAATTGATGAAATCAGTAAAATGTTATAGGTTTTATTTGGGTACATGTGGTCGGTCTGTTTAATTGAAAGAGCAGGTTTTTCCAGTATTTTCAATACTCAGTGTAAATCAGATATTAGTCACAGAGACTGTGGAGTCCTCTTGTGTGTCAAGGACAGTGGGGTGTTCCCTGACGGTCTGATTTATAGAGATCCCATGTAAATGCGCCTCCATTGATCAATGCAGGCAGCTTTCTGTCCCCAGAGTCAAAACTAAACATGGAGAAGCAGCGTTCAGTTTTTATGCTCCACATATCTGGAACAAACTCCCAGAAAACTGCAGGTCTGCTGCGACTCTCAGTTCTTTTAAATCGAGGCTGAAGACTTTTCTGTTTGCCGCTGCCTTTTATGACATCAAATAACTATTCATCTCGCACTGCACTGTAACCTTTATTCTTGTATTTTACACCTGTCCTATTCTATTTTTGCCTATTTTTTTTGCTTTTTATTCTCTTAGCTCTTTAATGAACTTTATTTTTCTTAGTCTTTTATTTGAATTTTATCCTTTTCATTTTGTCTCGATGCTTTTAATGTTTTATGTAAAGCACTTTGAATTGCCCTGTTGCTGAAATGTGCTATATAAATAAACTTGCCTATAAATAAAACATGCGTTGACCAGGTGACAGGATATGCAGTTTAGCATTAAAAGCAGGGTGTTAAGACTTCAGGATGTTAAGATCCACCGTTTCACACAGCAATACCACAGTCTAAATGAGAGCAGGCAAACTGCTTCATTGTTTTGCTGAAGCAGAGTTCTATAGTGCAGAAATATTGATTACATTTTGAATGACGCACAAGTTCTTACAGCCCGCTCTTTAAATCATTCCCAAGATGGTTATGAGCTTCTTTATGGGTGGAGAATGTAGTTGGAAATCCACCTCAGGGATGACAGAGGCAACAAACACTAATGCCATGGTGTCACCCTCTCAGGCTGCGGATCAATAGAAATGAGGCTGCAACGTCCTCAATCAATGACTGTGTGATCAGCAGATTCATCATCTCTTCGGCTTCTCTCCCACTATCACCAGCATCTTGCCTGCCTGAAAAGCATACTGCAGAATTGATATTTGGCCTCCAATGCTATCCTTGGTGACAATAAAAAGTTCAACTTAATCTGTTTTAGGGAGTCTCGCAGCTATGTATCTGAAATAAACTGTTCTTCACATATAGCAACAGTTTAAAAATGCCTAGAGAGCCGACATTTAAAATGTAAGTCTTAAAAGGGAAATTCCACATTTGGATTCACTGTTACATATCATCAATCTGTGATGTTCGGTGCATTCCAGGTCTTATTTTGTATTGTAATCTACCTTTCTGTTGAACCATTTCCCTCAACTCTTCTACATCTACTTCTACTTCAGTTAGTGATTTCCCGTGTTTCCCAGAATGACTTTCACATCCCCCAGAGAACCTGCCTGGACTTGTTGCATCCAGCCATTGGTTTTAGGTGTAGGAGGAGAGAGCAATACCATCAGGGATAGCGGTAGTGATAGTAACAGCAAGAGAGGGTTTTTCCAATTGAGAAAAAGTGTGAGTCGTGCCCCTTACTCAAAACGCAACATGTCTTGTGGCTGCATTGCATTCTGGTCTATTGAGGCTACTGTTGGTGGAGAAATTGGTGTCTCTGACTCTTCTATGATGGATTTCTCCCTGTATGATTGCTGAGCATCGGTGCAAAATGGAGAGTCTAGAAAGAAGCCTGTAGCTGTGCTGGAAATGTCTGGCCACTTATCCAGGTGAATAAGAAATATACACCACCAAACAACAAAATGGACCCAATGGACCCAGGAATGCAATGTATCAATAGCTGTATTAACAATGTTTAAGCGATGTGTTTTCCTTAAATAGAGGGGCATTTAGTGCTGAATAAATAACATGAATTAACATTTACTCATTCCTACTTTTTCAAGGAGACGTGAGTCAACACTTGTCTGCGGTCTGCTAGCCGCCACATATTGTTGCACTGTAATGCTTCACTCTAATTTAGCTAGCTAACAAAGAGAAGTGCTTCGAAGAAGTGGAGTTCCACAGTCATCAGTGAGCCTATTTCTCAACGGGGACTGAGATGTTAGCCTGCGCTCCAGTTTGCAGTGGCGCCACTAAAGGGAAAATCCACCCTACAGTATAATTCACATTTTCTATGATTATGAGCAGTTCAGTCTTGATTTGTCAATATGAACCAGGCTTTCCAGTACATAGGGGGCTATGTGTGTATTAGAAAATAACTGTGTAGCCTATTAGAAAAGAGAAGTGATATGTCATGAAAAAAGAGTTTTCAAAATCTTGAAACAAGACAACCAAGACTCTCTATGATTCCATCAAGAAATAAAGTTTGGAGCCTGCTATATTGACAGTGAATTTATGGGAACATTACTACATTTTTTCTGATTCTTACTAATTTCAAATTCACACTCTTCATACTTGTTTATTTATGTCTTATTTAATTCAGCAAGTTGATGAAAAACACCATCCTATATACAGCAGTGGCCAAGGGGAGAGGTTGCAATGGGAGGAAAGGTTATACACCTTCCATTCACCAAGTTGCTTCACTATCACCGCCTACTTGATAGCACTAGAATTAAGCAAAGTTGATGGGATACTAAACCCTGCCATCCAATGGTTAAAAGTGTGCTATTGCAATTGCCATCTGCTATTGGCTGATCTTTGTTGCCAGGTGATGTCACTTGCTATTGTGTCTTACATGGCAGCAAACCCACAAAAGTGGTCTAGGATTTAGTTACTCCTAAAGTCTCTAACAAACACTGTTGGAGCCATAATGTAGTTTTTTGGTTGTTTTATTTTTATCCTTATCTAAAACATTATATGACTATATATATCTACACATGCAGTTCTGATACTGAACACGGGGTGGAGCATTAATGTAGGAAGTGTATATAGCTAAGCTCCAGGTGATGAGAATCAGGTGTGCGGAAGGGGAGGCAAACAGTTTTTGACCATGTCAGTGGCCCCCTTTACACCTTGCATTAAAATGCGTATCTAGATATGATTTAACCTGATTACATTTACACCTGGTATTAATATGTGTCTCCAGTGTCCACATTGAGATCCGATTGAGATCTGATCACTCTGTCCAGCTCAAACAACCGAATGTCACATCCTCCTCTCGTTTGCGTGGGTGCAAAAAAAAAAAAAAAAGATGATACCCATCCGTGAAGCCGTGCTATTGTATGGACTTATGCTTGCTTTTGGAAGCGGGGGAAGAAGCCGTCTTCAACAACTGGAATGCCGAAGACGAAAGTCGCGCGCAATTACGTATTTCCGACAACGTAGTTGTTGTATGTGGATTGAAAACGAAATTGCATTTACACTTGTGTTCAATGTGGTCACAATGCGTCCCTGACCACCTCCGGAGGTGGTTTGGCCGATCGGATCACAATCCGTCCTCAATGCGTCTTGGGTGCATTTACACCTGTACTTTCATGTGGTCAAGCACTATCCGATTGCAATCCGATCACCCAAAACGCATTTTAATGCAAGGTGTAAAGGGGGCCAGTATGACAGCATATCAGCGTGTCAGTGCTTGAGTCTGATATTGCTGAATGGAAAGATTATTGTGTCTGAATATGGACAATGCTGTTATCTATGCTAAGGTGAGCATGTGTATGCCGAACTGTGAATAAATGGATAGAAAAAAGATATACAGCGCACTGGACATTGGTTTATGTTTAGAACACGCGTCTGAAACAAGTTCACCCCATTCGCCCCTCAGTGGGTTTATTATTATTGTTGAAAGTCACTACATTTAAGTCGAAAACTAGCTTCAGTATAACTCGTAAGGATCGTCGTGCACGGGATTCAACAGCTGATCAATTGGACATAGTTGGATTTCTGTGTTTCGCTTTGGACCAAAAAACTACATTATGGCTCCAACAAACACTATGAATCTGCAAAATCAGTCTCCCATTAATTTCCAATGGATAAGCTCCAGGTTTTGTCTCTTGATCACATCACCTGTTAGAGATTTGGTTGGTGGGTTTATGGCTTTTAGGAGAGAGCGGTTTTGTTTAGACCCCCTTTTGAGTGGTCTTTCACTCATGGACTATTAGAAATCTGTGTTGCTCCTTCAATGGCTGAATATTGTAGTTCAGGAATACTGAATATTGAGCTCCATTGTCATGATTTCCATGCAGCACAGTTTTGCATTCCACATGAATTGTCCTAAAATGGACACTTGGTGGTATGCTTTGCTGGGCCTGCACAAAGGTAAAATTAGGTTTGAGACACTAAGTGGTCACGCTGACACTAATTGCTTGTTTGTTTGCACAATTCACTTTGAACTGGCGAGCTCTCTTGACCATCTCTTCTCTGTCCATCTGCCAATTTCCACTTCCTCTGTCTCTCGATCTGCTAGTGTCCAGCTCCCTATGCCATCCATCACACTGAGAGTGTCTATTGTATACTATTTTGGCAGTTTGATGAGGCAGTTCCAGTTGTTAGGATAACTTACGCAGTGAGTGGCACAGGTGGCAACAGCACAACAACGGCAGCAGCAGCAGCAGGGCAAGAGAGGTGGCTGCCCCTCCTGCTCTCAGCATGATATCAGAGGCGGCACCAGATCCACACAGCTGGTCCCTCGGGCATCACAGAACTGGAACCTGAAAATTCAGAAACAACGTCCATTTCTTTGTGTACATCAGGCAAAGCATAGGCTGTCTAACATCAGTGCTGTATAGCTCAATTGGTAGAGCATGGCACTGCCTTGGGTTGAGGGTTCTGCAAGGCACTTTGCATAAAAGCATCTAAAAAATGACATAGGTTATGGATTTCAGTGAATAGGCTGTGTAGCCTGTAGCAAAAAACATTCTAGGAATACTCAATAACAAAGTGGTGTAAACACACACATGCAAAAACAACCACACATTTGAATGGACGTTTTATCTCACACCTTCTACAGACAACATTCTGCACAAGAATACACGCCTTCCTCACCTTACTAACCTTACACACAAGGCGGGATAATGATTACATGCGTGCGTCACATACAAGCATGCACATACATACATGTATACATATGTTCACCTGTTCTGAGTCTCTGCCATTCACACACAATCCAGGGTGGTGGTGGGAGTCTTGACGACAGCGACAGTGCTGCTCTAGTGCTCCTCCATTCCGTGCAGGTTCTCTCCCTTGCCTCATACAGATGCCGTTTCAGTCCCTGCTGCCTCCAAATGTGCAGCAGGCAACACATTCTCATCTCCTCCTCCTCCTCCTCCTCCTCTTCCTCCTCCTTCAGAAAGCCAGCCCAGCCCCCCACCCCCTCTCCCCCCCTCCCGCTTTCCCCAGTCTCCCAGAGGAGTGTGGTCACTAATCACAGGCAGGCATCGCCATCCCCTCCTTGCAGCCACCCCACTGCCTCTCCACAGCCTCGTGAAAGAGGCAGCCCTGCTGCACAAATTCTACCTTGCATTCATATTACATTTTCTATGTTATCCATCCTTTACAGCTCTTTACATGCTGCCTCCCTTTCTCTCTCTCTCTCTCTCTCTCTCTCTCTCTCTCTCTCACCCCCCCCCCCTCTCTTTCTCTCTCTCTATCTCTCTGTGTGTGCCTGCCTCCATGGTGACAGCATATTATGGGACCCAGAGATGCTGTATGGAGGGGAGAAAAAAAAATCAATATCCAGAATGTCTTGGAAATCAATTTGTGAAATTCCTTTTTTTATTTGTTTTGTACTGCCCTTTACTTTGCAACCCTATTTTCAAAAGTGGCATACAAGTACTAGGTTCATGTAATACAAGTACTAGGTTCATGTATTTATATATTTTTTTATTTTTGTTTCTTGATTCATGTGTGGAGCTTTGATAATATTGTCCTACCATAACCCCCCCCCCCCCCCCCCCCCCCCCCCCAACCACCCCCTCTCTGAATCGTTGTTGATTACCAGGATATCTTCTCAACCTCAGGAAGAAAGGTGTTATCTCCTTATTATGCTATGACCACCTATTTCTGGAATATTATCCCAAAATCCCCCTTAGGAGAAATGTTGATATTTTTGAGTGTGTTGTATGCAAGATAAATGAATACCAACTGAGAATTGCATGTAAAGCTATAGGTACAAGTATGAGATACACTTCTACACTGTATATTTGTACACTAAAAATTAAAAAGCCTTTGAGCAACCTTTAGAGATTCTTCAGATTGCCACCATAAGGGAACCAAATATTAATCCATGACAGATTCCTGCGTGAAATAACCTTTCGATAGGGTGACTAAAAGAGCTTAGCTGTAAAACCATTCTTGATATTCTTGTTCCTAATGAATGATTATGATAGCCTGAATCGAACAAGCTGCCCTCCTAATATTGCTTGGAAAACATAACAGCATGTGTAAATTTCTCCTTATATTTTATCCAGGAACCTGTGAAAAGGGTTGTGTCTAAAAAGGTACCTAAGATCTTTGCACCTTGTGGTGCAAAGATCCATCATGATCTGAGCATGAGCTATACCCACCACCTCCCACTGCTCCAGTCATCACATTTCAATACATTTATATTCATGTTTTAGCTGATGCTGTTATCTGGAGCGACTTGCACTGGGTGTAACAGTAATGGTGACATGACATTTACCCAGCTGTCATCAAAAGACACAAAACTGTTCTATTTACAATACAAAAGCTAGCACAAACCATACATCAACCCCTTCCAGTGCCCACCCTGTCAGATACAGCAGGTCATCCAATATCATATATTGAAAATAGACAATTTAATATGCAAAGTATACAGTAGGTGGGCAACTACAGAGCAAAAATGGCAATCTCACACTATCGAATCATCACAAAATGAGAAAACAGAGACAGGAGTGTTAGGGTTCCAGTTGGTAAGTCATACATGCTTCTGTGCTGTATGCCTTTTTCTATAATAGTCTATCAGACTTGTGTATGCTGCTGGTTTTACACTCAGTGAGCAAAGATTATATTAATTATAGGGAGGATTATTATATAGGATTTAGAATTATAGGATTAGGGTAGTATGGGAAGGGTATTAGGGTGATTATAGGATAAAATAGAATTACAGGAAGGATTAATATATATTAATTGTAGGAACACCTTCATAATTTTTTTGTTTTACCCCACTTTTTTGCACAATCCATGTCTCAATGATCATTCTTTAATATGTCTCCTCCCCTTAAAGCTACTAGAATTTTAAACTTGATTACTTTAGTGACCCCTTGTGTCCCTTAGTGGTAGAACTTTGCATCAGCTGTCAAAGACAACTCTCCACCCATATCATATCACATCACATCACATCACATCACATCATATCATATCATATCACATCACATCACATCACATCACATCACATCACATCACATGCAACAAGACACAAGGGCAAAACTAAAATGGGAAGAAGAATTTAATACACACATATCTGAGGACACTTGGAAGGAAATTAATCAGAATATACACACAACTACAGCATCTCCTTATTGGAGAGAGTACGCATGGAAAATCACATTACTTTATAACACCAGCGCAACAAGCTAAATATAATTATAAAATATTACCAAACTGCTGGAGGGAGTGTGGTGAATCTTATGCCAACTTTGGTCATATCTTCTGGCTTTGCCCATCATTACAATTGTTTTGGAACAATATACAGAAGGAAATCAATACTATCTTAAATGGGGTTATTCATTTGAATACAGACTTTGTGCTGTTAGGAAAAACGGTAGACAAAATACGAAATGAAAATGATAAATATTTGTTAAGGATACTGCGTATAACAGCACTGAAACAGATAACAAGAAACTGGCTCCAAAAAACACGTCCCCTGGTAGACAAATGGAGAGACACGGTTCAACAAATATATCAGATGGAGTACTTAACTTATAAAATGAGTGGAAACCTGAAACTATTTGAAAAAAAGATGGTCTAAGTGGTCAAGTTATTATCATATGGTAAAATAATAATGAATTGAAGCTACTGGATTGTGGTTCTCCATATTAGGGCTGACAGTCACTTAGGGGAGCACTACATGTACCTTACTTTGAATAAGGCCTTGCATTTTCTTTTATTTATATATATATATATATATATATATATATATATATATATATATATTGTCTTCTTTTTTCTTTTTTCTTTATCTTAGCTTTCTGTTGTTGTTGAGGAAGGCGGGAAATTTTGATATAATAAAAACCTATGGATTTATGGAATACAGCAGGCAGATTTTCAAATATGAAATAGGACCAAAGATGTTTTTCTATAAATTCAAAATTACTATAACATGCTGTAATAATTTAAACCTGTACTGTAAATATTGTCATTATTTATCTTAATTTACTGTCATATTGATTGATTGTTATTATGACACACGTCATTTATGTATGTCATAAAAAAAAAATGTTGTCATCACTACATAGGCTATATAACATGGGTAAGATGTACGAAATGATATGATGACAATAAAAAAGTATTAAAAAAAAATATCACATCACATCACATCATATCATATTATATTTTGGTTGAGGCTCCTCCATTGTGCCGTAAGTCAGTCACACATTTTCGCCAAATAATACCCGACACAGGGACATATAGAATAAAAATCTAGAAAGCAACACATAGAATAAACCAATTTTCACCGTGATGGTCTCATTTGTCTAAAGCCATTATACTATACTATCAACATGTATTTGGGAATAATATATTGAGGTAAATATTCTACACGTAGGGGCTTTAAATAACATCTTTGGATTTAACATATGGATTCAATAAGGGATCATAACAGTTAACAAATAACAGTTACTTAATGCATTTTTGGCTATCCTGAAATAAAGATAAGATAGGATGGTATTGGTGGATTTAGGCTTTGTTTCCGTAATGGCAATTTTTGCCGTTACGGCTTTTGAGATAAAAATAGGATGAGCAGTTAGGATTTTATTTTAGTCTAGTCTAGTCTTGTTTATTTATTATCACAGACAGTAACTCATACATAGTTTGATTTTATATATAGACATATACTACAGTATATAGTTTTGTGAAGTGAGCCCCCTAGTGATTGCAATATGTAATACAACTTTGAGTTGGCCTATCCCTTCTGAGGAAGGAGAGGCTTTAAAGTGAGATGGTTTTTTTTGTTTTTTTGTTTTTTGTTTGTTACCCACATTGCTGGTCACAATTGAAATAAAAATCTAGACGTCTATTGAATGCCCACAAGAGAGACGGGTTCAAGAGGAATTTTTAAGCCTGAAGGCAGTTGAGACCTGGATGACATAGTGGGGGGCCGGAATTCACGCAGAGTTCAAGCACTTTGTCCTCCCTGTGGAGGGGGGGGGGCGTGAAAAGTGAATTTTCCCCTCTGGTATGAATAAAGCATCCATGTGAAAATGTGATGCATGAGGAAATTCTCTTTTTGCTTCCCTCTTTTCACAAGGAGTTCAGAAAAAAAAAATCAGTTGCAACTCAATTTTAGGAAGATGGTCCTAATATTTTGTACAATGAGCTTGGAAGAAGCTTCTCCTTCAGGACTACTAGGAACATCGCTGTCTGTGATAGTACAGAGCACAGATGTTCTACCGCCACCACAGTTCCGGAAAAATTCTTCTACCGTTGATTTTAAACAGAGAGATTTCCGTATTCTCTTCAGACAGCTGTGACTGTGGATTGAGCAAAAATGGGGGTGCAACATAGGAAGGCATCCAATTATTCTGTGCATTGAATGAACAGTATGATCAGGTGGTCAGTGCTGGTGGGATCCTTTTGAATGACACTGCATACAAAGGTTCTGCACTGGGCCTTGCAGCTGCATCGTCTGTGGACAAAAAGGACAGACAGTTAAATATTCAGGCCCAGTGCATTCTCCATTTTGAGGTGCATATGTGTTTATTCTTAGCTCTTTTTCTGTTTACCGGTCTACATTAGTTTCTGTGATAGACAGCTCCTGTGAGACAGAGTCAACCACACACTGTTGTCCGTCACGTCTGTGCATGACAAAGGCCCTCTTCCACAAATAAAGATGCGCATCGCTCACAATAGCTCACACTAATACCTCTGATGTTTGATTTTCACTTCAGTGTGAAGTGAAAAGGCAGCATCGTGCTGTGTAACAGCTTCTAAGCTGGTATCTGTAACATATCGGGCCCTATCTTACACCCGGCGCAAAGTGCAGCGCAAGTGTGATTGCTAGTTTCCAACCGACGCAGTTGTCATTTTCATGCCCAGCGCTTTTGTTTAATAACAAATGTACTTGCGGCCATCTGTGCGCCCATGGGCGTGTTGGTCTTAAAATGAGGTGTGGTCAGGCGCATTGTTGGCGCATTGCTATCTTGAGGCAGCAGAAAGCGATTGTGCCATTGACCAACAAAAACCTGGTCTAAAGTCAATGGCACAGTATTTTCCTACTATTTAAAGGGCGCATTATTCAGATAGTAAAATGCGCAACCTACAACCAAGAAAAATAACACAGTAAATATGTAAAAAGCACAGTCCAGCAAAAAGTCATGAAAATAAACTGCAAAGGCATTTTACCTTCACCCGACGCACAACATAGGCCTACCCGACGCACACACACATCGCCCTTGATTGGTCAGTAGTCTACATACATATTGTATGTACCCTATAGAAACATAGCGCTGTTATTTCAGAACCGACAGACAGTTACCAACAGCTGGCGCAGTATCTTCCTGACCCAGGTATCGTAAATGTGCCTTTTGTTTTTGGAAAGAGTGAACGTAACCATGCACTCAACATTTAACATTAATTCGATGTGAATAAAAAAATGCATAGACAAGTTCTGTATTCTTGTTTTCTGACTTGGGGGATCAGACAGTGTGAGACCACGGTGAAGAGGAGGCTGTAGAGGACGCTGCACCTGCCACCGGCATCTCCAATGCACCCTGTGCGTCATAACACATCACTATTTATTACCTTGAGACATCCAGTCCAAATGCCTAACACCATGAATTTGTCAGATTTAATTGTGACAAACTGGGTCTAAAAGACTGTAATGCACTTAGGCTACTTGAGACTAATTCACACCATGTCAGCCTATAATGACATATAGATGCTTTTTGGACATTCGTTTCTCCAACTTGCTGAATCCGCCATTTAAATAGCAATGCGCCAAGGTGCAAGCGCACCTGGCTTTTAAAGGGAATGGGAGATGACACTCTGATTGGTTGAATTAATGTTACGCCCAAAACACACCTATGATTAAGTACAACCCCTTTGTGGCGTGCGCCTTACTTTGCGCCCAGATTATGCGCCGTTTAACTAGCAAAAGTGGATTTGGACACACCCTAAATGCACTTGCGCCATGCGCTTTAGACCATGCGCTATGGATCGTTTAAATGGGGCCCATCATGTTTGATCATTTTCATTCATTTTGCCCATGTTGCCTTGTGGTCAGAGTGTTGCTTGGCCTGCCTTGAACAACACAACAAACAAACATGACTTATGAAATATAGTATGCACAACGTTGTTAAGATTCTATCTAACTCCCCCCCAAAAAAATGAAAAAATGCTACTGCTAGCTGGGCCTTTATACCTACAGTGTAGAAAAGTATTGCATTTTGATAATAACTATACATTTTACAGTACCTTCTGAATTCAAAATTTTTCAGTCAAAGCTTGTCGGACTTGACGTCTCATCAACGTTTTGGTACACACCTTCATTCTCATCTGCATATTAGAAAGTTAAAGTCATCTATATGCCCCACAGAATGCAGGAAGAAAAACAAACTTCCACTACTTCAGTAACAACACTGAACATAATAATAGAAATAATTACAACATAAAGCTTAATGTTGAGGGTGGGGGTCGTCACTTACCTGCTTCACTGCTGCCACTGAAAGAGTCCTCCTCAATCATAATGTTCTGATACCTGATAAATGATGTCAGTAAATCAGTCAGCTGAACAATAATAATAACTATAACCAGAATATATTCATCACATGTAATAAATACAATGCCATTATATCAACAATTCTGCTGTATAGATCATCAACACAGGCTCAGGCCTGGTTAGCACTAGCAATTCCAATAAAACTTAATGCATAACAAAACATTGTCATAGGCACTTGTACAGTTATTCAGACAATGTGGAATAGTTAGTTAAAGGAGGTTGAAATGTATCCAATAAAAACTTGAAAGGTAATACAGAGTTTTCTTCCGTTTCCTCAACCTAGAGTGTAAAACAAAGTGTCCTTTTCAACACATCAGTGTTTAGTTTTAGATGAAACACATGTGTACTGTTTTCAATAAATATACAGCATGTCAACAGCAGAAAATATTGATACACGTGTTGAAAGTATCAAAAAACATGTCGTCCCAAACTAGCCAAGTGGATGTGTTGAAAATGACACATCCTTTTTAACAATGTGTTTGAACAGTCAATAGTATTTTGTCTGCTGACCCATTTTATCTTTCATTACATTTAATAGAATTCAGTCCATTTCATTATTTAACATATTTCATTATTTCTTATGGTATTATGATACCTGTTTGATATTACACATTAAAATATTCCTTCCTCACCATGTGCTCAAAAGTAATGCTAAAGTAATGATTAGTATTATCAATTATTTATATTCCTTACCCTGCTTCCTCCTCCAAGCTGAAAGTTTCCCCTGTCAATTAAAAAATGAGATTGTAAAATGAATAAATGTGAATCTAGATAAAAGCTTCCTTCCTTTAGTCATTTCACCTTTTATCCAATTCAGTGATGAAAGTAAGATTATTTGGAGGAGACAGGATGAAGAAGGAGCTTTAACTCAAAATTAGGAAGGTGTCCCTAATGTTTTGTGTACTGAGTGTATATCTTGGGAGATGAGTTTTAGCAGTAAAACAAAACACAACTTAACCAGATCAAGTTTGCGTTCTAAGTTGTAATATACAAATTAATTAGAAAATTCACAGAGTATGCATTTACTGTATTTCAGTTTGCAACATACCGTTGTATGCTCCCTCTGTCTGTCTCTGCTGTTCCTCTAACATGTCATTATGTGCCTGCTGGAGTGGTACACTAGAAAAAAGTACAATTTAAGGAATACACAGAGTGTTTGGCAGATACAGTAAGCTCTTTAGTCAGTAGCAGATTCACCTGTGTGTCCAGTATGTATTTAGTTTACTATGCTGGATGCTAACTTTGCATCATCTGGAGAAATGCTGTAGCACACAAAATGCTGAGAAACTACAATCAATCTTCTTGTCACATGACTGTAAGTTGATCAAAGAGCTTATTTGCTGAAAAGTTTGTGTATTCCTTCAAGTATTGACATTTCACAACAATCAAGTCAAATCAAAACTCACCATTGTTTGCACGAAGTTGAGTACCCTGTTAAAATAGAGTGAACATCATTTCTAAGTGATGGTAAACATATATGTTAAAGCTCATATTTTGGCGCATTTTTGGAAGTGGATAAGCTAGTGTCATAAAGAATAAAAATGACATGGGAATACCACTCAACTGAAGAATTCATAGATGTTACTATATATTCCTCTGCATAAATAGGAGAAGTAAGACTTGTACCTATGGTGTTATCAACATTAAAAATCTGGATCTCCATAGACTTTTATGGCCCCAGAGGATATTTTTGTGTTTTTATATCCATATAAGCTTTATTCAACATAAGTGTTATCAGTTCTGAACCAAACAATGTACCTTTATCACCAGAAAAATAAAAACCTTTGGGAGTTGCTCATGTTCACAAATATTGATTTGAATGTCTTGAACTACAACAATAACATATATGAAATCTGGTATTTTCCTTTAGATTCCATCACTTGACCTTGTTTGTTGAGCCACCATATGAGATACAGAACCAACAGTAACATCAGGGGTATCACTGTACAAGTGACAATCACTCGGCTGACCCAATTCTCTGGAAAGCAAAACAGACATGTCAGAGAGAAATGTTCCTGCGGCAAAACGCAATTTTGAAGTTTTGTTCCGATACCTACGTTTGCAATAAACACATTTATTGCATTTTATTACAAAACTTAATTTTATCATGTACTCAGTGATTGATATCCTCACCTCTGATATGAAGAAACACATTGTTATTTCCATAGAGTTTCTTGTGGTTGCATTTTGATGGCAGGACCACACAGCTGTAATTACCCGAATCCTTCATGATGGCACCTTGGATGGTGAAAATTGCCTCCATCCGCGTCACATTAAACGCCTGCACTTGGATTATGGTCCCATTTTTGCTTAGGTAAGAGTGAATCAGGTGACTCTCACAGGGTGTTTGCAGGATGTCTGAAACGGTACATCTGAATTCAGTATCTTCTCCTTCATTGACTGTGGATGGTCCAGCTACTGAAATGTCTGCGGGGAGAAAATTGGCTGCATGACAGAGGGAGAAAAGGAATAGAGAGTGATGAAACTGTCATATGCTTTGATAGGAATAAATGGTCAAATGTGTCTGTAGTAAAATATACAGCATAATGGCCATTGCCACATAACAGAATGGAGAAGCATTGCTTGGGTCAATGACAATAAACAAGGCGCTGAGAAGATGCTTGAATAACATCCAAAATTGTGTAAAAATTGTGCTTCTTTATATAATTTTGTGTAGTCACAAGCCACGCATCCTCTCCAAAGTTTTGTTCCTGTAAAATACAATGTTGTTATATTCTACACATTCCAACCATGATGGCATTTCACTAAAAAGAAGATCCTTACCTATCACCAGAATTGGAATCATGTTGTCTCCTCTCTTGGTTACGTCAGAGGGTGAATATTCATTTTTGGAGTAAACACAGCTATAATTTCCACTGTGTTTGGTCTCAACTCTGCGTATGGTGAAAGTCGTATCAGTTTCATGCTCTTTCTGTATCTGTTCCTTGATTCCGAGGTTATCCTTACACAAATAAACATGAACCATTATGGGTTGTTTCTTGAACCCGAATGTGCTGCAGGTTACTGTAAGGTCACTGTCCTCATGCACAATTTTCTCTTGGGTCAAGATCCTTGCAGGGAAAATATCTGAAATATTGATTGGCAGGAATAGAGAGAGACAGAGTATTAGTAAATGCTGCAATTCACTAGTCATAGAACATTATAGTGTTTTAGGTTCTGTGACACTTAACTACTTGTTCATTATGTTGAGTAATGCTGAATATACCCACATATCCATAGTTAACTCTAATGATGAATGAACTTTAGCTCACCGTAAGTTTGGCTTATGACCTCTTTTGCCAAAGTGCCTTAAAGAAAAAATAAGTAAAATGAATCCTGTCTGTTTTAACTTAACACACCACATTTTGTTTAAAATTAAAACAATCCATAGTTCAATGTTGTAGTCAATATACTCACATAGGAGAAGGGCGATGATGCTCATGATTATATGCAAAGTGAGGCCCTTAGACTGACTCAACAGCATACTTTGTTTGCCACAAGTAACGTGCTATAATAAGCTCAGGTTCTCAGTAATGTTGTAGAAACTAAGAGAAAGCTCAAAGTGGAAACGGACAACTTCCTGCACGCTCTGCTGAAACAGTCATCAAATATAACGGCACTAACCAAACGTCATTTGTGGTGGCTGGTGGAAACTGAAGAGTTAAAAAAAAATGTCTGCTTTTAGCAAATGATTGTTGGCATGAAAGTAAAAGTCACTAGGTAATATTTTTAAGCCATCATAAAACATTTGCTTGAAAAACATAGACTGTTTAGAGGAAGCAACCATCTGTGTTTTTGAAATATGGAGCATTGCACAATAACAGTTTTTTTCCACTTAAATGGATGAATAACATTTTGGAGGGAAACCTTTGGCTCAGCTGGTGTGATACAGTATGTTAATATGTAACGTTGCTCTCTTGAGTTGCATGGCAGTTTTAGCAGGAATGAAACCCTCAAGAGACACAAAGAAACACATCCCAGACAAAACTTTGACTGATATCTTGAGAAGCTCAACCATATTGTCCTTTATACAGTATCTGCTTAGGAGATCTCCTGCAGCTCAGCCAAATGACTTCTGAGTGAGCTTTAATTAAATTCAGTAGCCAGGGGTTTCTTATCAGATGTGACAGGAAGCTCGTATCTGTCTGTGCTTCCCTGCCAGCATTCAATTAATTTGGGTTTGGTTTCCCTGTAGTCGCAGATCCTGCCATCTGCACTGATTTATTTTAGTAGTAGAATGTGAATCATTGACATACTGACAACAGCAGTTCAACCAGACTCAGTTCATGATCCTTACCATTTGACAGTCTGTTCACAGAAGAGACAAAGTTAAAATGGCTAACATGACAAGCTGACAAAAAATACAAAGCAGATTCACCAGCAATCTAAAAACCTGGGGTACGGATGGAAATCTATGAGCAGGAGATGAGTATGTTTCTGTCACATAGCCCCACCTCTTCATGTGTATCTTTACTGTAGATTCAGCGTCTTTGATGACATTTCTTTACATAGTTACTTCCCGCTATCTAAAACATTTTAGTTCTCATATTTATGCTTATTTATGCTATTTTATCATGATACCCCCTTCTCCTGTGGTGATTGAGTGTAAAACTCCTTTTCCTAAGTATATGCTAAAGCAAAATGAAAGGCAATCAGAGGAAACAAATAATATAAGATATGTCATTTATTCATGAATGCATACAGTGTTATCACAGTCCCAAGGAGGAGGATGTGGCCTTTAACCCTGGCAGTATCAGTGCTGTGCTCTATGCATTGGGCTAGGACCAGTGTAGAGCCAGTACTGACATGTTTAGAGGAACACACTGCAGATGATGTTGCACGCAGAATATTGTCCTTTGGCCCAGAGGCAGAGATGAGATGAGGACCAGAGACGATGCTAATGAGGTCCTTCATCACTGGCTCTCCATATTGATTGTGATCCAATAAGCTGAGGCAGCTCCAAGGGGGGACAGGAGATGTGGAACAGTGTAATACACACAGACCCTCAGTGGCCCCCTTGTAATTATGTCTACATCCTGCTGCTGCTGCTTCCGTTTATCAGGAGAGATGTATTGGTTCTTCAAAGAAATTATCACTTAACAAATTGAGTTCTTTAGAGGTCAAAGGACAGCAAGAACATAAAATGCCTTTGCCATTAGGACACCTTGCTAGATTGATGTTGACATCCAGTGGTTTCCACACTGATTATATATTTAAGGTTCCAATCCATGGTACATTTATTTTTTGTCATTCATTGTCTGATCTTTGGATGCAAACATTTTATACACATATTTTGAAGATTTAATACATAAATACTGGAGTAAAACAAACTTGTAATTTTTGTGATTATGTGTGAATTTCCGTTTACACATCAAACGCTTTCAGAACACATGTGAATATCCCCACAATTTATATGGTCAAATAAGTTCTGGATGATATCTTCATTGTTAGACACTGCACTTTGGGGCAGGTAATGGTCTCAATATCAAAAGGCAACTGTCTTTATACACTTGATCCATTTAAAGTAATGTCTGCTATTTCATATAATTTTACAACTAGGGATGTGTTAGCATATTGAGTTGCTGTAGGGAAGTTAACTGTTAGCTGTGAGTAACTGAAAAAAACAAAAACAAAACACAGAAACAGCAACAATATAGACTGATGAAAAATGTGTGATATATTCCTTTACAACTGTCAGAAAGCCTTTTTTTCATTTGTAGTAGCACTAAATGACCACATGATGTCACCCTTTGAACACAGTCAGCATCATTGCATTGTTCATATATTCTCAGAAATGTGGCAATACAGGATACAGCATCTTTCAATAATACATTTTCCTTTTTCCCATGACATTCTGGTTCACTGTAGCATGACTTGGCACATCAAGTGGCGCATACATTTTTAAAAAAAGAAGAAATACATGGAATTTACATGTTTATAATGGCCATTACAAACTTGAAATATTGAACTTTTTTGCAGCATAATTGTTGCGTTTATGAATGTCTTTGCCCAGTGTGGAATTATGTACATGTTTGTTTTCAAAACTTTCAATAAAATGAATCAATGTATAAATCAATTATTTATCAACACAAACATTATAATCTTTTAGCCTGCAGATGTTTCTTAGGCTGCTTGTTTGTATCCTTGTATAGACCCTTTCATCCAATTATTTAAGTGGAGCCTTGAAACTGCACGTATTGCCATTTACTGTAAAACTATCTTGTACACAGTAAAATAATGGTCTTAGTCTTTGCCATTTTTTGTTGGCCATGTCCTCAGCATAGGGGAGGCAAACAAAAACATCCAGCTACGGAAAACAGACGCTGAACCACTGGCATCAACCTTTGCCAGATACAATTATCTTTTCCTCTTGGCTTTGGATTGAATCTGCAATTTCACTGTCTGAATCATGGAGAGAATGCATTTGTAATGTATAATGCTGCGTAGTTCAAAGAGTCTGGAGTCTTAATTTTGTCAAACTGAGTCAAATGTCCTCCCCAAGTAAGAGAGGCTGGAGGAAGAGGCCAGCTGTTCCCAGGATACACACTAGGACAAAAACCCACAGGAAAATCCTGTCGATCACCATGGCAACATACTTCCAGTCATCCTGAACCTGTGAGAGGATCAAAGTGAAAACACATTTTCAATGCTGTAATATTGAGTTTTTGACATGGAACTCCATTTTCTATTGCTACAGTTGCTATAATGCCTTAGAAGCAATAGTAAAAAGTGGATCCCTTTAGTACTAACCCATGGGATTCCTTCCTCGTTTGTCCCCTGTAAAATGCCCCCCTGCTTGTTTGAATGTACTTACCTCCTTTGCTTCATTCTGTAGTCTCATGTTCTCTGCTATGTACTTGACACTCTCAATAGCCTCCCTGACCTCTGGTGAGAGGGACGACAGGGACATTAGTCCTCCATCCAGAGACTCTGAGCTGGAGCATGGGCTTCCCCCTCCACCGGCCCCTCCAACCCCAACAGCACCGCCTCCACAGGAGGCCCCCAGGCTGCCCAGCCCTCCACTCCCTCCCCCGGAGTCTGCAGGTAGCTTGGTGGACCTCTGGTGCCAGCAGCAGTTGCAACGGCCCTCGCGGCACAGGAACCCAGAGCCGGGAGCTTTGGCCGGGTCTCCACTCAAGTTGTTGAGGTTGGAGAGCTCTGTGCTGATGAAAAGCCGTTGGCGGTGAGCCAGGCTGGACACCACGCTGGAGGCCAGGGCCTGAGGTTTATGCTGCTTTTGCAGAGTACCTGATGAATGGATGGCACAGGGCCTAGAATGCAGCGACTGACCAGCATCGGCCACTGCCACCCCCTCCGGGTCTCTCTCCGGCCTGGTCATGAACATCACCCTGGGCAGCAGTCCCAGGAACACACTACGCACCCAGCAGGGCATAGTATGGGTCTTTGGCGTGCGGTAGTGGACGTTCAGCACGAAAACAGTGATGACAATGGAGAGAGTGACAAAAATCATGGTGAAGAGGAGGTACTCCCCAATCAGGGGGATGACCAGCGAGGTGGAGGGGATGGTCTCTGTAATGACCAGCAGGAACACAGTTAGAGAGAGCAGGACCGAGATACACAGCGTGATTTTCTCTCCACAATCTGAGGGCAAGTAGAACACCAGCACAGTGAGGAAGGAGATGAGGAGGCAGGGGATAATCATGTTGATGGTGTAGAAAAGAGGCAGGCGGCGGATGTACAAAGAGTAGGTGATGTCCGTGTAGATTTCCTCGCAGCAGTTGTACTTAATGTCATGTTTGTAACCAGGGGCATCAATGATTGACCATTCGCCGCTCTCCCAGAAGTCCCTGAGGTTGATGGTCGAGCCAATCAGCACCAGATCAATCTTGGCTTTGTCGTAGGTCCAGGAGCCAAACTTCATGGTGCAGTTTTGGTAGTCGAAGGGGAAGTAAGTGACGTCGATCTTGCAGGAGCTCTTGAATATGGCTGGAGGGATCCAGGTCACATCACCATTGTAACGAAGCAGGGCCTTAGTTTTGTCATCCACCTGGAAGTCTCCGACTGCACTGTGGAATGACAGTAGAGAGAGAGAGAGAGAGAGAGAGAGAGAGAGAGAGAGAGAGTGGGGTGATGGAAGGAGGTTGGCAGACAGATGAGTCATTGAAGATTAGATTGAAGGATATAAACAATTGACTATTGTGTCACAGTGACATTAATCAAAAAAGATGCCTTGTGGCTTCATCATCAAATTGCACTTTCTGATGTTCCTCACGTGCACTCCATTAAGAATATGTAGAACATAAATAACCCATGGATTTGCACATAAAACGAACATGTCAATGGAGACTGGTATGATAGCTTGTCACTGTGTAGCAATCCCTATACTCAGTGTTCAAATCTTTGTTGTAATTGCAACCAACGACCAATAAAGTTGTTGAGCCAGGCTTTTGAATTTCTTGTTGAACTCACTTGTTGTACAGCACAATGTCTGGCTTCCATATCCTGTTGGATGGCACTCGGATAAACTCTACGCCTCCAAAATCTTTGGGATCCCATCTGAGTTTGTAGTCATTCCAGATCTGAAAACAAGGCAGAGTGATTTATTTATATTTGACAGTATTGCAAACATCTTGTTTTTAGCATTTTGGACAAAATATTATTTGCTAATATTATTCATAGTTTGTTTTACTTCACTTTCTGTTCCATTCAATGACATTTCACTACTCATAAAGTGTTTTATTTAATGATTGGCAATAAAACCCTTTCAAAGTATGAGAAAATCTATCACCTCAATTGGTAAAACTAAAAATGAAGAAAATGAAAATGAAGGTCCCTACATTCTGCATACACGACCAAAATGTTGAATCTAAAAAGTTGCGCTCATTCACTGTTTTGTACAGTACAGTACAAAATTGAATTTGAATGCTGGTCACAATCGAAATGTGTAACTACAGTTTGATGGCTGGTATTTAAATCTAACCAGTGGGACATTGCATGAACAGTCTATACATCAGGTCTATACATCAGCCACTGGGTCTATAAATCAGGTTGAAATCTTCTAGTAGGACTATGGAGTTGGCGGGTGTAGCCTCCACAAGCGCCTCTCTCACCATCTCTTGGAAGGCCGAGTACCAAACTGCTGTTTTAGGCTGTTTTGTTCTCCCCAAGTCTTAGTCGCATTGAAGTGACCAATCTGATATGACTGCAGACAAACTACAGAGTTACTACAGACAAACTACAACTTTGCAGCAGCCAGCCAGGGACTCATCAGATGAGCCCCACTATATTTAATTGTTAGCTCTCAGACTCCTTACCCTCCAGAGAGGTTACGTTCCATGTGCCAAGAGACAGTTTCTGTTGCCAAGGTCCACAATTCCTAGGTCTACTCCACCCCTGACCTTTGCCTAACAGGCATTGAACCTGACCCCTACCCTGCAGGTGATGAGCTCACAAGGCTTAATATTCACCTGCCTATCATTTTAACAGTTGGTTCCAATACAACATCTCACATTCTACTTTGAAACCACTGTGTTGAGAATTTGCCCTGATTAATTCTAGGGCATGGACATGGCACATTAGGACATGGGGTGCATTTCTTTAGTCAAAATGGACCAGTTGACCATTGAGCTAATAGATCAGGGGCCTCATGTATAAAACATTGTGTGGATTCCACACTAAAAGGCTTCGTAATGTATAAAAGTTACGCATGCCCTCCAGTGCACCAGTTTCCCTTTATAAATCTCAATCAACTTGAAATTGTGCCCACCCCGTTAACTCCCACAGTTAGCCATAAATGGTTAAACAATGCATTTGTCACAAAGTGCTTTACAGAGCTACAGTGGACATAAAACCAGATATAAAACCAAGAGTGTACTAGTTGTTTCCTCCTGGTGATTATCTTTTAGTATTAAAAAAACTACTTTGACTCATTTTAAACACTTTCTCATCTAAAATGTCCTCCATAAAAACAGTGAGAACAAGTCATCTAGTACCGTGTGACCACACTCAACACAGTTTATATGTCTGTGAGGAGATATAATAGACCATAGTTTATAGTGTGTTTTATGGACTTGTTGGCCACTATTTTTGACCCTCTCCTCAGGGCAGCCATTGATCCTCATGAGGCTCATAAAACAACAATAGTAGAGCTACCTCAGAGAGTTGTAAAAATTTCACTTAATTAAGAAACAGGAAGTGTCTACAGTACACTGTACGATTTGGATGGCCAGTGAGGGATGCAAATCTCAGGGGGAAAAGTAGCTTTTGTCTGTATAGCAGACAGGTTGCACTCTCTTCTGGTCATAAAGTAGCCATGATCATAAATATTTAATTTGAGTTACATTAATCACGTATGTGACTTGATACTTAAAATGTTAAAATGTTAATTTGATTTTGTTGGAGGCAATGTCTTCACTGGCCATGCCCTTGTAAGCATGCTGAATTTCTATGATCATCTAAATTTTGGGTGTATTTAATTATGTTGTTGGAGAGTTTGAATTGTAGAGGGAAAATATTTTTGGAACTTTCGTAACAAAGTCAAAATATCTGTTTTACTCCCTTATTTACAAACATTACAAATGTGAACAAAAGTTTTACTGTCATACTCATACTGTATTTACCTGTCACATGCTAAGATACACCATTTGGTGAAAAATTTTACATGCTACAGTCTCTGAATCCAAAGTTTGGACCATAAAATTTAGAGTAAAAAATATCTTAATCAGGAAATGTCTAAATCACTCTGTAATCAAAGCAGTAGCAGGGTGAAACAGTGTTTCAATGGTCAGCACTAAAGTGCAATTACAGATTGGGCCTTTAGCAAAGAGATGATGATGTCCAAAAAGATATGTATATAAAAACAAAAAAGATGATTATGTTATCAAAGATGATGGTGGCTCCAGCACAGATGTGAGTGTTTGCTCAGTGCTTGTAATATGGGCCTGGAGAGCTGCCCTGCCTCATTTGATTCAGAATGGGCTCACTGTGCCATGCATCATGGCAGTAGAGGCACCATGTGGGACCAACTAAGTGACAAAACCATCAAGCCATGCAATGGTATAGGCACTAGTTTATTTTCCTTGTAGCCCCGTGCAATGTGATTATGAAATAAAAATGAGGTTCATTCAGGGAGAATCTGGATCACTCAAAGTACTGCTGATATTATGTCAGTATATTGTAGGAGACGCTTAGAGGCTTTTATAGCCATTTGGACAAGTATGATGTTCTTTAGACCACTGTCTGATTTATTTCACAAACAATGCAAAATTGACCATGCATTCTATGTGCATTTGGTTCATATAATGTTTGAGAAAAAAACAAAAAAAAACAAACTAGGGCCACAAAGATCAATGTGTTTAAAAAGCTTCCTCACATGAATAATTCAACCTATCAGTCTAGCCCAGAAGAATCATGTATGACAGAAGGCTGGATCCATAGTTGGTGACCTTGTAAGGTCTATTTGCACAGGCATGCTCAGTGATGGATGGGTGGTAAACTCACATGTCTCAGCCATAGATTTGTCTCCATGATTTGGTTGATTTCATCCTGAGAATAAAGAAGAATTGATCCTTAATGAAAATGTTTTACCAAATTACAAGGATTGAATTAAGGTTTTTGAGTTAGACAGAACAAGGGGAATGCTGTCACAGGCGATCATCCAATCCTCCATCGAGGATTGGATGCAGGGTCCGACCTCTGTTTCCTGGATGAGAGGATTCAGAGAGGAACACCTGAGTCCTCCAACCCTGAAACATACCACACATGACAGTTGGAGCCAGGGGGCTGTTCCAGCTCCAGCCAGTCAGCCTTAACTTTTATACTTACAACTCAGCGGTAAAGCTGGAGCAGAGGGATGGGAGCAGGGAGAGAAAGCGTGGGGAAGGGTCAGGTTTGTGTGACTTGGACCGTGAGTGAACCAATCTCATGACTCAGAGCATAACATTAACCATTCATGTGACCGTTCAGTCTCCTGGAGAGTTACCGGTAAGCACAGGTGGGCAGAAAGCCACAGGACAGCCTGTTGTGGATTCTCTTTTGGGGGGAGTGGGAATTTTATAGCACTACAGTAATCACATTAGACACAGCCTAATTAGGAATTTGTTGCCTCGCGTAACCCTCTGAGCCACACATAGACTCATTTCCCCAAATGGGTTGGAGTGCAGGGGCATGGAGGGAAGACAAGGCACAACACTGAAAAAAACTGTCAATCATTTTTTAATTGTCATCATATAAAAATAGGAAAACCTGGTGTTTTGGTTCAGATCTGGTGACGGTCCAGTTGGACCAAAGCATCCAAGCATTTTAATATGATGTACAATTAAAGCTTGGACAATTTTTTTTCACCGAGAGTGTTGTCTTCCCTCCATCGCACTTCATTTAAGGTAGCACCTCCTCCTCAGGTTGTTTGAGCATGATTTTGTAGACCGTCAGCAACGCAGGGGCAGCCAGGAGCAGCACCTTACAGCAGTGTCTTGCTCAAGGACACTCCAACAAGGATGGATACATTGGCTGTCGTAGGGATCAAACCTGTCCCCTATGGGACGGGCTCTATAACCACCAGGCCACACTGACACCCCCTTTTGATCACCTCACAGAGCCCAGAGAGCCTATGGCCCTCCCCACAATTCCTAATTGTGAGATGTTGGCTGATCCAACCCAGCTGATAAGCTATTGATGTTCTAAATGAGCTCATATAGCCCTGCTGTAATCGACGCAGGCTGAGCCATACCAATTGAATCTGGGTTGGAGGAGGAAATAATGGTCATCCATCAGCACTGCGAGCCACCGAGATCAGCTGAGTTCAGGGGAACATAAGATATTCTCTATCTCTGTGTCATCTTCAGACCCAGACGAGTCTTGGATACTTACCAAGCTCTTTTTCAAGATTGCTTATACTATGCCAAGGAAAACATTAGATTCTGATGAAATGCAAGGTGTCACTCTGACCCCACATGGGCCATTCAAATTGTCTAGAATACACCTTGTGGGTACTACTGCTTACATAGTGAAATACTATACTATTAGCCGTGGAAGTTTAATAACATATTTTTCCTCTGCTTATAGAATACTAGAAATAATGTAAATTAATTTGACTGACACTGCATAATATTTATAAAGGCAGCTGCTTTGGCAATAATATGCACAATGATATGCAAATGAAAAGGGTACAATGCCCAAAAATACAAAAGCTGGGGGACTGAATAAAAAGCACAGGGACTGATGTGATATAACTTAACCTGGCACACTGACCCACCTCATGTAAGTGGCTGTCATTATATTTGCCATAATAAGGCTGTTCATTATGTGAATGGAGCCGTCCTCCCTGTCCAAAGCCAGCCTTTTTGTTTAATTATCTCCATTTGCTCTGGAGCTGTCCGAGTCAAGTGAGAGAGCCGTCTCTCCGCTCAGCCAATCTCCACTCAGCCAGCTCCAGCCAAAACACGCCGTTACATCCAGGGGTGCTCATCTGAAGTGGCAGTGATTGAGCGATGGGGGCTGCCTTAACTGAGAGGGGAAGAGCGTGGTACTCAGACAGCTGACATTTCCCATCTTGTCTTGGCCAATCAAACGCCCACGCAGCCCCTCTCTATGTCGAGCTCATTTTGACTTAAGCTCAGCTTTACAGAGCTACTGTGCATTGGCAGGGAGACTCTCAGGTGTGTCGGATGGTACCCCAACCACTCCCACCTCTTCACTTAATTTTATCATTAAAGATCATGAGACACAGCCATAGCTAAGATTTGTCTTACTTATTTTTCCCAGGTCCATCGACACACAAGCATATTTCTTGAGAGCTTTTCCATGAACCGATGCACATTCCTTTATGAGAATGCTCAGAGTCTCCACACTCAGTACTTCATTTATGTTATGCATTGTGTCGTCCTCTCAGGTCGTGGCTGCTCATTGAGGTAGGTGATATATGTTAAGCTGTGGTGAAGTAGCAGCGTAGCAGCCCCATGCATCACAGATACTATAGACACTAACCAGTGGAAATAGGAGAGTGGGGGCATTTGTCCTAGCGACACTCAAATGGCAAAGTAGAATAGACTACTTACCACTTTCACCAGCTGAGACATGGACACCTCAAATTGCACAATGACTGGGTCAGACACATTTTCCACTGGCCGTATGTACTGGTTGTAGCTGGAGAATATCACAGTGAAAAGCTTGTGCTCTGCCTCTGAACAGGTGCCTCCTGAATCACAGCAAAGAGGGTTAGAAAATTATACATGCCACTGCAATGATTGTTTTAGCTGGTTATGACTATTTTTGTTTTCAGTATGACTAATATCCAGATGACTCATGTTAGTTTTCATCAATATAGGGATGCAGTGTATGACTCCAGATTTTTCCCATTCAGTAAATCACAGATTGGATTACTTTTTCACCTGAGAGTTTTCCCCTCAAGTTGTCCTGTAGTGTTGATTTGATTTACTTTGAAGGTTAGCAATGTAAAGAATAACAACAGAAAGGGCAGCAGGACAGTCAAGAAAAACATATTACATTCACAAGATGTTCAAAGGTGAATGGCAATTGCATGCTGTGCTTTATCATAAGGTATGAGACTAACACCCATTAGTCATCATTCATCAAAATATCATAATTTACTATCTTGATGTTTCAGAAATCGCAGATATTAGAACTATATTAAATTAATCATTTGAATGTAAACATAAGCAACCTGTCAATAACAACTTAACAAAAGCTTTCTTGTATAAATTGCCATTTTTTTATTAAGGCACAGAACCCTGACTGGCAGAGATGTTAAATTTAAATCAATTCATATTACCTTCTTCCAGCAATTTATTGTTTTTTTTCCACACAGTTGGGATGTCAAATTTGTCACTATTTCCTTCAGCCTGGCATTACTAGGAAATACAGCTACTGTAACGCAACAAGTACCAAGATCTCATAATAAACTACTCACCCGACAGAAGAAAGAGAAGGAAGGAACAGGTGGGCAAAATGAATAAAAACTGGGCTTTCATCCTGGCTGGTTGAAAAGGCAAATGCAAAATTAATCCACGATCATTCAGTGCAAGGTGCTACGTGGAGCAGATAGGCAGAGAGAAAGTGGGAATAGTGAAAGCGCGTCCGCAGCTGCCGGGGAGCCCAGTGTGGGAGAGGGAGAGGGAGAGGGAGGGGGAGAGAGAGAGAGAGGAGGAAGGGGGAGGGAGAGGGAGGCAGTCAATCACTGAGGATGGACGCTGCACTGCAAAAAATGTTCACCTTCATCCCGTATTTCAGTCTGTTCTTAAAACAAGGGGAAAAATCTGCCAATGGGGTAAGCCTAACTTAATTTCACTCATTAGTAGCACAATGTGAGAATATGTAAGGATGACAGTTCTTATGAGAGTTTTTATCCACTGTAGTTATCACCCCACCTACAGTGGCCTGACTGTCATGTGATTCTGCACCCTCTGTCCTTTCACAATGGTGTTTACATATTAGATTTGTTTTTCTCATATAGACTCCCTTGTATGGCTAGCCTTCAGTTCATCAAACAAGATCAATAGCCTGCTGTGGCCACTCTGTGCCATTGGGTTGGGCTGGGGTGGGGTTTAGGGTGAGGGGCGTAATTGAACTCTTGAGGTATTTCTCTTTATTGATTTTTTGCTACAATGTCCTCCTGTTTTTCAAATAGAAAGTCAAAGCTTATAGAAAATGTTGAGAACATTTTTTTCTTGTTCTTTTATTCTTGTTATTTTTTGTCTAGGTACAGGATCTAGCTAGTGATATGTTTAGCCACTTTGCATTACAGCTATGTATTTTTGCTCTGTGTTTTCCTTTTTTCTGAATTTTCCTTGTTGTATTAAACTGTTAAGAGTGTTATATTCTTCTCTTTGGCCAGTAAGGTGGAATCGTGGTTAGACAGCCCGTCCTTCAACCAGATGACCTGGGTCCAAGCCAAACCCCCCAACCTCCCTCTCCTGTCCAACCACCGCCCTGCTGAAGTATTCTTGAGCAAGTCAATATAAATCCCTACCTGCACCAGGGGTGCTGTTTTGTAGCTAACCCTGCACTCTTATCTACTCTTTATTGAAAAGAGAATTGCCCCATGGGGATCAATAAAGTATTACATTATATTAAAACAGAAAGTACAAATGCTAAGTTGACCTTGGCAAAGTTTTCTTTCTATCAGAAACTCTCATTGAGGATGTTTGCTCGGTACGCCTACACACAGAAGACTTTCAGCTCAGCAAGGCTTGGGTCATTTCTCATGACTGTCTCCCTTCTATGACAAACAGCTTCCAAACTTCTCATCTTGGAAAAGTTACCCTGTTTATGTAAGAATCATCACTTTTGGATTAATGTTAAATGTTGAATATATTGTTATATATTGTTGTTGATTTATGGTTGCATTGTTAAATCTGGGGTAGAATGCAACTCAATTATATGCATGTGTGAAAATGTATTTAATGTTAAAGCTTCACATGTTTAATGGCTATATGGTAAAGCCTTGCTGGAAACAGATCAGGTAGCAGATTGTGAAAACGATTGACTAGTACAGCCATTGATCAAAGGAATGGTTGCCTAAGTGGCAAGGCAATGCTCAGAACAATGTTTTCATGCATCTCTTATTAGAGTCTAATTCACTGCTGACATAAGGCTGGTGATTAATGGGATCCTCCAGAATGAAAACCCCCTGAGCTTTGTTTGGATGGAAATAGATGATTAATTATTGATGGTTATGTTGTGGTGTGCTGTGGTATCTGTCTTCACTTATGAAAGGAAGTCAACAGGTGAATGAAAAAGCAATGAATGATCTTGTAAATTGTAAACAAAGACTAAAGGAAAACAAGTCCCGGCATTACCATGGATGCTGATAGCCTATCTCTTGATTTAAATTAAGCTTGCACAAAAGAACCAACAGTCTGCAGAATCTCTAATGAGTCTACTCAGCACTGTTTATTGAGCAGTAAATGTTGTGTGTGTGCAGTAAAGGTTCAGTGTGTGTGCAGTCAAGTTCCAGTGTATGTGTGTGTCTGTACTTGCATGTCTGTGTGGGTACAAATAAGCACCTATGGCCATACTCTGTCAGTTCAGGCATAAACTGGCCAGTAGATGGCAATGTCTGAAATATCATGTAAGAGTTTCATATTTTTCCTTACTATGGATTTTTTGGGAGTACTTCACTTATGGGTTTGTATGCATAGAGTCTTGAAGATGTCAGCTTTCTGTGGCGGGGCTAATATTTTTGCTAATATGTCTTGAGGATTGGGCTTTTTAAAAAGAAAACGTATAACCACAATCAGCACCATTTCAAACAGGAAAGGTTTATTGCATGAATTCTGCCTGGTCACATAGTTGCACATTTCAACCGAACAGCTGTCTTATCTATGTGATGAAATGTTCAAATTGGCACATCTTCAGCAAATGTATTGACTCTGAGGAGGAATTTTATCACCACGAACATAGATTTACTAAGCACTTTTGGCAAGTCTCCCTACCATTTTAAGACTTTATTGGGGTTTTTAATACATTTAATCAAACTGAAAGGAGACACAGATTGACCTTTTGATACATTTATACATTCTTTAATAACACATCACATTTCAACAACATGGTGATATAACTGGGACACAGATAAGGAGTCAAACACCATCTGACGGCAGACAAATGTCCCTCATATCTCTGACATTTTTGGTTTATTCCTTCGCCGGTGCAACATGCTCCATGTATGCATACTTCAACCTCGAGAAAACAGATCAAGCCTGCAGCTTTATAGAAATAGATGCCATTGTACCATTCCCTCAAAGCATCGAGAGTCAAAGAGGTTTGTATTGCTGTAGGCCACGTGGCTTTAATTAATAGGTTCAATTTATCCATGCTCCGTTTCCCAATGCATGTCCTCAATAGGACCCTCTTTGTTCCACTGACTTACAAAATGACCTGGGCGTCATAGTGTTTGCAAATACTTTTTATAGTTTGCTTTAGTCCACTCGAGTGCCATACTGGTGGGATTTGGCACATAGGACAATAAACTGGATTGACAACCTACTGGCCACTATCTGAGTGTTTCTGATGTGGTAAACCCCACCCATCTGGTACTACAAGCAGGATCTGCTCATAATATAACAAAGTTTATCTTAACAACTAAAATGTTTATGAAAAACCTAATCTTGTCCAGTCCTGCTGGCTGCAGATCAGATGCGTGGAGTCTCTGAGCTGGGCTGCTGGTTGGGGACAATCTGATTCTGGAAGAGAGGCTGGAGGAACAGGCCCAATGTGCCCACCACACACACTATCACAAAGATCCACAGGAACATACGGTCCACCACCATGGCTACATACTTCCAGTCCTCAATCACCTGCAAATAAACATAGAAATCAAATCAAACTGATTCAATATATATTTTACACAGATCTGTCATAATATTACTTACACAGGCACTGAGAATAATAATGCAAGCAAGTCAAGGCTTTAAGTAAGAACAATCATAAAACCATGATATAGGTATTTCAGATCAGTTGAGGATATACTATGGTGTGGTACACTGATGCTTCAGTTGTCTAAGTCTACAGTGCTGTGCTAGCAATACATTTTACTTGTGACTGCAAGGGATTGAATTTCAACTTATGCTGTGATGCACATTCCCATTTGCTGTTTACCTTAGATGTTCCCTGGTTGCATAAAAGCAATAATATTGCTTCGCTCACGAGGATGGCTCTTTTAAAGGAAAATTCCACTCTCAGATACTTTAATGTATCATCAATGCGTAATGTTCAGTGCACTGCAGAAGTCATTTTGTGAGGAAGTGTTGTAATTTACTGCATTTGTTACTGACATTTGTTGTATCCACTTTCCCTCAACCTGCCTCGTCTACTTCAGTTAGTGATTTCCTACGTTTTCAGTTCTCATTCCCAGTTTCCAGTTGAGAAAAGGTGTTGCGCCCCTTACTCAAAACGCAACATGGCTTGTGTCTGCATGTCATTCTGGTCTATTGAGGCTACTGTCGGTGGATAAATTGGTCTCTCTGCCCCTTGTACGATGGATTTCTCCTTGTATGATTGTTGAAAGTTGGTGCAAAATGGTGAGCTCTTTGAATCTGAGGGACTTACACTAATGTTCTGAGGGACTGCAACTACACTAATTCTTGGCCACAGTAAAATATAGTGACTGAATAATAGTTGCACAGGTAAGTTATATCCCAGCAACGACCCGTTGCTGAGACCTACACTGAAATAACTATTGACCCTTTCACCCCATCTTCCATGCTGTCCTTGGCAGTTTTTAAAAGGAGTCATTCCTCAAGCCTGGTCACCTCCCTATTTTATTGATTTGTCCGAGAAAGCGATTGATTATCCAAAGTCTGGTTCCAATTTACTGGGTCACAGCCACTACTCAGGGTTAGTGGTATTCCTTCCTGCTCCATAGGGGTCACAGAGTGTGTTAAATGTTATCCCACACCAATACCAACATCCTTGATCCAATTTATTGAGATCAGAATGGACAGAGGTCAGAACATTACTCAATGGGGAGAGCGTGGCACTGAAACTGGAGCCTGTGCTCCTAAAATTTTGTGAAATGAATGTGCTTTGTGCACAAAAAGTGAGAGAAAAATGTTTTCCCACCACAAATGGATTACGTGAAGGAGCCACGACTAGATACAGGCAGAGAGTCTGACATTGAAGTATCGTGGTGAACGGGTGTACACATTTACCTTCAGCTCCGATGACCCGGGTGCAATACTCAACTCAACCAACTCATGCGAAGAGGTTTTCTACTGTGAGTGAGGTTTTAATTTTTTGTTAAAGCTTTACTTATTTAACCATGACCAAATCCCCAACCTTAACCAAATTGTTTTAGTAACCTAACCAAGTGCAAATCCCTGTAACCCTTGACATCAAAACTGCACTGCTTGATCGTAACTGACACACCCCTACTGTGCCTCCTGCCACTCAGTCAAGTTCACGGCGAGTCACCAAAATACCAAACAGTCACAGGCGAGAAAAACACCTCATATATTAATTTTGGAAAAATTGTGCTACCTGAAATTCATCAGGTAATATTTGAAAAACATAAATGATACTGTCCTCAAATATTTTTTATGAGCAAATGTCTTCAGATGATTCAATACTAGACCATAATGTGCTTAACTTTAATGACAGTAGTCAATATGGGAGTGGATGTTTTTAAAATGGTGGATATCTCATTTTGGAAGGAAACTCTTCATATTATACATTCATAATATAGTATAATATAATATATGCGCTATTGATTCTAGCCAAACTTCTAGTTGAACTGTTCATACTTACACTCTGATCATCATCATCTCCCATCATGTGGTCAGCCACAAAGCGCACCCCATCCACCGCCTCCTGGACGTCAGCAGCCCAGTCTGAGCTGCTTCTCTGCCGGAGGTCCTGGGTGGAAGTGAAACCGTTGGGAAGGTACTCGGTGGAGCGCAAATCCCCTTTCCTGTTGATGTGGTTGTAACCCAGCGGAGGAGCGGCATTCTTGTTGCAAAAATGTCCTGGAGTGGAGAAGGCAGAGTCGGAAGAGAGCAGGGCAGAAGAAGAGGACATGGTGGTACCTGTTTTAGATGGAACCGGGTAACTCAGGCCCAGAATGGCCCTCCTAGCCCGTAGGCACCGCTGCTGACGAAGCCTCTGGCGCGCAGAGTTATTGTGAGGACGCCTCATGAAGAGCAAGGCGGGCAATTTGACAAGAAATATCAGCTTGACCCAGGGCGGCATGGTGTGGGTGCTGGGAGAGCGGTGGTGCACATTGAGCACACACACACTGGTGATAATGGAGAAGGTCACCAGCACCATGGTAAACATCAGATACTTGCCGATCAGGGGCACATCCAGTGAGGTCGGAGGAACAATCTTTGAGATTAGAAGCAGGAACACAGTGAGAGCCAGGAGGACGGAGATACACAGGGTCATCTTCTCCCCACAGTCTGAAGGCAAGTAGAAGACCAGGATGGCCAGTGAGGTAATCAACACACAGGGAATGATGAGGTTGATGGTGTAGAAGAGGGGCTTTCTCTTGATGATGAAGTCATAGGTGAGGTCCACATAGGTGGGGTCCAGAGGGTTGACTGTCCGCCTGCCGGGCAATGTCAAGATGTCCCACTCTCCACTGGGAGTGAAATCATCCATGCTGGCCACCTCGGACTTCAGGACCAGGTCAATCTCTGTGTGGTCGTACGTCCAAGAGCGGAACTTGAGGGTGCAATTCTGCTGGTCAAAGGGAAAATGCTTGACCTCGATCTTACAGGCGCTCTTGTAGATGGCCGGTGGGAGCCAGAAGATGCTGCCATTGAAAAGGACAATGGCGTTGGTGAAGACTGTCACCTCATAGGTACCATCAGCACTGTGAGGAGAGGGGAGAGAATGAGAAAGAAACCTTTAGAGCCTCTGAATCAATCTCTGAGGACTGTGTTATCAAGGTACATACATTTCACTTTGCCACTGAGGGGAAAATCACTCAACTTGAGAATTCCCATTTGTTATTTCTATGGTTGAGGACAGTCCAATCAATATTTGTGAATGTGAACAACTCTCTCCCAAAACCAGAAACCAGAGAGCTAAGACTGATCCTTTCATCAAGTATAAACTCTGGAGCTTCTCCAGAGAATGAATTGTGAAAGATAGTAAAGGTGACCAAAGGGAGCTGGATTGGAGGGATCGCTGGTAATATCACCTTTATACCTGATGACTTTATACCTGATGATAAGTTTAAGTCTTAATTCTCTAGTTTCTGGTTATGGGAGAGAGTTCCCTGTCCACAAATATTAGTTGGACTGTTGTAGAAGTAAGAGAAATTCTTAAAATGAATGATCTTCCACTTTAATCTTTCTTACAAATATTTAACAAAAATAGAAAACTCTTTGTATCATAACACCATTACATTCCAATAATGCTTACTTGTTGTACAGAACAATATCAGGGAGCCAGATGTGTCTGGAGGGAATACGTAGCTTGTCGATGCCTTCGTATTTTGAGGGGTCCCATGATAACCTGTAATCCACCCAATGCTGCAAAGACAGAGAGACCTAGCCATCTAAATTCTGAGTTCTGACGATTACACACTTTCCCAAGACCGGCTCATTCCCAATTACATGTTTCATTATCACTGAAATTAAGTACATGCAGAGCACAATTATAGAACCAGTTTGTTCCACATTGAGACAGGAAGATTGGATATAGTTTAATTCAAGTTCAGGGGGAAGGACATTTAACAAGGGACGGACATGGTGAGGGCATGAGATTGGTTGTTGATGGTGATGGACCTTGAGCTCCATCAAGCTTACCTGAGTGAGCCAGACATTAGTGGTCATAATCTGTTCTCTTTCATTCTGCAAATCGAAAAATGCAATGGAGAATTAATTTCAGTACAACTTTCATAGGTGTTTTGTGCAGAAATGCTCAAAAATGACTAACATCAATTTAAAATTTCAATAAGTAAATAGTAAGAAAAGAATAATCAAGTGAGCAATGACCTGTCAGTTTTTGCATTATATTTGTACACTAGTATGAACTTGAACAATAATTTAAAATCTGAATAGTTCAGGTCATCCTCTGGTAAGGCATGACTAGTAATAGGTAACAGTAGAACATTTTCACAGATTTTGTACTCAGTATCCTTATTTATGGCCTATTGGATCACCCTAAAATTAAGATGAAGGAGTTTCCCAGGGTTTCTGCCATGTTTTCTCTCATCTTTGAAGAGAAGTCAAGAGCCACAGTCCACCTGTTCTCACGCTCAAAGCCTCACACTCAACTATTCATTGAAAAAGAATACTATGAACACTAAAAAATAATTGCATTTGAATCCCCCCATCACGCATGTTTGTTGATGGCATTCTCATCACGCTGTCATGACATACAGTTCCAATAAAGTGATACCAAATGCCAATTACCACAAGCAGCACAATGCAAGCTCATAAACCGATGCTATGAATGAGCCTGGCTGTCTTGGCCTGCAGCTGGGAGGAGCCTCAACTGTAAATCACAGGGTAGCCTCCAACACCCTGGCTGAAGCATGTTTATGGCCCCTTTTAATCCAATGTGCTGAAGTTTCAATCTGGACATGACAGAGGCAGAGATCACAGTCCGCCAGATCTGTCCTTTACTTCATCCATCCATTTAGGTATATGGCTTCTCAGCAGAAGCTGGTATGTAATTAACTGCTTTCTCAATGCTTGGGGGCTGCCCTCATGCTCTCTCTTTTTCTATCATTATTTTCTCTCTTTTACACCATCTTTCTTTTTCTGTCTCCCTCTCTATCTGTCTTTGTATTTCTTGTACACATTCTCTCTCTCTCTCTCTCTCACACACACACACACACACACACCCAGAAACAACACATAAATAAGCACACTCGCATACCCCTGGATTATGAGTGGGCATGAGTATGCATTGCCTTACCACACTGATGAGCTGTGCCAGAGACACTTGCAGTTTGACTGTGACTCTCTCTGTCCTGTTGACAGCTGGGCGGATCAGTTTGTTGTAGCGCTCCTTTCCCAGCAACCAGTTCATCAGACGCTCCTCCGAGTCGGCGCAGCTGCTACCTGGTGATAGAATTTTGTTCAAACATTACAGTGGAGAGAGATGGGAAAGCTATGAAAGAGGGAAGGGATGACATGCGGCAAAGATCATGAATTGCCTTAACGCGATGGGCCACCAAGACACCCTGACTTTTTGATAGTATTAACAGTGGCTGTGGGGAAAATATGTGACAAAGATGGTAAGATTTCATGGTGTAATTTGCATGGAGTGAAAAAATGGGACTATGCCACTGTTTTTTCCTTTCTGACTTTTTTTTTTGTTTCTATTGTTGGAAATCATTGAGATGGCATGAAGATGTCTGATCAGTGTTAAGAGAAGGTCTAGAGGTAGTGTGGCTCTGAGACACCAAAATGTACTGTTGTGCCTTGTGGATGTGTTGTGGGCCTAAATCAGTGAAACAATTGTTATGGGAGATGTAGACTTAATAAATCCAGTAACATACCCACTCTCACCCAACCCCCTTTTCCCTCTAACATCCAAGCCAGGTTTCAACCAAAATAACACAAGGGAAAGCTACATCAGATTCTGTGTATTGGCAAATGCCTCAACTGTTGTCTCGTGGATTATCTTTTATCCCCCTGCACAGGGACTTGCTGTAGACAGTGATCTTCCCTGTCTTCCTAGTTCTGTGTCAAAGCTCTCAAACACAGGATGAAGAGGAGCTGAAGAAAGCTATTAGCAGTTAGACAGTGCTCCATACAAACAGCATATTCAAGTGCACAAGTCTCAAAGGAAACTGCGCCTTTTGAAGAAGGCCAAGGAAATTGGAAATTGGAAATTGTAGTACAAATGTTATGAAGGCCCCAGTGCCATGTTCAACTAAATATTTACCTTTTGGGATGAGGGCAGATATTTCTACACAGCATGCTATTAATTATACTGTTGCAGTGCCACTGCCTGAAGCCACATCACCAGTTGTCTCTCTTAAATCAGAATAAGATACGAATACCAACGCATGAACTCCACCTCGTGTTTGTTGGTTTTTAATGGCACCCATGTCAGCGGTGAAGAGAAGCCTGATTTAAATTGATGGTTAGCACTTCTCATCTGAAGCAGAATGGATAGAGGGTGCACTACCGCTTCCCTCTTTACCTGCAGCTGGTAACTAATGCCCTGACACCGCTAAGAGTAGCTGAGTCGACTTGATCTACTCATGGGAAACACTCCAATGAGGTGAGACTCTTACTGATGGGCCCATTTAAAGAAAAATCACTCCCGCGGTCAGTGTTCAGCAGAGTAACATGGCTGCAAAACCCGAGAGATTCATCACACATGCTTTTTTTGTTAAGCTATGTGGTGATGGTGTACCAAAAATAAGAATGATGTTTGACTTATAATCAATGTGCTGCTCACTTTGAAGCTTTGCCATGCTCTTGCAGAGTATCAAACTCTGTGCATCATTATCAGGCCACAAACTCCTGTAGGTTTGAGAAGTGTGCCGTACCCGACAGTCTCGCCCCATGGGTCAATGCATGCCGCCATGACTGGACCCTCGTCAGTCCTTTGGCTGAGGTCCCATCCAACACAACAGGAGCTTCAGAGCGCTCTTTAACAGATGGTGTGTTGTCAAAGCCCTAGGAGACCACAGTGAAACATGCTCTGCTTTACCCCAGAGGCGAAGGCCACCGGCCAGGAAGGTGACAAACCACTCAAACTGGTAATCACTACCTGCTGTGAATGACCGTCGGTGTGTGTGTATGTGCAAGTGCGTGCGTGTGAAAATTAAACGTGTATACATAACAGCTTTTTGTAAGCTTTTTGACATTATGTTGATTGAGAGTGAGGTCAGCCATGTTAATACAATGCCAGAGTCAGCTGTTGTTGAGTTGATAAGGTCACTCTGAAAAACACTGTTCTAGAAAAATACAGTTAGAGATTGGAGAGTGTAATGAAGTGTATGTGAATGGACAAAAGCATGAGGCAAAAGGTGATGAGATGTGTTAAACAGTGTGAACATGAAGCATTTATCTCTTCTCCTAACCCTTCTTCTTCCTCTCCTTTGTCTTCAAACAGCATTAACAAGATAGTGGCATTTATCGCTTGTTCTTGTTCTTCTTCTTGTTCTTCATTGCTGTTATGAGTAGAAAGCCTAGTCTCTGGGACAGACTCACTATAGAATTGACTCTGGGCCTGTAGGCTGCAATGTTTCATATCTGATGTTGAGAGGATGCATCACTCAAATAATGTCTGAATTGTACAGCATTTACACACAGTGTTAAACTATTAGAAACATCTGCTTATTCCATGAAATACACTGATCATGTGAATCAAGGTGTAAGCTATGATTTGTACTGATTTCACCAAATATATCCACTTCAGTCCTATGAGGGAAATAAGAAGAAGTGGATAAGGAAATACTATTCAGCCTTGTGGCGAATGGATTGTGCAAAAGGAGGTGCAGGTCAATATTACAAAATTGCTCCAAATGTTTTGTGCACTGAGTGAAAATAATTGCATTTGTTGTGGAGAACTCCATTAGTTGTGACCCTCTAAACTCCCCAAACCCTCTGCCACAAGACAGTATGGGTTATGGTACTTTCCCTAAGTGAATTGCTGATTTGGTGACAATAGGCCACATTTGATAGCAGGACTGACTCATCAAATTGCCTCTAGATGAGACATCTAGTTGAAATATAATATCATCATACCTCAGCTGAACTTGCGAAAGTGTGTTTAATACTTATTTCCCTGTCAGGAAAATGTGTGTTTATCCATATGCGTTTTGTAATTATATTAAAATTGAAGTACATGTGATTTTTACATTAGTTTTAGTAGATTAAAAAATGTTTTAAAACATTTTATTTCTTGTATACATCTTGTGAAACGGCAACATTCGTTATTGTCATTTACACTATTCACCCACTGGCATTGAGAACTTGGCTGCACAAAAACAAAACAAAAAAACGATGGTGCTATAACTTGAACATTAAGTGTAACCAAAATGACTTCTCCACACAAATACAAAGACACTTTGTCAAAATCCGGTTTAGTTTTAGAACTGCTACGCGGATAAAAGACATGCTAGAATAGATAAGCAGGCTGCAGCATCGAGCAGAAAGACAGATATACTTACATTGAATCAAAGAGAAAAAGTAAGCGAGGATGGGGAGAGCCCGAGTCATTTTTTCGGCACCATCTGGTCCACACGATTTGTCAGTGAGAAACCCCCAAAGCAGCAATATTCAGCGCTCTTCTCGGGCATGCCGGGCTCTGAAGAGGCTCCATGTACGCGCTCACGGTTTGGACACTTCACCGGCGCTGTGTTGATGCGTCAAAAAGGAAATTGGCTACTGTAGAGCGTTTGTCCTGATTCCGGCGGTGGTCCCACTGTGGGGATAGTTTGCAGCAAACTGCCCCATGAAATTGAACGACACTCCTCCATGCACACACATTGTTGCGCGCCACCAACGCGCACCAGCCTACCCAAGGCGCATTGCTCTCTCCGTCCACTGCAGACCCTGGACCCAGTATTTGGCTTCCTAGTTTGCTTAAGTTGACACCAGCTCAGCAGCGGCTTTAGGTGTTGGGTTACATGTTTGTAGTGCTTCGAAGCTCAAGCTTACTGCGACAGTTTGTGAAATTTGTGATAGTATTCAGCATATTTTTTTTGTTGTTTTTGTTTACAGCATTGTGGTTTATTTAGTTTGTGAACATAGCAGTAAGTGACATTTGCTTGGATTTGGTGATCACACGCCTGAATGAGTGGGCAAAGTGATGAAACTGCAGAGGTTTACAGGAACAGCCTGCTCATATAGCAGATGACTGGAGTGTTTCCATTATAATGACCCCTCTGAGCATTAGGTCAGTGCACTTGGTATGGCCCCTATTTGTCTCTCTGTCCTCTCCTACCCACCCCCCACAACACATGATCTGACAAATGCATGTCAGATCATTTGTGGATCCAGCATCTGTTTATCCGTATACTGCAGAAAAGAATGGTGTGGACACACTCGTAGCTAAAACTGAGTTGAATGTGTTTTTCTCTTGTTTTATATGTTGTCTTGAGCCCAGTATCTAGCCTAAATCTATTTCTTACACACACTTATGGTCAAAGAGCATCCTCAATAACAGACCCCATGACCTCAGAGCCAGGCAGATATACACATCTGGGCCTAATTGCATTTTGTTCCCACCAACAAATAGTGGACGATCATGGTGACTTGTGATCATCTAGTGGCTTTACGTAGGTTTGGTGAGGGTGTTTAGGAGCGGGTGATAAATTATTCTGTGGTGCTGGACAGGAGAGATTTAGTGAGGTGAAGTGCAGTTAGACCCATGACAGTGCAATCTTAGCATAGCAGATTTACAGTCGCCACACTGCTTAAAGCCTCATTATAATGTCTGGTGAAGGATCTGTTTCCGGTGTGGAGAACAGCCCCAAGGACTAGCCTGGGATTATCAATTTTAACTCCCAAGACTTCCATTCTGGATTATTGAAAGCAGATCAATAAGGGCTGATTAGGGTTTGACCCTCACTTGTTCTGTATCAGGGCCATGGCCTGCATTGTGTTGGTTCATATGTTGTTTGAAGAACCACATATGTGTATAAGACATATTGATTACAGTTGAAAAATATATATATATTTTTTTTTAAAGATCACATGTTCAAATCTCCAGTGCAAAAATCTGAAATTTACTAGGGGAACCCTTATTATTAGGGCAGGTGTGACAGTTCTGTGGGAGGTTGATTGTGCATTACAAGTCCACATGCACAAAGACTAAAGAGGATTCACTTTTCAGTCTGCTTTTTTTCCTCTCCAGTAACTGCACCCTCTGTGTTTTCATGTAGTGATAGAAGTAGGATAATTTAGGTTTTCTTTGAAATGAAATGAAATGACCCAGGCATTTCACAATGTGCTCCGATATTCTGAAGCAGAGAACGTCCTGCACCCCAAAATGACATAGAGATATTGAAGTGACCTGGTACAAGATGGACCTGTGTGCCAACATTGTCCCTCTGATGGTAAGTGGCCAAGTTTGTCATATGTGTGTGTGTGTGTGTGTGTGTGTGTGTGTGTGTGCGCGCGTGCGTGTGTGTGTGTGTGTGTGTGTGTGTGTGTGTGTGTGTGTGTGCGTGTGGGTGGGTGGGTGGGTGGGGGGGGTTGATTATCCTGTATACCAACAAATAAGAAAAGCACCAAACTTTGTGTTATATTTTTCTCTCCGACTCCCTCTATGAGCACTGAACAAATTAAATGTGACAAATGTGCAGAAATGCAGAAAATCCACAGATCCACAGGGGGTGAATGCTTGTTTATGGTGTTCTCATGTTAATAGATTTGATCAATCTGAGCTTTGAACTTAGATCTCAAGCAGAAGACTTAACGATGCTTTGAATGAGCAATGAGGAGAAATAAAAAATCTCTTCTTGTCTGGTTACACCTCGGCTGCAGTATGAAACGTTTACAATGAGGAGTTGTGAAACATGTCTACTCAGAAATGAACCATGAGCCAGTTAATTTTGCAAATGGCTGCTTAATTCATTATGTTACACCGTGATGACAATTTACAGGGACACATTCTGTGAAATACTCAATATCAGCAATATCATTTCTGAGCGGAGAGGAAGAGGGTTGGAGGGTTGTTTGGGGTTTGGTTTAAAGCCAAGGATCCCATCCCTAATAGGATCCCATCCCTAATATCTCAAAATAGATAGATGGATAGATACTTCATTAATCCCATGAGGGGTTTGGGGAGTGGAGAGTGTTGCCTTTTATAGGATTGGCAACAGTCATCATTCTGTTTTCACTGTTCTTAACAACTCAATCACAAAAGAAAAATACTCCATGATTCAGAAAGAGTAAACTGAATTTCTGTCAAAGTACTTATTATTGGGGCGGTTAAAACTGCTCCAGTGGAGCTGCTCAGTGGCCAACAGCAGAAGACTGTAGTTGTACTAAGCAGCTCCCAGTTGTGAATACATGAAACCGGATGAATGACGAACAAGGCGTTGCTGGAAAAGAACAAGTGGGCTTGGTCAAACTTCCCTGGAAAAATAAAGGACAAAAAAATTAGGCACATTCTGGCTCAGCTGACTCAGAATTGTGTCATTTTTTACTATACATACACATGGTAAAAGGTTTTGATGACAAGCATGATATAACTGGGAATCAGATGGCAGTAGCCACTAGATTCCTGACACATGTTTTCATGTCTGTATTCCACAATACCAATCTCCTTCCCTCCCTGGCGGCGTTCTTCCTGATTGAGCATGTATATTCCCGCACATTACCTTCTGTGGGAAGCAGAGACACAAACTATCCGAGTGAATCAAGTGAGATGTTTGCAGCACTCTTTTATTAACCCCAGTAATGAGACTCTGGGGACAAATTCTGAATCATGGAGTGCAAGCTTTCCTTTTTCATCAAGCAGGTGCAACGTTTAAAATGTTCAAGTGCCGCTGAGCAAAAGCCCGGCCACAAAAGGAAATGCTTTGTTGCCCCATATTTCACTCTCCTATCGTCACAGCATCTTAATAATCTTATATATAATCTAATTTAGATATTATGTTTTTTCTTCTCTAAAGTATCCTATGTGCTTTCATCAGAGCATATCCTCTCACACTGTCCCACTAAAAGATGAGAAGATGAAATAAGATAAAATGAGATAACATAAGATATAATAAGATGAAACTTTAATGATCCCTGTGGATAAACTAGGTCATTGCATATTCCTATACAATGAGTGCCAGAAAGTTAAGGCAAGCAAAGAAAAGTATCTGAAATTCAATTTAGTATACGTTTTTTAGACTGACAATTTATCCAACACTATCTGAATTATCCTGGTGCAGTGAACCTCATCCATCTGGTTCTTCATGCAGTCCATGGTTTTTACAGGACCATGAATGCACATGCTTTTGGAGCAACTAATGGATGTCTTGCATAAATACGTGTTCCTCCTTATTTCATGTTATTTCTTTTCTCAAATCTGTCCCGCAGTGAAAAAGCATCCAATCCTAAACATCCATTCCTGCCTGTGTGGACAGGGACAAAAAAGAGTCCCAGCAGATGCTGAATGTGCATTGTACTGTGGGACTGGCCAAGAAGACTAAAAAAATGTAAATCCACTAAGCGCCATTGCTAGTTTTGAAGGCAATTGGGCCTTCAATCTGGGGCCTGCACCTTTCAATATTATTGCTTTATAATATATGCATTCAAAATGATGTATGTTCCTGGCCCTACCATTTAAAGGGTAAATTTTCTAGATGTCTTGGCTGCTGTGCTCAGATGTCTGCAGAGATCCTGATGTTTTGGCTTGGACGTGGAGTACTCTGGGTTATCAGGGAGTTAACTGATAGCTCACAGCCTTGGCTCACATCCCTAAATCATTTTAATCAAGCTCACTCTGGAGGGAAGCCTGCCTGGACTCTCAGTGGACACAATAAAAACAGAAAACGGCTGAGGATCTGAGCTTATCTGGTCGAAAGAAGCAACCTTTTAAATGCCTTTCTGCAGCAGGATTCATTTCAATAGACTTGAATAGAGTTCAGTAAAGCGAAACAGCTGCAGAACCCAGCCCTAAAACAAAACTCAACAAGGAGGGAAACGAAGGTAAGGTAAAGGTAAAAAAAAATATGCCTGATACAGACAAATCAAAGGGAAATTATACTGTACTCTGTCATAACCAATAAGCCTGGCGTCACGTAGCAGAGGTTACTTGATTTATGTCTGGTTCAGCAGTGTGAGAGGAGGCATGAGATCTGTGAGCATCCTGCAGGAGCCACGGCTGACAGGTTGACGGTGGATGCATCAACAGGCATGAGGGAAAGTGTGTGTGTGTGTGTGTGTGGAGGAACGATGAAGACAGGTGATTTCTCTGTGTGCCAGGGAAGCCTGATGGAAGAGAAATGGCTAATCAGAGAATTGCTGCTGTTGCAGTACCGTGTTGCACCGCTGCAGTCCCGCCCTGTGAGGGAAATATATCAAGCAGGCAGTTCATTACCTGGAGTGCTTGGCTGCTACACCAGAGAGTCTCAGCCTCATGTGAAGATATCGATTCCCCCACCGTCCGCTGCCTGCAGGGGAACAACCCATCTCATTGGTCCACGCAGGATGTTTTAGTGCTATGATAATCTTTGGATACAAGCGTTTTTTTTGTTGATGTGTGTGTGTGTGTGTGTGTGTACTTGGTATGCGTATGTGCTAGGTGTGTATATGTGTGCATGCATAAGTGTGTGTGTGTTGCGATCCTCCCATCACAACAATGTCTGTCTGTAATGAACATGGCCTAAAACTATGGAAAGCATCATAATATCACAACAGAACATTAGTTTGAAGATACAACCCGAAATTCATTCGGCTACCCAAATTTTGGGTATATCCACATATGCTCTTGCAGGGTTTGACTTGTAGATGGAAAATAAGCTTTTAGGAACCCATCATTATTCAAAATACATAGATATTAAAATCTAAACAAATGTAACCAAATATATACAGTAAGAAAAAGCAAATCTTTTACAGGCTGAAAATACATGTAAATGTAACTCAGAAGATCAGAATCAAAATCTTCAACCCAATAATTAGTGAGTAAACAAAAACATCAATGGGGAAGCAGTGCTTCAACAGAGGGTCATTTAAGCTTATAAACATGGGAAGCAGTGCTTCAACAGAGGGTCATTTAAGCTTATAAACATCTAAGTTTAAAGATCACCTAAACTAGAAGGACCATGGAATATACTGATATCCCTGGATGCTCTCTGGTTGTTCATGGCATGCCAGTGCAGCTGCTCATCACTGGCCACTGGCAGGCACTTCACGTTCAGCACTTCCACCTGGCTTGAACCACTAATGCTCCACTCACCAACACTATCTGACCACAAAAACTGAATATTCACCATCTTATCCAATACACCACTTATGTAGGCTGTGATTCAAAAGTCAAAGCAGGGGTACTTTAAGTTAGGAGTGAGTTTACACCACGGGGCAATGGCACATGGCAAACCATGCTACACAAGCTCTGTCAAATCTCCAAGTAGCCAGTAATGAATAGTCTCTGGAGAAGACACACGGATTAGCCAGCTCATCAATGTATTCTGCTTCACAGTGATGGACAGGCAGGTGAGACGACTCCCGAGGGTAGTGTCCAATATTTCATACAGGGAGAGTGAGGAAGATAAACGGTCTAACTAAGCAGCCTTGAGGGACACCTGCAGATAGGGCAGGACTTAGTGTAACCTCCCGACTGTACTCTGCAGTGCCATTCTTTACAGCTCAGGGAGAAACATAAAACCACACCTGTCTTGAGGCGCAGCCCCACAAATCCTGAGGGGATCGATTGGTCTGGGCCATCCCTGATCTCGTCTTCCCCTAGAAGCCTGATTTAGAGTTGGCCTCCCTCTAATGTCCATGGTCAAGGAGCTTCTCTGGTCATCTTAGCCATCAAAGACTTCAGCGGATTGCAGAGTGGATTGAAAGTTGAAAGCCTGGCTTGCCAAATTTAAAGACATCACAGATTAGAAATTGCATTGAGAGGTTGAGTTACCAAGAATGGAATAGAGAGAGCTCATATTTTGCAGGGCTTTACATTGCAAGACATAACAGCTAGTCCAGGAACGGAAATTAAAATATGGGGGAAAGGGGAAAGTGTTAAATTCTACTAGGTGGAATTAAACTGCTGCTTGACCTCAGGTGCTCGATCTCATCCAGCTGAGAGGCACAAAAGAAAGATGCATTAAGAATCATTAAACTCAATTGGGATAATGATGGCTGCTTGCCTTACCATGCATCTCAAGGGGTGTTAACGTCATTCCAGAAAGAAAGCTAATTGAAGTGACAGCAAAATTTTGCTAATAGATACATTGCTCACATAGCTCTTTGCACACCCAGCAACCTTTTGCATGTATGTGTATTGGACAGAAATAGGTTTATGTCTTATCCTTGCACACTGTGCTTGTGTAGATTGTGAATTGATCAATGTACGCAAGTTCAATGTAAAAGTAAATGTCCCACCATGGACAACACAGCCATTTCTTTTTACAGATAAGATCCTTGCTTGAGAAGTTATTTTATTTACCAATCTCTCTAAATTGGTATGTATTTCATCACTATCTAATTTTTTGTTCTGTGTGTTGGGAATTTGAACAGGAATAAGAAATGTAAATTGTATTTCACTGGACATAAAACATGAAATTTTTGTTTGATACAGCCTTCATGAAATTGTGACTAAATGACTTGTGCCTGTGTGTGTGTGTGTGTGTGTGTGTGTGTGTGTGTGTGTGTGTGTGTGGGTGGGTGGGTGGGTGTCGGTGTGTAGATACACATGTGTGTGTGCATGCGTGTGAGTGTGTGTGTGTGTGTTTGCAGGCATGTGTGTGTACGAGTATTTGTGCATATGTACATGTGTAATTTTGAGAAAAAAAACAGAACACCTTAATGGTCTTCCTGCATTAACAGGCCTGTAAAATTGATTCCATTTGTCATTGGCCAGGTCTTTTACATAGGCACTATTTACTGACATGCATCCCCACAATTATAGCCGACTGAAATCAATTCTTTCTGCCCTAGATGAGATCTTAATGTGCTTAGAAAGGTGTGTCTAAGAGCTCCTAGACAAGAGCTCAATAGAAGCCAAGCCATGCAAACGGTGTCTTTAAATCTTTTCTCTGTGCAAACACCAAACCACTCAGGGAGAGACAGAGACACAAGAGACAAAACCAAAAAAAGAGAGGCAAAAGAGATAGATAGATAGATAGATAGATAGATCTAATGGAGAACAGCTCAGTCTCTTTTGGTCTTCAGTCTAGACTGTGGAACAGACAGGAGGGCTTTGCCTGTGGACCTCAGGTTGCTGCCTGGCTTGTAGGGAGTTAAAGGGTCAGAAATATAGCTAGGGGTAAACCATGTTGTGCTTTAAAAGTAATCAGTAATTTTGTTAAATTGATTCTAAAACTTACAGGTAACCAGTGCAGGTAGACTAAAATGTGATGTGGTCTCTACATTTGACAGCAGACAGAAACTTTGCGGCGCCATTCTGGAAAGGGTAAGTAATCTAAGCTAGAGGAAACAAATGCATGAATGACCTTCCCTAAACCAGCGGAGGATTTTTGAAATTGTAGAAAGCATGACTGGACAATCCCTAAACTGATCTGTCATCATTAAGTTGAAGGACGTTCCCAGACATCCAGCTCTTAATATCTAAAAGGCACTCATGCAGACTGTCAAAATGGCTGGGATCGCTGGGCTTCAAGGGGATGTAGGAGGGGCGTCATCTGCATAGCAATGGAAGGACACATTGTGTTGTATATTATGATAATATGGCTGAGAGGCAGCATGTACAGGGAGAATAAGATAGGGCCTAGAATGGAGCCCTGAGGGACCCCGCAGGTTACATTTTGAGAAGAGGAAGAATTACCTTTTGAAACAGTGAATCTTTTATTGGAAATATAGGACCTGAATCAGTCAAGTGTTGTATCTGAAATGCCATGGTATCAAATGCTGCACTGTACTGAGTCATTTGTGACCTTCGGGAGAGCAGTCTCAGTGCTATGCAGGGGTCTAAAGCCAGCCTGGAATTTTTCAAATATGTTATTAAATACAAAAAAGACATTAGTTGAGAGAAGATGGTTTTCTAAATAACTTAAGATAAAAAAGGGAGTTTCGAAATAAAACTATTTTAATATTCAACCTTATATCCTCCACCTTTTTCATGAAAAACTGTGCAAACTCCTCACATTGTGCCAGAGTGGCCTAACTAAGGATAACTAGGGGATGGGGCCACAACAGAATTACAGTAATATGACTAAAGAGGACCCTGGAGTTATGGTAGTTCTTGGAAATCCGGTTAGAGAAGGTCATCTTTCACTGCTTTCTGATAAGACTGCATTAATCCTTTGAAAATGTGAAGGGAGATTTGCAATTTGTTAGCCTTCCAATTATGCTAGATAGAGTAAAAACCTGTTCTTTCATATGCACACCAAGCCAGCCAAGGGCTGTTGGATGGAGACAGAGAAAAGAGCTGAGCTGCTGAAGCACCCAGCTCATCACTGCATAACCTTAGCTCTCTGAGGACAAACACGCTGATGTGATTTAAAGAGGAATGATGAGTGTCTCATAAAACCCAAATGATTGAAGATCCTGCCCCTCAATGTCCTTAGACATTGTGAATAAAAGAGAAAATCATAGTGATGCACCATTTACACATCAGGAGTGGTTTGTTGAAAATATTTGACAGCTTGAGAGAAAAATAGTTTCCATAATAAAATAAGTTCAAATATGAGAGTGATCATAGTTTACTGACAAGAAAAAACAGATTCTTGTGTGTAATTGACAACTAATAGTCATTGTGGAAAAAAATAGGCATTTCATTACAGCATGCTGTATATCAATGTGGGAAGTTAATTCATTTTCCATTCTTCCATTTTACTGTAACGTGCCAGAGCCAGACAGGAAGGAATACAAGGATTCTCATTGTAGGAAATTGTTTACAGTTTCACTGATGTAGAATGAAAAAGAAATATGTGGGATATGCATACCAATCATTTCTAGCTACATTTGTTTTCAAAAATGTTTCACCTTAGTAAATACAAACACAAACAGGTAATGGATACCAAAAACGTTGGTTCACCCCAAGCGGGAAATCTGTTAATAAGACTAAATTGCACTGGAAATTTACGAACAACCCTCTCCTTTAATGCAGCCAAAATAAATTCACCCATTTACTTTAAATAGTAAAGATGAAATACTCCACTAACAAGTTAAATGAAGCTTCTAACAATATTAAAACAACATGGGAAGTCATCTATATCTTATCATCCTAAGCTTTAAACAAACTATTACTCAATATTTCAAAAGTAGAATTCCATCCTATAAGATGCTTGTTTTTTATAAGCAAAGGTCTCAAGATTTGAAAAACCTTTTTGTCTCTGAGTGTGTCATCCATGTTTGCAATCATTTTGTTGGCATTTGCATCATTTTTTCTCATCTTGGAATAAAACCGAATGAAGTATTCCCTCTCTTGCCACTGCTATTGCAGCATGCTAAAATCCTATGGAAGCATCTGAGGTAATGCTGTATTCAGTCACTGCATTAATTTGTGTTAAGCAGGAAGAACAGGAGACAGTGGTGCTGGCCAGACATAATGATGATGGAGTAGGACTGGCAGTGTTATTGCACCTTTGCAGCTAAGCCCTCTCCTGGGGCTCATAGTAGGGTCAGACCTGGGCAGATTGAATCAATGCCTATCAATGCTGGACATGGAAATGACCCGCCTGGGCCTAGCCAGAAGTGTGAGAGGGGTAATACACCAGTGTGAGGGGAGGGTCCCAGTGGGAGGATATATCTGTAGGACCACAAGATTGAAGCCACTGCCAGATGAGGTACATTCAGGAGACTCTAATTACTCGTCGGTTCAACATAGTCGGAAATTAGCAAATATGACTCAACCTCGCTAACAGAAAGATACACTAGCTTAGAAAACAGAAAGAGGAATGTCCGGGCTGGAATCATTAACGTAATTGTTCCGGCCTTTACATTATCTCCACCATGCACGCTGACATGGGCTTAACCCAAAATCAAAGCTTGGCGGATCTTAACACTTGGCATTTAAGCGGGAAATATCACTTATGGTGAATGAAATGGCCTTTTTATGAAGTTCTGCAATCCCCTAATTGTTTTTCCGGTTTTATCCACTTTCGTGCCCATGATTCACGTTTACAAGAGCCCAAAGAAGAGAGAAAATGGGTTTTCAGTTGCACTCTGGCTGGCTGCAGATAATGCTGCGTCACTCATTGTAGATTTATAGCCAGGTAAAGTCATTTCAATTATCAGACAGGAGATTTAATAAACCATTAGTGAAATTATAGCAACTGAAAAAAGAACCGTTTTAGACTTTGCAGTGGAAATTTTGTTTCAGAGTGGAGTCATTATCTGATACTGAATCCCATCTCTCCGGCAACTGATGCTCATAATCAAGTCAGCTGTAGTTGTTCATACCACGCTTTTATATCACCTCAGCATCAGACAGACAGATAAACGGGCTCATGAGAGAAGCTTGTTGCCAGAAGGCTGCTGGTTCAAATTGCAGCTGGGGAAATCTGAGCAGGGAAAATGAGCAAGAAATGCTCTCCCACAGGAATCATCCCCCAACTGCTCAAGTGGAGCTGCCAGAGACTGTGGTTGTACTGGGCAGCCCCCTATGTGAATGGGTCTATGATGATGATGATGGTCTATCAACTGTTCAAGCCTGCTACTGTTGGTGACCATCAATACTGCTTGTGCTGGCAGGCTGGATTTCACTGGGAAAGCCACATGGGAAACCCAGGAGAATGAGAAAGGGAAATCTGTGGTGAGTTGTTCTTCTCTGGATAAATAATGGTTGAAGTTTCTTTAGCAAAATGAGATATAAGAGATATACACCTTTTAAAAAAAACTACTATGATTTGCTGACAGAATATCGAGGCTATTAGCTATGTTAACATCTTTGCCCATACCCAACATTTTAGGATTGAAGTAACTATGTATATTCTTGTAAGATTTTGTGATGAATTTCATGTGACGATCCTTTTCTACAAATGGATAGGTAATGTTCATATGTAGCCATTGGTGTGATCGTGAGATCTCCATTGAACATCTGAGAGACTGAAACAGACATTTGAAGAAGCAGGAAGTACCTTGAAGCTTCATTATAAAAGGAACAGTTTTATATGATGCATGTGACTAACCTGTATTTGACTGGAGCTGCCATGACGCAACAGTATTGTGTTACCCACTGCTTAATGGTGGGTTAATGACGTCTGTATGTTTGGCCAGGATTATGTCTCTGTGATTCAATTCAGTGTCCATATTACCAGTCGAACCAACTCCCCAGGGAGAGGGATGAAGAGGATGAGGCCCTCTGTCAGCCGTGGTACCCAGGAGGCCATGAGGCACTCATCATACCAGAGATCTCATCCCGGCAGGCTGGGTTCAGATGGAGAAATGACTGATTGCTGTATGTCTGTCTGGACAGGCTGCTAATGATGCAGGACAGAGATAATCAACTAACCACAAGCAGCGTGGCTGGTAGTTACTCCGAAATAAGTGAAACAGATTGGATGTGAAACTGCATTTCCCACACAGCAATCTAACCATCCATCAATTAACTGAAAGCAAATACCCTCAGGCCAAACTAAAGAGGATATTTTGTTACTGGTGGAGCTGCTCGACTACAAAATTTAACCATATAGATGCTTTCCATCCTGTATCTAGCTTGCATATTAGTATGACAACAGGTAAACTGGTCCTACAAACGGGTCTTTACATGTGGCTGATGTTAAATTAGTAAAAAAGCTTATTTTAGTGGCTATAAATGTAAAACAACATGGTTATATAAGTTTTGCTGTGTGTGGTGTGAAAACTAACTCTCAATGTCCCAAAACCACTCTGAACACAGATAAAACCTTATAATTTCAAGACTCTGATTTTTTGGGATGCTGAGGACATTTGAACAAAATTGTTACTTGTCACACAAAAAAATAGTGTTTTTCAAATGAATGGTCATTGGCTCATTTCTTGTACATTCTAACTTAAATTCTTCTAACTGAAAATACAACAACATATATATATATGTATATATATATATATATATATATACATATATATAAGAGGGACCTTTACAAAACAAAAATTTTTTTTTTTTTGTATCTTTACAAAAAGAGATATATATATATATATATATATATATATATATATATATATATATATATATATATATATATCTCTTTTTGTAAAGGTTCCTCTTGGGGATGGTGCAGCAGCCATGTCGGCGGACAGAGATAACAACCTGAGAGTTAAATTCACCTCACATGGGTAATTCAGATTTCATGCTGATGTTGGCTAGAAGTTCCATGCGCAGATTGAAGTCGCTCTACACTTAATTGTTTGTCTTGGATGCCCTTGAGTGTTAATTAGACATTTGAGTCCCATCCACATCTAATGTAATTCATAGGTGATTTATCTCTCTGATGTGCCATTTTATTGCTTTAGTTACCATTTGTTTGTCTAATATGAAGACATTTGTTTGGAAGAACACTAATTGATTTATTAGACTGGAGATCTTCCTGCTATAAAATGTGAGTGATGATTTTTCATCCCAAGCTTAATGACCAAGTTGTGCGATGGCATAAAAAGAGCCTCCTCTTGGCATTCGACCAGAGAGCAAGGTTAGGGCAATGTCCTTGGTTTAAGTAGATGTATGTTGTCACCCTAACATTGCATAACTTACTCTGGACTGCCAATCTTCAGGTGAATTATCTCCCTGCTCATTTACAGCGTAGTAGCTGATCTGGAGGACGTCCAAAGGGAGAGTTTGTCATGGCCTGAGGCTAATAAGAGCCTGATATTACTGTAGCAGCAAACACTGAGGTGATTTGGCTTGGGAAATTAATATCTCACTAGCCACTTAGGCTAACTGGATGAAAACACACAGTGAGGAATTATAGCTGGCTTTCTGAATACATCAGCTCAGAAGTCTGCAATACCAGGCGGTCAACAACAGCACAGTGCACACAGATAATTTTCATAATGCATTGAGAGCTTGCTCACACAATTTATATCACAATCTTGGCAAAATATCCTCTGCAAGGGTCAACAGTGGTGTTTTTTGTTTATTGTTTTTAAATGAGCTTCCTTACTCTACTCTACTTTTGGGGGTATTTGACAAGTGTGTCTTGTCAGGTCTGACTACATCCACTCTCTGGCTCTTGACCTGGTGAGCACTACAGAGAGCCTCCTGACTGGTCCACAGGTAGAGGTAAATTGGATGTGTCACAGCTCTCAGGACTCCAGATGGCAAGTTGCTCCCCTCGGGACCCTCTCCTTCTCCGAGTCTCCACTGTGATCAGAATCATTGGTGGAAAATGTTATCTGCCACATACAGCTTCTCAGCACAGCTACCATATGTCCCCACCTTTCCTCACAGTATGACGTCCCTCCCTATTCTCCACACCCTCCCATTCTCACAGGACCAGCAGGCAGCCACTTAGACAGGTGGTGGACAATCTTAGAAACTTTCAATCTTCAAGATTGTCACAACTTTCCTGTGAGGGAAAGTGAAAGGATCCAGGTAAATTGTTTTGAGACTCAATTCCACCAAAGTGCACATAAAAGTGATCCCAATGATAATGAAAAAGCTGGCTTAGTTACGCAATGTCAAAAGGTTTTATAGTGGCCACAGGAGGGGGAAGACGGGGAGGGGTGGGGGGTGGGGGGTATTCTCTCCAATATCTCTTCTACTTCCTCTTCCTCTTTTACTTCTGCTGATCTGTTTAGCTCTAACGCAGCAGAAATTAACAGTGTGTTGATTGACAGAGCAAAGGGTTTACTTGAAGTTTGATCTCTGATTTGGCTCCTCGCTCGCTCTTTGTGGCGTCTGATCTGCTCTGAGCTAGTTGATACAGTAAGTGTGTGTTCAACTGTCAGCACCTTAGTCATAACTCTGGCCAGGACTGAGTAAGTGCTGCTCTTTGCCTGCGCCTTCCATTTCCAGGCCCCTTGCCCAGGGCCAGGGCCGTGCAGGCTATGATTTAGATGATATTTGTCCTCTTAGCTAATTAATTTAGGCTGGGCCTCCTTCCCCCATTGTCAGCCTGTCAGGGCCTCTCCCTGGCCCTGTAAACTGTATTTGCATTAGAACGGATAGATTGGCAATGGTGCATTCATTTACGAGACCCTTCCACCAGCTCATCCCTTGCCAGAGCAGCAGTGCCCCAGAAAGTAAATAGACTTTGGCTTGAATGTGATTAGGGGGCAGTTTACTTGGTTAGACAACATGAGGAGCAGCAGATCCCACAGAACAATGATGGTCCACAGATAACCCTTATCCAATTAGACTGGCAGAGCACAGTCCATTTATCCATTACACCAGAAGCCAAAATATTAGGAACATATTTCAAATATGTCCTTGCTGCTCCCCTCCCCCACCTCTTGCTGCACAATCCATGTTGTAGTTGTTTCTAAGCTTCATCCAGATGCCCCCTGCATGAATTAAGTTAATTTATAGATGAAATTAGTATGGTATTATAGCTTTTAGTGGGTTCACATGGTCGGTGTTTTTTATGGAAAGAACAATGTGCATTAAACATGGGAAAAAGAGTTCTTGCCCACATGCACCAACATAGAAGTATGTTATATCAATGTGGATATATTTGAAAGTAAAAATGTGAAGTGATAATGTGTTATTGTTAATAAACTCGCAGTTCACTTGGAACAACACATACTGTATATAATAGAGATTTCATGTGCAAGAAAATGTGCTATGGAAATTTATTGCCAACAGCTCCATATATGATCCGTTTTAACAGACGTTGATTGAAAACTTACTCACCTTTTCCTTTCTCTCTTTGTCCAATTCATTTACAGTTGTAAACAATGGACAATATAATCAATACAGCTTGTAAAATCTGTGGGACCAAGTGTCAGAGCATCCCATTGTTGTTTGTATCTCAACCTATAAAACAAGCACAGAGTATCGTAGATGAGATATGCAATTGACTATAAACAACACAAACTCCTCCCTTTCGGCCACAGATTCAGAGCCCCTCTGTGCAGAGCAGACAGGACCAGTAAAACAACTCCTGACCCCCCACCCACCCTCCGCTACGCTGTTGTTATTGATGTTGATAATGGTGCTGTTTTTGATGCTGTTGCTGTTGTTGTTTTTTTCCTGATGATGAAGATCCACCAATGCAATTTTGTCTGCCATCTTTTTATCCACCCCAGTTATTTGGCCAGCTTGATAATTGTACCAGGCATATAACGGTCAATGAATCATCATCGGCATATCAGCATGATAGTATACAGTACGTTCACCATCCAACTGTAATCACATTTTCATATGGTATGCTATACAAACTATGAACACACCCTCATACCCGACTCGACTTTAACTTTGTAGCTGATGCTGTGAAGGGACTGCAGAGACACTTGATGATACAAACCACTGCAGTTCAAGGTGACATTTGCTCTTTGTTCAGTACTATTTGAGAGTAATGGCTCTCTGTGGGGCCATTGAAGAAGCACTTAAGCGGACTAAGACTCTTGGAATTGACAAGTGCCTTTTTAATGTAATCATGTCTTGGAAGACACTAGGGTAAAATTTGTATTAAACCTGCTGCCATTCAATATACATTGTGAACTTCTAACCAAAGTTTATATCAGTTTATAGTAAACACATAGATTTGTTGTAGTTTTAGTCAAATCATTTGCCGTAATGATGCCCTTCCTTCCTTCCTTCCTTCCTTCCTTCCTTCCTTCCTTTCTTTCTTTCTTTCTTCTTTGTGTCTTTCTGTCTTTCTGTCTTTCTATCTTTATTTCTTTATTTCTTTATTTCTTTATTTCTTTCTTAGTCTCTATCATTCTGTCTTTCTTCTTTCTCGCTTTCTTTCCATCTTTCCTTCAGGTTTAGCTGGACAGAACTGAGTTAGGCAGGAAAAGCTGTCATTTGGATATCTTGTAATACATACAGTGACAATGGAAACTAGAACCATGCACGCGTCTTTTTTTCAGGCGCAACCATGACGTCCTGAGATAAAAGTTTCTCAACTTTTGGAAGACCGCAAGCGCACTGCATGTCACATAGCCTGAAATAAGCCTCGCTTACCATCTAAATAAGGTCCAGGATCTCCCAGTGATATTCTCCTTATTCTTTTATTTTTCATCAATCATTCAGTTTGTTTGTGATACGGGACATTCACTATGGAAACCATATACTGTATGTCATCAATCACCAAGCATGCCAATCATATCCCAACCTCAATAAAAGATATCTTAGATTAGCATTTTGACTAGTCATAATGTAGAAAAAGATATCTTAAATTAGCATTTTGACTAGTCATAATGTAATAAAAGATATCTTAAATTAGCATTGTGACTAGTCATAATGTAGAAAAAGATATCTTAAATTAGCATTTTGACTAGTCATAATGTAATAAAAGATATCTTAAATTAGCATTTTGGTTGGTCATATGAGCGATATCTTGAATGCTAATTTAAATATCTCTCATTACATTATGACTAGCCACAACGCTACTTTAAAATATTTCAGATATCTGTAATGAGAACTACTAGTAGGCACTACTAGGCCTATACTGCTGCAGCAGCTGTAGTAGCAGCAGCAGCAGCAGCAGTGTTGTTGCTTGCCACTACTGACTAACTACCACCTGTCTTAAAAGTACTGCTGCAGCAGCAGGAGCAGCAGCGGCAGCACCCAGCACATTCCCCGGAGCCCCTGGTAAAGCTCTTACTGTGGACTTTGACAAGGGCCTACAACTCTATAAGATAATATAAGGTAAGATAAGATAAGATAAGATAGCATTAATTAAATGGGCAGCTATAGAGCACAAACGACGGATGCGTTTCAGCAATAAGCCGGATGTGTTTCAGCAATAAGCTATCATCACCGTTGTTGACAACGCTGATGATGGCTTATTGCTGAAATGCGTCCGTCGTTTGTGCTCTATTGCTGCCCATTTAATTAAAAAGACAAAAGGACATTATGAGTGCTGGCTTTCCTTTCTTCTTCAGTTAATCTTTGGCCGTGCACCTAAGGAGGATTTTTTGATTGAGTTGTGCTCGCACTTGGTGGAGTTAAGATAGCGTTATAGCCCTTGGGGAAGTTCAGGAAAAGTAGCTGGTGAAGCTACTTCACCAGCTGGTGGTTGGTACAAAGAGCTTCACTCTTTGTACCAACCACCAGCTCTTCAACGAATCGGGTCTCTTCGTACCAACCACCAGCTCTTCAACGAACCACCATCACTAACCGCCAGACCACACCTTTGGAGCGGCTGGCAGGTTGGCTTCAGTGGGACGCGAACTGCGCCTCAATCACGACCGCCAGACCACCGTTTGTACTGGCTGGCAGGCTAGCTTCAGCGGGAGGCGAACCGTGTCTGTTTGTACCAACCAACACCTCTTCAACGAACCGCCATCTCTAACCAGACCACACCTTTGGAGCAGCTGGCAGGCTGGCTTCAAATTAACTAGGAAAAAAAACTAAAAACTAAAGAGAAAGTTCCCATCAAGCATCCAGTAGCTACTGGTCTGAAATGAGGACCATGTAAAAAGGTTCCTGCCGCACTCCAAGCATCAGCTTTACCAGCGCCCAGGGGAGGATACCTTACCGTGGTAAGGTATGAAGCTGAAGACCTCAAGCGGGGCCTTTTATACCCTGGGCTGCTGTAACCAAACATGTTAGAATTCTGATTGTGATGTCATCAGTGCAGCTGAGACAGGCTCTGACTGGTAGAGCAGAGTCCAGCTCCATCCAATGATGTCATAATCGGTTAGAATGGCAAAGCGAAGCTGTGTTCTGATTGGTTCTGATTGAAAGCCAAAAATGAGTTTGGATTATTATTTGAAGTGATATTTAGCCTATTACATAGAACTTTATTTCTATTTGGAGTAGGCTTGTAGATACATGCATTTACAAGTCAAACTTTTCAATACGAATGTACGTATGTAAAATAAGTCAAAATTTATGTGTAACTGGATGCGACATGCTTCTTAGGTGTGTGTGTGTGTGTGTGTGTGTGTTTACACGGCCTACCGGCTTTTCCCTCTGTGTTGAAAACCCCGAGAATGGCCAGAAATGTAATCAATGAAGGTCCATGCCGCCTAACTCTGCTGTAGACTGCTCATGAAGAATAAAAGTCCATACATCCATAATTGATCTCGTGGAAGTGTTGGAAGTGTTCCAAAGTTACAGTCCAGTCTTCTAACTCTCTCTCCCCGAATCCCTCGCAGCAGATGAGACATCAGCGGCATCAGTACTGCATGCATCGGTAAAATGGCGATATGATATAAATGTGTAGATTTCACTTTTCACGCTTCAGTTTAATACAGTGCATGATACCGGTCACTCTGCTCTGGAAAATACTTCTTGGACAAACCGTGGGACAAAATGAGAGCATTGCTGTCCCGGTGTGTAGATAAACGTCAATGGCGGAAAAAACGGAACTTCACGGTCAGAAATTAAATGTTAACATCCTTCCTTGTCTTTCCTGCAATTGGAGGACAGTAGCAGAACCTGGGGGGCTGCCAGACATGGTTGCCAGATCTGACAAATAAGTATAAGTTTGATGTATGATAACGTAAAAACTGTAGACTAAAAAATCTCCAGAAGAAGAAGAAGAAGAAGGAGAAGAAGAAGAAGAAGAAGAAGAAGAAGAAGTATGCAAGATAATAATAGTGTGCTTCGCTTGCAGCAAGCACACTAATGATATAGTCAGCTTATCCAAATGTTATTGCATCATAAACCAGCCATTACACTGAAACTCGGCCTGTGTAGCCAGGCTGATATAAAATAATGGCAGAGTGGAGACATATCCTGTGGCCCTGCAAGGTATCACAAAAGTGGAAGGAGAAAAAATAACTCTGTTAACAATGACATACGATTCTCCTGCCTCTGTGACTGAGCCAGGTTTCTTGCATATTCTCCTTGCTGTCTGGTCCATGTCATTTTCTCTCAAGTGATCAGAAGTCAGAGGGTTGTGGCGTGTGTGTGTGTGTGTGTGTGTGTGTGTGTGTGTGTGTATGTGTGTGTTTTCAGCGCACTGTCATTTTCCTATCCGGGTGCCTTCTCTAGGCCTGCTAAGAGCCTGATGATATCTGAAAGGTGTTTTGCCCCCAAACGTACCTCATGCTCTCTCCTTTAATCCTAATGGCTAAAGACAAGTGGTGGATCATACAGCCATGTGTGAGTTTCATCCTCATCTCTTTTTTTGTTTCCTTTAACCCTTATTTATTCAGGGAAGGGTTACTAAGGATACATGTAACCATAGTGTTCTACAGTTTGTTACTGAGCAGCTCCACCGCAGGCTTACAGAAGAGTATCTCGATGGTAGTTGTAAAAGGAAGGAAGAGCATTACTCATTCACTTTCCCTGAGCAGATTTTTCCAACCAGTCCGGGGATTTGAACTGATAAGTTTCTGGTTACAAGCCCATTTCTCTAACTTTTTTGCCTCGAAACATTTCCAATGTTCAGCTTTGTACATTATTACATATTGTTTGCTGTCTCAGACCATTTATAAATCCGTATTTCAGTTCATTTCCTTGCCATTTTTTCTGGATGCAGTGCTAGGTGTCTTGAGAAAGCCTCAATAAAAAACTATTGTGGTCCTTTGGGGGGTAATTCCCGAAGATCAGGATGACAGCTCCCATTAGACACTGCAAACTAGCCTGGAAGGCTGTTTACAGGTGCCCGTCTTTGGCCTAATCACTCCTGCCATAAAGACAGTGGACTGAGAAGACTGCAGAAAATCCAGCTGATGCTCTTGGGCTCTGCTCCATACCCTGCATTACTTTGAGTTATGTGTTGGGACTATGTCAACATTTTGTTTTATATTTTGATGAAGCTGTGGATATTATGTGTGCCTTTCTTCTGTACTAGCCTGAGGTTTTGGTTCTTAAAGTATCCCACTTACAGCCTGCCACCCAGCAAATACACACAGAAAGGCAAGGCTAAGCTGAAAAAAAGGGGAGGAAAAACACACTTGCCTGTAAATTCCCATCCAAACAACATACTTTAAATTAATCAGTGAACCAAATCTAAACTTCTGTTTTGGTAGTCTGTTGTGATTTAATCCATCTTGACTTTCACATATGGCTGTCTCCACTTTCTGCAGACTTTAAAATGGTAACCATTAATGATGTTGCAGGGCTATGGCTAACAGGCATTAAGAGATAGAGTGGTAGCGTCTATGGGCTGTTATACTATGACATGGAGTTTTCATCCCAATAACATTTGTGTGCTTTTGGGGCCAAGTGTTAAGAATATTGCAGTGATTGCAGCTGTTGGACTGTTTAGAGATATTGAGCATGGCGTGGTGTCGTCTCTCCATCACACAGAAAAGCGAAAGTTATTCCCAAGGTGAAAAGATGTCTGCTACCCTGACAGTTCTGGGTTATGTTTGACTGAAGCCTCATCACAATTTAAACCATCCAACATTTCTTGGACCTTGCGCAGACTAAGGGGCAACTGCATATTGGAGCCGATGTGCTTCCCTTAATATCTTGTTTTCAAGGACAGTTTTCTCATTACCGAAGGCAGGGCCTAAATGCCATCACTCCTCGCAGGACATGAGAGTCAGGCTCGTTTGAATCAATGGTTCATTTTCATAAAGGCTCCCACTGATGTGCAGTCTGAATGAAGCCTGTGACGGCTGCTGTCCGGCAGAGTGCAAGAGATAAAGATTCTCTGTAAATGAACTGTCACACCTGTCAGTTGTGTGGGTGATGCAGGGATGACACTCAATACGAGAGCAAGGGTGCCATGTGGGCTCCTGTGTCCTACATGTAAACACTCCTCTCCATCTCCGCCTGTATGCTCACCCGTTCCCCAACAGAAAATTGGATATTGCTCCTCCTTGTTGGGAATGGTGCTGCCTCCTCTGACAAACTGCCCGGCTGTATGTGGTGAGTCAGCAGCAGGGCCGGTGAAATTAAGACAGAGGGCTGAGGAATGGCTTTCGCTATCCAAAGCCAAACATCTAAACACCTCCAATGTTAAACAATGGTTTAACATTGCTATCAAGCACTTTTCATTCTGAACAATGATGAACTTTGAACACTCATCCTGGCTAATGCTGTTGATAAAGATTTAGTGGACTAATGAGCTGAATTGGCCATCAGTACACTCTTCAGTGGATTACACAGCTATTGGACAGAGAGGGTGAAGAGGCCAGTTTGTCCAACTTCACCACTGCCCTACTATTAACTTGACATATTGGGACTAGCCAATGGACAGTGTAACGTACATATTCTGTATGTGCTCATTCAGCGCTTCATTGAAGCTACATATATCATACTTATGTGGAGTGAAATATTCAAACCCAAGACGCCATTTTTATGGCTGCACCATTACATCAAATCGATAAAATGTAGATGTATTTTCCCTGTAATTCAACATGACATATTTGGTATCTTTGGAAACCTTGGGATCTTGACTAAAATTTTAAATAGAGTTCTGTGAGTTTGAACAAAGCTTGGCCGCACAACACAGGGAAATGCTGGCTCCTATTCACACAAAATAATTTGAAAAAAGATGTGCTAGCGGTTGTGTGTTTACATTTAAGGTCAAGCTGAAACAGAAGGCATGACTTGGCCCATTTTGAGCAGCTCGGGTCTTTGTCATAAAGAAATAATAAAGGTTGTAAATGGTGTGAGATGATTTGCTCGCCCTGTCCGGGATGGAATGAGGAGACAAGACAGGGTTTTAATTAACTTCTTCTCCTCTGCTGCAGATGGAGGACAGAAGAGCAGGATAAATCACTGAGGACAACAGCAATCTGCCTCTTTATTAGTGCGAACACATGCACGCTGTGACAAACTGCACGTCAGCCGCTCAATCATAAAACAAGGCTGAAAAGACAATCACAATTTAAGCAAAGACATTTGTTTTACTTTTCCCCCCAACCCTTGACATTCTTAACAAATGCCTTTCTGACATTCCTGAAGATATGTTGTGGTGAGAATGTTTTATATACATGTTGTATGCACAAAGTATAAGGAACACATTTCTAATACTGAGGTATACAATCCATGTCTCAGTTGTCTCAAGGCTTAAAAATCCATCTCTCCATATCTCCTCCCCTCCATTTACATCTCATCTTCATCAGTGAAATGGATATAATAGGTAAGATCAATAAGGGATCATGGCTTTTCCCTGGTAAGACTATCTCATTGGGTTTTTCCATACACTCACTATATGACACAACATATCAAATATCTATGCATAGTGTTTTGTACACAAAGATGTCACAGATTATTAGTCAATAAGTGAAGGAAAAATGTTGCTATAATTAATCCGTCAGAATACTGAGTGTGTCTCTGTGTGGTGGCTTGAATGTCAATTGAGGGAAGATGCAACACGATTAACATGAGAGGTTAATTGCTTTTGGCAGGATGTTACATAGCTGCTCTCTTCTATAATGCGACACCTTAACAGTAGACACATGCAGAAGACAGTCCCTGAACATCGTCCCATCAATATGCAATCAATGGAGAGTAATTACATGCCAACAAGGAGTGGATATTATTGATTTAACCTGTTAGTGAAAAGTCATTCTGGGCACCACAGGCCAGGATAAACAGGATAAACAGCTTCAAATTTAACTTGGCAGAGACACAAAGTGAGGGGACCAGGTAAAATTGTTGACAATAAAAGTAAGTGAGGGATTGACTGAATGAGTGAGTGTGTGAGTGAGTGATTGAACACCCCTTTGGTTAATTAGGCTGTGTAAGACACAATGGCTTAACGGGACATTTCCCTACATACTTGATGATCACGGGTCTATTAGGCCTATCAATTACAGAATTATACTCTATAACATGAGTCAGGTACTGTGAAATTACTAAGCTTATTATTACTTTCAAGAATAGATACTTTTAATGTCTGTTGTCGCCCATGTAAAATAATACAAATGAATAATACACTGATTGTAGTTCCTGCCATTCAACCCGCCCATTCTAAAATCTGTAGGTGTGCTGTGATATTATAATTTGAACGGGGTAAAATAAATGCTTTTCCTCCAGTGATTACTCAAACCCATGTCTCCCTCTGTGGCCTACTCAGAATGAATTACTGTGGTCACAGTCTGGCCAATACCCTGACCTCTGAATATCATTGCTCATGACATTACACCAACACACGCACACACACACACATACATAGAAATACATAACCACAGGAAGCCTCTCGCACCCATTTACCCACTCAAAAATACAGACATATATATATAGCTACAAATGCACACACACACACACAAACAGTACAGACTCTCAAAGTACAGTTTATGTATTTATATTATATATTAGCCACACCTTACATTCTCCACTGTTCTCCTTGTTGATTTTACATATTGCTGTTGTGTGGTGAAAACCTTACATCTCCAAAATGTGAACTTTTCAGGAACTAAGAAAGGCAACCTTGTTTTTAGCTTGACCACCATGTGGTTTTCAGTTTATCCAGTGGGGTTTAAAGGAGTTTCATAAAACCAAGGGTCGTAGAACTCAACCCTGAGAGGAGCATGTAATCCTTCAATTTAAGCTGAAACATGAAAATCACCAAAATTGGAGTTACGAGGTTTTCACCCGACTGAGGCGATATGATGAAGAAAGACCACCGCCTCCAGTCTTGCTGCCCAAAGCCACAAAAAATGAATTACAGTGTGTACTGGACTGGAACCTTGGCCTTTCCAGAGCAACCAATACATTAACAAAGTCTGTGACCTGACGGCAGGTTCAGGCAGATTGTTAGAGAATTTATTGCACCCAATTTCCATATTAGACACAGTGAATTTAGGAATTTGTTAACTTACGTATGCTTTGAGACATACAGGCTGCCCTTTCACCAGAAGGGTCAGTTATCCAGTTTGTTGTGCTGCTTGAACATGTAAGAATTCAGTCTTTAACTGGACTACACTGTGTGGACACATACTGTAGTAGACTTTAAACTGGTCTCTTTAACAGCCAGACCAGGAAATAGCAAATTCTTGCCTTATTGGTTCAATCGTTTATTTAATTTATTCATTTTTTTCTACCTGCTTAATCATTTTTGGGGTTGCTGGATTTGTCTTAATGTTTTGCTTCTGTTACGGGCCTTATGGAGCCAGTAACAGAAGCCAGACAAGATACTTGGTGAATACCTTCCCTAGTCATTGTAATGCACCACCTACTATATATCACTCTTCTGGGAATCTACCAGGCATGTTAGGTAAATGCACACCAGGTGCTCTGTTAATCGCAAAGGTCCAATCATCATTTTAGAAATTGCTATTCCAATTAATGCTTCAGCAACAAGGGGGACCAGTGGGTAATGAAATGTCAGAAAGGGTCAAAGTTTGCCTGCTGGTATCTGAATAATTCATGTTCTACAACCAGTGTCCAATGCAGTACCATTTCCCTTGGCCCCCTGTCAATATAGTTAAGTCTAATCTACTCTGCCCTGTGATTTACTGACTGATATTGGAAACAACTGATCATAAAATATTCATAGGAAAAAGGACAGTGCTGGTTATGAACAATGGCTGAGTGAGTCAAAACAAACGGGGACACATTTTTTATGTTCTAAAACATCAAATGTGAAACAAAAACTTTTGTATTACGAAACTATATGTACAGGTGAAATTGTAAGTAAGTAAAACGTAAAATTAGCTGAATCCCACCGAAAAACAGCAACTCTAACTCTGTCAGTGTCGGCAAGTGACTGCACTGCTAGGCATGAGAAAACATTAGGGGTGCAATAGTGACAGTTCTTTCAATAAGGCTGGTCTGTTTGCATAGATGTCATAACCATTTCTACATATTCATCCCTCAGAGGTAAACACAATATTGTAGCAATTTTCCAAAAATGCAATCTTCCTACATTTCAGCACAAAGACGAACTAGCGTGCCGTGTGAAACTTGCAAGAACACACTTGTCACTCTATGATGATAAAAGAAACCATAACTACTGTAATTTCCCAAATTACATCTTTATATAAAAACCTTTTCGGGACATTTCAAAGAGATGCATGCTGACAGACATTGCAGCAAAGCTTGACCCACAATAAGAACTCAAGGCACTGTGGCTAAAAATCCTGTTTTCAGGGTCACTATGCGCATTTGCAATCCTCTGCTCAATCCAGTGACCGAATTTGAAAAAGAAGTCGACTGGATGTCACTGAGGTGTATTAGTAAATTAGGCACTGAGCACTGAACCAGGACCAATAGTGTTACAGTGAGTAGCTCTCTGCTCTCTGTTGAGGAATACTGATTTGGAGAGGAGCAGTCAAAGGACAGGTTATCCCTGTTGAGGAGCAGGCCTCATGACGGTCAGCTGCACCTGATTCTGTCCTGATAACAGGCTTACTCAACTAGATTGGCTTTTAAAGTTTGGTATGCTGCATGAATCCCACCCCATCTGTCTAGTTGAATTTAAGGACTTTCTTATCTTCTTGTGTCTTGAGGTGCTTTCTGCCCTCTTCCTGGTGTTGAACCCATCTGACTCTCAACCTTGAGGTCAAATCACTAATCACATTATATTTATGCAGAGTAGGTATATTGTCTAGCTAAAATAGTGCCATTTGTTGTATTCAACAAAATCATATGCCAATATTTTGGAATATAAACATAATAGATGTTCAATGCACTGTAGCACAGTAACCACATTTAGAGTTACAAATCTGGATGACCAGAAACCAGTACCATGTAGTATGATTAACAGCAGATATGATACATTCACATATCCAATGGTCCTTTGTCTATTGCTCTAATATTAAGGCAACACTACCCCCTGGTGGGCACCAGGCACTACTACAGACATGGTTTGCTACAGATGTACACCACATCTAAGGTTCCTGTTGGGGAAAATGGGACCTTTTTTGTCCTTTGATGTTATTTTACTGGCTTCTTATGAGAACAGCATATTTTCACAACCCAATATGTATATGGCAGTGGGCAAGTGGCAGTTGGCCTGAGCAGCCACTAAAATACATTTCTGTTGTATTATTACATTTATTCTCATGAAGAAGTTATTTAATGCATGGGACAAAGATCTTCTCTAAAACATGATTTCCAATGTAGTGACCTTAGACAGTTCAATAAATATTTGTGAACATAATCCTCTCTTTCACAAAGCAGGGAACCAGAGAACCCTGCTAATCTGTGATGTCATCGAGAGACAAAACCTGGAGCTGCTCCATTGTAAATAAATTGGTCTCTTCCATTGTGAAGTCATATAATATTTGTTTGAGCTTTTACATACTTATCTTTGTGTCACTGTTGTCATCACTGTTATGAAGCAGAAGATATGCTAATATCCTTATAAAATCTTCCTGGATACTGTCACTATGCAAAGAATGTTGATCTCCTATTCGTTGTCAATGGGGCAGTTCCAGAATTTGTCTACTGATGACATCTTTGGTGAAGACTAATTCATCAACCTGAACTGTGGCAGAACATGGGAATTGCCATTTTCCAAATTCTCTTAGGATAAATTTTCCTTTTGAACCTGTGCCCAACTCCTATCTCAGGTCCCTGTTTTGTTCACAACCCTTTCTGTAAGCGGTAACAACATGAATGGCTTTCTCCTTTCGCCTGTTTATATATTAAAACATCCAAGCTGTAGACAAGCCTACATATGAGTTGTCTATTCTCTCCCAAATGTTTGAGTCTGAGACTGTAAAGACAATAAAACAAATTTGCCCAGATAACATGAATTCAGCCGACGTAAGGTTATGTGTTTTTGATAGCAAGGTGGGATTCTTTCTTGCTTTGGCCAGATAGTAGGCTACATTAGGTTGGGTTAGTTGCTACAGTAAAACTAGTTTGCACATTTTCCACACCAAAGCCAGCTATCCCAGCTAGTGTAAATTTGAAAATGAGAGAGAGAGAGAGAGGGAATTTTTATAGTGGATTGATTTTTACAGTGGATTGATTTTCCACCTCTTCCCCACTCTCCTGCCTCTGCAGGAGCAAGGGTCTAGGAATACAATACAACTTAATGTGAAGACTGGACTTTTATCTCTAGACAGATATCAAACAACAACAACAGACAAACTTAAACTAATAGGACATTCCAATTAAAATCAACCAAATGATAGGCCTACTTTAAGATGGCTACCTCATAATATTTTATCATGCTATTGTTGTTGTAGTTGTTGAAATGAGCTTTAAGACTCAGAAAGCTGATTCATTACCATGACAAAAATCTCAGATGGCACAACACCCCAGTGGCAGTTATGTTAAATATTCCAACTTTGATCAGTGAGCTTCAATCAGTGTGCACCAAGTACCAAAGATTTCACAGTGGAATGACGTTCCTTCTCTTCCTCTGTCTAAGTAGGCTACCTGTGAAAGTGTTAGGATTATAATTGAATACAATGAGAGATGGAGATCGGCTTTTTAGCAGACTGTTCAGGTACTCAAAGAACTGGAATGAATAGAACGGGCCTTCCAATTAAAAGCAACCAAACAGGCTTATTTACGATTAGAAGGAATTTAATGATCCTGTGGGAAAACTGGGAAGATGGAGCAGCAGAGAGAAGGATACAGATAAGAACAGGACTAATACGCTGTAAAACAATGAAAACAATGCAGCAATAATTTGCAGTAATTCCAACATATTGAACATATTGAGAATAATATGTGTGGAGATGTACAGATGGGCATCGTGATCCGTTCACATTATCAACAATTACTGATGGGGGTAACCTATTTACAGAAATAATTTAAAAAGATGGCAACCTTATGACGTTTGATAATGTTGTTGTTGAAATTAGCTTTTAGAAGCGGATTCATTACCATTATAGGTATCAAATGGGTCAGTTAAGTGTTCTAACTTTCTGACTATCCCCACATCAAACATAATTTCCATGGCAACGTCATTTAAATTCTGGCAGCCATCTTGGTGGTACCAAAGGCGATTACAATGATACACCAGACAGGACTCCTTCTATCCATTCAAGTTCTATGCTGAAGTTCTGTAAACAGTCTTCTGTGTTGTTTGGAACAGGAAACCAGTTGTTTTTCCCCCGCAGACAACTTAGAATCAAGTCGAGGCTATTGTACCTTTCAGAGATTGAATGTTTGACGAAATGATCCAGTGCCATAAACTTCTGTCTTTTCTTTCCCCTAAATAAATTGAGGGCGCGCTGAATGCTGGGATTCTGCGGGAACGGGGAGATTGCAGGACGCCATCTTTAAACCCCACAAGAAGCCAGCTACAGTCTAACACCGGGATGAAAGATACTGGCCTTACATCAGGATACAAGTTCTGATCGTGGGAATTGTATGTTTGCTTCCTGGTGAAGTAAATAATAAGGAATTGCCCGATGGAAATGTAAGGATACGGTTAGGGGACATCGTAAGATTCGTAAAATGTTGTTGGTATCATAGGCAGACAACAACAATAGACGGAAAGACAACAACAACGGACTAGCTCGCTAGCGCGCTAGCATCTAGCCAAGCGCTGCGCTATTTCAAATGCTAATTACAAGCTAGCTACGTTAGCTAGCTACTTCGCCAGCAAAGCTGTCCGGTTGCGCTGAAAATTGACTGGACGTTGTTGTTAGCACCAACTAGGTATCCAGCTACATCAAACAAGGCCATTCTTCCTGTCTTTGCCACTTTTTTCATCTATTTTGGACTGAAATTGCGTTGTGGCTTTGGCTAGCTAAAAGCTAAGTCCCGACTTCTCCCCCTCCCCAGCGGCCCGGCCGGAGATGCGTGGAAGATGTCGGTGTCGGGGCTGAAGGCCGAACTGAAGTTTTTGGAGTCCATTTTTGATCCAAACCACGAACGCTTCAGAATCATTGACTGGAAGCCTGACGAGCTAAGCTGCCAGTTCAACGTAACTGGGGAAAAGCTGTTGATTATCCACTGTAATATAACGGTAAGGGGACAGGAATCTAACTGCGGGGGTTTATACACTCCCTTGTTTAACGTTAGCTAAAGTTAGCTGGCTAACTTGCTAGCTGTGCAACAAGCTAGCAGCACAACTGTACAATCTGATGCGATGCGGGACAGGTTTTGCGTAGTTGCATTAGTCTGTTTCATTGGAAGCTACGCAGTTTTAGTGGCGGGTTTGTTAATCTGACAATCCGACATTATAAACTGTTGACAAGCAATACTAGCTGGTAGCCAACATTGTACCGTGAAGCTCTAATGTCGCAAGCCTAAAACTGACTGACGTTATTTACTATCACCATGTTGAACCCTGCGATGCACAAGCACAAAGGCGGCATTTGTTTTTGTGAGCGTAACATGTTTTGATGTGATATAATCCATTTTCTTTAGGAATCGTATCCTTCTACGCCGCCAATATGGTTTGTGGACTCTGACGACCCAAGCTTGACACAAGTTTTGGAGCGTTTGGAAGATGTGAGAAAAGGCAGTACCCTGGTAGGTATCCAGGCCCACATGTTTCAGTATTAGTCATTGAAGAAAACTTAAAATGGTAGGGGTTACTCATGTTGGAGGCCCGCTGATAATGTTATATTTGAATGTGAAGAATGACCTCAAAACCGTCAAAGGTCCAAAATGTTCTGATGACATGTGCCATGTCATCAGAACCCACAGTCTGAATGTGTTTACTACAAGATAGGGATTATCTTGTGACGCAGCGGTTAGCTACACGATAACACAAAGGTTTATTGAGCAGGCCTGTTTTATGACTAGCTGTTTTTGCCTCAATTTTTTTGTCCCAACACGTTAAAACAAATTTGATTCAGCCTCAGTAAAATTCCCTTCACTGCATCTTTGAGGTATTATAGTTAAATGGAAAGAGCAGGGTTTGTCTGACTTATTTGAGTTGCCGGGTTAAAGAATTATTGACCAGGCTGCTTCTCAGCAGGAACATTTTCTGTGCATTATGGTGACATAACGCCCACCTGCTGTGCTGGGCTTCATCAAAAGGAGGCAGCTAATTGTGGTGGTAAATCATCTTTTGGCTGTCCTTTTCCGTACCAGACTTTGATGTAATATGCTGGCAGAAAGAACTTGATTTAAAAAAAAAAAAATGAAATAAGTATATTGGGGATTTTCAGTATTGCTGACTATTTCCCACATTTCCACAAAGCTGCAGTCATTATTTATTAATTTTTCCCCCCATCATTCTATCAAGGTTTTGGCAATGTTGGAACAGTTCAAGAGACTGCTCACTGATGCAGGATAGGCCTTTTGCCATTTTGGTGTCATATTCCCTGTGTTTACACAGCTAGGGGTTTGTTTCAGTTTCCCTACAGTCATTCAAACATCAGCAGACAGCTTGCATGTTTGGCATGAATGTTGAGTGTCTGTGACTCAACTGTACTTGCTGTCAGGGAACCAGAGGGACGTGTCCAATTGGCAGGCACTACACTCCGAGGGTGGGTTTTCAGCAGACCAAATGGCCTTGTCATGTGAACATTGAGACGACTTTTGAGGTCAGAATGTCTGTGACAAGCAGCTCCTTGTGTAAACCTATGTGGTGACGTTCTGAGCTTAGTTAGCCTACTTATTCATACTGCATGCTCTGTTTGTAGGCCACAAGATATGCTTTTTATAGAAGTGTTGTCAGTTTTTTTTTGTGTGTGGGAGGAATCTTTTCTGCACTTTTGCACCATGGTCTACTTTCAGTAGATCATGGCTGTGATAAAGAAGTTGAAAAAGTTGATGTTTGCTAGAAGAGAGGCAAACTTTGCAGTCCTCTGACTAGATATGATCAATCTCTCTTTTCTCTGTTTCGCAGATGTTTCAGGAAAAGCCTATATTTGAGGTTACTATCACACTGCTAGCTGATAGCAACCTAATGGCTATACAATTGTTTTCATTTGAGTGCAAACAATGCAGATAGTCACTTTTTTGTACTGATTTATATTATCTTTCTGTTTTATGCTAAATTTCTCACTTTGAAGTCATATGTGAGTAATTAGCCTAATATGATGCTGCACTGAAAGATGGTGGATGTGACATTTATTCAACACTGGCAGATGGAATGCACTGCAACACACTGCTTGGTGACTGATGCAAACAGTTCTTGTCTTTTGCTTCACCAAATCATGAATGTCACAGTGGGTTTGTCACCACTAGGTAGATCACCAGTTTCATATTCAGAGTGCAGATCGATTTTAACGTGTGTTACTCGTGCAACAGAAAACGACACCCAGACTACACTCAACAAAAGCTAATCTTTCATTGTTTGCCTGCGACAGTCTATCTGTCACATGTCTATCACATGTCCTTGTTGTTCGGCTGCTCTTGTCATCTTAAACGATTTATCTAACTCTGTAACCCGTTCTGTTGGTGTTTTGTCTCTCCTAGCTTTTGCAGCAGCTGAAGAAGCTCATTTGTGACCTTTGCCGGCTGTACAACCTTCCCCAACACCCCGATGTGGAGATGCTGGACCAGCCGCTGCCTGCAGGCCCCGTAGGACAAGACCGAAAGGCAAGGCTGCCTAATTCACTCTCGTCAAGTACTTGCCTGTGGCGTGGCACAGCCATGACGCTGGCCAGTATTTGATTTTGGGCGACATACTTTTTAGTGATATGGGAAGAATATTTGAAATAGGATTTGTGCACTTGCAGACGGTAATGCTCAGTTCTGAGATGGCAGCCTACATCACACAGGACCTTAATGATTTGCACCAAGCTGTTCTCCAAGCAGATCAATAGGCTTTTACTATGGTCAGGGTCAGTAAAAGGTGGTCTTCTCTCTGACAAAATGACCAGTCAGCTCAGTGTGTCTTTTGTAAGCTACTTTATTTAGCTTGACTCAATTTCTTGTCTGTTGTGTTTGTAGCATGGCACAGACGAGGTCACATCTGAGGAGGAAGAGGAGGAGGAGATGGGAGAGGTATGTATTCTCCGTTCTAATACTTTTGATCTGTCGTTTTCAGTGTATTGCGCAAGGTGCTTAGTGATGACACACACTTTCATATTTTCCTGCTATCTTAGTCGCACATCTTTTGATACTGTTGGAATTGCATGCTGTTGTGGTATGTGGTTTGGGAGCGTATCAGGTTTGATAAGGGTGACATTCTTCCAACGATTGCTTGATTCATTAGCGTGTGATGACGACAGCCCCTTCTTTCCTCTTCCCTCTAAATCAGCCAGCCTCTCCCTTATCTTCCTCCTATACTTGCACCTGATTATGATCTTAACTTCTCTATCTTTTCTCCCTGGGCGTCATTTTATCTTAGCACTTCTCTATCATACATAACCATTCTAGTGAACCAGGAACATTTGTGGTATCTATTGTCTGGGAACTTTGGCTTTGACCCTTCTGTTGTTTACTATTACTGGCATATATTGTTGGTGAACTAGGAATTAAAGCTTATTGTACAGTTGGACAATAGCCTAAAATGTAAAATGTGAACCAACAGGACATAGAGGACCTGGACCACTATGAAATGAAAGAAGAGGAGCCTGTGGATGGGAAGAAGTCTGAGGATGATGGCATTGAGAAAGAGAATCTGGCCATCCTTGAGAAGATCCGTAAGAACCAGAGGCAGGACCACTTGAACGTAAGTGCTCATTCGGTAAGGTGACCTTTCATACATTTTGGGATGTTGGGGGGGGGCATGCACTTGATACTTAATGTTTTGGTTAAAGTCTTGCATGCTTACTTGAAACAATTATGTAGGAAATGTGCATGCTCAGTTAACCACTTTCCCATTTTTACTTTCATAGGATGTCTGCTTAAGGTAGTGGTGTCTTTTGTGAATGACAGGTTGGGACAGGTTTTGGGAAAAGATAGCTGAAAACAAAGCAGTGATAAGAGACTTCTCAGATAAATTTGTCTGACAGTAGGGAATGTGTCCTGCTTCTCAATGTGCTCCTATATACAGCACTTCCCCTTCAGGTTTCTCTGAGCGTCTGCCCTTCAAGGCAGTGTAGACTTATGAAAAGATTTGTTTGTTCCAGGGACGGTTCCCAGCCTGCTCATCATCCTGTTCAGTGGCTCAGCTGTGGGGTTGTGTTGGTATCTGAAATGCGTCAAAAATTCAATTATATCCTAACTATAAAACCAATGATGCACGCTTCTCATGCACTTTTTTAAAAGGGTGTTTTGAGAATCAGTGAAGCATTCTCTCAAGCAGTGTAGAGATATAAATATTGACGTCTAGTGGGATAAAGCATTCTCTTTGATGTTGGCCTATGCAAAGTACAGGTGACAGGTTTACCCTCACAGTGAATTGCGCAGCGCTGTGTTCTATGTCTTTATTGTTGCAATTGTTGTTGTTTTTATTTTGCAGGGAGCAGTGTCTGGCTCAGTGCAAGCCTCTGACCGTCTGATGAAGGAGCTTAGAGAGATCTACAGGTCCCAGAGTTACAAGACAGGTATGCACCCTTTTGCTCATTTGCAAATAACTTTAATAATTTTTGTTATAATCACCTTGGTGTATCAGATAGGTAATGTGGGCACACCATGAGTGAAAGTACTTGAAAGTGAATTTAGTTACTTTTCTGGTATTAACAGCTTATCTGACTCTTACTGACCTGATATGGTAAACCTGACCCATATGGTGCACCAGGCAGTACTCCAATCACACCCTTCAGAATTATTTGCTAATGATCCATGTATGCTTTTGTAATGCTACAGGCATATTGGTAAATGTTTGACAAGAAGAAAAAAAATATTGTGTGTTAGATTTCATGACCGTTCCTATCACACAAATGAACACCAAATGGTCGTGCATTAGGCCTGGGACCCCATTTTACTTCACAGAAATCACAGAAAAAAAAAATTAAATAATCTGTGCAGAATTGGCTGAAAATACTATGAGTGGGGAATTACCAGTCAAAATACATGTCATGCACTAGTCATGCATTAATGTATGGAATAATAGGGGAAATTGTTCTTTCAGTTTCATTGTTCCTGAACCGTACCTTGACTTATTTCGTCTGTTTCTTTTATAGGCATCTATTCAGTGGAGCTTGTCAATGACAGCCTATATGAATGGCACGTCAAGCTAAGAACGTAAGTAACTTTGGCATCTGTGATACATGACCATTGTTTTGTTGTAAATGAGTATGTTTCCCTTTTTCTGTATGCAGTCCATAAGAATAGACTGATTACACAATTTTATGACCAACAGGGTGGACCCAGACAGCCCGCTGCACAGTGATTTACAGGTCCTAAAGGAAAAGGAAGGAATGGATTACATTCTGCTAAACTTCTCATATAAAGTGAGTAAAACCTACATTGCACATTAATGGGTAAGGAAGACCATTATGAGAGTCTTTGAAGCCAGTAAATTTACCATTTTTGCTGGTCCTCTCCACAGGATAATTTCCCCTTTGATCCACCATTTGTGCGGGTAGTTTCGCCTGTGCTTTCTGGAGGGTGAGTTCATTAGCTTATATGCGTAAATTTCACAGTATCTTCCATTTCCATTCACCATTTTCTCGTCTAGGCCGAGTTTGTGAACAAACAGTAGTTACCATAGAGTAAGAAATAGTGAGATAAAAAAACAACCATCTGATCTTTGGAAGAGGACATCAAACCCTTTCTGTCTGATCCATGTCAAGTTCATTTTTTGTTTGCCCTTGTTCTAGTTATGTTCTTGGAGGAGGTGCCCTGTGCATGGAGCTTCTCACAAAACAGGTATGTCATATGTACTTTTATTCTTAAACTTAAATGTAAGTCTGCTGTACATAATACCAATATTGCTAATTGTAATACTTTGTAGTGTATTTGCATCTTTTACATTTTCTCTCTTATTAATTCTTATTAACTATAACTCTTATTTGCATTGGGCTTCGTCATTGCAGGGTTGGAGCAGTGCCTATTCCATAGAGTCTGTTATCATGCAGATCAATGCCACTTTAGTCAAAGGAAAAGCCAGAGTGCAGTTTGGAGCCAATAAGGTAAGCGGGCGATCATTGGGGGTTCATTCCATGTAAAGCAGTGTCCTGTGATAATGTGGACCTCACACAATGAATGATGTGGACCATGATGATGGTGCTTTGACAGAGAGGCCTGGGTGCCGGGCTCTCAAAGCTGGCCTGTTGTGCTGTGTGACCACCAGCTGGTCGTGGAGTAAATACTGGATATCTAGTTTTTGAATCCAGCTGGGGCGAGTTGGGGTGCAGTGTGCCACCCCTGGGAAGGCCCGGTAGATGCTTATCTCTTCGTGCTGCAGTTTCAGTTCATTTCATGCTGTCAAAGGTTATGTTCTCTTAGTGGCAGCTAATCAGACTACAGGCTCCCCTCAGATTTTAAAATGTACCAAGCAATTGAGGACATTTATAAGCCACTTAAAAGAGCTTGTTCTCCCAGGTCGGTCTTGGGGTCCCATATGTTTTGACTTACATCTATGTTAGTTGGTTGTAAATATTTGTCGTGTTGTCCTGTTTGTGTTTATTTTTTCCCTTTTCCATCTAATGTTAACTGTCAAGTCGACTGGGATAAGATTTATTTGAAAAATATAATTTTTTCTCTCTAAATTTCAGTACTTCTTGACCTCACTGTGAGAGCTATTTTATTCCAACTGACTACCGAGTGCCTCTCTCAAAAGCCCCTGACGTTGTTCGCTTAGGGAACCAAGGCCGAAATGAACACTGCTTATTAGGCTCTTATTGCATAATATTAACATAACAATGACTGTGAAGTTGTTTCTATCAGAAAGCTGCTAGCTGTATGATTTTAGTCAGTTGGCCTCCCTGTGTCTGAAAATTGGACCACTAGAAGTTTTTACTCACAATGGCAACAGAGGTGAAAACACTTGTTTTGAAAATGCACGTTTTTGAAGGACATTATGTAAATATTGAGTGACGAGTTGCAGCCACTCTCAGATTGTCATTGCATGGAAGATAACTGTATTAGCTCTATCACCATTGGAACACAGCGTCCATGGGAACCAGAGGATGACCATTATCCCCCAGTGAAATATACTTTTTTTCTTCCTCCAGGAACACTGCTGTCACTGCTGTTTCCTGTTTTGCACTGTCATTGTTAACCTAGCACACCTTCTAAGGTTGACTGTCTTTTCTCTTTCATCCAGAACCAGTACAATCTCGCCAGAGCACAGCAGTCCTACAAATCCCTGGTTCAGATCCATGAAAAGAACGGTGAGTGTTATTGTCTCAAATTTCATACAGGGAGCATCGCTGACCCTGTTTACTGAAACCAAATCCCTCCCATGCATCAAAGCTTTGGAAAATGAGTGCTAGCACTATTGTTACTGTACTAAACATGGACAGCATTTATATGCATGCCGTCTTATTGCCCTTGCTCTTAGAATAATTGGTATGGTAATGGAAATGATTTTCACTGGCTGGACATAGATAACACCATCATTACACATACACACTATAAGGGCATCATGCTTGCTGCACATTAGTTCTACATTCATAAATACACAATGATCGTGCCATTTTGGCTGTTTTCACCATGACTCTGTTACAGCCTGTCACTGCCAAACACTTTCATATCTCACATTCACCATTGTTTACACTTAAGATCTCCACAACTGACTTTACCCAACAGCAGCACACTGTTGTTTATTCTTGCTGGCTTAGAGAAACCAAAGGGAACCTAAAAAGGAAAGGACACCAGCTGGTTGAAAGTTTTCCTTACAGCAGATGGATGCAAAAGCCTCCAGAAATTTAAGTCTTCTGCTACATTTACACCTTATGCCTCTAACAAAGGCACTGGCTCTTTTCGAGTGTTTTTTTTAAAAATGCCATTAGGAATAGAGCGAGGTGTCTGGAAGCAATGCAGATGAGCATTGAAGACTGATTTTAAAGTGAACAGTTCATTTCTGCTAGTGTGAGCCAATATGGGCAATGAGCCAGATGCAAAATTATAGTGCCATAAATACATTATTACAGATTGCTCTACAGTAACTGGATGGTCATCAAAAATTGACTCTTAAACAAGGTGTAAAACTATAAACTAAGTCAGCAAAGTAGTAGTAAGTGGAAGGGGAAATTCCAACAATGCATGTGAGATTGGGACTGTCCTTAATTATACCATTAAGAACAAACAACAAATAAATTAGTTTTTCATTGGTTTAAATCATTGTTAATTTAAGTTTACTAAACACAACTTTACTATATGATTTGGTCATTTAACTTCGTTATAGTGAATTGCATTAGCCTATCATGGTGCCCATGGTTTGGTGTAAGCATATCATTTCATGATGAACACTTAAAAGGAATAAAGGCACAAACATTAGTGAATATGGCCAAAGTAAAGGATTTGACCAGAAATAAGTGGCTAGTGGAGTCATGCTGACTATATAAATCAAAATGTCATGTTCAGGTGCACTGATTAAGACTGCATTATTACACGGGCATAGCACTTTTATGTATGTGTAGTGAATGCATTATGACCATCCAGTTAATGTAAAATGATTAAGAATTAGATGAAGCTCTTCACAAACAAACAGCAGAAAAACAAAACTTAAAATTTCTTAATCTAATGCAATGGTATGTAACTTCATATATGATTGATTTGACTATGAAAAAATGGTGAAACACAGCCCAGGTTATGTCTGTGCTCCTGGAACATGACCATCTATGCTCATGTGTGTTGTCCTTGACCCCTGAGTGCACACCCCACCAGATAAACAAAATAAAGTGCAGGCGGAAATATGCAAATTACACCCACCCCGCTAGGCTACACTGAGGTGGATTTCATTTCAGCAAAATAAAAGTCCAGAGCTAAAAACAGTTCGTCTGATTTTTATTATGAACAAGTCCTTTCAATCTATCCACAAAGCACTTAACCTAGTTTTGGTTCTCGGCCTATTCGAAGCAGGCTGACGACTGAAGACATTACTGAAGACATTGCACACCAAAAAAAATCACATGCACTCCATCCTAAACAGTTACCTTTTTATTTCACAAAATGGTTAATTACAGAAGTCTTAAAATGTAGCTAACAATTTCTGTTGTGATAACTCTAACACTGGTGTACATGCTTTATGGATGGACCGAAATGATTCTGAGTCTATGATACATTAGATAAGATTGGCACAGGGTGGCGTAGTGAGTAGGGAAATATCCCTCAACTTCACTTCAAACCCCCTGACAGCAAACATCTGTCCTGCTGAAGTGTCCTTGAGCAAGACGCTGGATTCCCACCAGCTCCACCCTGCGCTCCGACCTCCCTGTGGAGCAAGAAGACATTTTTCTCCTTCAGGCATCAATTAGAATATCAAGGATACGCTGTACATTACATGCAGGCCAGTAGGGAGCATTGGTGTGCATTTAAATGTAATCATTCATATTACCTTTAAGGCTGTTATAGGCTTGTGTTGGAGGCCTGTTGACAGGTGACTGTGGATTGTTTGTTTGGTGCTCTGTGTTTACCGTATAGTCATACTATATTGTTGTCTTTTTTCCCCAGGCTGGTACACACCCCCTAAGGAAGACGGCTAGGACAGGCTATTGCCATTTCTGCACTGGGACCACATGTCTTAGATATTTTTTTTCTTTTTGCGACCAATCTTTTTTTTTTTTTTTTTCCTTGTTTTTTTTTAATTGTTCAAACCATTTTGTTCTTTTCATGAGAGTTTGAACCCCAAATCAAATTTCCCCTCATTCTGTAACCCCCCAGAAACTAGTTCTCACACACACGCACACACACACACACACACACACACACACACACACACACACCTGCCACTCACAACACAGCTCATCTGCTGCTCGGAAGGGGATCCTCTCTCTAGATATTTATCTTTCTTCACATCTGTTGTCTGATACAATCTAATTTTTCCATTGCGACATCATCCCTTACTCCTCCAAGAAAGCAGTGGACTAAGTATCGTGCAAACTCACCCTTTGATTTTTGGCGTTGAGCATACCAAGGTTACTGCCTGTGACTTGGGTCAAAGGTGAGGCATGGCTTAAGCTTCCAGCAGCGGCAGTCTGATGCCTCAGTCGCCGGACACTGCCTCTCTGGCCACAGACTGGAACTGAGAATGGCATGTGACATTCCCTCTTGTGACGCAGTGGTGGCTGGAACGGACATTTAAATGCTGGTGCTGGGAAGAACCACTGCCTCGCTCCCCGTGGATGGCCTCTGTAATATTCGTGCTCATGTAATATCTGTATAATGCCAAGATCCCTCCTCTGGAATAACATGCTTCTGAGGCTAGCTTGCTTACAAACCTCTTATCTTTTAAAGCTTGAATCCCTGAGGTGGGGAGGAAGCTAAAGAGACTTTTGTGGCCTGGGTGGGACGGCCGTAATGAAGAACAGCATCCTGCTGAGCTGTCATCACCACACCCACCAACTAGACCACTCCCTACAGGCTACAGAGTGTATGGCTCAGCTGGCAACATACTGAAACATGACCAGGCAAAGCAGGGGCATGTTGGGATTTGATCACACTGTAATGTAGTTGATTTTAACTCCACATGTAAACATGTAAATTTGTATTTCTGCAAAAGGATTTAATTGTTTATAATGTAACCTTGTCTGGGTCTTTGGCTGGGCAGAGACTGTATTACTATATACCCTTGACTATTAACAGCAGGGGCACTGCAACTTCTCAAGACCCATTTAGAATAAGAAAAAAAACACATTGCTTCATGGATACTCTTGCAGAAGTAAAAAAAGGAACACCTTAAACCATGTTCTTATGTAAGCTTAATGACTACTGCTGTTTCGTTCTTTTTTTGATATTGAGTTGTAATCCTTAGATATGTTATCGGCAGCAATGACGATACCATTCCTCTTATTTGATGGCACCTCTTAACTATGATGGCTGTAACAATAATGGCATAGACACAGCTGTTTCTGGCATTCCAGAGATTTTGGCTATTCATATCTAATCACTCAAACTTGATGAACCTCAGTAAGGCTATGCAGTGAAGAGACAGTCTTTGTGTTTTGATGTACTGATGAAAATGAGTCCCAACAGCTTAACAGTGTAGTCACCTGCTTAGTTCTTGTAGCTGGTTCACATCCTGACCACTTTGCCAATCCTGCAATCTTAATAGTCCGAAAAAAGTGACCTTTACCTTCTCACATTTCCTTGACCTCGTGGCTGTTAAAAGTGCAGCCAGAGTGTCAAATTCACAGCAATAGCCTTGACCATATACCCTCTGGCTTCACACCCGGGAAAATCAAGTCAATTCCATTTCCAGAATATTTGTTCAGGTTTGCTAAATATTTGTTCAGATTTGCCACAGGAAGGACCCAGCTCTTCCCATTGCCACCTCTCTCTGGTTACTATTCATAACCACTCTCAGCGCTGCTATACCCCTCAGCATGCTGAGTTTTAGATGTAATGTGAATTATATGCAGAAAACTGTGTGGAGCATTCCAATTAATGCTATTACACATTTGTTGTGGGTGTTTGTTGTGTGGGTATTCACATTGTTTTAAGTATGTTGTCCTGAAAACCAGCATAGAAAGCTTAGTTAAGCTAAATCAATTGTTCCTCATTTTTTGAGTTGATTTTGAATTTTCTCCAATACTAACCTCAGTCACAACACGGATATCCTCAAAACAGGTAGCGATGGGTATACAACGTACAACTGAGTCCACGTCATGGATTTGTTGTACCAGCCATTCCACTTGAACCCCAGGGTTGTCCTGTTCAGTACCTGTCTGACATTTGACGAGACTTGCATCTTGTTGTTGACACATGGCTATTCACCCTCTCACCACAAACAAAATCTCTACATAACTAATTATGGATCATTGGCATGGTTGTTAGGTGTTGTGGTGCCATTGGTGTCGTACTGTTCACTTCATTCTGGTCACATTCTGTCGAGCCCACCCCTGCGTTCTCTGGAGAAGCAAACTCAGGAATACATACTGCACACTTGACTTTGCAAGGGATTGCTTCAGAATATCGTCATAAGATGCAAGATTAAATGTGTCAATCTTTTTTTTTTTTTTCGGAGGGGTGGGAGGGCAGTTTTAAAATAGCTCCCCTTTTTTACCAATAGGCATTGCGGTGTGTTTTGCTGTTGGATTGCACACATAGACTTTATTTTGCTTTTCTGAATATCTTTCAGGTTGATAAATCCACACGTGATAGACCTGTATTGTTAAGCAAGTTTTGGAGTGATCAAATACGTGAGGCAAGGTTTGGCTCCCACCCTCAATTTAGCTTGCTCTTTATGAGTGGGTTCAGAACACTTGTCTACCCTGTCTCTTTGATATTGCTGTCGTTTGCATGTCAATATATCAATGAGTGTTTTTTCCCAAGCTACTGAAGACGTTGGGTGGTTGGGTGGGTTGATAAGACTAGATGTATCCATTTTTTTCCTTACTCATTTACTTATATTGTGGTTTGCCTACATCAGGGCACAGGGCCATCTCTCCCTGGGCCAATTGTTTAGTGAACCAAGTCAGACACAATTTGAGAAACATGGACTACAATACATTCTACCTGTCTGGATCACCTTTAAAGATGCCAGGATTCCCAACATAGTAGCAGTTCAGATTCTTGTGCCATCAGAACTATTGTAAACCTACATCTTTAATCTGGCACTAAGGATAATGCCACATGGTGTACTCTTGTCTGTTGTGCAGTGAATAACAGCTTCTCTTACACCAGTGTAGGTTGTCTGACTAACAAAACCTCCTCTGCTTTGGCAAGCAACATACTGGTCTGAGATCTGAACTAGCCTGATTCTGGGTTCCTTACCTTGCTTCGTTCTGCGGTGGCCGGGTTATAAAGTTATGCACTGTTAGCATGCTTTGGTTTTGTTTCATTTTTTCCATTGCAAGGGTGATTTCGACCATGTACAGTAATTTGTAAACTTGCATCAAGTTTATGAATAAAGAATTTTATGAAATATCTTTATTGTGTGTTTATTTTTTTCCTTTTGTTTTGTAATTAGAATAGTTTAATGATAGGACATCTAAAACAGTGATTGGTTACTGAGAGGTCTAACTTTGCAGCCAGCTGGTGGTTGTCTCCCAGCCTGCTCAGTAACACTTGAAATCTAAATTGTTGCTGTTACTGACATCGGCGTCAAAATTTACTAATGGGTAAAACAGTGGAGTGTAAACCAGCTACTAGACAGTTATCATACTTTCCAGCAGATGGTGTCCTTTGCAAAAAAGTTTCAATCTGTCATTTTGTATCAGCCCCTGCAGGCCCACATACAGTTTAGACCTTGTTCACCACTGAGACTGATAACTATGTATATCCTGGGACCTGAGTTTACTCAAATTTATACTATCTGCTATTCATTGATTAATTAAAACCGAAACATTATGCATTACACCTCAGGGATGAGAGTGGAAAATGAACGGCTGCATAATCTGAATGAGTGAGTCAGGTTTTTAAGTCTATCCTGCCTGGAATTCCTGTATTACTGGATTTCCTCTTGATTTTTCCCACTATTTGTGCCACGTTCATAGGCTTTGCATTACTGGAATACTGTGTATTATGAAAGTCTGTCGTTTACAGATTGTTATCTTTGTGTGTGCCAAGAGTCACCACTAGATGGTATTGGAACATCTTTGTTACTCGGGGACATCAGCTTTTTAGGCATTGGTGATAATCATACACAGTAGTGTTGTCTGCTTATAGCATCAGTCAGCAGTTAATGCTCCATTATTGCATTCCTGCTTTGCTCGTACCATCTCTCCGACTCTTTTCCTTCAAGGTTGAATGAATGAACAACAAGGCCAGTTGTTTCTGTGCGAGGAAGGCTGTCGATGGGATACAGTCTGATATAGACAGCTCATTTTGCCTCAATGAGTTTGAGTCAGAGATTGTTATGGCGAGTTGGCAGGCTCTGCGCTCTCACAGACGTAAGGTCTATGATAAATAGCCAAATCAATCCCCATCAGTTCTTATGAGAAGCAGGAGAGCTGTAGCTGATAACATGATGACCTGCCCTCTATCGAATCCTTGGTCGATTCTCTCATTGCAGCCTGGACAGTTGTGGATATTATAGAAACCACTCAAACCAAGTAACATGATTGTGATTTCTCATGGTATCATGGATTTTGGACATAGCCTCCAGCTCCCATTCAGTTCTAATCAGATACGGGTCTTTTCCTGCCTATTTTCTTGTTTTTTTGTGTTCCTGACCATCCCATACAGAAAAAGTACATTATACAAGTCTTTCAAAATCCACTGACATGAATCTTAGAGGTACTGCATGAATGAAGTCAACTTGACTTGACTTACGGCATGAATAAAGCGGACCTGGTTATTCAGTTCATTTGAAAAGTACTGCCCACAAGGAGCCAGAAACATGCTGACAGCACTGAAACCATCTTCCATTGTGTACCGTTGATAACTTTAATCATATTTCAGGATACCAATTTTGCGAGGCAGCCAGCAGACTTGGACGCAAAGGGCAGAGTGAAGCAAGCAGTGGGAGAGCAAGACAGAGAGAAGTGGAACTCCACAGTTCCCCAACCGAGGCTAATTGCCTATTATTGCAGCAGTTTTTATTTGTGTCATTTTTGTTTATTTGGCTTCGCCGGCTGACCTCTTGGCTGGAGAGGAGCAGGCCTCATTATCCAGCCTCAGCCAGTCTCTGCGTCTGTCCGGCCTGTCGCTCGCTTCAGACGGAACACTCTGGGGAGACCGACAGGGCTCCGGGCCTGGAGGAGAGAGACTGTGTGTCTCTGTGATTAACTTGGTAGTGCCCACACTGAGACGGCAAGATACGGCCGACTTTCCCTCCTCCACCCTGGGCCAGAGCAAAGCGCACTGTGGCCCGCATCCAGAATCAGCTGGAGTTGATTGATAGCCTGCGGCTTAACGGTCACGTCCATCAGAGCCTGACTTTCACCGCTTTGCCTTCCATCAGTGAAATACTCAAGTGCAACCCTAGAGTCAGACTGAATACATGAAAAGACGCTGGGGGGGATTTTAGCTTTGATCCTTTTGCTTTCTGATCATTTTGTCCTCACCGGCTGGTCACATGGGTTGTTAAGATTACGCTCACATTGTTATCTGTTACAGATAACTGATCTTATTTGTGTAAAATTGTCATTAGTAATGTAATTTACTGAATAACTCATCAGTAACTTAATCTGTTTGCTTTCACTTGTTTTTGTATTACTTCCAAAACCCATTCAGTATGAAATTAAACAGACACTTTATTCCAATTTACAGCCAGTATTGCGAGTGGTCCTGTGTAGCCCAAGGGGGGCATGGCACTAACTATATCAGAGTAAAGAGTTTGATTCCCACTGGTTTCACTCCTCCTAAAAATGTATGCAGTTATGTTAACTTAAGGCCCTTTGGATAAAGGCATCCAATTTTACATTTACATAACATTTCATGCATTCAGCTGCCGTTCTTTTCCAGAGCAACTTACAAGCATTACTGTAGAATAAAGCTGCAATTCCTAAATCACCAGTATTACAAGCATCCAATGGTAAGTGCAATGCTGAGAATCATGGTTTTGTGACAGTAGGTGCAACAAAATATTCTTGTGACATTAGAATGATCATGTAAGATTGATAAGTGCCAGAGTAGTGCTGGGAAAAAGCTATATATTATGACTAGTGTTATTATTATCTATCAAACACTATTTCAAGATGTGTAACATGATGTTTGTCCAGTGTCTTACAGTCAAATAGGTTTCCTCACACTTCATACATGCAATCCAGCAAGAAATAACCTATACAGTATAATCTGATTACTATGTTAGTAACTATAAGAGACAGCAGTTTTTTTATTCCTATTCATTTAAGCCCAATAAATGTAATGGCCAGTATCCCAAAGATAACTTTGAACGCTGCAGCATCGGGGGCAAAACCAGATGCTTTTACAGACAGCAGGTGCTTCCTGATATTAATAGACAGCATGCCCTGATATAGTGGTCTGTGAGCCTTGTTAGAGCAAATTGAGAACACAGGCACAAAGCTGCAGTAATGGCGTCTGGCTTTGAAAGACAGGGCAGATCCGAGGGTTGAAGAACCAATCCCACTGTGACTCTGAATGACCTGATGCTGCAGCAGAGCATCTGGAGAGCAATAAGGCAGGTGTCATCTCCACCCAAACAGACGCTGTTACAATAAAGCCATAAAACCCTCCGGTGTCTATGGAACAGAGCTCACATGTTGCTGCTGTTGGATCAAAACCTTGCATCTCCAACTTTTCAGGAATGTAGGAAAACAGCCGTCTTTTTAGGTTGACTGCTGTTTTGTTTTTTTTAAATTATGTTATGGGTTTTGAATGGGCCATAGGGTCATGAAACGTGCTCAGTCTATAAAGGACCACATAAACCTTCAATTGAAGTAAAAACATAAAAGTCAAAGAAATTGGAGTTATGAGGTTTTCCCACAACGGCAGGAATATAAACCGAAAACCAGCAAATTACTCCTGACACATGAAATAAAAATGGGTAAGCAAGAGGAGGGAGCCAGTGGATGAAGAAGGTGGGATATTTCCTGATTTTCTGTTGGTGGTGAATGGCAATGCGGGGTATTATCATTTTTTAGGGGAAAGCACTCCGAATGGCTACTGAATAAAATATGGTGTATGTGGAGCTCTATGTTTATCTTTGGAATATTTCAGGTGGAGGTTTTGCTGGATAGATGCAGGGTGCCTTCGGGGGTGGGAGTCTCTTCATGCATCAATCGACACTGTAAACTCAATTTGTGCAGTGCGATGGGTTGCATATCATTGGACCGTTTGGGTCATATTGAAAATTCACCTGACCATAATTCACTTATTTGTCCTCGAAGGGCACGTGAGACGACGTGCGTGCTCGCTAAACAGTGCTCGCCGTCTTTGTGACCTAAGGAAAGCCTCAATGTTTTTTTTTTGTCCTTGGCAGGGAATGTCTCAGTGCACATCAGCAGTGGCAGATTTACCTTCAAGGGCTTGGAAATAAATTCCAAGGGAATGTAGGGCAGATGCCTGAGATAAAGCACAGAATTTTAAATGAATCATAAAACCTGTTGAACACACACACACACACACACATAGAAAGAGATGATACAAGGAGAAGAGAGGAATGAAAAACAGGATGAAAAGAGTGATCAAACTGCAGTGTTTCTTCTTCTTCTGTATTCATTCAGCAATTGTGTGGCACTATAGTTGGAGCACTACCACCACCACTGCTAGAGAAAATGGGATATTAAAATAACAGCATGCAATTCTTATTATAATTGTTATACCAATTTTGGTGTTTTACTTGTTTTTGATATTGTGCAGTGAGTAAGTTCCATGACTGTAGGGCAGTGAAATCAAAACACACTCATGTTGTGAAATACATGAATATCAGTACAAAATTTAGCATTTTTTCTTAATTCCTGAAAAGCTGACTTTTTGGAGGTCCGACAGCAGCAATGGCTCATAATGAAGTTTATAATGATGATGATTCCAGAGAAAACGGTAAGCTTATTATGACCAGTAATAAAAGGGAAGGCTACACAATATATTTATTACATTACTCTACTTCCACTTTGGAAGGGAAGCTGGTCTCATTTCATTATGAGTAACCCAATCATTTTAGGGGAGCGTAATTGCTTGCAGCATCATTGAGAGACTGACCTTCACAGGGATTTTTTTTTTTTTTTTTTCATGTTGCTTTCACTTCAAATGTATTCACAGTTTGCCTTTCAGGATGCAGCAACGTCACAATCAAGAGGCAGAATGCATACATTACACTAAAAGGCCAGCCTCCAAATCCAATTCTCCCTGGCTTGAAGTATATGTAAATATTAATGACGAGTCCATCTGCATTTCGCTCCGTATTCTGGAGCCTTCACAGATCTTTCTATTCTGATCCATTAACTCTTTCTGCAAGGACTTTGGGACACCCACCCCAGAATAAATGTTCTACTTATATGCTTTGAGAAAGGTCTTTAAACCAGAGCGCAGACTGATGCAATATAAATATATACATATATATACAGTACCTCCTTACTCTTTTTTTTTATTAGTTTATGGTTCATGGTTGTGGGTGTTACTACTGCTATCTGTGATGCAGATGTGGAGGGTTCATTTCCAAAATGCTGTACATCCACATTGAAAGAAAGTAATTCCCTGAATTTCATCATTCAACATCTTTAAAATCCAGTATATTTTCACTTTTTATAAATGGCGGATATGTCATTTTGAATTAAAAAAGATCATATTCACCCACACCCACAGTTGCCCTTGGCTAATGCCTTACTTGGTCTTTTTGTTCATCTTCTAGGGAGGTCTTGTTCACCTTGGGTGTTGCCTGCTTGTCCTCCCTGTGCTGAGAGATAGCCAGAGGTTCACTTCACCATGAGGATATGCCTCCCTGCGCAGGCTGATACTTCAGACCAAGCTAAATGGATTTCCATTAGAGGGGCTATGACTCATTCCAGATGCTTACTCAATACTGTGTGGGCACTGTAGCAGAAAGTCTCCCTGCAGACAGAACAAAAGGGACAACAAAACCAAGCATCCTTGTATGAGATGGCGATCTGCGTAAGTTAGTGTCCAGCCTTGCATCACCTAGCACCCATAATCACCTAGCACCCATAATCACAGTAAAGAATGTCCTCAAGGGTATTATGATTTTTATGCAATGGTTACCAAAGCATGTGCACTGTCTGAAAAGTTCTCTCCAAATAAAAATCTCCTATACATGCATAAGTTAAACAAAAAGAAAATAACAGGAGAAAACAAGAAAGATCGCTAACTTGCTCCCTAGTTACCACAAGTTGGCAAAGCAACCAATAAAGCACAGCTAGCTGAGCTTAATGGGAATTCACCCGGTTGGAACGCATCTCTGACCCGTCAGATTGGCTGAAACTAGCTGTTGTATAAACATCTGTTTGTGTGGGAGAGCTTAGGGCCAAGAGTGAACCTTATGTTCCAATACCACTACATAACTCCTCAGCACCATGTCTGGACTCAGGCTAGACCTGCATTGGACAATCAATAGGAAAAGCAATGATCTCAGTGAAATGGACAATCCATCTTACTGTGATCCCTAATGCAGCACCGAACTACAGAGCAGAGATGGAACTGAATTATTGTCTGAGCATCGATTTTAAACTGTCTGAAGAAACAGCACTCTCTTCTCTCATTAGAAACTCTGTGGGATCTTAACGAAAGCAGCTAATTTGCAAGAGATAAGCAGACACAAAAACCTTTTGTAATGCGTTTTAAACTAGAATTGGTGCCCATCTTTTAAAGGCAATCTATGTAAGATTTTCACTTTAATCTAGCCTTCAACTTCTCAGTATCAAAAGGTTTGGAGGGATGCATTTCTAATCCTTTCATTCCCCATTTGGCGTGTTGTTGTCCCCTGTATTCAGCTCAATGTATTTTTTACGGGCCATAAAAAAGCTCCTTCCCTATAGTTGGAGCCACATAAATTGCCTTTAGAGCAAGTTTAAAAACAAGAGTAAAAATTTGTGTTGCTATTGAAAGAAGGAGAAACCCAAGACAAACGAAAATAATGAAAAATGCAGAGTTGGTCGTTTTTCTCCTTGACAGATAAACGTGATTTATGTTAACTAACGCTTATTATTTGAAAACTAGTCTAGCCCTACTAATCAGATCCAATACCTCATTTCCATCACTCATAACCAGAACATACAGACCTGTGTAGGGCTGAGTCTGATAAAGGCAACGCTCAGTTGGTTTGTTGTGTTTCCATTATATACAGAGCTAACTGGGCTGATGATTGTTTCTATGCTGCGCAGCTGTAGTGGCAGGATGCTACAAACGTTTTAAGCTGTTCTTCTGTTATGCTAATCATGGCTAAGTTTAGCCGACCAATTCTCTGAGAAATGATGAATCAAGGACTTAGATTTGTTTTATGTTGCTTTCTGTAGGCTATTAATACTGTAGGCTGTTCTGTAAATATATGTACAGAGCAGAGATACCTAACACAGTGCATAGGGGAGAGATATCATTATCGTCCTTCAGCTATCATTGGTAACTCAACTATTTATGATGATCATCTGGTCTTTTGGCAAAAGCCTTGCTAACGCACATCAATAATTGAGCAACATGGTCTGTTTTGATGTGCCGTAGCAACATTATTAATCTTGATGGGAATAATGGCTGACAAGCCCTGGAGTGAAATCCAAGCTGATCCCCAGCCATTAGCTACTGTGTCTCACTTTTAGCTGTGTTGCACTTTGCGCTGTAAACAGGGATTGCCCATTGTTCCGACGGCCCATTATTCCGAAACCCCAATAGTCAATAAAAAAATTTCCACCATTGGACCAAAAGCCCATTTGTCCGACAGCCCGTTATCCCGGAGGTGGTTGAGTTGAGGCATGGGGTCACTGAGGTTAGGGTTAGAGCAAGCTTACGGTCAAGGCTGTCAGAAGCCACGGTTGTGGATGGAGCCAGGCATGGAGTTTTCGGACTATTGGGGTTTCGGAATAATGGGCCATCGGAACAATGTCATGGCACCGTTTCTAGTAACATTATGATAGAAGTCATGCCACATGGTCAGGAGTTATTTCTGCAGATCTTATCATAAATATACTACTCCTAACTGACTTGTGTTGTTAGAAGATATCACTTATCAATCAGTGTTGAACAGTTTGAGAACTGATTGTTTCGCTCGGTGAGAGGGTTTGTATGCAGCGCTGTTTGGAAGAGGTGTGGGGTAGAGGGAGGTTTTATCTTTGTTTTGATTTAGATTCATCATTCATCTTTGCACCTGCAGGGCGTGCTATTTTACATAAATCTTCCATCGTATATCTTTAATGTTAACAATTCCTGTATTTTGTTCTCTTTCCGTCTTTTTTTAAATAATTTGTATATTTGGATTTCATAAATTGAAGGACACTCAGATTGTGGATTAAAGATACAAACTGACTACTACATTTTGGGAGTGACTTTCTCAGCCCATCATCTCAAAACACAGGTCTGTTTTACTCTGTTTAGACACAAAATAGAGTGAAAAAAATTCTTATAAACCAACAATGACTGTGTTTGAACAGTGGGGGGCGCCATACTGCAGTCACCTATTTTTCCATGTCTGGGCTGGAGTGTAGAGTGTCTGCCTGTGACGGATCGTGGCCCTTCACTTAACGAAGCACGGAGCATCTGGACAATGGCTTCCCTTGATGGCTCCATCAGGTGGAGATGCTGGAGGAAGTGGGGAGGAGGAGGGGAAGGAGAGGTGGAGAAAGGGGAGGTTTGAAGGAGGGATGGAGGGGTAGAGAAAGGGGAGGTCAGAAAGAGGGGAGGAGGGGATGATGGACCTCCTGGGGCCTGGCTAAAATGCTCCCCTCATCCTAATCTCCTGCTCTATTTTGAGAAGCAGCAGGAGGGATGTCTCAGGCGTATGGGAGCCGCTGGTGACGGATGATCAGACATGAGGGCGCTCACAGAGCTGATGAATGAGATTTCTAGATTGGCTAAATGGCCTCAGTGACACCACCAGAGAGAAGACAGGAGGGAAAAGAAAAGACAAAGGATTCTCCATTACTGGGGAACAATTGCATTAGCAGGATGGGCTTTTTGCCATCAAGTAATATTTGAGTTGCTTTTGGCACAAAAGTACAGTGCTTCTGCAGAGCTAATGCTGGTGTTAATCATGCAGTTGAGCATGAACATAAACAATCTGGATTACCAGGAAGGCAGTAACACAGATTTATGACAGTTGTCAAAAGCTGAGGTGGAAATTAACTAAGTACAACTACTCCAATTTCTGTACTTGAGTATATTTTTTGTGTACCATTTTGTGTGTACCACCAACATTTTTTCAGTGTAGGAGTCTATGATTTGGCTTCTACTTGAGCATTTATTTACCCATTGAGTAGGTATTTACCCATACCTGAATTTTTACACATATGAGTAGAGATAGCAATTCAAGGTGGGTCTTTTACAATAAAACACAGCCATTCTTGACTTAAACTTCCATTACTGATACCAATCAAACAATATGTTTAAATAAACAGTGTTTTTTCCACCTCAGTAGAATAAGAAGTTACCGTGTCGGTACAGACTCTGTGTCTAGAAAACCAGCGAAAAGCAAAGAAAATAAAACAAAACAATTTGTTTCCTCCCCACAGAGCTGAGATTCCTGTTGAGAATGGATCATTGTCTGGCTGTGTGAGAGCCAAAAGGTAAGAGCCTCTATAAGAGAGATAAGGCTGTACACCCTCAGCAGTGATAAGTATCTTATCAGCCTGTCGTCTGCCTCCTGAACTCTCAGAGGATACCTGTTGTATTACAGAATGTAAGACAGCCTCTGCTACCAGCAGATAAAGGACTGCTCTGTTTTTGTGCCATCACACTGCAGACTGGTAAAAAATACCACTTTGACGGTGTATCAATTAACTCAACAATCATTTCTCACAAGCAGAAAGTGGGCCATGCTGCAAGTTTATGCAGTGCCATTTGTTGTTGTACTGTTATGTAACAGTTTTTTCTCCCTCTTCTATTTTTCTACAATGGTATATTTTCGGCGGCTGCTAATGCAATCGGCCCCCAAAGGCGGAGACACCGACATACATTACATTGTGTTCCCTGTCGCCAATTACATTGAGAATCTCCAGGCTGTTTCACTTGAGTGTGAAATATGTTGGCATTACATTGCTTTTGCAACAACCTGGCAGAGGCACTTCATTTTCACATACATATGAATTATGCCCCCTAAACAGACGTCCTCCGGAGCCTCCGGGCCAGATAGGAGATGAGGCCGGGCCAACTTCACACAGCCGAGCCTCATCAATCTCCTGGTTCATTCGGTTCACAAAGGGGGTCCTCTTTCACTGGTGAATGCAGTCGATAGACCACCGCTACCCGGACGAGAGCAATTCCATTAAGAGGGCCCTCCACCTTGAGCCTCACAAAGGGGGCTTATCAGAGGCCGGCAGTGAGGGCAGTGTTGCAGCCATCCATCCTCAACTGTGAGAGGGGGAATGAACACTGCAGGCAATCTCTCCCCCATCTTTCTTTTCCCCTTTCTTCTCCTCAAGATCACCAGCATCACCACTACAACCTCTGCTCCACCTCCCTGACACAGCTATCGGCCTGAAGTATGGATGATGTGAGGATATGCGGCTGGGTTTTCTACATGCATCGTAGATGATAATCATTGTCTTACCTCCAGCACATAGATGTATACAACCAATAGATATATAGATATACTGTATAGCTGTATAGACAGACAGGCAGGCAGGCAGGCAGGCAGGCAGGCAGGCAGGCAGATAGATGGATAGATAGATAGATAGATAGATAGATAGATAGATAGATAGATAGATAGATAGATAGTGTTAATGCAATTAAAATCAGAATTAACCCTGAGTTATATATTATTTCTCAGAAATAAAAAAGAAATGACCCAAAACAAACAAATTGGACCACATATTTTGTGTGCGTCACATGGAGCCAGGAACATCTTCATGTCAAGGTTAAGGTTTATGAATAACCACAATGCCATGGATTTCCATCAACCTAAGATTGGATTTGCCAGACGTTTCTATAAACCAGACACCACACACACACACACACACACACACACACACACACACACACACACACACACACACACACACACACACACACACACTTCAGCAGTGATGATGAAGATTTAAATTTGGTTCTCAGAAGATAAAAGGTCTACAGGCCATAGAATAAAAACCAATACCAACTCGTGTGCATGCACACAGATGTGATGAATGAACAATTACCCAGCATTGTCATGTCATGCCTCATGGCAAGAGGGTGTTTAGGAAATAGATATAGATTATTCTGCTCTTTATAATGTGTCATTTTCACACCTTGACATCTCACTCTCACTCTGTATGCATGACTGGCAGCCTTGAACAGACCTTTACAGCGCAACAGAGCAGCAGCCATGCAATAGCATGTGAGCCCTGTCACGTCCTTGAATCAGTTTTCAAGTCACCAACATGACACTTTTTCAAATCACTGGACTGTACAACTTATATATCCCTTGTGTTATGGCAAGGATGTCAAAAGAATAAACAGGCAGTCATTTTCTCTGTTGTAGCTGTCCTGAAGAAATGGGGCATAGGTCCCGAGGTGATGAAGAGAAAATGAAAAAAGAAAAAGGCTATTGATATGCAAAAATATTAACATTTGACCAATCAGGATGAGGCTGAGATGCTCATGCACTTACTTTCTTTGGACCAGTCATCATGTTGAGTACTCTACTTATTTGTTGTGCTACAGATTTCCCCCGAAGAACACTTGCAAGTTTCGTGTCTCAAGTTATGAGAAGCATGGGAAAATGTTTTATTTTGTGAACTGCTATCCAAAGTTATGAAAAATCATAGTGATATTATAATAGTTGGTCTCTCCAGCTGTTTAAATAGCACTTTCCTCTGCAGGTGGTGCCCACAACAAAGCTTGCATGTGTCATATTGTTGACGCCTCAGCAGATTCATGGCACGCACTGCATGGCTTATTTTGCAACGCCATCCAAAGTTAGGCCAAGTTGCGTTGGTAATTGGTCGTCTTCCCTGTTGTTTTATATCTGTTACAGGAGATGGCAAGACAAAATGAGAGCCATATGTTACCGGGTCCAAGTGTTAAAACACCAGGTTTCAGAATATTAACATCCCTAACAAGCCATTGTTTCCATAACAACTGAGGCAGCTAATGCCAGTGGGAAGCTCTTGACAATGGGAAACAGCAGATTGGGAAGGTTACGAGGGAAACACTTGTATACATAAATATTTAAAAGCTGATACCATGCTATCATATATTAATTCCTCAATCGGTATTGTTTCAGTCTCCACTACCACTCTGGATCTTAATCTAACTCACCAACTTGTTTCACCACCAACCCTCCCCTGCTTCATATAAATGGGACGGTCCTGCACTACCTTGCACTGATTTATCTGTATGAGTTACATCCTGCTGAAGGGAGTGGAGACAAGATGTTTGATGGATGGGGTACAAACCCCAATGATATATAATTCACCCCATATTTAATTATCCATTTTCAGTGATTTGAATAATTAGCTGAGCGCTGGCAAGGATCTCACTTCATCTGTCTTCAGGTTCAGCCTTGAGGGAGCCCAGGTGTTTGGGAGTGAGAGCTACGAGAACTCACCCATGGGTGGACAAAAATCTGTCGCAGCTATAGCCTAAAGGTAAAGAAGGGGTTTGTGCCTGGAAGGTCACAGGTAATCCCTAGACCGGATGGGAAAATGTGGGAACATGTGAGTGAATGAGCAATGTCCTCCCTATTGTCCTGCTATTGGGCAAGGCACTGAACACAGATTGTGGTTGTGAGAATATGGCTCAGGCGGTGCTGAAAAAGAGCAAACCTTTGGGTAAGATTGTATTAGGTGTTCTCATAGAGATGGGCGTCATGGTTGGAGAGAATGCCATTCAACTTGGAAGGACTGGGTTAATTCCTGGCAAAAGCTACTAAGTCCATGTATTAAACTATATCTTAAGTTATTTGGGGCATCAGGGTAGCCTAGCAGTTAGAGAAACTGTCCTTCCATTGGAGGACCAATCCCCGGTGTTGACCCTGCTGAAGTGTTCATGAACAAGACTCTGAAATCTTAGGCAAAAAGATAATTTCCCTACAAGGATCAATAAAGTATCATATGGCTATTATTACTGGAATTCATAACTCAAATTGCCTTTGATCATGTTATCTGTCATCCATAGGAGAAACCACTAGACAGCTAACAGAAATGCATAACAGAAAGTTGTGCTGAAATCCATCAAGTGGTACATGTGGACTTTAAAAAACATCAACCCTGCCAGACCCAAACTGTTGCCCTCTGGGATCTCTGTCTGAATCTTTCATTTTGTTGTGTGTCAGTGTCCAAACCGTCTTTAGTAATGCATAGCTGTTTGCTTATCCATGCCGGGGGGGGGGGGGCTGCAGTCTTTGAGGACCCTCCCCATGCTGTGGAGAGCAGGGTGACGGTGAGCGAGCTGCAGTTCTGTGTGTGCCATGCCTCCCCTCTGCCACCCCGGCCTCTCCGTCAGTGGCAGAAAGGAAAGGAGGAGAGCCGCTCTAATTATCCGCCACTCCCCGCAGGTTATGTTAATGACCGCTTCCGGCTTAAGTAGGCTATCTATATGCAAAGTCTCTTCTAATGGATTTCTTCATTATTTATTGTTAATGTATTAATGTGTCGCGATGATGAGGACAGAGGGCTATTGACACCACACCGTATTGCCTCGTGCCAAATGAGACACAGAGAGGTGGCTTGACAGTTTTAGCAGAGGAATGGTGGACTACAAGGCAGAGCTAAAGGCTCTGTGTTATGTCAAGTTTATTTTTCAGTTCAAATATTTAATCAGCATTTATTTAACCAGCATATTTTAGGTGTATTCAGTTATGTTCATAACTATGTGCTTGGCTTATACGGAAAACCCATTGTAGCTCAACATACAGGTATATTTTACTCACACATTTTACATGTCACATTCTGTCCGTTCTTGAATTAAAGGATCCAGCAATGCATTTTAAAGTGAAAAATATATTTAAAACAATAAATCAGTTTTGTTTTACCAGGAAATCCCACTGAGAACCAATTTCTCTTTTACAAGGGAGACTTGTTGAAACAATTAATTTAAAACATGAAATAAAAATAGAGCCTACCATGTGACACATAGTGTAGCACAGTAACATTTTTACAGCCTGAAACAAGAACAGCTCTCAGTGACAATGACCATTCATTTCTTTTTAAAATCAGCCAATGACAAGAGTGCCTCAAGTTTAAGAGCATTCTGCAGCTCATGCCAGGGCCATGGACCAAAATATGACAAACTTTTCTTGGCACCTTCTGTGCGAACATTTGGTATCTTACAATAAAACCATCAAATTGATCTCAGATTGTGCCTTGTGTGTGTCAATAGAAATGTAGAATTAATATACTGTACATAGGCAATTTGCAAGGATGGCATTATAAATAAAAAGCATGGTATAGTGATTTACGTTTGGACAAAGTAGATGGAGAGGCGAAGTGCATTTAAAAATAATGTTGCAATACATTTAAAAGAGCAAGAACAAAAATAGAGGCCAGCAATATTTACAGTAAAATCAATCAATATACAAATGGGTTGGGGGTAGAAAAGAAAAACTGTAAAGGTGAGTTTTGAGTCTGAATTTGAAAAGTTTCTATTTCAGACCAACAGTGTTTCATCAGAATAATTGTACTCCTTATAGCTCACTATGTTGTCCAGATTGAATTTGGCCCAATGTCCATCTAAACTGAGGGATATATTGGCAGTCTTGATTGTCTCAGAAAGTTGGCTGTGTATCATGATTTAAAAGGTGCACCTCATCAAGAAAGACGACTCCTGAAGACTACAAGAGAGAAGATCACACACACGTCACCTCTCTTTCTCTCAAGTCAAACACTAAAGGACCTTTGTCTTGAGAAATGTCTTTTGACCAAAACGTTGATCAAATGCCATAAACAACACAGCCGATGTCTGCGTGTACAGGAACCCTCTACCATCATATGGAATTTGAACTTTGGTGTTTGAGTCCCTGCACCATGAAGGAATATGTAGTTGTGTGCCTGTTTTTCGTTTCTCTTGACCCCAGTTACACCTCTCATTTGGAAAATACCCAGACACACCAGAAACTACTTTGATTTCAAAGTCTCTCAGCGCCTCTCAGAAGGGCCACTGCTCTGACTCCACCAGCCCAGTCCATCCTCTTCCAGTCTTCCAGTACCCTCCAAGTCTTATCCTGTCTTTCACCTTGAGTTTGCCCTCTGAGGTCCGTCCATTCCCCCTGAAACAGGAGCTGGATTGCGGTGAGCCGAGCCCCACTGAGTCTCTGCTCTCAGCGGCTTTGTCCTCAATCAAAGGGAGAACTTGATCCACTGGCCACGCACTCTGTAACCCACCATGAGCCGCTTAGGCCATCAGTGGATGGACGTGTGTGTAGGACAATGTGTGTGTTTGTGTGTGTGTGTGTATGCCTGTGGGCATGTGTACAAGGAGGCCTAAGAGACACACACACAGAAATGAATGCAGGCGTGTTAGGCAAGCGCTATTCTATTTCTAGATGACACTGATCAGTCATGCTTAACAATTCCTCCACCTTTCCTCTCTTTCTGTGCTTTACTATATTGCTGCTGGGGTATATAAAATCGTATTTCTTTAAAAAGTCAATTTTTCAGAAATTTAGGAAAGCGAACTTCTTCTCAGATTGCCCGCCGTGCATTAGTGAAATTCTATTACGGTTTTTGAATGGTTTTCATGGGCCCTGGGGTCCCGAAGCACATTCAGCCATATGAGGCACCATGTCATCCTTTCATTCAAGTAAAATCATGAAGGCCTTTGACACCGGCGTTACAGCAGGAGGTTTTTCCACCACAGCAACGATATGCAGGAGGGGCCGGCGATTGGTGATACACTTATCTCGCTCCAGGTTCGATTACAGCCGTAATGTTTCCTCTCTCCATTAAGTGTATTTGATTTCCAGCTGTGGGGGTAGCGGGCAGAGATGCAACGGTAGCGTGAAGGCCAAGGGGGCAGCTCTTGCAGGCATCAGTTCCGCTGACACGCCTGGGAGGGGAGAAAAAGCAGCAACACTTATACAATTAGAGCGGAGACTCTGTCAGACTGCATTTTTGAGAGAGGTTTCAGGCGCAGCCCTCGGAGAGTATTATTAATTCACTGCCCTGGCCCGGTCTGTGAAGATAGGAGGATTACACAGCAGTGGATGACAGAGTGACATGCTAAGAGGAGCTTGGTAGCGCCTTCGCCGTGATTACGAGAATGAATTTCCCCAACAGTCTCAGGGGAATTATCTTGAAAGTTGCGGTCAAAGGGGTGAACATTTGTGTGTTAAGTGAAAGTAGTGTTGTAAGTGCCTTCAGAAAGTATTCAACCCCCCTAGACTTTTTCCACATTTGTGGGATGTTACAGCCACATTCAAAATGGATTAAACTGCTCACACTGTTGCAATGTAGCTAAAATGAATAAATGTGAGGATGTTTTCTCCTATAAGGTCTGCCAAATTAAACAAGTTTGCATATGCGATCTATCACCTTGAATGTCAATGTGGATGTTTTTATTTAGGTAGAACCTAAAGGCGTTTCAAAGACAGACAACCTGAGCACAAAAATGCTAATCCTAACTAGCCCATGGCTGTGCATTAATAACAGCCTGCCTGGCCATGCCCTGTCTCTGTGAAAGCAGTTGTCATTGAAGTGGTACTCAACCCTGCCAGAGGGGCTGACCGATTAACATAACTACTGCATTGTGAAACTTTCAGAATTGTGAAAATGAAATCTACTTAAAGACCCCATTAAAAGGTATCTTTACTTCCTTGATTTGATGCATTTCCTGTTGAAACAGGATTGTGGGGCGGGACATAATGCAGTGAGGGATCATTCAAAAGTCTAATCAATGGAATATGAGTGAGGGAGAGAAAGGCAATTTTATTTGATGGAAGGGGTGCAGAGAGGCAGGATTGTTAAAAAAATCTGATGGTTTTATTGGTAGAAATTTATATTTATACCTACTAGTGCAGCATGAGGTGACCATGAAAGATACAGTGTTTTCAATTAAGTAAAAGTAATGGGAGTTCATTTCATGGGGACTTTAATATATTGAGATATCAAGATATCTTGATATCCTTTTTGTTGATTCAGTTCTGGGATTCTGTCTTTCTGACAATTGTATTTGTTTTTTTAAGCTATGAAACAACTTCCTAAGGGCATGTTTGCAGGGTCAAGAAATCAATTTAACCTAAATTTTAAGTGATAAGAATGATGTGTTTGGGTGTAAGAGAAAGTTGAGAAGTATTCAGCAACATAGTGTAGCTATGCTAAAGTGTTGGAGCACCAGACAAATGATCTACTGGGGACACATAGACGTTGACCAACTACCGCCCCAAAACGAAGTGTATTCCTTTAGGGTTCAACAGAATTCCTTTGAATGTCCTTGAGATGTCTTTACCTGCCAAAAGTGCTTCTACACAGACTTAAGGGGTTGAATACTTATTTAAATGAGATATTGCTGTAAACTTTAATTTTAAATGAATTGAAAAACAAAACATGTTGTTTATGTTGTTTCATTGGGTATTTTGTTTAGATTGTTGACAAAAAAAATCTCAATTTAATCCACTTTGAAGTCAGGCATTCATCCATACATCCAACTATTTTCTTGCTGCTAATCCAGGTCAGGGTCATGGGCACTGAATATCTAGTAAGAACATGTTTTATTTTTTATCAACAGAAGGTCACTATTGGCCATCAATAAGGTATGATAAGATCATTGAGGCCTGAGTCTCAAAAAACCCTACAGGAAATCTACTGTCATCCGTCCTTTGAGATGGGAAGCTCATGACTCATTTGCGATTGATCTTTACGTACCTCAAGCAAGAAGTTTGTTTCTGAGCTGATGAATGTTGTGTAGAAAGAGGGAAGGGGAAAAATGGATTTGTTGTCAGCTGGAATTAAGTAGCGCCAGACCCTCCAATTAGCTATATTTCACATGTCAGTTTATATCAGTGAGACTGCAGCACTTGGTGTGATAACTCCGAGGGAGAAACTGAGAGAGAGGGGGAGAGAGAGAGAGAGAGACAGTGAGAGAGATACAGGGAGAGAGAGAGGAGGAACGGGCTGAAAGAGATAAAGAGATATAAATTTAGATAAGGACAGATAGATAGGCACATCGAAATAGGGACAGACATAGAGAGAGAAGGAGAGACAGATAAGGAGATAGAAAGAAAAGGGAATATGAAAGAAGTAGATGGGGAGAGACAGACAGAGAAAGAGAGAGAGAGAGACAGGCAGAAAGATGATTAAATAAGGGCAGTGGGAAAGACGAACTCTGTGGACCAGAGCTGCTGACGGAGGCTGCGGTTGTCTGTGGCAACATAGTGGCCCATGGGGGGCATGGGACTGTGTGCGGAACATGGTTTGACATAGAGGGATGACTGAACATGGTACCATCAGCACTGGGGAGACAGATGGGAGTGTGCTGTGTAAAGTATTGAAGATGTTTGTGGTGCCTCATTAATAACTGTGTATAAAGCAAAGCATCTATCTTTATCTGTGTCTCTCTCTGTGTCTCTCTCTCTCTCTCACACACACACACACACACACACACACACACATGCACAGATGCACACAGGCAAGTTATTAGTGCAGGAAATGTCTCCTCTTCCTTCTCCCCTCACACTCACACACACAAAGGTACACAAAGACATAGACAGACACACACACACACACACACACACACACAAACACACAAACACACATACACACACAGGCAGACATCATTCTTGCACAGTGGAACATACCCAGAAAATATCCAGAATCGAAAAGCCGGCCAACAATCTGTACATTAGTGGGGGGGGGGGGACCAACACTTTGGTTTGAACAGGTGTGCGTGGGCATGAGCGGTGCACCGAGCGCTGAAGCTGTTGAATAAGACAAGCATCTGACTGTCTCCTCTGGGTGCTGTTGGCTAGACCAGTGGATTCCAACAGGTGTGCCTTTGCACATTGGTGTGGATTTACATGTCTCGCAACTGGTGTAGGAACTGAGAGGCTGCTGCTTTGAAGCTGAGAGCGGTATTACAGTACAAACAGCATATCAGAACTACACTTACTTTACATGAAATAGACTGAGTAGGTAAATCTAGGTAAAAGCTATTTATTCAACCTGTAAAATCCACTTCAATCATTATGCGGAGAAGTAGATGATAAAAAGGTGACAGTTTAAAGTAATAATGTCCAACATTTTTATATAAATAAATGGCACTTTTGCTACTCTCTATCGTCAATTGATAACACTGATTCAACCAATACCTAGTTCAGTTACATTTGCTGGTCTAAACACTCACAGGAAGGTCTTTCCCAGAAAAATGGTTTACATTTCTGGCAGCAGCAATAGTGGTTTGCTTGCAAGAAATAGAAGAAGTGGCTAGTTATCATGAGCAGTGATAGCCACCATGGCTGAACAGACAAAGAAAACAGCGCCACCTACAGAAACTCAAACTTCATTGACAGAAAGGAAAAAGACAGAGAATCTTGTGGATATACTGTATATTACCTTAAAGATATATTGTTACACTTTGAGCAAAGGGAGATGTGGATTTTGCTAAAAGGTGGGGCAGCCCAGAATTAGGAACGTTCTTAAAATTTTGTACTCTCAGTAAAAAATTTTTGGTTAACTGCATGATAATGAGGCATAGATTTTGTGAGTAGTATAGTCCTAATATTTTGTACAAAGAATGTATAGCTACATGCATTGCTGAAACAGAGACAGCAACCTGGAGACTGGATGTCAAGTGCCAAATAGCAGTAATTACCTATAGGTAGAAACCTTTATGACATATTACTGCTGTTGCAAAAAAAACATAACTGCAATTTTGAAGTGTATTTTTTTCTATGGAAATTGACATTTTCAAGGTCATTTATGTGTTGAGCAAGTGTTGTAACCCTGCAGGTCTGTGAAACCTGTAAAAACTCCATGGGGTTCATTTAAACAGAGAGACGATGTTTTCACCCAACAGCGGCAATATTTTTCCTCATCTCCATGGATACAGTGAAATACAGCTCATCAACAATTCCCAGAAAATTGCGTTCTCATTAATCTATAGGAATACATGAGAGAGGTAATTACACAGTTCTTAAAGGGGAAAGGCGACACTGTCCTCTGCAGTTCCTTATCGTGCCAAGTGATTCATAGGTTTTAAATGGGCTTTTAAGCCAGATTAAAAACCTGATGCCCTCACTGTTAAATCAGCTAGCAATTTCAGAGAGTCACATTTATGAGATTGCCCATAAAACAGAAAGACCTCAAAGGAATACAAATGACTTTGATGAATCTATATCAGAATTGGTACGCCCTGTTAAAGTACACTTATTGGAAAGGCTGGATATTGCTTTGAAATGCAGCATTAGATAAGCAATGCATTCTCTGTTCTCATTTCTTATATTAGGGCATTATTCTTCCCAGCAGTTTGAAGAAAGATTTTTAAGCCTTAAGGCAGTTTTTTTCAAATTCAGATTTTTCAAAAGGTGGCGTAACTCAGTGTTAGGAAACGGTTCCTTGCATTTGGTACAGTCCATGAATGCTAATTTCAGCAACAGGAGAGCCGCATCAAGCCATAAGGTGACGATGGGCCACCTGTCTGGACTCAGTGCCTTGTGACCACATTGAGGCAGTAAAGGGTGTGAAGTCAAAATGGAGACGTGGCGAGCCAGTTGCACCCCATATAGAGGAAACATCAGGAAATTGTCGTTCTCTCCACCTGGGCACTGGCTTACCTCATATCTTTCACAGCATCCAGCCCTCCAGTGGTCAGAATAGTAAAATTGATTGGCCTGCTTGCACTATAAGAGTAACAGTCACTTTGGGATTCACTTTACTAAGGAAAATCCAACTCACTACGCCCCCAAGTCCAAATTGATTATAAAACTGCATTCTGCTGACACCGACACATCTGTGAGTTTGAATGTGTGTGTGTGTGTGTGTGTGTGTGTGTGTGTGTGTGTGTGTGTGTGTGAGAGAGAGAGAGAGAGAGACAGAAAGAGAGCATTTGAAGATGATTGAAGCTATAACTGAAATTGCATTAATACCATAGTAGCATAAAGCTCCACTTCACTCTGATTCAATTGCATTCTCTTGATGTTAATGCTATAGGGGCGCAGCAGTATAGGGGAAAAAACATTCACATAATACATCGCCCTGCATCAAAATGATGTACTTGGACTTGATTGTAGCACTGAACTGGTAAATGTTTTGTTCACGCGAAGCCTATTCAACTGAAAATCCACTATAACAACATATTGCACATGCATACTTAAACTCATTACTTTGACTAGAATTTTCAACACAATTGAGCCTCACTTAAAGCTAGCCACAAAAGACCACAAAAGCACCAATGTTGAACAGTTAATTGTTGAGTGACTTAATATAGAGGCAAAGTCTGACGTCATTGTTAGTAAAGTTAGCATATCCACCATTCGCTGTGTATGAATGTATAAATGGGATTTTTGCCAAAAAATAGTCTGCTAAATAGAGGCTTGTTAGCTATAGGCTTATTATGTTTTGTTCCATAAATTAAAATACATCAACTAACATTACCTTTTGTGAATTTTCATCCTTCATTTACTTTTATATCAATTGTTGCTAGCAAAACACTAATTGTTTGGAAAAGGGGACTAGCCTAGCCTGTAGCTAGCAGCATCTGGAAAACACAACAATTGGAACAGAACTAACAACTAACAATAACAGGGCAACTATAACTATATATGAACAGCTATTATAACCATTTAATGCAATGCTATGAAAATCTTAATGTCTATCTATCTTAATGAGTTTGCTCTGGCAACAAAAAACGTGTGTAGACGAGAGGTAAAGGAAATCGCTCATGCAAAGCAATCGGCATCGGTGCCATTATCTATGATGAGATTCTATGATTCTCGTCTGCCTTAGGCAGTGAGATCTGACGTAAATATCAGATCAAGAGTAGAATCAGGAAGGACAGGGGAAAAGAAAATTACAGAAAAACATATGGGTTCACTCACAATGTGCATCTAAAAGTGGGAGTATTTGTTGTGTTCTTTCATCTTTCTATCTCATTTGATTTGAACTGCACTAGTTTACTTTTTAAGTCTTTTATCTTTTGTATCTCTTATCTGTACTTTTGCACTTTTTAATTGTAAATCTTTTACCTTTACTGTATTTTTATCACTCTGTAAAGCATTTCGTTCAGAAAAAGTGATATTAAAGGTAACTTAAAGAGCTAAATTCACAACGGTGATGCTAGTGGATGTACTTTAACCCCTGGAACAAAATGTATTATATGCTACCACATAGGTACCAACACAGTGCTTATTTTTGGCATTTTTCAAAAAGCCCATTCATATTTTCCATACAGACACCCCAAATGGCAGAGATACTAATCTATGGCTTACAAAGTGACACAAAATGATGACTTGCGGTTACGACCTCTATAGAATGTAGATATGTCTTGAGACTGGCCTTTTGTTTTCTGGTGGATTTTAAGCAAGTTAAAAAAAAAACATCTTCAGACATTAATGTGGCTTTGGATATTGATGGCTGCTGATCACTGACAGGCAGGTATTCAGCACTTTGGCTTTGGCCGGACTAATGCAATCCGCCACTCGCAAAGGATCAAATGGTGAAGAGGCGGTATTACCACTTAGGAGTGAGGTCACATTATCACACATGATCAGCCACATCACAGGGGCAAAAGAGGAGACAGGGGTAGGAGAGAGGAGGTCACTGAAGGTGCCTGCTCAACATGCACAGCGGGCAGCAGCCACCTCTGCAGACCTGTCACACCCATGGACCTCCGACTTACCCTGCGTACCTTCTGTCACACCTAGGAGTCAAACATTAACTGACAGCAGAGGTGGGAAGAGTCGTGAAATATTTTTATAGTGATAGTAGTAGTGATACGTTGTTTAAATCTCACTCAAGATGACTCAGAAAATTATTCTGCTAAAAATAAGAGCTCACAAAAAAACTCATTAAAGAAAAAATCCACCCTTGGATACTATTATGTATCTTGAGTCTGTGATGTTCAATGCATTCCAGGAGTTCTGTGTTATAATTTAGCTTGCTGTTGTACCCACTTTTCCTCAACCTGCCTCGTTTACCTCTTCAGTTAGTGATTTCATTTCCCAGAATACCTTTCAACAACCTCCAGAGAACGGTTATGAACTGTGGGTTTTACGCTTAGGTGGAGAGATAGCAATGGCGATAGCAGAGTAAAAAGTGAGAGTCGCGCCTCTTACTCAAAGCACAACATACAGTATCTTGTGGCTGCACTGCATTACTGTTAGCATTGCATTTATAATGAGGCGGTAAGATTGGTATCTCTTCTTCTACGATGGATTTCTCCCTGTATGTCCGTGAAACATCTGAGCGATTGACACCAAAACTTGCCATTTACTGCTGATGATGTTGAAATTTTTTCTGCTATCAAACTTCATTGTAGCTGCATTGGAAATATCTCAACCTGATGTCACATCATCTGCATTTGGCCACTTATCAACAGGAATATGAAAAATACACTACCAAAGAACAGAATGCCCCAAAATTATAAAATAGCCTACATCACCAATGGCACCAATGGCTGTTTTTTAACAATGTTAAGGTGTTTTAGAGTGGATTTTTCCTTTAACTCTGATGTGAATTTCCTTTTGACTTTGTACGTGTTCCAAATGTTTTTTTCTACGAAGAATTTACAGTGTTGGTATGGCACTCGCAAAATAACTTGATGTCTCATTATCAGCTCCAGGCTGATAATATAAACCACACAAAGCATGCATTATTAATGCTTCACACAGTTTTAGTTGTTTCCCTTACAGGACTAAGGCCAACAGTTTGTAAGAAGCCTTGCTCATGGGTAATTCAGCCGTAGTTGTTGAGGGAGGGGAGAGCGTTTTTCATTCAGTTTCCTTGCCCAGATTTTCCCAGCTGGTCCATAACTACTATCAGGCTGATGTAAGTTCAAAATAGGGCCTTTGGAATAAATACAACTCCAAATGATATTATACTCTATGTATATCATACTCTGTAAATTGTTCTTTGTTCATATTGGTTTGGCTTATCGTGATGAGTTTATCCACCATTTTGTTTACCACTGCATCACCGCTGATATGTATCCTGTGTATCTTCTGCATACCTTAAATGTCAACTTCCCTATGGATTTTCAAGCTCTGTTAACAGAGACAAATCCATGCAGACAGATATGCAACCATGACAGATGAATACAGTTTTTAATCCTTACACCCATAATCCACATACAGAGCGGTGCAGGGAGTCAGTGATATCTCAATTCCCCTCTAAGGCATGTATAATCATTACTGTCTATGGCTCTGTCCCCAATACATTTTTCAGAGGAAATTATTTTGTGTTTCCTATTTTACAAGCCCCTAGTGTGTCCACCACCTGCCAACTCCATCACCTTGCCCAAGGGTTGAGGGTGGTCTGGGACTTCCCGTATAATCATTTTCTCTGACTTTGATAATTTTACAGAATATGACAAAAAAGTGAAAATTACATTTAAAATTTGCATCCTGTGGTTAATGTATGATTTTGGCATCAAGGTATTTTTTTTCTTAATCTTCATCTCTTGGCTTGGTTTTGATCATAAGCACAAAATTTCTGTCAGATTGTTTTTTATAAATGAGACCCTTTGTCTGTGTGTCTTGTCTGGTATGTGTTCCTGTATAACTCAATGGATAAAGTGGGTTTTGATTCCCACTGCGGCCACCCATGCTGGAAATGTTTACTCCCGTGGTACTGTAGGTTGTAGCGGAAGAAAGCGACAGCCAGATGGTATGTGTCACTGTTCTCTTCAGTCGGTGAAAGCAGGGGGTACTCAAATACGTATCATATTTCCAAACCACCCATAGAGCCACTATCAAGCTTTACAGAGATAATGAGTGCAGGAGAATGAGGAAGTGTTACAAACAAAGACGGAGCGGGAGGGCAGGGGGAGGGCGAGAAAGGAGAGAGAGGAGAGGAGGGTGGGGGGGGGGGACGTCTGTTGAGAAGGTCATGCTATAAAACATGTCTCCTCGCATTTAGACCTCGTTCTGGCAATCTGCGCGCAAATGCCACAGACCGGAATATTATGGGCTAACAAGTTGACAGGGAGCCATCCATCTACACAGCCTTGGGTGAGCTGCTGAGAGAGCCAGTCTTGGTGACGACGGGTCTCAAACAAATAAGCCTAAAACCTGAAATGTCACTGTCTAATGCCCTCAACAGATGTCAAGCTTTTTGAGTACACACTGCAGATCCCGGTGTTTGTGTACCCAGGCCCACAGAGCGTGTTACACCAATAGTTGGGAGCAGGCTAATGGTGAGAAAATTGAGCTGGTGAGCGGCCGGTGAATTGAAAGGCTGACTGGGACAATCTGGGCTCGGCAACTAGATGAGACACACTCTCAGTAATTACCTCTGACGTGCCCTTGAGCAAGGCTCTTAACCTGCAATTGCTGCAGTGAAACAACTTTGCAGTCCACAGTGGGAGTGCTGGGCAGCTCCCATGGGTGGTAGTGTTTGTAACCCTCATTCCCTGGAAACTTCTCTCCCAGGCTAATGCTATAAATAAGAATGTGTTCATAGTCCTGCTAGTCAATTTACCTGCTTAATAAGAGGGTTAAAAATAGTTTACTTTATCCTTTGTAGGTTGAGCAAGTTTCATGAAGCCAATTTCATTGCACGATTTCAAAAATGAGTATTTACTGTCACTTGAGAAATTAGGTTGTTTTTCTTAATTCCTAGAAATGACGTTTTGCTCACATGGGACCTATTGCTGCTGATTACAGGGAGTGTGGAAATTATAAAGATACACAGGACATCTGGGCATTTGCAGGGTAAAGCTAAATCACTACTGTTGCTACTGAATGCCTGTCAGCATTACATAGATAATAATTCTTACATTTTCAGTCTGTTGACAGTGGAGACAAACAAAATATGTAAAAGTCAACATGGCTGACATCGTGATAGGCTGAGAAAAACACAAAAATGTTAAAGTTTAGTTAACTGATAATCATTTGTATGAGAATCTGTGTGTACCCATCATCCTGTTACGCCCCCGCCTCTCCTTGCATATCAGTAGGGAGTGTAGAGAAATATAGTAGCTGTGTATGTTTCCCTGGGCTGTATAGATAACAGGCTGAGCTAAATGGGGGGAAAAATACACACTTGATGAAAGATTCCCATCCAAACCACATACATCATGTTTACATGTGGGTGCATCAACTCTAATCATCTATTTTTTTTGTCATGATGGTGCCTTTCAGATATTTACTGTTTCTACTACCTATAGATTCTAATAGGATAGGAACTAATAACATTGTAATCCTATCAGGCATAAAGGAAGATTAGGCGATGCTAACTAGCAAGATACCCAGACGGCACGTATCTACCGTTACTTTGCTTTCGTCGTGCTGGTATTGTGCAGAAGAAGAAGCTAGAGGCTGTATCTAAGAACAGTGGAGTCGAAGGGGCTCTGTCGAGTCCACTTACCTCTCATTTTCAGTCTGTGTAATTACACCTGAAATTGGGGGAGCCAAGAACACCTCCAGTCTGACTCCAATTTCTCCACAGGCCCTAACATGTGCACACACTGACACACACATGGATAAGTTCTGTCACACACACACACACACACACACACATTCACACTGAAATAGACTTTCTTTCTTTGCATTTTGTCTCCCCTCTCCCTTCCTCCTCCTCCCCCTCTCCTTTTCTATTTCCCGTGACCCCCTCTGTATCTATTAGGTGTGACAGTCCATTCTGCTTTTTAATCACCTCTCTCAGCTTTGTCCTTCTGGAGCCAAATAACTTCATAGATGACGGTCATAAAACCCATATTCCCTGTCAAGGATTGCAGGCGCAAACGCAAACACAAATTCATGGTCTTGGAGTCCACATGTATCTATCACCTGCCGTATCTGTAACGTTGTTTCTACCTCTCAGATGCAGAGAGGTGAGCAGCACCCATAATGTTTATCTTCCTCATGCAAAATCCTGATTGACGGATTGAAGTCATTAGATGTTTGAATTCAGTCAAATGAAATACATTATACCAACATGCAGTACATTCAGAACGGTTGAACAATGAGATGAGACTTATTTCCACTGTTGTACTTGAATTGTTTTGGCAGGCAAGAAGGCATACCATGTTTAATCAATCTTCAATAGCACGTACATGCGTGTGAAAAACATGACATATTGGTTTGCAACATGTTAAAAAAGGAAAAAGAAGGCATAATAACCAGCACACAACATGCGAGTGATCAGTCATGTGAAAATCATAACATATTGGTACGGGTTAAAAAAGCGGGTTAAAAAAGGAATAAGAGTTAAGACTCAAACACAACATGCATCACATGAGAATATCTTGGCAGACAACTGACAATAGGTCCCATTCATCCACTGCAGACACTGGCCTCTTAACCTGGGTCACATGTACTGTATGTGCAACATGACAATCATATCATGCGCTCAAACGCTGTGTTCTTTTGACTCGACTGCATGTCTGACACAAGCCACTGATGCAGAATGGCAGATACGGACAGTTTTCAGTGTGAAGCGTCTCTGGCGGTGCGATGGCGAGTCAAATGTACGCATTCAAGTCTCAATCTCAGAGCAACCTCCGCCAGTGACACCTGCAGGCAGCCGCCACGGACGGCCGTTCGCGCGCTCTGTCATGTTGCGTCGGGTGAAATCACTCTCATCTCACTGAGGGGAATGTCTTTGCCTGTCCTTGGAGGAGAGCAGTCAGGGATGGAGGGAGGCGGGCAGAGGGTGGTGTGTTGATGTGGGAGTAGCTGAAGGGATTTCGACGCTGGGAGGGGGCCGGGCCGGGCCGGGCCGGGCTGGGCTTCGGGGACTGCAGGCATTTGTATTCCCCTCTCATCTGTGACGGGGTGGGGAAAGGTGGGCAGACACAGGAGCGAAGCACAGCGGGGCTTTGGCAGCACTGTGGCAGAGGGGCAGGAATCAAAGACGCAACGCTATGAGATCTTAGCATCACGCCGCACAGTTTGGCCTCTGTGGGTGTGCAAAGATGCTGAAATAAACAATGTGATGCTACACTCAGAGAGATGCAGCTATGTGAAAAAGAAGGAACAGGAGAACCATGCTAGAGACATTCATCCTTCTCCCAGATTCCCATGCAAACCAGATATTTTTTGCTATTTTTAAACATCTCTTTTTTATATCTTTGTTAGGTTGCCATAATGTTAATGTGTCTGGCTACTGTGTTAATCCTGTCTGCTCAAACTGTAAAATAGTAAGAATTAATAACTTAGTAGTGTTAACAGGCACTAAGAGAGGCTGTTAGCATCACTATCAGGTTACTGTACCTACCCTGCCTGTACCCAGAGGACCTGTGTGTATCTATATCTCACAATCACTGTTTTCTCTGGCAGCATAAATGCTGGTGTGTGCAAAGATGTGTCATGTAAGTATGTATGTACTGTATGTGTGTGTATGTGTGTGTGTGAGGGTGTATCTTGCTCCCTTTGATTTGTTTTCAAGGAAATGTGATCAGTGACATTGTGTAAATAATCCATACACCTCAGCTAGATTTAACAGAACCGTGTTCTAAATAACAGGGAGCACTTCCCGTTCTATTTTCATGATCAATAAATTCCCTGCAGATTCAGAGATTCATGTCTATGTATCAACCCATTTAGCTGATGATCTTTATCAGCATGACTCAAAAATCAATACACTAATAGACACCCACTATACCCAACCAAGTTTACCAAAATGGCTGTTTGACCCAGACAGCTGGTCATTTCTGATGGCCCCTACAGACACATACACTTATCCATGAGTGATGAATAAGACCTAACCCTAAAATGAGACATGGACAGTGTAAATAATCCCAAAGATAGATTATTGATCTGCTGCAGAGCTCTCTAAGTGCCTCAAAAAGCCCCTCTGACATCATATATCATTTTACCATTAGTAAACATAATAGCTGTTCCTGAGTGTGCAGTTTTCGCTGCAAAACACATACAAACACACACTCACACACATGCGTGCATACATGGACAGATACACATGCACATGACAGCACGCACACACACACACACACACACACACAGAAGGAAGATTCTGCTGAATCCTTGTCAATGTAGGAGTTGTTAGCTGAGCAGGATACAGGGTGCAATGGCTGCTGCAGACAGCTAACATGATGAAAGATGATGGCTAGTGTGTAAGGATGAGTGGAGCAGTGGAGCATCTTTCAGTGCCTTTAAAGGAATCATTCCTTCGATGGCTGATGGCCGATGGCAATGTGTGTCGCCCAATGGCTGTAGTGGTGCAGGGCCGTTACAGGTCAGCTGAACTTCTAAATCAGCACTGTTCCTTTTCTAATGTTGTAAAGTTGGACCAAGTTTTGCTTCAAATGCGCCTGTTGCACATCACAACCAAACACTGACAATGATCTGAAATGATAGAAAACAGTGGGAACATGTATGCTCACACTCTAGTGTCACTATGATTGCAACCAAAGACCCCACTTATACCTGGTGTTAAAATGCAGTCTGTATCTGGATATCCTATCTGGATAGGGGAAAAATACATGTTAAAGCAAGATGTGAATGCACACAGCATGCATTATGGTCAGAATGTGATGGGATCTGCCAGACCTCCTGGTAGATCCAAGAGTCATAGAGGATAACCTCTTCCTCAGCAAAGAAAAAATAACTACAGCTTGACCCTACAGGTTGAACCTGTTTGTTTTTGACAACAGACAGACTTGGACAGAATGCATACAACCAGAACACATATGAATACCAGGTGTAAATGCAAGGGCGTGATCACATCACATTTTAATAGGTGTAAAAGGTTGAGGACACATTTGACATTGATGTTCATGTGTTTAAGTGTGGGGACATGGATGTGTGTGCATGGGTGTGCATGCATGTATAGGTGTTCGTGTGTGTGTGCATGTGTGCGTGTGTGCGGGTCTGTATACATCAGTAAATTGTTTTTTGCTTGTGTGGGCCTGCATGTGTACATGTGAGTGTGTTGCCTGTGGAAATTGTGCACTTGAATTTGCATGCATGTGTGTGCATACATGCACTTTGATGAAGGCGGTGGATCAGAAAGCCAGCAGCCTGTCTGGAGCCGCCCTGACCTCTGTGATGCTCTGTCAGACGACTGATCAGACCAGGGCAGGAAGGTGAGAACAGTGGGTGCGCTGGAGACACACACAAGTGGCTTATTAGCATGAAGACACACACAAGCACACAGATGCATACAGAAGCGAACACACAGTGATACTTAACCAGACACAAATACACGCTCAATCACACACACTCAAATACACACACACGTTATTGTTAGAGAAGGGGGAGAGAGACAGAGAGAGGGCGAGCAAGTGTCCATTTCCCCGCCTGGTTCTCAGTGCCGGGAAGCGTTTTATCTAATGAGCGTTCCAAAGAAAATGACCGTGCCTTTATAATAGTTTATGATTGAACCCTTTTGTCAGGGCAGCTCGATATAACTCACGATTTATCCTTTTATATCATTTAGTTCAATTAAATATATTGTGAGTGGACAGCTCCCCTGAGGCTCGGTTTTATCACCGGGCGTTAATTATGCTCACTCGGACGGGACATGGCTTACGTCCATCGGAGAGAATGATAAAATGTAGCTCGGCACAGGAAGACTGTGTAAAATGACTCATGGAGAATAGGCTCTTTCTTGTAATGGCCAGTGTATGAATTGGTCATATTGGGCTGCTCCACTCCTACAGGTTACTGTCTGTCTGCAGCAGTATTAGCAGTAGCAGCACTTCATCTCTTTTGGGGAAATGTGTCACTGCTGTACAACTAAACTGTAAAACAACAGAAGAGACACCACTGACACACTGTGCATACTGAAAAAAATGTCCACGTTTTTTCAAGTTTTTTAAGTTATATTTTTTTCTTATTTTTCTTAAAGGATAAGGCTGGTGTTTTTTTTAATGCATTGCTTACTGTCAACAAATCCTATGAAAATAACAAAATCAACAATGCGTTTGCTCTACTCCCGTTACTTTCTGACTTCCCACGTACCGTTTTTAGCCGTCAACCCAGAAGTCTTTGGCTCCAATTGTAAGCTAAAAACCTTGAAATACAGCTCACAAAGACATAGTTTCAATTTTAAAAATCGCTAACTGTTACCACGAAAAGTCAGACTGTTCTAGTTATTACCAAATCAAATTCAAATGGGAACAAATTCTTCATTACGCCGGGGACTATTTTCGGTGCTACAGAACTACTTTCCTGAGATCGCAAAGTGTTTAGTTGTTTGTGGAAAAAGTCGGCTGGCCTGGTGCATAGTGATGATGAAATATGCTGCCCAGAGCAACGGCATGGCTCTTTGACGTGTTTTTAATCGTTTTTTTTTTAATACAATGGAGTTCTATGGCTGCTGGGACATTTCTTCATTGGGAAAAATCATTGCTGATTTTGTTATTTTCATAGGATTTGTTGACAGTAAGCAATGCATTAAAAAACACCAGCCTTATCCTTTAAAACAAGTGAAAAATTTCACTCCAATGTAGATTCAATTCATCTCGGAACAATTGGTTATAGCCTCATAGCAGTGGGTACAAATAACAATTTTTAGTACAATAAACCTCTCTCTCTCTCTCTCTCTCCCTCTCTCTCTCTCAGACTTACTGTGCGGTTACAGACAGCTCTCTCTCTAGGGAGGAGCTGTCAGAGAGATTGCATCCTGCGGGGAAACAGAAAGGTGTGCACCACTCCATTTGAAACTCTATTTCTGACATGCTAAAGTCACTCAACACACATGCTGTGTAATTGCCTGTCTTTGTGGATCGCTGCTGCGTTAAATGTTCTCCAAATGCATTCTTGAGGGTTCTTAGGGGTATAATGCAGCGTTGGGATAATGTAGCCACTTTTGAGCATCGGGAAAGTCTTATTTTTTCAACCTTTATTTATCCAGGGAAATAGAACTGTCACTCACTCATGGAAGCTGCCCAGTACAACCACAGTCTTCCACTGTTGGCACTGTGCAGCTCCACTGAAGTAACTGGGGGATCTTGACGGAAGTTTTTGAGCGAGAGGAGAGTGTTACTTGTTCATTGGCCCCACACAGATTTTCCCAGTCAGTCCTGGATTCCAAATGGGCAAACCTCTGGTCACAAACTCAATTCTTTAACCATTAGGCTTTACTTCCACCCAAATTAATCAAATTAACTTAATCCTTTGGAGAAAAAAAAAGAAACATTTAAGCCCATTTTCACTTTTCAGATGAAAGCTGTTTTTGAATGTCTTTATCTGGACACTGCATAAGAATGTTTTGTGCATTTATAGTTTAAGAAAGCACCCATTGTGTACTTTCATGAGGTGTATAACATTCAAGTAATATGTCTTCACTATACATCTGCAGGTATTGAAAGTGGGCTTTTACTTTTCAGTATTTCATACTCTAAGGTTGTTACAATTGGACACATTTTACCAAGCCCTTGTGAGATCCAGGGATGTTTGGGTACATCAATGTCATTACCACTTTTTTTTTTACTTTGTATTGCTTCAATGAGAGCGTTTATAAACTGCACATAAGTCTGTATGAGCTACCAGACCTGTTCATCACCATGGTTGTCAGAAACACACATGTGAGGCTGTGGACTCCCTCCACAGCGCTGAGAGTGCGGTGGAAAATGCCAGGCTTTCAGACGGCTGCTATCAGTGTAACAGGCCTAGAATTACAGCTGCTTGGAGACAGTACTCAGAGGGAAGGGGAAGTGCAAGACAACTGCCTGGAGCTCTCGCAGCTTTGCAGCACATAAAGATACATCTAATAAACTGCTGCTGGTTATATGGCTGAGGTGGCTGTTTCCCAGAGAAAACAAGTTCGGGTCTTTGTATTGAAAATCTATGTTTGTGCGGTGTATGCTGTGTCATCAGGTTAAAGGACTCGTTGATTTATACAGTCGTGTAGTGGTAACTGAGGATACATACATACTGTAGGGCCTATTTGGTGGACACATCTTTCCGAATGGATAACGGTAACTGAGTGTATACATTTTTAGGATAGGAACCCCCCAGAGGGAAACAAACCAGCCAACCACCATACTCTATAGGCAGACCAAGAGGTAGGTATACTCTGTACAGCTGTAAAATGTGCAGATTATTTTTCCCCCACAATATTTCCATGTCTCTCTCTTCGACAGTAAAATTTTACAAACCTCTTTTCCCTCGAGTTGAAGGTTTTTGTTTTTATTGGCTTTTTTTTTTAGACTCAGCGCTCAGTAGCTACTACTATGTGTCTCTTTCATCCTGTTACTGAACCATAGTAGCTGAGGAAATGTGCTTCGGACAGTATGGGTCAACAGTATGGGTCAACAGTTTGAACAGGTCAGTGCGTCTGGATTGCAGTGTTTGACACTGGCTGCCTGCTCCATCTCACAATCCCATGCAAATAAGACCTTTTTAAGCTCACACTAGGGATGAACCACAGTACAGTTTCCTCCAAAGTGAGATGAGTCTCACTTCTGGATGTGTTGAATATCATTACATCATTTTGACATTCCCCAAGAGGGAAATTCATCTTTTTGCCTGTCACCCTCCACAGAGATGTCAGAGCGCGGGGTCAGCTGCAACCTATGCAATATTTCAGCAATACTTTGAGCTTCTTTTCTCCTTGAAAATATTCTCATTTACAAGCCCGTTAGTCCTAACAGGCTCCTCCTCAGAAGGAGGGGTGTGAGCACTGCTGCTTAATTGAGCAGGACTATTGAGATCACCTATCTACTGTTCGTGCCACAAGATAAAGAGTTTAGCTCGTGGTATGTGCGTAATGAGGCTGTGCTTATGCCGCCAGTGGCAAGTCGTCAGCCACTGAGCAGCTTGGACACCCCCCTGTCTCCTGCATTACACCTCACACATCCATCATCCTCAGCGTGTAATCATCCCTCTGAAAACGCCACTTCTATGGAGTCTTAGGGATCCGCTCCTGTGCATTGACAAACCCGCGAGGAAATTACTTATTTATCATTCACAGCTCGGTGATTGTCGAGCACTGACTGTCTCGCCCGTTCTGGAAAAGGAGGTCTCAAAACTCCTTTTTCTGCTCAATTCTATTCATTTTTTTCCCCTCAGAACATAAAACGAAGATGAGAAGCCCATTGCCTTGTGATAATTTCCCTGGGGTGAGGCCCATTGAGTGCTACTGAGCTGTGTCTAATTTGTCTGGGAAGGTGTTCGAGAGGTACTCAAGAATGCTGGATGTTCATGTTTAGTGGCATGTGAAACCTCAACGCAAACGCTTTCAGCAGCTACAATTCTCCACTACTGAGCCATTGTTTTTGTGTAAATAGTAAACTGGTTACATCTCCCACTGCTCAACAAACTCCAAAGGTGTACTAATGATAGTTATTATGCACCTGGATGGTGAATAAATGTTTTCATACACTTCAAAAAGAAAATGAAGACTGCAGTGGGCTGCAGTGTTTTGGTCTGTCTAAAGGGGAGTTTACCAAAAAAGTTACACTAACAGCCACAATGAATTTGCAATCAATATGCAATTAGAAGACAAACAAGTTATTGATATATACTAAAGATTCAAGAGAGCTAGCCAACCAGGACATTAAAACACAAGCCAGAGATCAATATATAATTAATAAGATCACAGAGCGGAGTAAGCAATACCTGGTCCACGAACCGGCCACTCACACATTTTGATATTTCAGACAATCACAAATAAAAAAAGTTAGGTTCTATCACAGTGCATAGTCATAGATGGAACCAGAGTATTGAAAAATAAGAAAAATCTTTACTTTGGGTGTTCCCTTTCCCAGCAAGCATTTGACAAACCGCAGCTGGCAAGAGGTGGCCAAGTTCAATTTCAACCCAAGCAAGCCCAAAATTTTCACAATAAGATATTATGACACTGTAAAGATTCATATCAAAACAGTTTTGGAAACTGTTTTGAACTGCTATTAGAGAGATATTTATCTCTCAATTTCACAAAATTATGCAGTTAGCAGCTACGGACGGCGTCTCAACTTTCATTTTGGCAGTACTTAGGAGTATTTTTTAACATGGAATTGCAAAGCTGGTGCAGGCCAGCAGCTCAACATTTATTCAACACTAAAATGTTTGCTGAGTTCGGTGTCTGAAACATAGTACAGCATTTTAAGTGTCATTTTGGCAATTTATTATAAAGTGGACCCACAGTGATGAAAATCTCTAGCTATGGGTGGGCACTTTATGTCTAATCCCGAGAGCCTCTAGTCTCTAGACAAAGAAACGCAGTACAATTCTATGGAAAATATCACTTTGGAAGTTTGGAAGTGGCACTCTCCCCATCCTGTCAAATCCTTTCCCATCTATGTTCTCTGCCTTCAATTGCTTCCCGTCAGTCTGTATCTTTGTATGGGGAGAATGGGGGAGGGACGCCTCCTACCTTCGCTGCCGAATATTCCGTTTATCAGTCTGCATTTTACCACACAGGAATTGTAAGAGGGAAATAGGCTGGCATTAGGGTGGAAAGATATCAGTCAAGAAGGTATTGAGGGTGTACTCGTCACCAATTTTGGCTCAGCCACGGCACAAAAACCCCAATCAGCCCACTCTCGGTTATGACACATGCACAGCCAGTCACTGCTGATGCATTAGCATGACAATGACAGCAGCACAAGAGCCCGCTGGGTCACATTTCTCATCTTCTACAGCTCCCAAAAATTGCAGCACAGAGCATTTCAGGGAGAGACGCCCCTGAGAGTTTCTCTAGCTCTCTGCAGCCCCACCAAGAAACAAAATTCCCCCTCTATATCGCTCAGAGCCAGGCTTACCATCTCGCAAAGACTGATGCTAATAGGTTGCTTTGAGACTGCCTGTTAAGATTGCCAAATTCACCTAATCATACGCCAGCCACAGTTTACCTGCACAGTTGGAGACTTAAGCTGTCAGAGAAATACATTAGAACAAATTAAAATGGAAAGAAAATGAGATGTGGAGGGGGTTGAATCTTCCAATCACAGTGTATCCCTCCAGCAAGGCAATCAATATGAATCTAACCGTTGGCAATTCTCACTTTGGTAATTGCGCTTCAGAATAATGAAATCGCATTCAAGGTGGAGCATGACCGACATAATGATCATTTTGTTGATATGAGAACAGGAGGTAGAGAATGAGGAAAAAACAAGAGATGGAGATGATTACTGCTGTTGGGTGAAAACCTTGTATCTCCAAAACATGAAACTTTTCAAAAACTAAGAAAAACAGCCCTAGTTTCAGACACATGATGATGCATTTTTTTTTTTTATTTTGGATGGGTTTTGAGAGAGTTTCATAAGCCCAAGGACTATAACGTGATCCTTCAATTAATGTAAAAACATAACAATCACCAAGATCGAAGCAGCAAGGTTTTCACCCGACAACAGCGTTATTCAGATCCATCTAGTCCATTAGCAGGCTTCTGAGGATTCGCAATGCTGTGACCCCCATATGGTGTGCAAATATGGCCGTGCATACCAGCAGTGCATTATAGAGGGAGGGTGAGGAGGCAGAACAGAGCTGGCTGTAAACTTTCATTTGTCAGAGGCTATTGACTGTGTCACACTGAGTGAAGAGGCAGGCTTGTGAGCCATGCTGCTGCGATCCATCACAGTCACAACTCACAGAGCCACAGCTACCGGCACCACAGGGGGTGAATAGGACATGACATAAACATTCTCAGCAAAACACACTCTAGACAGATGGGATGCCTAGATAGTGGCTTAATTACCTCCATGTCTGCCCTCTCACCAGACATGGACACACACTCACTTCCGTAACTATGATGTTAAAGCAACTGTCATACCTGCATACTTAGACTTGTATAGTATACAAAATAGTAGAAACACTTTCTTCATACTGAGTATATCTCAGTTGTCTAAAGGATTAAAAGTCCTTCTTTTACCTTTGTCCCACCCCCCCCGCATCTAGATTTCAGTCTATTTCACAGTCTGAGCAAGTGTTTCTGATATTTTGTACATTTATTCAGTGTGCATCACCGCTGATTTATGTAGTCCAAAGCCACAAGGATAAATAAATTTACAGCCTATCCATCTAATGTCCTATTGTTACCGCCATTTTAGAAATTGCACATCGGCATTAGAAGGGAGAAGTGTTTATGCCCTGTCTGTGACTTGCCCCTTTGTTTACACTGTCAAGCCCATTCATCACTCAGTATTTTCACCAAGGGTGTGCTGTGCATATCTTAAGCACCGCAGCCGTGCATTTGAGTTCCAGTCAATAGCCATAACAGCCCATAAAACTGGGTGACATACTTAGCAGGGTTCAATAGGTAACATGTCAACTTCAGTGCTTCGCTTGCCAGAAAAGGCAAATTCTCAGCATCCACCGAGTGACAGACGAATCAGTAAAATAAGGCCAGAAGGGAAAGTTTGGGAGGCTTCAGAGATGCATCTGCTGAATAATTGACGAGGCTGTAAGTTTCGCGGTTACATGCCGTCAGAAGTGCAAAGAGAGAAAAAAAAAAAGAGTCCAGCAGCGAGATGTGATTGGATCAGAGGACCGCCCAGAGCTGAGACCGCCACCGGGAGAGGAGGAGACGTCGCAGAGGGAGGGTCAAACTCGGCCAACATCAAACACCTAAATGGAGATGCGTCCCTTCAGTGAGCCAGTCTGCACATACTGTATATACCCTGCAATAACAGTATTTCATGATTTGTACATGAGTATGATGAACGATCTTGGGGTATCAGAGAGATGTCTTGAATAATGCCCTAGAAAACTAGGCCAGCTCAGCCGGTAGCCTGGGTCTGTTTGGTAGGTCTGACATGTCCTTCAAAAAGCAAATAATCTGAGCGATTTTAGGTTGCAAGGGCTCCAGTCCATATTGACTGAAGGAGATTTTACGAGCAAGAAGAAAAGAAAGAATCTCACAGGTTATGTTGTTGATTTTATTATCAGGGGGTATTGTCAGGCTTTACACATTAAAGAGAAACACTGGAATATGATTAATCACCGCCGGCATAGCAGAGTTTAAATATAGACCTTATTATCAACTGAACTAGCTGCAGTATTCCTTGATAAGACACTGGTCAAGCAGGACAGAGTAAGGTTTGGACACCTTGAACAGTGATGGTACGATCTTAGGAACACAGACTGAATCACTCTTTTCATACAGAAAGCAGTGTGAAATACTTAGGAGAAGTAAGGGCCACCAATAAATCACAATATTTAATTATTGAGAACCTTCTCCTTTATTCCGTAAGTAGCAGTGGGCAACCACAACAAGCAAAAGGCCATCTCTGCTGCAGGAAACATGAAATAATAAGAAGGGTTTTTTTACTCACAAAATCAGGGTCAATGCTTAGAAGGGACACATGTATCACAATAAGGTATTTAATTTTTTTAGTGCAGCAGCAGGTACTCAAAAAAATACAAAACTAGGGCACAAACACAGATGGAAAGGGATCCCAAACCAAAATGACCCCCAAGCACCACTGTACAGCAATATTTATGGAAAACCACTTGAGCATGGTGTCAGAAGCTGTAAAAATAAACCAAGACTGTTGTATTTGAACCAATCAACTCTCAGTGGGGCACAAATTGTGTTGTTCGAGTGAATTCCTTGGCCAGGTGGAAACCGCCATTCCACGAAGAAGACACATGTAAAGTTCACCTAGACAGAGGTCGAGCTTCACTACACTGCAATACACTGCACCTGTTTCCACTGTCGCCATCACAGTCTGTAATAAAACAGTGAATATACTTTTAGCTCATATCTATGCACACCTGCATCCGGGGGTGGGGTGGGGGTGGGGGGACAGGGACCACACACATAAATCAGATTAGTAATCTGTCCTTGTCCTCCTTCACAGTGGAGGTGCCCATTAATACTTCATTTCATCTCTGCAGTGCCGGGCCTTTCTGGAACAACCGCGGGTGACAGCCGCTGTGTTGCTGGATGAGTGGCAAAAGGAGCTTGCTTTCAAGATCATGGCCTGCACTCCCCCTGCATCTTTGATTGACAGGCATGGGAAAGCAAACAAAGCAGCGCAATCAGATTGAAGGAAGGGGGAGGATTGATCGACACACACAGGCTCAAATACAAGGACTGGAACCCCACAGGAGCACACTGTTACACTGCTTTATTAGGAAAACAGTGGGCAAAATATTACAAAGCACTCTAACCTCTCCTGTGTATGTTTTGCCCTGTGTTGATACCATGGATGTATATTAATATATTATATTCATATTAACTTCCTCCATTGGCTTAGGTGATGCATGAGGAGACATGAATGCTGAGAGTCCAAAATGTCAAGCACGCCAACTTTCAATGAAATAGACTGAGCGGATGAATCAAGGTGAAAGCTATGAAAAGCCATTGATTTTACGTGTTATATCCACTTTAGTCATGAAGCGGAGGTGTAGATGAAGGGGAGAAGACAGGTTAATGAGGGGTTTTTAAGCCTTGAGACAACTTAGACTGCAAGCTTGTGTGCTAGAGGATGAAAGTCAATATTGGTTTGGTGGTTGTAATGTTTCAGAGTGTAGCAAACAGTGTACAGTGTATAGTGTACCAACAGATGTCTCAGTTCACATGCTACACTACTCTGTAAATTATCAATCTGTACCATTGCAGGCCAGATAACAGGCTACTGAGAGCGATCTAAATATGAGCATTTTTTTCGAAATTGACCAGACTGGCTCAATACAGTTTTCAATTTTGAAGCTACATTGGAGATACAGAGGGAAAATGTATCCTTTATTCATCCAGTTTATCCTTTATTTATCAAGGAAGCTTTGTTGTGCATGCTTGCTCTTTTTCATCACTGCCTTGCTTCATATTCATACTGTTACCACTGTCACATTCACAGTGGAGCAGCTGTAGAGTGCAACCACAGGCTTCTACTGTCCACTTGAGCAATTGGATGTCGATTGTTTGAGGACCTTGATGGTAGTTGTTGAGAGACAACAACAACAACAACACCCAGATTTTCCTGTGCAATCTGATTTGGATTCAAACCGGTGACTTGCTGATTACAAACCTGCTTCTCAACAAATTTTGCTGCTACATTTGAAATACAGAAAAAAAAACATCTCATCTGTCATTGTGGACAATCACCATGCAAAGCACATTAGGATACTGGGCAGGGCCTTTGCAGCTTTGACTTTGAATGACCGGCAACTGCTTAAATTACTTAAGTGCGTTGCCATGGTTTTAGTATGCAGTCAAGCCACTGGAGCGTGGACTGATATATGTTTACTAGACCAGGTATAAAAGTTTAGATGAATTATTGATGCGTTGAAAAGAGCACAGTTTGATACCACATCCAGGTGACATGCATGACTTGAATCTGAATTAGTGTAAAAAACAACAAAAAAAACAACAACCCAGGGTGCGAGGAAAACAGTTGTGAGCAGTGTAATGTGGGCATGAAAGAAAGAGAGAGGAAAAAGAGAGAGCAATAGAATGTGTGACAGAGAGAGAGAGAGAGAGAGAAGCCTGCTCTATAAATATGAGTCATTTCTATCTGCTGTGATTTCCTCCCTGACTTCAGATCCACTCACCTTCACGTCTCTTAAGCCACACGAGACGAGGCGGGGAACAACAGCCATAAACTTCACGCTGAATGGCACTGCCTATCTGTAACCATGTACTGGGGGAAATCAATACTGCATGACCATTGATTTTCAGTTTTTATCCATTTTTAAAGCAAACCCCATCCTCTGAACACATGTGGAGTGTAACATGGAGATTGTGGATAATTCATATACATTCAGGTGTTCCAGGAGCATTTCACACACATTATAAGAGTCTGTTCAGGAGTCAACACTGAAACCTCCATCAGCCATCGCATCAAGGTGATATCCAGCAATATGAGTTCTATTCCAAAATGCCATATTTTGAAAGAAAAATAACTGTCTGGAGATTAGCGTTTGATATTTTTTTAAATATACAGCAAATCTTCCAGTTTGTAAAGGTATCATTTTGTCAAACAATGAATTAAATCACCTAAAATCACATGTTTTTTCTGAATCAACCGTCTATTTTTTTTTTTCAAATGGTGGATATCTCATTTTGAATCAAACTCTTCATACATACAGTATATACAAAGATACAACTTGAATGAAGATACACATCTGCCTGGTTGGTGTCACAATGATGTACAAGATATTTTACAGTCTCAAATGTGAAAGTAGCATGAGTGATAACTGCTGGGGCCACTCTGCTGATTGGTTGTCATTTACTGTCAGCGAGGGCAGTGGTCTTCAATCATGTGCCATCATGCTTCAAGAGTCTGAAGGTTTTCATTCCAACCAAACCAAACACTACAGCAGTTGATTCCACTGATTAGTCCCTCCTCTCTGGTTGAAGGTGTGCTGATCAGTGAAATCAGCTGCTGTAGTGTTTGGTTGGAATGAAAACCTGTCGACTCGGTCCACAATGGCACATGACTGAAAACCACTGAACTGGAGCACTTGTAGTTGGTGATGTCATCATGGCAACTTTCAATCGATTAGCAGTCAAATAAAAGCAAATGTGTGACATGGACAGCCTTTGATTTCCTTGCTGCTGCCACAATCTGCTACATCTTTGTGTCAAAAGAATATTAGCACATTGCTATACAGGATGAAACCGATCTGTGTATGAAAATATAGGTTCTCTAAGGGGATGTTATCGGAGTTATCAGGATATCTTTGTAGTATTTGCTCAATATATTTCAGGTTAGAGCCAAACAAAGACAGGTTTATGTTGGAGCAAAATATAACACAACAACAATGCCATAAAATTTGAAGTCCTGGTTGCCTCTTCAACTACCAGTGGAATTGCTCTCCAGAGATCCATTTGAAGAGGAAGGTCTGGTTTCAGTGTGCTTACATCAAAACATTTGCCTTTCGAGACACTTTGCAATCAAAGAAATGACATGCGCTTTCACTTCCTTTATTTTTTGATCTGTCTTGTTGAATTTCATAACCTACTGTTTCCTTACCAGGAAGTTATTGTGTTATGGTCGAAGGCTTTGCTGGGTGCCTTGGGGAAATGTCTGAGACAAATTGAGCATAAAGGTACATATTTGCCATCTTCATTTTGCAGCATAGTACCTCAATTGTTTGTACAGCATTGTTCACATACAGTAATTCCTTTTCAGCTGTAGCAGTTGGCACAATTCCAGCCTAGGAAATCAAAACTGAAAAAACAGTTTTCTGTTAAATGAATAACAGAGGCTGGGGTTGGGGAATGAACACTTAATGGAAAAAACAGCATGATTTATATCGACGTGTTTTATATCTATTTTAAAACACAAAAGGGAAAACTTGAATGTTGTGAAGACAAGTATGAAATTTACAACTGTCAGTTTTACTCCAGTTTCATAGTAAAAGATTTTTGAGATTTGGCTTATGTCCATAAGACAAGTATTTCCATATTCATTCACTCAGCAGCATATAACTGATGTTAGCATAAGTTTTTTGAATAGGACAGGTGAAATTCTCCAATTCCAGAGTCGAATCTCATTCCTCTCCTGCCACAGAAAGCGTGTAGTTTCATTAGCAAGTAAAATTTATTTGTATAGAATCTCTCAAGACATTACAAGTCATAAAGTACTTGACATTATGAAACAAATGGACACACAACATGATATATTATGAAATAATATATGAAAAAAAAAAAAAAATCTGAAAAAATATATACTCAGTGAAAAGATACAGTCTGACGAACAACATCAATTAAGAAAACGCTTGATAGAAAAGTTGGGTCTTAAGTGATTTCTTTAAACGAGGGATAGAGTTTGCCAGTCTAACATTTGTAGGGAGGCTATTTCAGAGTCTTGGCTAAAACTGCAGATGCCAGTCACCTTTAGTTTTTCGGTTGGACCTTAGAATAGCTAACAGACCCTGCCCAGAAGATCTGAGGGGCTTGGCAGCGCTGTGAGGACTCAACAACTCAGTAATCTAAGTTTGGAGCCTGACTATGCAATGCCTTGCGATGAGAAGGCTTTCGAAATCAATTCTGTACTTGACTGGAAGCCAATGAAGAGAGGCCAGCATTGGGGTGATGTGGGACCTACGGCTAGTGTTTGTCAAAAGCCTGGCAGCAGGAAGCGTACTGCACCAACTGGAGCTGGGTCATCACCAGGAGAACAAGGCATTACAGCAGCCCGGACTCCATGAGATAAAACCATGAATGACTCTCTCCAAAATGTGGAACGACAAGCCTGATTTGATTTTGGCATTGTTTCTCAGTTGGAAGAAGCCTGAGCTAACTTCTTAACATGTTGCACAAAAGTCATAGAAGGGTCAAAACTAATGTGTAGATTTTATATGTTGGATGCGATTACAGCTCATATTCTGGCTACAAGATGTTTATATTGCTGAAAAGTTGCCCTAACGTGTGCGAAGATAACCTTAAGCCTCATTGTTTAAGATATCCTGCCTCTAATTTGGCCCTAGTGACACCTCCATGGCAGTATCTTTTCTGGCTGGGGAATCCAATTCCAGAAGTGCCTGAGAAACCCCAGAGCCAAGTGACTTTAAGGGAAATAAAAAAAAAAAACGCTCAGGCTGCAGACCAGGGGTGTGTGCCAAATGCCTTGTCACATGTCATGCTCAGCATCCCAAATGTCAGCATTACAGATGGTTGAGCTGTGCAGCAACTGTTGAGGGCATTTACACTCATCTATAGCAACCTACACTGTCATCTGGTCCTACTGTAGACTCACCACCACCCCAAAGCATGAGCATTTGTTCAGAATCAGGACTGTATGTTCAGTCAAACACACTTATCGTTTTAATACTTTGTCATATATCTATCAAGCCATGCAGCCTGGAGGGACGGCAGGTGACATGTTGCCGGAGGAGCCTCTATTCACGATGACTGCAATAACTGATCACTTTCTACAGGTAATCCCCTGAGAGATATTCCTCTCCTGCTTTGGGTTTTCATCAAAGATCAGTTCTCTTCTGTCAGGACAATCCAGTGCCCAGGAAGTCTGGTTGGTTTCACAGCGAGGCTGATCAGCTCACAATATGAGGAAATCTATTCCTGAAACCTCAGACACTGACTCTACCTACCTGTGTTGATCTGTGCTGCATGAAGCAACCAACGATTCAGGATGACCATCGCCACCTCAATTCTGTCAGAGATTTCATAATGTTGCGAAGGTGAAGGGCGACTACTTTTCTCCTTATTACAGGAACTGATTTATATGATGTGTGAATGACTTTGATGGAAGATGAATAGTTTTTTCCCTCCTAGCTGGAGAAAGCAGACTGCACACTGTCCTGACAATCCTATATTATGATTCAACGCACTACCCACCTACCCTCACTGCTACATGCAGTCCATGACTCCTGACATTTCTGGAGGACAGTGCATCAGTTATTGACATTTTGCCCTAATATGCTTTCTAAAAGGGGCCATTACACGTTTTGGCTCATCATCACTATGATACCCTCGACAGAATTATATTCATTTCTCCATAAAAATCCATCTCTACCTACACAGGCTACTTAAGAGACTATTTGTATCCTATGATGCAGAGGATTAACATAATGTTAAAGAGTATGAGTGATGGCAGCGTGGAGAAATCGGTGCAGGCAACTGGTGCAATTCAACGAAACATCTGTGATGGGAGGTGTGCACTTGGTAACCCCAATGACATTCCTGCTCTCGCTCACCGCTGATCCTCTAAAATCTAGGGCAGGTTTCCACACAGGCGCTCACATTAAACAGCACAAGCGGTATTTCTATCAGATCCTATATAGAGGTAAATGCAGCATTACACCTACGTATATTGCAGCCCTAAGCTATACTGTGTAACGTTAACTGGAACAGGCCCCTCTAACACACAGTAAATCTTATATACCAAGGATGTGATCAAGAATATAAAAAGGCACAAAAAGACAGGAATACAGTAATTCTGAAAGAAGAACGTGATTTCCAATCCTGAAAAACCACATCCCTGAGTTTATAGGCTTTGTTTTTTTCAAAACTCTCTCTAAGAGCTAGTTATCTCCCAGAGCTGGCATCTAAAAAAAGCACCATTATAACCCAGGAAGCATCTTAACCCATTTATCTTAGTATTTTGTTTTAAGCCTGTTTATTTACAGACATTCTAAAGCCCTACTTGTATAATAAACTACATTAGACAGCCTAATGCACTGGATGTGGGGGGAAATGGTGCCTATAAAGTGCAGCGGTATTGCATTGGCTGGATTCCTCTGCCCATGCCCGAAGTGCAACGATGGCAGGATTTCAGCAAAGAAATAATAGATTTTGTATTAATCTCCAATGCATGGAGTTGTCTCTCCCAGGGGCCTGCCAGGGTTAAACTCTGATCTGTACACTGTGACTCGCCCAAGGCTGTGTGTGGTGTTATTAAAAAGAAATATTGCTTCATAAAAGCCCACTGTGCTGCAGCCGTGACTCCTGTTAATGCAGACTGTTGCTGGAGCGAGTCTCTGTGTGGGGAAATGGGATTTTTTTCATCTGCCCTCTGATTGCAAAGGCAATTAGTGTTTACCGCGTGCACCTATGGCCTTCTGTGTCAAAGAGACTGAAAGAGGCCTTGGGGAGAAATGTTTACCCGTATTGCTGCTTTGAACAATGCACCTCTCCTACTCATGGGTCTGAGTAATGAAGTAGGCTAGTATAGGGGCTACTGTTAACTCCGGCACCCCTCTGCACTGGTCATTTGCAATGCAATTTGCAATCAAATCAGTCTGCAGTGGCCATCTGGACATGAAAGCACTATAGTATGTATGAGCAGAGGACAATTTACCCTTGAGACCTATTGCCAGTGGGAAATGTTGACCTGAAATGGCATTGAATTGGGTCTATATTACTTTTTCAAAGCTCAGATCTCTGGAAATAGGCTATATAGCAAAATTTAGTTTTTATTCTATATTAAATTAGAATTTGCAGATGGGAAATACATTTTTCCCAACTTTCTCATGAACTTTAAAATAATTATTCAATCATGTTTAAACATAATGCAAATTCTGTAGACTCTAGATAATAAAGCTAACCCTCTAAATGTGGGAATTTCAAATTAGGCATAAACAGCCTATGACAATGGTTCACAAAGTGGGGTCCAGGTACCACAGGGGGTCCAAAGCCAAATGAGGAATAGTGTCATTTCACTATTACTTCATTCCTTAGAAGCTCCTGTTTTGAGGTACCACTCTCCCCCTATCTACAGCATTAAACAGCTATATAAGTCTGTACCAAGTCACATCGCGACTGGCATTTACAGTAGTAGACAGTAAGAGTATCGCGAGTCCGGTAGGTGGCAGTGAATGTTCTCAGGTAGGGAGGGCAATGAGGGGGGCGGGGGTGGAGGAGGGTGAGGGGGGGGCGTCTGTTCCTCTTGCACAAGCGCTCCCATGTTGCGTAGTCTGGAAACCTGACGTGGAGAGCAGCCGAGCAGTCAGTCAGAGCGACAACAGTGGCAGAGTTGCGGCAGGGCAGATCAGAAAGTGCCTGTGGCTCCGCGCGCTGATCCCTGGACGGAGAGAGAGCAGCTCCGAAAAGCCAGCCGGACCGGCCGGGGGGTGAGCCGCGGATCCCACTTTGACAAACACACTCCGGGCACCGCTGGCAGGACTAAACTACATTCATTGACTTTTGAGCGATGCACTGGCAGCATGGCCAAGTGGTTCAAGGAGCACCTAGGATTCAAAACTACCAAAGCACCCCCTCCGGCGCCGCCGAAACCGGACTACAGACACTGTCACACCGGTGTGCCCGGTGCGCCTGGCTACCAGCAGCCGAGCTCCGGGGCCACCTACCCGAGCCCCGCTCAGCCGGACATCCTCGCTGCTTACAAACTACAAAAGGAGCTGGACTTCGAAGACCCGTACACTCCCGGTGGGAATATTTCCTTTGGGTCAAGCTTGAACACTGTGGGCTCTCCGGATATAAAGTATGTGTCACCAAAGCACCGGCTCATCAAGGTGGAAACAATCGAAAAGAGCAGCCCGGCTCCGGGCGGCGGTATCACGGTGACCCAAGCTGTTGCTGTAGGGAGTGTTAAATCTCCCACTTCACCTCCCTCCGACCATGACAACAAAGAAAAGGTGAGTTAAGTTAGCTCCAAGTCGCATTATGGGGCAGCAACTTACCTTCGGCTACACTTTAACTTGCCTATTTTGGCTATATTTCTAATATATTGACTGTAACCCCCTTTAGGAAACAAAATCACTATACCATTCCTGTAATATTCCTTGCGGTTACTTATAATGTGTCTGTGGTTCTCAGTAGTGAGTTTATGGTATATTTAATCTCTAATGGTATCACCATAATATTCCCCTAATATATAGGATATTATGTGTAGTTTATAGTTTTGCTGTGGTGTTTGTACAGTATCCTCATAAAACTAAATCAGGGGATTACTAGTTCTCTTTCATAGGCATGAGTGTTATCAGTGGCGACTGGCGCTCCCTAATTCCCCTAAAATAAAACGTGATTTGCGTATGAAACACCTGACCTACTCGGATAAGGAATGAATCGTTATAACCGGCAGAACTTGTTTTCACAACCGCAACGGCTGTCCACTGTGTTGCGACATCCACCTCTGTCTAATAACTAACCTGGCTGAGCCACAGGGAGTGATAGGGAACAGTGTAGCAGCATGTTCTGTGTTTACATCCAGCTCCAAAATCAGGCCCTTTATTCCTTTAGTGTCATTATGTCATTATTGGCCTTGTGCTAACTTTGCTGCACTTAACTTTCTGTATAGTGCAGCCAAACATGTTGGCAAACAGGGGTGAGATGTGAGTGCTGGGTGCCCATTTGGATCTGCAGTTTATTCCCAATCCAAAGCAACAATATACCCGTGAACTAGACATAATCACAGTGCCTCTACTGTAATTTAACTTTTATTTAATCTTTATTTAACTAGACAGGTCAATAGAGAATGTTCTTTTTTTGCAGCGAGAGCCTGCTGCCTTAGGGGAAATCACTCTTGATGAGTTTAAAGATACACGGCTCTAATTTGAGCCTCTCTGTTCTCTTCATACAACTGCACCAGCCTCCTGCCTGCATGGGCTTTCCTAACTTGTTCAGTTTGTGTCCCAGGGGGCATATTGCACACTCATCAACACAAAGTGAATGTGGAGACAGATGCTCGTAGGCAAGACAAGTGCCTCGAAGCGTACTGCCGTGTCAGGCTTCTCAGGAATTCATTCACGCCGAGTGTTGGTTCATTTGGAGAAACCTGAGATGTTCCATGTCAGCGAGGTTAAGGACGTATGAAGAGAGCGATCCAGCCGAGGAATGTCCCGCAGCGTCTCGTGTACAGGAGGAAAGCACGGCCAAGTGTGAAAACTCATACTGTGCACCGCTGTTTCCTGTTCTCGCTGGTCACTCCGTCACCAACGTTAGGTATTTGTTAACATTGGCCAAACAGGACAGTGAGATCATGTCTCATTCAGAGCCGAACTCCACTTGTGACCAATTCTGTGGGCATTTTGCTTTCACCTTCAGGCCACTTCCTCCTCCTCCTCCTGCTCTTGTGTTTACTTTCACACCTGTGTTGTGAGGTGTGGTGTGTTCACAGCTCTCCGCACTGCACATTTATTTATTTTTTGGTTTTAGTTATAACAGCAAACAGTGTTTATTCCGCAGTGTCTGTGACCTGTTACCTGTTAGGAGCATTGTGTGGAGGAATGTACATATTTTTTTGCCCAGTTTTGTTGACACAAAAAGCCTATTTTTGTGAGCTACATTTTCCTGTACAAACGCCCTCAACTCAGAGAGGGGAACCTTTTGAAGCGCATAAAAAACATCTTTTGAAGTTCTGTGCTTTTTGCTTTCTCAACCTATCAGCAGTTGTTTTCAGCAGCCCTCTGGAAACTGGTGACAGTGCAAACGTTTGCAGGTTTAATAATCATATGGTGCTACGTATCAGAATACAGCAAGGAGGAAACCAGAAGTCACCATCTTCACCCAGCCGCTGCTCCTGTTCAGCTAATTAAACAGAGTATAGCTGTCTCCCGTTAATTGAGGCTTATTTGAATCTCCCTAGGCAATTAGTCATGGTGGGCCCAAGCAGAGGAATACAGTCGCCTCTACCCCTCCCTGCTCTCCATGTGCACATATGGCTTTAACAAACTGGCAGATTATTCTGTGGCATGGTTTAAACACCTCACACCTACCGATATGAATGACGTTCTGGATGCTAGATCAATACTGACTGCTGGCGAGCTTAAGCATTGTGTTGAGAGAGGGGTTTACAGTACAGAGTATGCTGGCAAGCTAAAGCAGCATGTTGAGAGAGGGGTTTAAGGATCTTTGTTAAAAGCTGAAGGTAACTTCAATTAAAGGTGGTGTAGCAGTGAGAAGGGAAGTGTAATACAATATAAAAAAAACTCCATTTAGAGGATAATACCATTTTTTAAAATTTAGTCAAGGTCTGCACACAGTCAGCATAGTTGAAGATATCATGGTTTGTTGTCCTATCTTCAGAAGAAGACATCTGCTGCCATTCATTCTTGTTCAGTATGAAAAACAACTTCCACAGAGCGAGATAATCCGTCACAGAAAACATGAAGCCTGAATGTGGCTTTGGCAAAGTTTCTGTTTTATTGTTATTTCACTGTGCTCGAGTTTGAGTGTGTTTTTTTATCAGTGCGCGACGCGTACTACGTTATGCTCTGCTTACTGTCAATCACCTGACGCCCACAGGAATAAATTATGTATCCCGCCAGGAAATAATCTCTCCAAAACATGTTGCCTCACAAACTTTATCGTCACATCCATGTCCATGCGCCGGGACAGCAGTTAATTTCAAGCTAGGTTTGACAAAGTGATGTTTGTATTTTAAAAACATTGAAAAACGAGTAAATATAAAAAAAATTAATTGCATACGCCATGCACTTAAAAATGATTGGGGGAAATGCAAACTAGAAGTATTAAATGGGTTACAACTGTAAATTACACCAGTATTCTCCTTTAAGACCATTTGATCAGCAGGTTAGACATGCTCTTGACTGTGTACACATGTACAAATCCGAAAGGCAAATAAGCTAATATTCCAGTTGGAACCATTGTGTGGACTCTTGAGGATATTGGGCAATCACAAATGAAATGTGATCTAAGCAACATTGGAAAATTGATGACTTAATTCCCAAAATTTTATATATCCATATAGAGGAGCCAGTATTGTCAACCACAAACTTAAGATATCTTCTATCCTCTAAAAATGCAGTAATTTGTTTCAGTTTTGTGCCATCAATCATTTTGCAAGAGTAGGTGTCAGTTTTTAAATGGATATCTCATCTAAGTTGACTTGCTGCTCAACATCCACCTGCTATTCAAGACAAAACAGAGGCTTTATGTACAAACTTATTTTGAGGATTACAGTTTGTCTGGAAGCCAAGGATTTCCCCTCTAACTGTGGCTGTCAGAGGCAGACCATGATAATTGTTTTATAAATCCTTGTTAGAGGGGCTCTCCAGGTGAGGATTTTGAAAAGAGATTTCCTCCCAAAGTGCTATGTCCTGCGGGACTGTCCTCTTACACACATGCACGCACACCCACACACACACCCGCACACACACATAGCATCTGTTTCGACACTGTCTGTGGGAGGACATACTGTTTGTATTTTTTTATAGACACTCCGCTCATGGCCTTCAGGCTAATGTTGAAAGGGCACGGAGTACATCATGTGTGTTCTTGCTTGGCGATGCTTCATGTCGAAACAGAAACGTCTGATAACGTAGGTGTTTTCCTCAGAGTTTACATTTATTTCACAAACCAATTGAAGAGATACATCTGGACAGTGATTCAAAAGGAAAAGGGTGTGATATCTGTGTTGTAATACAAAAACACACGCACCAGAGACTGTAGCTGCACAGAAACTCCATTGTCTCTCTCCCTGCGCGGGTTAAATGCTGACTGCTGAGAGACTGTGAGCCAGGCGCACACAAGTGTCTTAACAGCACTGCTCGGCTACATTGATGTTTTAATTACTTGACTCATGAATGCTAATTATATAACTGCTTACCTAATGCCTGAAATGCCAATAGCAGCGTCAAGTGTTTTTTTTCCCCCTCAGCCTTAAAAAGCCCTTCATTTCTATTCACATGGTTTACATGTGGGAAAAAAGCAAAATAAGAGAGTTTTTCCATATGCGATGATACAGTAGTATATAAAGGGTTTACATCCAAAACATATATATACAGTATATACAGTATATATTGGAAAAAGCATGAATCCATCTTCAGAAGTGTTACTTTTTTATAGGCAAATTTCTTAGGTCAGATCACAAAGTATTCCATTGTTTTATTTTTATGCCAGCAATCAAGACGTGTCAATTTATTCAAATGATGTACATTTCACTTTGGAGCCAGACTCTTCATATGGAGATTACAGAAGACCATATTCATTATTTTGATACAAATTGTAGTTCCTTATCACTATATTGATAACAAACACACGGGGGGGGGGGGGGGGGGGTACAATGCTGGTCTATTAGCTTTCAAGGCATTGTGATGTGTTTTATTTTTAATGATGCCAAGACCTTCATGGTAGAGTGAGTTGAGAGAGATGATCAATTATCGCTCTGCCTTGGAGCTAATTAAAGCCCTCATCTCCCAGCTCATCGCTCTACTCAGCACTAACCTAACTTCTGTCAAGGACACCTGAAAGTGATGACGGGCTCCACTCGGAAATGTGTAAACAAAAAGCAGCAGCGCAGAGCAAACAGGCCGCAGCGTCCTTGTGAAATACAGCCTGTCATCATCAGTATCTCTGTGTGTGTGCCTGGGAAACTGGTGCTCCAGCCTAACTTTGGCTTCCTTCAGGGCTCCAGGTCCCTTTGACTCAGTGATCCTATAAGCCAGCGTGCGCACATCTATCTATAGAAGCATTGCAGTTGGATCGTCGGCGCAGACAGCTGTCCTACAGCCAACAGAGGCATCTGGATTGACAGATTTCCTCCCAGTTTATTTCCCTACATCCCCTCCATGCACCTTTTTATAGGTCCTGGCTCAGCATTTCAAATGATTATGCTGTTACTGGAAAACCATTGTTTACTTTGTAACCTCTCCAAGGTGATGAAAATCAACAGCTCCTATTGCTGGATGTTCAAAGTGCAGCGGTGCATTTTTAGTCTGAGAGGCTCAGCCCTGTTATTGTTGTTCAGTCTGTGCCTGAGACATATTCCCTTTTGACGAGCCCATCTCCAAATCCAATTTCCCCTTTCTTATGTTTCAGTGGCTTATCTTTTTACCTCATACGCATGAAGCTTTAACGTAATCTACTGAATGTTTTGTTGGTCCTGTTGCATCTGTTGAAGATGGATGCTACAAGTGGGCACCAGCTGCTTGGCCCCTATGGTCCAGATCACATTTCTGATAATGGAATCAGAGAGAGGCCGTTGGGAGCCAATCAGGGTGTTGTCTAGCAGAGTCCTTCAAGGGACAGTTGTGTGTAATTAGTTTATAGCCTGAACAGCAAGTGTAAGTAAGGTGGAAGGGTGTGTATGTGGATGGGAGGGTTGGCGAGACGCTTTTTTAAAATGCAAATAGCAATTTACGTTTGTAAACATTTTGGGTGAATTTAATGTCTTTGACTTGATAGACGCATTTTTTTTTTTGGGAAATGACTGTAACTGAAAATACAGGTGTATTTTAAAATCATTACAAATGTGAACAAACCTTTTTAACAGCCTCAGAATAGCATGCAAAAATCATGTGCAGCTGCCAGTCCTGCATTTCAGAGTTAAAAATGTCTTCAGTCCAACAAATCCCAGTATGTACAAAGGCAGTAGCAGGGTGACAGTGTTGCAACACAGTCTGCCATATTGCAATCACTGACTGTGGCTTTAATTTCCCATAGAATCGATGTTGGCTTCCTTGCAAGGTGTCCTATTTTGTCTTTGGCGCACTGCTCAGTCCGTCCAAATGTTTTATGCTCAGATTGAATTTGATTCTCTCACTGCGCTGCGGTGCGCTGCAGTACGCGAAAGACCTGAATTATGGCGCCTTCCAAGCTGCAATCTTCCAGTGTGGGTAAATCAGGCTTGCTTGACTGGCCTGCAGATTAGAACCCGTGGTGCAATGTGGTGAACTTTTCCTTAGCTTCATTTCCCCACAATCTGAGCGTCTTTGCTCGGCCTTTCGCCCTGGCATTCCAGACTTCAGTGGGATATTATAAGCGCATCCCGCCGACCCTTTGCGGTCTCCTGTGCGCTCTCATCTCTGCCAGCGATAGGAGAAATGTCAAGCACAGACGTCAATATCACCTGGGTCTCGGAGTGCGGTTTTCTTCAGGGAGCCAGAAAATGGATGAAAACATCAGAGATCATCATGTTTTGTTACAGCACCCCTTTTAAGTGCAGTTCTCTACCTGTCTGTATCAGATACAGGCCGGTGAGGTTGATAGCTGGCCCAGTTGAATGGCGGAGTGGTGCAGGAAGCGCCCTTGTTCCTCTACATGTACACAAACCTGTTTACTTTTGCTGTATGGCTGACTGCAGATCACTGTGTTGAACATAGCCTGATATTTTGTACCTGTGCTCTTGCTGCTCAGGTGAGAGATTCATTTTCTCAAAATGTTACATACAATGTGGATGTCATAAAATGCAAGCAGAATGCTTAATGTGTAAACTTACCAATGTGGACATGTTTTTAAGTAATCATACTTAATTGTAACTGCTGTGGCCATGTGATACACAGGTTGAGACAGTCAACAGATTGGTGGGAAAGTTACAGTATATTAGGCTTGTCTGGGATTATGCCATTGTTGTTTTCTTAATTCTGATTAATGATGACACATTTGTTACAATCAACTGTATGCAGATTGTGACTCACACCTTCAAGTAAGTGGATAATTAGTTTCATAATTATGATAAACTGCTTCAAATAACTAAGGCAGTTGTACGTTACTATGGCTACACTGACTCATAATTACAGTAAAGTCTAGACTGTGATATTCTTGGCATGAGATACTCGGGATGATTGTTTGATGTTTGATGCCGTTTGACCCATTGTTCACTGAGGTGTCCAAGAATGCCATACATTTCCTGAACTATGTGAAGCATCCCAACCACTTTGTCAAAGTCGCTCTAGTCTAGTTCAAGTCTGCAAGATATTCTCTCTAATTACCCACTGCTTACTAACATACATTTTTTCATACCATATACGTTTCATACCAGCGTGTTCTTTCTGCCGTACTGTTCATGACATCTGTACAGAGCTGTAAATGTTCTCGGTGGATTCCTATGACCTAAGCAGGAATCCTGGAAGGGCACTTTGCAAGGAAGGAAGGAGCACAGCGCTCGTTGGTCCAGAGCCAAACGGCTTACATGTCTAAGCCCCGCCTTCTCTGGAGCAGAATGAAGTGATCCTGTAGAGGAGGATATGCTGGAAGGCATAAGCAAATGATTATTCAATTGAGCTCCGAAAGGTTCAGCTTCTCATCAAAGATATCATTTTGGTGAACCCGCGAATCCTATTACATTTATATCACGGCACAGTAATTTAGCATCATTGAGTGTAATAACTAGATACTAGTGTTGAATGGTTGGTGGTTGGGTTTTATGTATAACCGCCACAGATGTGCCCCAAAGTTATAGTTCTTGGAAATGGTGGCATTTAGCCATTGTTTGCTTATTTTTTCTTCCCCCTCATCTGGGAGCCCTTACTTCAGTTTAAAGAGGCCTAGCGGAGTCTGTTGTGTTTGTCACCCCATTTGTTTCTGTAGCCTCGCACCGGAACATCGTCCCACCAGGTCACAATTAGCCCTTATACTGGTGCTGCAGCTCTGGCCACTGGGGAGCTGTAGACACATGGCACTGTTTTGTTTAATGACAGTGTGTGTAGCAGGGCCTGGAAGAAGGGAGGCCTGGTGGGCAGGCAGATCGTCACACGCTGATTAAAAGGAAACAAATTGAGCCCTAAGGTTTTGTGCCATCCGAGGCACAGAGCGAGAATCTATATGAAGCATTGGCATTTTCACTCAAACGGTAGCTCTGCCCTCCCGTAGCACACAGTATGCAAACCTCAGCCTTACCCAAATACTTACATTTTTGCATCAAAATATAGATACAGATGTAATGTGCCTTTATGCCTCTGGTGTGTACGTGTGTGTGTGTGTGTGTGTGTGTGTGTGTGTGTGTGTGTGTGTGTGTGTGTGTGTGTGTGTGTGTTTAATATAGAAAATGTGCCTTTGGATTGTGGGCTGAGTGCAGGATATTCTGTTTTTGTGCTGTAGGAGATGGAGTAAAGCCAGGCTTCTGTCTTGGTAGCAGAGCTGCACTATTATCTGTGCCCACCAGGAAGCTGAGCACTAACATTTCTTCTTAGTAGAATTCCAGACTTCCGGTTCTCATTTGTAAAAAAAATAACTGGTAGATAGAAGCCTTCTGGGCAAGAGCACTGGGTCTAGTAAATAATGTTGAATGTGTCATGCTCAGATCTATCGCTGAGCTATTTCTGTGTTAGAATCAGTGAATTCGAAGCCACATTGTTCTCTGTTTTCTTTTTTCTTATTTTTACAGTTGAAACTAGCTGTTATTGTGACATGAACTTGGGCAGAGAAAGCAGGCCGCTGTCTGCTGTTGTTTGGTGGAAAATAAGGAATGGTTTGGTTGCTCCAGGATTAAGGAAGTGCTCCCTTCCTGACAGGAAGTGTTTACAACTTGGTGACATTCCCTTTTTAACTCGGCAAGTCTGCGCTCGCCCTTCTGCGCAGGCTGGGAATGTAGACTGTTGCGTCCTTGCTAAAATGTAACCAGGGTTAATGTTCTCTCCTGTTTCGACTTGAGCAATCTGGATGTCGGAAATAGTGACAAATGGTGACGGCACATAGCTGTTTGTGCGTTTCTCTGAGAGCTTTTTGTGAGGACAGATTGGAGAGTCTCCCTCACCCTTCCCAATGTAGCCTCCCTCTCGCCCTTCGCTGTCCCGTTCAGAGAGGTGGGAAGCCACGTAGCCATGGCAGTGGTGTGGGACTCCACCCTGCTTGCTCTATTGTCAGTCTAGGGGACGTGCTGGGACCTCTGTACATGCTCACCACACAGAGGCTATCTGAGGCCACGGTGCTTCCGACCGCAATCAAGTCATCCTCACATCAAAATCTCTGGCTTTGTTTATGGCCTGGCTGTGGCTTGTTTTCCTCTGCGCTCTATAAATCATACTCCCAAATCAAAGCCTTCCATCCCAGCGGATCTCCTCGTGTTGTTTCATGAAGCCCTACTTTCAAAATTGTGTCAGTTTTTTGTCTTGTATGCACCATGATAAACAATGGTGTTTTTGCCTATGCCTCGTGGAAGCAAAGTCATGTGGGAGTGAATATGTGTGTGTGTATGTGTGTGTGTGTGTGTGTGAGAGAGTTTATGTGTGGCTACGTGTGTGGGGGCATACTTGTGTATCTGCTGGGCAAGCAACTTGCATTATTCTTCTTTTAAACTAGTTCCTCTATCTTAAATTGAAAGACTAATAAGTGTTTCCATAATAATTTGAACTGTAGCGATGAGGGAAATTGGTGTAGCCTACGTGAAGGACAAATCGCTCATTCACACGGGAGCAGGATTATCATATTTGTTATAAAATTCCAACATTCCAGTGTAGCACCACAGTTATTCTCGACTCTGGTGCCGCACCACTGCTGACTGTATGTAGCAGAAACACTGCTAATAAATCTATCACAGAGGGATGGGGGCAGAGGAAGGAAATTGGATTTTGTCAAGCGTGTCGTCAAGTACTTAATCTTGAATATCTGTCGCATATTAAGAGCACCTTCATACGGTGCCGCCATCTCCCTCTTCTTCTTTCTCTAGTGCAGGTCCTAAGTGTCTGTGGAGTGTGTTTCAGTGGGGACGTCCCGAGGGACGAGCCGGGGTATTTGTTGTACTCCACTGCATTGGGTACTAAGCCAAAAGAATGGAAAAGAGAAGGCATGACTGGCAATCAGAATAGGACTTTACTGAAAAGTCAGGCTACACAAATTCCTGTTTAAAATTGTGAAAGCCAGAGCTCTACCCATTGGGTATTTTGTTCAGGTGGAAGTACAATTATAGAAAAGAATGGAGGATGGAGTAATGGAGTGGGAACACCTGTGAAAAGAGAGAGATTTCCCAAGACATAGAGAGATTTCCCAAAGTCCAGATTGGCCTGTTTACACTGCATCCCTTGGCTCAATCTTATGCCTCCTATGTTTGTGTCTCTTAGGTTTGGGATGAGTATAGAATAGAAAGTTTTAGTAGCATCTGCCCTGTTATATTAGAGGGATTTATATGTCACAGTGCTGTTGAGACACAGGACACATACAATGTCACTGTGAGAGGAGTGATGACTTCAGAGCTGCCCTGACAAACACTGATGGCACAGACGTGGCTCAGTGGAACATTATGATAATATTTTGGTGGTATGACAGATGCTTCCAGTGGTCCTAAGTACAGTTTTATGGGCAGCAGTGGTTTAGTCACAGCAGGTGTTTATGTGCTGTAATATGAAGACCTCCCAGACTATTGTAAGACGCAGAGGTGTGTTTGACGCCACAAGTTATTAGAGGTTTTATGGTAAGAAAGGCATTGGAATGCAGATGAAATGATGATACTGGTTCTATAGAGTAACCTATTTATAACTCCCTTGCAGGTCTAGAAGCTTTTTTTTTTTTTTTTTTTAGAACTTAATGTGCACTTTCCTTATCATGGGAACTCATGAGTAGCAGCTTGTACTGACTGAATGTCATCAGAAAGACTGATTATAATGAGCATTGTGAATGAACACTAGACATCCTCCTTCAGCACTGATTGAACCCATTCCAAACCATTTCGCTAGTGTGTGTGTGCGCACATGTGCTTCTATGTGTTTTAGAGTGTATAGCTATGTGTATTTGTGCGTGTATGTGCACAGTGCATGAATATGTGCCTCTGTATGTAATTATGACCGATGTGTGAACTGAATATTTGTGACCTGTACCAGACTATTTAAGCCTCAACACAAAGCTGAGAACACTGGAAATCCCAGTAACCCATACTCCTGTATAGGGGCGCTCCAGCTGCACATAATGTGTCATGCGCCCCTTTTTCTTTCAACAGCAAATGGCAAGTGCTGTTCTGACTCCACTTCATCATGCATTGCCGATGTTTTCCCCACTTGACACCGAACTGTGCTGCGTGGTATCAGTGTCACTGTTGCTGCATCTGGAAGCGTTCCCGTGCAACCCATGATCAATGCCAGGCTAAATCACTTGTGCCGAGAGAACCGGCTTTACCCCGGCTGCCGTGCGAAAGCCGCCCGGCCCCACATGGGCAAAAGTGCAGAGATCTGAAGAACAAACGTTTTATGTGGTCTGAATCTTAAAGTGGGGTGGGGTGGGGGTGGGGGGGGGGGTCGGGGGAGAGGGGGTAATAAATAAGTCGGCACAAAGAAGCGCGCTGTTCTTTGAACAACGCAGATGCCTCGAAGGGAGACACATGTGAAACTGATGGTTGGGTACATTGAAGTGCAAAGGGGGGATGCTAAATCTAATCCTTAAAACATAAACAGTAAAGCTTGTTGCACTTGTTATTATGGTTGAGAAAATGCTGTTTTGAGGCTGTGTGGAAAGACAGGAAAATAGGAGGGATATTTTTTTTCATAGGCCTGTGTCAGTTTTTAACTAATCATCAGATCATACACGTTCTGACAACACTCGCCCATGCTTTTATCTTAAAGTTTCCTCTGGGGACACAGTGACTCGTCTACCATACACTTTATTGTTTTTGTTGATTCACAAGGATGAGTAACATGCTTTACTAACATTGGAATGCTGAGGTTGATAGACGCTCCAATTAGGTTAAAAGCAGAGCAGATTGATTCACCTGAAGATAAACATAATTTTTGTTTTCCTCAAGTAAAGTGCTCTTCATTGGTGCTTGGACTCCAGTAGCTTGTGACTGATTGTGAAAAAGCATCTTCATGGCAAACCTAATAATTTGATTAGCTACCTCTGCTGATTCCTAAGTAGGCATTGAGAGGAGGCACATCACTCTCCCAAGTTCACAGAGCCACAGGCTGAATGCTCAAGCAGCCACCGCGTTTCTCAGGAAACGTTTCAATAAAGTTTCATTAATGTCAGGGTTGCGTGGTGGGAAAAGTGCTGCACCATCTCTCCTTTTGAGGCGAAGCCAGTTTTCCATCTGCCTAATCTGTTTGAGAGATACAGAACCCAGCAGGGCTCAGTCCTCACAAGGGGCTTTCATTGAATTGTAACCAGATTTGCACTTAGTTCTTAGAAACATAAAGGTATCTTATTGATAGTAACTGCATCATGTCAACGGAGAGGCTGTGATCATTTCTGTTTAAATAAATTGCCTTGAGGGAATGTTTCTCGCCAAGATGTTCTTTTTAGAAGATTGTGGCCCAGTTATCTTCACATGACTGCAACACAGCATTTATCCTGTGTTTATAAACCAAGATAAGGTGGAGGAGCTATCAACCGAGGCAGTTTAAGGAGTTGCTGCTTGCGGAATGTTGCTTTTAGATGAATGTTGGTCTGTCTAACAGGCGGAAACATATGCATGGCTGTTCAGCAATACTCTTCTTTGTTTTAAATCGAAAAATAGAAGATACAGTCTCCCCTCATCGCTCCTCTCTCCTCCCCTCCCCTCTTCCTTTAAAGCGGCTTTCATGCCTTGAGATGGTGGCATGTTTTCTTTGTTGCGTTACACCGAAGAACAAAAGAGCAACAGCAGCAAAAAGAGCCCCTTTTGAAATGCCTTAATGCAATCGAGCTGCTAAGCACTGAGTCGTATTAGGTTATCAGTGGCTGAAATCCCCCGTGGCGTGAGACATAAATCACACACGTCAGTCCTCTTTTTTTTTTCTCTTTCCCCCTATCCCCCCTCCCTCATTCTGCAGCCTGCTGACTGTTCTGGTGGTCTCAGAGGGGCATCAGCCTTCACCGGCCCCTGACGCATTCAATCCTTCCTGGACCAGCCATGACATTTATATCACATTCCTGTCTGCAGTCATTCAGCAGGGCTCTCAGGTGGCTGACACTGAGCCTAGTCATTATTTTCATCAGCGTGTCTGTGGGTGTTTATCTGGTCAGTGCCTTGTGAATCCATCGGCCTACGTTTATTGTGAATTTACTGCTACTACTAAGTGGTAAATGCACAATAAACGAAAAAAAAGCCTCTCTGATTCTACGAATGCTACTTATTCCCCATTGAAAGCTTAGCTGATGAAGACTGTGATAGGCTATACAGTCGGTTTGATTACTGTTGACAAAATGTACTTACTATAAGTCGCTTTGGACAAAAGCGACTGTTAAATGACCTAATGTAATGTAATGTAAATGGTTTGTGGTTCTAAAATGCCTACAATGGAAATGCATTGAAAAGCTCAAAATGCAAAAACAAAATATAATATACAGTAGCCGATTTCCTTATTATTATTGTGTATTATAACCACATCTATGTATATAGTGTATTATAACCACATCTCAAGCCATGCGATCAAATCACTACTAATGCAGTTTTGTGAAAATTCTATTCTTTTACTTGCGACGCTCTGATGGGCCCGCCAGACCCATTCTCCCTCCATTAGGAGTGGAGGAGGAGAATTGTAGCCTGTATTTTCTCACTTCTAATGGAATACTGGGGCCCAATTGAATTGTAATCCTAGAAGCTCTAGCGGCGTCGACTGCCGAGCCAAAGTGGCAGGTGTCTGTTATAGTCTCCCTCCTCCGCTAATGTTCCCCCTCTGTTCCCACTGATTTGAAATCAACTTCATTGCCTGAGAGCCGCAATGCATTTTAAGAAGTCTGTTTTTCTCCTCGTCGCGAGCTGCCAAAGCACCGGCAGGTATAAGACATGGCCAGCCTGGGATCCTGGTGCGGCTCTGGAAAGAGTCTAACAGTGAGTTCTCTCTCTGTGCTGCAGACCAGTTACCACAGGGATGTGCCCTAAGCCTGGGAGGTGGCTTTGTGAGAATCTTGCAGGCTTACATCCCTGCTTAGCGAAGGCCTAATATATTGAGGCGCTGCAGTCTTGTGCTGAGGCAGAATTTTGCTTTCATGACAAGTGCAGCTTGGCTGCGGTCCTGACACACCCTGGCATGCCAGAAGGCAGATGGTGTGTCCCCAGGCGACGCCCCCACTCTCCAGCACCCCTCTCTCCACGTCCCCATGCTCCTCCTGCTGTCGAGTAGTCATTAGTGCAGTGGGACAGGGAGGAGGAACACATCGGTTCAGTTTGGAAATATTAAGCACCTCCTTCACCCACACATGTGCCAGGTCTCAGGAGCGGACCGATGGTAGCCTGGAGAGGCAGTCTGGTGGCCAGATTGTTGACAGTTCAAATTCAAAAATGTGCTGGGGAAATCTGGGTAGGCTGAAGTGAATAACATTCTCCCCTCTCTATATAACTACTAACAAGGTGCCCTTGAGCAAGGCAGTTAACCACCAGCTGCTCCAGTTGAGTTGCTCAGTGGCTGACTGTAGCTGTACAGCTCACAGGTTTGTAAAGTAAACTTGAAAGTGAAAATATATAGCCTACCTCTCTAAAAGGCAATTTTAAGCAATGAAGACCCACACTTGCCCCCCCATTAAAGTCCTTGTAATGCATTGTTAATAGTTTTGCTTTTATAGAGGCCCAAGATAAGCCTCATGAGTCAAAGGGAAAGTGAAATATCAAGCAGCAGCGTCTAAACCGTGACCAAATCCTTTTTGTTTCAGTTTCACTAAGCTGTGAGTATGCTGTAAGACTGTGAAACTGGTTTGTCATTTGTGTCTGGCTGAGATGTGGAAAGAAGAAATTGTGACTATGATTAAAACAAAACAGCTCTAAACAGCTCAGAAAAACTGTCGCACAAGTTCCAATCATTAAAACACCCCCTTCCCACATGTATGTCATGTATTTTTATGGAACCTGATGGTTAGATGGTTGTTTCTACTGAACGTTACCAGCTCACTTTGCTTTTGATGGGAAAACAAAACCTGAGTGTCCATCTGCCCTCTGGGATAGTTACATTACGAGGTGCTAAAAACAGATTTCACTGCCCGATTGTGAAAAATGACTAAGCGAAGAAGACCGGGGCTAAATATACACATGCCTGTAATGTGTAAATCTTTTTTTGTTGTGCTAGCTGTTTGATGACAAGCTTTCCCAACCCTATATAAAGTAGACGTGGGCACTGGGACATAATTAAGCTACCACTGTTTGCAGTGTTAACAGCTGTAATTGTAATCCTTGGATTTGAAATCTAGCCCAGAAAAATGTTTAGTGTGTAATCTGATTACAGTTACTTTCTCATGGATTAGCATTACATCTACTCTTACACTTGTGACTGACTGCACACTCCGGTCCCATTTCTACAGTACCAACAGGCCTTTTATGAATTGCGCTCCTTTTTCATAGTTTGGGATGGTATCAAATGTAGTAAAACACCTAGATTCGAGGAACAATGGCCAAGTGAAGTCTTTTTGACTCTGTACTTATTACCCTGCTACTATAGACATTACCAAGCTGAATTTCTAAACAGCAAGACTGTTGCATGTTAGGTCTTAGCTAAGAGCTGAGCATAGTGTTTGAGCCTCTAATGCAAGCCTTGGTTTTTATCCACTATTATATTACATACAATCATAAGTCTAATGCTGTCAAAAGTTTCCATTACATACCTTGCCCTTTATTTGTCCCACATTAACACTGATGTCAACAGGAAAGGCACAGATGATGTCATGTGTTTGGAATGGGTTTATACATAAAGACATAGGTGATTGCCATTATTTAATCCCACTCATTCCTTAAAACCTGTCCAAGCCTCCTTCAGCTCATGAAAGTGTAGGAAGTGGTAAAGTGGTAGAAGCCCAAGATGTGATTGCAAAAGCCTAAAAGTAAACCTTGCTGATGCCTGGGCCTGCATGTGGGCAAATAATAAGCACTGTATCGCCTTATTATGCTCACCTTTAACACGGCCTTGGACAAAACACCAGTAGTGACTCTGTAGAAGATCTCTCGGAGTCGGGTGATCGACAAAAAGGGGAGGAAGGGGAGGAAAATGATATATAATGATATAATGATATATCTGAAGCTTCGAATCCCCAGGCTAGCTGGGAAACTCTGGGTGGGGAAAAGTGAATGAGTAGCACTCTCCACTCTTTCAACAACTACCATCAAAGTTCCCTTGAGCAGGACACTTAAGCCCCATTGCCCCACATAGCAGCTCAGTGGCTGAGAATAGCAGACTTTGGTTTATTCTGGGAAGCTCCCAGGTGTGAATGTGTGTAACTATATGAATGTGAAGCGAGGCAATGCTGAAAAAGATTGCATATGCCCAGCAAAAGCCTTCCATGGATAAATCCAGCATAAAAAAATGTTTTATCATATATTATGGCCAATGGTCTCTAACCTCGAGCCACTCTGCTACAGTAGGTGGACCACAGGCAGATGGTCACTGGCCTTCTTCCCTGCCATTTAAGTGATTCATAGGTTTATTTAGTCAGGGTTACTTATTAGGTTTGGACTGTGTTTGCAGTGACTGTATCTGAGGTGGGTTTGGCACACAGGAAAATTACTGATGGCTGGGTTTCCATGCAACAAGGTGTGAGATGGGAAAACAATTCCGAACGCTGTGGCTGTGATGCATCATTTGTAGTGAGCTTTTGGCTCTCCGGGACAGCCAGGGACATTGCTAATCTGAATGGCTGAATTTCAATTAAAGTTTTGAGTGAAATATATATTTTCTGTGGTGCAAAAAAAAAAAAGCCCAGAACAGTGTTTGTATTGGATTTCCCCCCCCTGCTTAAATTCACAGAAGCAAAACAGTGGAGGAACCCATAATTATGCTGTGGCAGAAAAAGTCCTAGTTATTTTCCCAAAAACAGATGGAGAGGGAATAGTGAGTGAGGCGGATTTAACACACAGTAGCTGGTATGAAACACATCCGTGGTACTTCCCTCCTCTCCTATTATTGCCTAATCCATGTATAGCGTGGCTGATGTGTGCAAGAATATACCTGCCAGCATTTCTTTGTCACACTATAAGCGGCTTACAAATTATCCCGAGTGAACTTTTTACTGTTTAAGACATTGACATTTTTTCAAGATTTCATTTTTTGGTAAATCTTATGACTGTCAAGTGACATGACCATTGACCTTGATCCGAACTGCGAAAATGTCGGTGCTTTCCCAGCCGGAGTGAAGTCCCACAGTAGGAAACGTAGATCTGTGGATTGTACTTGCTTCCCTGAGGCTTGGCAGGTGTGTGTGTGGCATTCTCATGGGTGGCCACTGTAGAGTTTGTTTCTGGGAAGTGTGTGCTGTGGCGAGGATGGACAGTGGTTTGTCCTCCAGGAAAGCTGGCTAGGTGGAGGCACAGCATGGCGGCGGTGAGGCTCGGTCCACCTCCACTCTGCCCTGCCCCATCCACCAGATGAGTGATGAGCTTGTTTATAATGAGACCAAATCCCTTCCTGTAGCCTACACATGACTCATAGGGCGTAGCGCCGGTCACGTGTCTGTTTGCATGCACACGTAGGTGTTTGCTCAAGCGTTTCCTTGTGTGTGTGTGTGTGTGTGTGTGTGTGTATGTACCATGCATGGGTTTTTGTCAAGGAAACCCTTTATTAAGATGTCTCCAAGTTGTAGATCCTGAGGTACCCTGCTCCTCTGGTCTATCTGCCGTCTGGTCCAACTGATTGGCAGGGCTAGACTGTGAGGAGTCCCAACGGAGGAAAAGTCCATTTTCACCACCTGCTAGCAGCTGGGCCAGTCAAACCCCTCTTTTGATCCGGAGTCCAACAGGACAGATGGTCCAGACAGGTCCTTACTTCATCCCAAAGTTTGGATCTTTACTTTTTTACTTTGACTGGTAGTTGAAGCAGGTATTTCAAGGATACAAATATCCCCCTCGAGGCACTTTAGATGCGGATCGTTACTCTCTTCCCTAAAGATTGGGCCTTATTTCTGGGTCTCGGGACGTCCACCTAATTGCCGTCTACTGCACGAAATGCTCAGCAAAAGAGCAAGACTGCAATTAGCTGTGGCTCGCTGCCAGCCCGACATAAATCTGCCAAAATGTTTCTCTTAAGAAAGTTGAGCAGTTGTGGTCTTCTCCTCTACTTTTGAAATGCAGGCCTGTCACTGGGCTATCATATAATTAGGCAGACCAGCAGTAGCAGAGAGCGTGCTATAAGTCTGAAGCTGAGGCGATGTGGTGGTGTGCCGAGGCATACAGAGGTGGGGTGTTATTTATGTGTTTCTCCCTTCATCTCCTGGCCCGGCTGTGTGGCTATCACATGGTCCCGGGCCACAGCAGCATCTGTCACGTAGCATTGCAACTCTCTGGACACCTACCTGTGTTGTAGTGTTCAACAGAGCAGCAAAATGAATTCTCCACTCTCTCTTTCTCTTCTTCCTCACTGCCTTCTTCTCACCTTCTCTTTTTTTTCTCCTGCAGCTCATTATCCTAGAAGACTACGCGGACCCTTTTGATGCCGAGCAGGCCGGTGGGACTCAGACCAGCACGGAAAAAGTGACGACTGAGAATGACGGCTACATGGAGCCATACGAGGCCCAGAAGATGATGGCAGGTAGATCAACAGTGTCTCTCCCCTTCTTGGTCCTCAGTTCCCTCATATCTCTAATTTGTGTCATGTAGCCACAAGCTGTAAAGTCCTATTCATGAAACAACAATCTTCTGTCCACCTTCAGCCTCTCAGTAATTGTAGGTTAGGGGACCAGTAATGCATCCCTGCCTTTATTATGGCTTCATATGGAATGTCTTTACACAGTGTTAATTAATATGCAGTGTAATTCAGCCATACGTTGGCAGGCTGGTCGCTAATGAACAGGCTCAGATGGCCAAGTGACACTCTACATGACAGGTGCAGCCGAGTGGAAATGACCTGTGCGGCATGAAGGGTGTCAGAATATGTTTTCAAAAGCAGTGGGTTTGCGTTCAGAAATTATATCCGAAGATAAGTGTTTTTGAAAATATACCTCGGCTGTGGCTCCAATAAAGCGAGATATGATTTTAGTGTTTTTCCGCTGAACTATCCGCACTTGGAGACAGCCACTCGCTGGGTTTTCCAGGAAGACGGTTTCTGAGACAACAATAGCCGCGCTTACACAAGAATTCAGTCGAACCACATTCTCCGCTCGGCTTTGTCAGAGAACATATTCATTCTGTGGCTAAATGAGCACAGCAATGACAAAGAGCAAAGAATGCACAGAGTGAGAAGAGAAATGATGAATATTTAGCAGAAAAATGTTGCGGCAGCTGTGTTCCCTAGTGCATAAAGAAGGGAAAATGTCTTTGTGAATGTCAGACCGCAAACGGATGTTTCTGGGACTGGGGTGACTACAAGGTTTTGAAATTTAGGTCTTGACATGGTAACCTCTGTCATGTCATCTACCATGTACCGCTCACTCCCTCCCTCTTCTCCTCTATTCCACCCTCCCCCACCTCTCTCTCTCTCTCACACACACACACACACACACACACACACACACACACACACACACACCCTCCCATCGCTCCCAATAGTGGCAGGACTTGAATGTCTCTCTCCCTCCTCTGCAATTTTCTTTTAATGGGCCTCCAGACAATCTCTTGTTTTCATCTGTCTTACTGGTTTGACCTCTAGCCCAGTCCTTGCCTCACCTGAGTACAAAGACTCAAGATTTATCACCTCTCACAGGTGTAGGAAGCTGTGAAGACGAAAAAAAAAAAAAAATTGTGAGGAAGGATTTCACAGTATCACTTATCTTGAATCTTATGCCAAGTCCAAGCTTTCTCATTTAACCAGAGACAGTTCTGCATTTGGCTATACTGAGGGAAAAACTAAGCCATGGTAACAGCTCTTTTGTTTGTTTTGATGAAGTCTTCAGTTTTTTGTGAGGATCTAGTTGTTCTTGTCTTTGAAGCTGAAGGTGTTGTTGTTTCAGGGCTCCCTGCTTTTTTTCCCTCCTCGTATTCTATTGATTGCCAATTCCTGCTGTTTTGACTGAGCTGTCAAGGCGCTGTTTTAAATAGTGCTGTTGGCGGATTTCGTTCGCTCTGCTCTCTCATCCTTTTAATATTCATAATAATCCAGGGATTTGTTCCCCGGTGATGGATGGATCACCTATGATGGTTCCGTAAGCGTTTGTCAGATAATATACTGATTCAAACATTTGCGCACACAGGTTTGAATGCCACTATTTGGGGAGGGAAGATTAACAATATTTGATATCTTTGCCTGCAAGTGGTGTGTATGTGTGTGTGGGGTGGGGGGGGGTGGGGGGAGTTATGTAAAATGTCCTATAAGAATAATACCCTCAAAGTTCTCAGGGAGTAACTGAGTCATGCTGATGACTAAGATGGGTTAGAATGTAATATAAATCATAATCATAGCCCTAATAAAAAGGAAATTGCATTCTAAAACACATTTATGTACACTGTGTGTTTGTATGGAAATATTTTTTTTTTAATGTGAAATTATAATCATGGTTGATAGTGCCGAGTTTTGTGGTAATTTTGCTGGTGCGTTATTGGCGGAATGTGTGCTAATGCTATCAGTGCACCAATACATCACCCCGGTCGTACTAATTGCTGCGTCTCTCACTCTGACACAGCTGAGTATATTGGTCAGACTCAGGCAGAACTGCCTCTCAGAGTGCAGTGTGGCTAGAAAGGGAGAGAGGAGCCATCGCATGGACCAGAGAAACCACTCATGTGAAGCTAGAGGCTCGCATCTCTCTGCGTCTCACTCTATCACTGTCGCTCTCTCTCGTCTCTCTGTGTCTCCCTCTCTAGGTTGGGCATTTTTTGACCTGCATTGTTCACAATACCAGAGTCTGAATTTTAGCTGTAGATAGGGCAGCTGTAGCTCTCCTGTCTGCACTTGCTACCACAGATGGGCGAGGACGGTCACCAAACATGCCAACACAACAGAAACTTTTCTATTTATGGCTGTCAGAGCAAGTTTGTAATTTACCACCAGCTAAAATTTATGTTATCTATTAAAGTGTTAGTCCATCTGCCCATAAAATGGACTTTAACCGCCTCAACTTGTAAAATTTGGAGGCGTGTGAACGATAGTTTCTTATAAAAAGTGTATCAAATTAATTAGGAGAAGCAGATCGGCAGTAAATCAGACTTCATTTTTTATTAGTGATGGTTTATTGCTCATGGTGTATGTGTCCGCACCGGCAGCCCAGAGGTTTCAGGTCTCAACACAAGATTGAATTTGTCTGAGCTACTATTAGCTTGGGTTTCTCCCTTAACACACACACACACACACACACACCCACACACACACACACGGGGCGTCCTGGGTTCAGATCCGGGTCTTCCCCCTCTCTCTCTCTCTGTCTTTTCTGTCTCTCTCCATTTTGACTTGTCTAATAAAGGCAGAAAAAAGATTACAAAAAACGCGGCACCATAAAGTGTTAATTCTCAAGGTTTTCACCCTTTTTTTTAAATATTTTATTTTGGCAACATCTTTGGTGCTAAGCGATCATTGCTGTGGTGTTTTTGCATTGCACTTCTCAGAGATCACTGGGTAATGAGACATTGGCTACATTTACATGTGCACAGTAATGTGACTATTGCAAAAAAAAAAAAAAGAAATGCAAAATGGACGCGTAGCTGATTCCAGCCATTCAAAGCTTCCCAGACCTCTATAACCTTAATTTGAAAGACTACAGGAATTAATTTCTCAAAAACGATGCATGCAGAACAGTTGCATCATTGTACTGAAGATACATTTGTTTAGAATTCATTGATTACACAACATCCACACACTCCCACACACACACACACACACACACACACACACACACACACAACCGCGTAGTGTGAGGTGTGGCATGTAAAGCCTGAGGCGAAAAGTGCCACAGCCACTTACATAACATTCAGGTAGGGAGTGCGTTTCTGCTCTGTGTGTGTGTGTGTATATGTGTGCTGTCTGCCCCATATCTCTCTCTCCCAAGAGCGGTCCTTAGTGAGTTTGAGCTGGCTGATTTATGGGCCTGCTGGAGGGGCATGTCACGACTTCCTTAACCTGCAAAGCCTCCCCTCGTAAGCTGCTGCACGCCCGCTGCCGGCCGCGACTCACTGCACCACCTGCACTTCTCAGCCCGTCTGTCTGCACCATGTTTCCTGTGTGTGTGTGTATATGTGTGTGTGTGTGCATGCATCTGCGTGCTTGTTTGCAGAGTGCCTCGCATGTTTGTCATGTCCACACGTGTTACATATTGTACGTGCTATCTTTGTATCCGTGTGTGTGTGTGTGTGGAATGTGTGTGAGGCTGGACTAGGATGTTTTTTCCCTCGTTGTCAGCTGGTGTTCTGGCCTGTTGATTTATTGCATGTAAGGTTTTTGTGTGTGTGTGTGTGTGTGTGTATGCGCGCCTGCATGTGTGCAGGCTTGCAACAGATCTCACTGTGACAGTCACACACCCCCCTTCTTTGTCTGTCTTGTTCTCTCTGTCATACACACACACACAGCCGCTCACAGAAAAACCCTACAGACACCCTACACACACACACACACACACCCCCTCAGCTGTCAGTAGGGCCATTCCTCGCATTCTCCAGCACAGGCAGCACTACCTAATCACAGGTGGGGCTGTCGGAAGAAAAGCTAGAATCAACTTTTGCGATGTTATTTTCTCTGCTCCGCTCTACCCAGCCTCCTGTTCCCTCACACATTGTTGTAGCTGTTGGGACTTGTTACACTGACAGGCACAAAGGGGCTGGGCTGGTACTGCAGGGTAGTCTGCTTCGAGCCATTTCTCATTGCACACACACACACACACACACACACACACACACACACACACACACACACACACACACACGCATATGCTCGCACAGGGCCTCATCCTCCCCAGTCAGCCAGCCAGCCAGACGACCATGTGAGAGTTTTCCCACAGTGCAGAGGAGGCCTGTTGTGCAAACAGCCTGCATGACTGAGCTCTGACGAATAAACACACACTCAGTCCTGTCCACTTGCCAGTCCTCAAGCCCTGACCATGCCATCATAACTAAGGTGTGTGTGTATGTGGGTTGTGTGTGTGGAGGGGGGTACCGGCCAGAAATAACCCCTCCGGTGTGAAATACCTTACACCAGTGGCAAATTTATTACACACTGTGTCAAAGTTGTAACCTCGATTTGTCCTCATCCCATCTTTCAGGTCATGCTCAGTCATTTAGCGGCAGCAGAGTTGTGCAACAGGGCCAGAATGCCCGGAGGGGAAAACCTTGATGTTTTCCATAATGGTTGACTCACGGGAGAAGGGTGTTCGCTACCTCATTTCTCTCCCTCTCCCCCTCTCCCACTCTCTCTCTCTCAGTGGAACGTGCTGGGAAATGTCTCCCGGCGCTGGCACCTCCTGCGCTGCACTCCTGCCGATGTGGAGAAGCAGATGAGTCGTTAGCATGGGGGGGATTATTATTTCAATTACTCATGATAGTGTGGCACTATGCCCCCCTGTTGGCTCTACTGTATAAATGCCAGAAACATTACTAGGGCAATAGTTTGGCGTGGGCCCGAGTTAGAGAGAGAGAGACCACATTCAGAGATAGAGAGGCAGAGAGAGAGGGAGAAAGGAATAGGGACAGGGAAAGAGAAAGGGAGAGAGAGGATAAATGGAGACTGAAAGAGAATGGAAAAAAGAGACTGACCCCCGAGAGAGGAACAGAAAAGGAGAGAGGGAGAGAGAGACATAGAGGCAGAGACAGTGGGAGATAATTCATATTTTAAAGCACCTATGGGTTAATTTATAGGGACACTTGGGGAGCAGAGCAAGGAGGCATGGCATTCTGAATGGTTTCCCTCTCCTCTTCACTCACTCAGAAGGGTGAAAACTCACCCCAGGCGATGGCAGCTACATGTGGCGGCACATTTCTTGGCCTGTAACCCTGCTTTTATTGCCCCGAGCTGAAACTTGAGGAACATCCGGAACATGTACTGGCAGCGACACACCTCAGAGGTGGATTTTTTTCCCAGCTTTTTATGGAAGCATGTGCTATTAGTATGGGAATTTGGGGTTAGTGTGTTGTTTTCTGATTAGGCTACACAGTAATTTTGGAGTTATCCTCTGACATTTTTTTTCTTGACATCTGTCACTGGGCATTTTAAAAGGTTGTTAGAGATAATTACCTCCGCGCCACATTTGTGCATTACCCCAGCTGATTATAGGCTGCTATAAATAAGCAAGGACCGGAAGGTCACCAGCTCAAATGCCAGGACTGCCTGGGAAAATCTGGACAGGGAAAGTCAGTGATTACCCCAAAACAACTACTGTGGAGGTGCCATTGGGCAATGTAGATGTTCAGCATCCAGAGGAAGCAGAAAGAGGTTGTACTGGGCAGTGTAACTGTACACATGAGGAGCAGGGCGGTGCTGAAAAACGGCACATGTGCTCAGCAAATCCTTTCCTGGCTAAATTGACGTTTTAAAAATAGTTTCTCCCTGGTTTCTGATGGTGAAATAAAGGGTTACTGCTCTGTGTGTGTCTGCTCTACTGTGGAATGGCCAATCGCCTCTGTGGCGTGGAGGGTCATTTAGCAGAAGCCGACGAACGGAAGGTGTAGGAGGCGGGAGGAGAGGGGCAGAGCAGGAAGACTGACGACTTATTGATGAGATGAGAAATCTCTAGCAGCAGCGCAGGCCTGATAACCTTCCTCCCACTCACTTAGTGATGAATGCCGCCCAGCACCGTAGCTCAGAGTACTGATACACGGCTGTGTGCACATCGGTGTTTGACAGTGCTCAGTATATCTGACATTTCTACTGAATATTGACACTGGTGAGAGTGCAGCATTACATGTTAATCTATGAACGGTTTCTGTTTCATAAAATAGCATACATTACAATGAAACACTGTATACCTTCAAAGGTGCAAAATCATGCCAAGCTATTGCCATTATACCACCCACAGTTCTTCACATTTGCTCTGTGGTGTTTCTTTACTCTGGAAGAACCGGGCCGTCACACAGCAAAACCATATCAGCAAATCATGTCAACAGTTTGCGATGGACGACTGACATCATTGCGGCACCTAAAAATGATTCAAACACATCTGTTGAGTCAGATGGCGTCGGATTGTTTTTTTTTCTAGACCACATCAAGTTACAGTAAGTCTAATCCACCTACTATCAAATGTTCCGCCTTTGATTCCTGGAACCAAGCAGGTCGGTGTAATAGAAATGAATGAGGAACTATGATTTGAGTGGAAAAACACGATCTTGACCCTCCTATCAGTGACTCCACCCAGAACCACACGCCCTTTCTCTAACACAGCACCAAACCACAGAGAGAGGGTTACAGCACCCCAATGCGTACCACCACACACACACACACACACACACACACACATTATGCCACCACTGCCCTTCTCACACACCCTATAAAAGCCATCTCTTTCCCCTTCCCTGTATGGCAAGGGCACTTTGTATTTGCTTTTTTTTTCAACTAGCTGAGCGGACACACGCACACACACAGAACCAGCAGCAAGACCAAGAGGAAGTGGTGTGTACTGGCAACAGTATGCCTGCTGCTGGCCTCTGGTGTCCCGCTGTGCCAGGCCTGTGCCAAGCCGAGGATGGATAGGCTGGCAGAGGCGGTGTCCATCCGTTACAGCTGAGTAGGGAGGGAGGGGCTGGAGCGGAGGGGGAGGGAGCGACTGGGCAGCGGCTCAGGAGCAGGTTGGAGGTGCTGAAGTCATTCATTTTAAAGGCAAGATTAATGACACCATTAATCCCTGTCTGGGCCGCTGCAGTGGAAGGCAGGGCAGAATTCATACCCACACTGCTGGCTACCCATCGCCTTAACACACATGCATGGGCACATCTACGCATGCACATGAGCACGTGCACACACACACACACACACACACACTATCCTTCGGGTCATTTGATATGTCAAGTATTCATTTCCCCTAAAGTGGTGATGGAACTTCAGGCTTTGGCTTGTGTCTTTCTTGCAGTTATCTACTTGATGGGGCATATTGGTCAGATTTGACTAGAGAGAGAGAGAGAGAGAGAGAGAGAGAGAGAGAGAGATTGATTCAGTGAATTAGTGAGGGAGGGATAGGGAGGTGTCTGGCACCAGTATGAACGCAGGCCTGTGTTTGCGCGGTGGCTACGGTCAAGCTGGAGAGGAAACCGAGCCCGTTGACGCTGTGGTGTGAGAGAGCTTCTATTAGGTGTGAGAGTGGGCGGCTAGCACTCTGCAGCTGTTGAAGGACAGGACAGGAACAGATGGGTACCCAAAAAAAAAAAAAAAAAAAAAAGACACAGACACGAGAACGACAGATAAAACACTCAGTCACAAAATGCACAATATTCTGAGCCAATACAAAGCATGTGATGGTGTACCGAGCTGTGCAGCCATGTTAGTATGTGAGTATGAGACACAAGCAGACACACACACTGTAAATGAAAATGCTTTATTTAAACGACATTAAGTTACGCCAGGCAGCTTTGGACATTGGCAGCCCCAAATGGCAGTGAAAAGTAACAGTTGGAGGCAATTTTGAGGCTTTTTACCCATGAAAAATCGTCTTAAAAAAACTATCCATTCTTCAAACCTGAATGTGTTCTTCTTAGTGGCCTGTTGCTGTTTAGGAGACAGTTTTGTGTTTCGCTGTTAAGTTTCGATTCATCACTTCCAGTGCACAGAGAATATTTCCGGTCAGTGAGCACGGCCAACACCAGAATTTAATTTGAGCGAATCGGCGACCTCCACCGTAACCCTGCGTTCAGGGACATGCTCATCTGCACTACTGGCTCAGTAAAGCACAGCAGGATCAATACCTCTGGATCCACCTTGTCCCTGTGCAGTTTGACTACAGTCTGTTCAGTCATAACCCAGAACTGACATCCTTCCTCACTCACAGAAGCCTCTTTTGAAGGATCCTGTATGAGTGTGTGTGTGTGAGAGAGAGAGAGAGAGAGAGAGAGAGAGAGAGAGAGAGAGAGAGAGAGAGAGAAACAGAGAGAGAAAAACAGAGTGAATCAGAGACAAAGATGGGGAACCAAAGAAAAAGAGAGATTGGGAGAGACAGGATATGGAGAGCGACTGAGTACGTGTGTGTTAGCATGTGTCTTTGTGTGAGGGAGTCTGAATATGAGTGTGTGTGCATGTCAGTACCTGACTGTCTTACCTAGTAAAAGGTTTGTTGGCATGTGTGTTTATATGCATATGCCAATATACTGTATGCCTTTTGCTGGGTTTCCATTCAAGCATTTTTATGCAGATGTATGTGATGTATGGTGTATCAAATTAGAAATTATACATTTAAATTAAATTAAATTTAAATCTTATCAAAATTTAAATTAGCAAATTTTGATAAGATTTCCTCAATAATGCACATAAAACATTTGATAAAGAATTTATGTGATAAATTGCAATGGAAACACATTTGTCAATTTAAAAAATGATGTCACATTTGCTGTTGTTTCTCTCATGTATAAATCTCCATCCTGGTTGTATGGCCACCACTTTGTGCATTAGAATATTGGCAAGAGCATTTCTTTGTTTTCATCTTTGGATGGAAGCATGAAATATGGCCAACATAGCTTGTGCCTCTGTGTGTGTTTGTGTGTGTGTGTGTGTGTGTGTGTACGCTCCGAGTGAACTGTAGTCCAGAGTGGCGTAGTGGTCCGAGGAGACTAGCCTGTAACTGCTGATGCTGTGTGAGTAATGTAGCTGGGAAAGCAGGCTGACAACAGGGCTGGATGAGGAGGGTTTGAGGAGCCGGCGCTCAATGATGAAGCCGTCATCTTAAGACTGTACTGACTCTCTCTCTCTCTCTCTCTCTCTCTCTCTCTCTCTCTCTCTCTCTCTCTCTCTCTCTCCCTGTCTCTTTTTCCCTCTCTATCTCTCATATGTTGTGTGCAACCTCTTATCGGTTTCTGTCTCTTGCTCTGCTCTGTCTCACTCTTTCCTGTTCCTCTGATTTGATCTTTCTCTCCCATTCCCTTTCTCTCTCTCTTCCTCGTATGTATCTTTCTTTTTGTCTTTCTGTCTCTCTTCCTCTCTCCCTCTCTCTCTTATATATACTGTATCTCCTTTTCTCTCTCTGCCTTGTCTGTCTCATTCTCTGCATCTGTCTTCCTCTCTGTCTGTTTCTGCTCCTCTCTATCAGTCCAGCCAGGAGGCAGGAGTCTGGGACTTTCCCGTTTGCACTGTGATAGACTGTGGACCGAGGTCTTTTATATGAGCCTTGTTGTCTTGTAAAATAACCCAGGGGTCTTTTTTCACTCTGCGAGCCAATTTATTGGTGACATTTATTCAGGAGTGACCTTCTCTGGGTTTGTCTTCCAGAGACACACGCTGTTATCTCCCCTCGCAGGGTAATCCAACTATTATTCTAGCTTGATTTAAACATTTACCCTTTTTTTCCCTCTATAGTCATCTCCGTCCTGAACAATGAGCACGCGCGTACAATGTCAATTAGCGCTGTATTACCGACTCATAATTTCGACTCTACTGTGTCTTCCACCTCGACTCGGTCTCCTCCCCTCTCTCTCTCTCTCTCTCTCTCTCTCACACACACACACACACACACACACACACACACTGACATTGTCTCAATTCTCTCCTATGCCTTTCCTGGAACCAGTCGCACTTCGCACTTGTGGTGGAATGCCATGCTTAAAGTTGAGGTGACTAATTAATTAGGTGGGTGAGCTGCCACCATATAGGCACAAGGGAGATTATAACCTTATCAGAGCATGTTAAGTGTGTGTTCCAAGATCCGAGGTCCAATTAGCCAGATGGATGGTTACACAATAACACTCTCTCCTGCGCGTACATTTCCGTCCGAGCAACGTATTTTTAGATTGCCAGGACTGCTAACATTTTTGAATGTCTCTGCTGCCAAAAAGACAAGAATGTAAAATTGTAAGAATGAATAGCTTGGTAGCAGGCATTTAAAAAGAATGGTAGCATCAGAAACATGTTAGCGCTTCCCTGCAGGTGTCCTGATGCCCTGTGTGTATCGATAGACCAACACATAGGCACATTAGAGGCTAAGCTGGGCTGAGACTTTGACCATAATCACTGATTGTTTCAACAAATATAAAATGGATATTATTCACAGCAATCTGTCGGAAGTAATGTGTGACATTTGTCCCCTCATTACTTATTCCACCACGAGGATAATTACCCAGTGGAAAGGCTGATTTTTTGTTCTTACTGGCAAAAAATGATCTCAGATCTTTGACTCCCTCCGTCTCTCTCCATTTCTGTCCCTCTTTCTCTCTCTCTCCTTCTTTCTCCCTGTCTGTCTTCCTCTCTCCATCTCTCTCTCTCTCTCTCTCTCTCCCACCCCCGCTGTCTTTGTTTGCCTTGCATCTTATCAATCATGGAGTGAGATCGCTGGTGCGGTGAGGTGAGGCGTTCGTTCTGCCTGGGGCCCGGCTGCTGGGTTTGGGTTGTAATAGGTTTGCGCAGCCTGTTAATTTGATATGGTGTGTGGCTGAGGAGCCTCATTAGGGACAGCGGCTCACAGAGGAAGACTAGACTCTCCATCACTACCGGGCTGTAGCACTGGCAGGGGGAGAATGGGATGAGGAGAGAGTGAGAGGAGGAGAAGATGGAAGAAAGAAAGACATATAACGGGGAGAGAGAAAGAAAGTGAGGGAGGGAGGCGCTGGACAAGAGAGAAGAGTTCTGTCAGCAGTGGAGCAGAAGAGAAGGGGGGGGAGGACAGAGAGAGGGAAAGTATGGATCAGGGGTGTAGTGGAGGGTAAACCCACCTAAACTCAGTTTACCCCCCTTTTTAGGTTGGCAGAAATATTTCTGATAGGAAGATCAGAGTAATTATATGAGGAGGATAGGGTCTTTTCATGACAAAACAAATCCACAGGGTTCCCACGGGCAAGTTTGTGGACTTGAGAAAAATAAGTTAAGGCCTTAAAAGTATTTCAAAATGAATTAGATGGCCCTATGGTACTTTTTAATTAAAATGTAGCACTCATTCATCAATATGTCTCTGCTCTCTGGCCCTCTCTTCATTTCACATCCTGAGGAAAACCCTGTGATGGAGATTTGCTTTGATACAAGCGGCAGTTTTAAAATGAATGACTTCACCAGGATTTCTTGACGTGACAAGATCATCAAAATGAGGCCTCTGTGATGTCGAAGTTTCATCTGTGTCATGTCTTACCCCAAAACATGCCAATTTATGTCTTTAAGTCCTTGAATTTGATATTCAAGTGAGTGTGGGAACCCTAAATCCCTAAAAATCCATAAATGGACTATTTTTTGATGATATAATTGAATTGTGTTTGTTTGTCTGGAGGCCATAGTTTACCCACCTTTTTTATTTACCACCACATCACTGGTAAGGAGAGAGTGGGAGATTGAGTCTCCGCGAAAAAGAAAGAGCAAAGGAAATAGGACAGGAATGCTATCATCAATGGACCAGAATGAGTAGGAAGGGGAAGATGGGAAGAGAAAGAGACGGGGAGGGGGAAAAGATAGGGCAAAGAAGGGAGAAACAAATAAGAGTACAGAGGGAGCAAAGAAGCAGAGAAGAGAATGAGATTGGAATAAGCATGAGCCGTACAGAGAGAGAGCGTTCATTTCCATTCAAGCATTACATTTTCCCGCCCGCTGTGAGCACCAGTGTGGTTTCACTATCACTAGCACTGAGGGAGATGAGATGCAGCCACGGACAGAGTGAATTATTAATGTAAAGATCTCCTTCTCGTACGAATCCAATAAGCCGTCTATGATTTAGCTGTCAGAGAGATTGGTGGTCTGGATAAGGCAAAACTCCCGGGTCACGTGGCGCCCGAGTTCCCCTCCCTGGGTAATTGACTCGTGCGCTGTATTGACTTTCTGGTCTTGGTGATTAAGGGAGCGCTGGGCCAGACTGGAGCCCGGAGTGTGGCTCCGCAAGGTGGGATGCAGGACCTCACAGAGAGCCTATCCTGGGTGACCTTTGTCCGGAGCACAGAGCCATGGTTCACCCCCTGATCAATGATCTGGAAATACTCCTTGCTGTATTGATGTGGAACGGTGGATGCTGGGAGCAAGTCAGGGCCTGTTGCTTTCATCTGTCTCTCTGTTGTTTCTCTCTCTCTCTCTATCTCTCTCTCTTTCTCTTGCTGTCTATCTCTATCTGTCTCTGCCTTCTGCAGGGAATTCATGCTTCAAAACAAAGCGGTTCAGTTGGAGGAAAGGCACATCTGTTCGTTGTGTTTGGGTAGTTTGATGTGTTGCTGTGTACGACCTGTTTGTTTGCAGCTTGTTTGATTTCCTTCTGGCGAACATAATACCCATTGTTTTTGGTGATTGGCCACTTCACAGCTCCCATTCACATCTTTGCAAGGCTAACCATTCAGCTGTGTGGAGGAAGGTTCATTTTATTCTTGAAACCACAATCCAGTTCCCAGTGATTGGGCAAATGTGATTGTCCAAGTTGCACAACTTGTTGACAATTTTAGACACTGAACACTGGACATGAAAAGTATGAACCAAGCAAACTGTGTTATGTTTCTGATGACCTTCTCTCTCCCACTCTCCCTCTCTCCCTCTCTCTCTCTCTCTCTCTCTCTGTGTGAGCTGCATTCATAGCCGGAAGATCAGAATTGGCTTCTTTTCTCCTCTCTCTTCTTTTCTCCTCTTTCTCTCTCTCTCTCTCTCTCTCTCTCTGTCTGTCTGTGTCTGTCTCTCTTTTTCCGTCTCCCTATCGTCGATCCCATTGTGACAGAGATGAGTCACGACCGGAATGACATGGTGGACGCTCTGAGCTGAAGGCACAGAGAGGGAGGGAGAGAAAGACAGATAAAGGACAGTAAAATAAAGGGATAAAAGCAGGAAAAGAAAGTGAGTGAGAGACGTGGTGACTTGGAGGAAGCCAGTGGGAGGGCGACCTCTGTCCCTCTTTTAGGACCTCAGGTTAACTCCTGTCCTCCCACACCACAGGGGGTGGTGCACCCGCTGCCTGCTCCGGCCCTGGAGGCTCGGACCAGACATCAGTGGTGGACTGTTCGGCTTTTTGATTCCACCGGTTAATGCCTTCTGACAGGTCTATTAAAAACAGACCACTATTGATTTTTACAATGGCGAGATGTGGCAGGAAGGAGAGTGCCCTATATGAGGTTTTTAGGTGCATAGGTGGGTGTACAGTATCTTGAAAGACCCTGCTGCTGCATGAAAACCATGAACCTTCCAAAATGAAATAAAAAGTTGGCCAGATTTTGGATTATGTACTTTTGATATTAAAGCTACAGTAGACAACTTTGCATGTTGGCGGCTCCAAATGGCAGTGAGGTGTAACTGTTTGGAAGACAATACCCAGAAATCATGAGATGTGATGTCAGTAAACTGCACACAGCATGCTCATGTTTACCAACCCGGCCGGTCTGCGATGCTTTATACCAAAGATACCAAAGAGACGAGAGAGGAAAAAGATCTAATATTGGTGAGTTCAGCTTTCTCTGGACGGAGCGCTGCTCGCTGCTGTTTAGGAGACACTTTGTATTTTGCTCTTAAGTTCAATTCCCCTTTTCCTGTGGGTGGAGAAGTGTTCATACCCGACTCCAGCATTTCATTTGGACAAATATGGCTATCTGATAAGACAGGTGTATTTTACATAAACATCTTTTTTTTTACATAAAACAAAAACCTGGTGAATTTGTAATGGAATAGAATATTTTTTGGAGGGTTATCATGCAATTTATGTTCAAAATGTTTGAACATGATGTGAGATTGGTCTTTATGGATTCTATTTATACTGTTAAATTCACATCAATGAGCCACTAAGTTCCACTGGGGCAGTTAGGGGTTACGTGCCTTGCCCAAAGGCACATCAGCAGTCACTGTTGAAGAGGACAGTACTCATTCATTTTCCTCACCCAGACTCTTGATGGCAGTTTATTTGAAACGTGCCCTTCTGGTTACAAGCTTGCTCCTGTAAACTTTGGCTGCTTAATCTTATGCTTGTTTGGGCCCAAACAAGCATAAGATTAAACAGCCAAATTGCCTTCTTCTGTGAGCTCGTCTGATTGGTGGTTTGGATGTAAATGACACCATTCTGACATTCGACAAGTGTGTGTCCTTGTTTAACCAGCTAGGCATGTCATCTGTGGTCTGACTCATCCACTGAAGGAACATGGCACCCTGTCACTTACTGAAGGCTGGCCGCTGAGCAAGCAGGGCTGCAAACGCACACACACGCACGCACACACACGCACACACACACACTCACACACACACACACACACACACTGGATCGGGATCAGATAGTTTTTAGCATTTGTTTCAACCTGCTTGGCGTCACTTACTATTACCTACCAACACTTGCTGCTGAGTAATCAGGGCTACACACACACACACACACACACACACACACACACACACACACACACACACACACACACATAGAAACACACATACAGAGGATCTGAGTCACACAATTCTTTGCATTTGTTTTAACCTGCTTGGACTCACTAATACTCCTGTCACACTGGATGAGTGATCTGGGAAATACGGGGGTCGACTGCCAGTGTGAAAGGTTCAGTGCCACAAAACAACCCTGTCGTTTTGTGGCATTGAACCTTTCTCACCCCTCAAGATCAGGGGTCAGAACTGGGTCAAGCTCTGCCTCACTTGGTGTGTTAGGTCGCTGCTTAACCCCTGTCTGTGTCTGGAGCATCACACTGTTCGCCCCGTTGAACACAGAGTACAAACACGCCTGCTGTTAATGTCATTATTAGGTGACAGCTCAGAGGACATTACCCTATGAGGCTCAGTGTGAATTGACTCCTACGCAGATATTACTGCTGGCTGCCCGCTTAGTAATCAGCGCCACCCACACAATACAATGAGCACCAGAAAGCTTCCGGCTGGAAAGTATTTAAAAGTCAAGTTAGTAGACTTTCCTGACACTATCTGAAGTATCATGAGGCAGTAAAACCCACCCTGCTGGTACACAAGATCTGATATGCATCAGATCGGACTAAAACATCATATTAGTAATTTCATGTTGTTCATTTTGTATGTGCAGTCTGAAACCTTTATAATTCCAAATGGAGCTGCCTAGGATGCAAACAGAGACAATTTTAACACTAAAGTACCAGAACAAACCTTTTCCTAGATAGAAACACGTCACTCTCCTCTTTGTCCGCGCGCGCACACACACACACACACACACACACACACACACACACACACACACACACACACACACACGCACATATATACAAAATTGTGGGATGTGGAACACAACATTGCGTCCTGCATTAACGTCATAGCGTATTTGTATTGAGCGCTGTCAGCCTGGATTATATTTGGACCTGTGCTTAGCTCAGACACTGGCCGTCTTGACAAGCACACAAAGCTGTGGGGGAAGGAATACAAGTGAAAGGATCGGCATTGGATATCACAAGATCTCGACGGGTGGTGTGTTCGCTGCTCGGGCCTCGCTGACAGCCACAGGAAATCCTTCCATCCTGTTAAGAGCAGTTTTACGGCGGACTGGTCACTGTTAGCACCACAGCTGGCCAACTAAAACCAAAGAGACACATGGAGTGCGGCAATGAAATGTGGCTAAAACAATATCCAGTGGACAAGCAACAATTTGTTTGCATAATATACACACATCAGCGTCGCACTCTGGGTAACGACTGCTGACAACATGGCTGTCTGTGTCTGTATATGGAAATATTGTGTCTTTTTTTGTTTGCGTACGCAGGCACGTCACTGTTGCACTCTGGGTAATGACTACTGACAGCATATAAAAGTCAGGTTGGGTATGTCATCCATGTTTATAGCGGAAGGAAACCTCTTCTCAGCGCTGTTCTCTGCAGGCTGTAATGTCATTAGCAGGCCTCAATGCTCATTAAGACCAAGCAGATGTGGCAGACAGAGACGCATGTTGCTTACATCAGACAGCAGGTGAATTATAGAGGCGAGCGCTTGGTGTTATGGTGGTGGTGGTGATGATAGTGCTGGTGGTGTAATTGGTGTCTATATGTATGTCTGTGTGCATGACTGTGTCCGCAGTAGATAGTCCCTGTCTCTTCAATAAGCCGGGCGCTGGGGATGCTGCTGCTGTTTTTGTCAGCGGTGGTGTTGTGTGTCTGTGCAGCTCTGTGTCTCTGTTTGTGCATACATGCCTATCCCTCTGTGTGTGTGTGTGTGTGTGTGTGTGTGTGTGTGTGTGTGTGTGTGCACGTGTACCACAGCTAAACTACACAGCATACTTAAACCTGAAGTATATTTCTGACAAACCTGGGAAAATGTCTGGTATCATATGTTAGAACTATGTGAGGTGAACTTGATTTATCTTACCAGACACTTAAACAGCAGAAAATATACAAGGAGTAGTGTACTAGTCAACTCAAGTTTATTTGTTTAGGCCTTAAATCACAGTTACAGTCTCAAAGGGCTTCACAATGGCCACATGATGACACAATAAATGAAGACGACACCCTCCAACCTTGGACCCTCAATGAGAGCACAGAAAAACTCCCATTGGGTACAGAGAGTGAGCAGACAAAGATGAAATATTAATGGAACTAGAGATGCACCGATCGATCGGCCGGTGACCGGAATCGGCCGGTTTTCAGCTGATCGGCCATGACCGGTGACCGGCCGATCAGTCTCATATATCCGATTCTGTGCCGGTCAAATTTAAGACAACGGTAAAAACTCCGCTGTAATTAAGCAATATTACACGAGAGGGTGTGCGTTACCGTGATGCTTACGGACCTCAAAATGTATTCATATTGTGGGGCAATTCGCTCTCAAAATAAAAAACGTTTTGCTAGTGTTATCTCCGTTTCCCTGGAAATACATGGGGTCTGACTAATAACTGGAAAACAATCAGTCACGTCAGTAGACTCCTATGTAATGGAACTAGGTTCCAGCAAGTAGGCGGAGCCTTAGTACCGACCTAGCAACAGAGACGATTTCTAGTCCCTGTTGAGTCAGCCAGCCAACTTGAGCTAATGCTTTCTAGAGATCGCGGGATTTCCCAAACTGAATAAATACCACACATATAAACACAAAACTGCCTTGCTAGCTCAATCTTGTTGTAACTAAGATATCTGCTGAAAAAAATAATTTTTCCATGGACAGATTTAGCTACTATGTCCGCGAACTTCACATGTATTTTTAAGCTAGTAGCGCCGTGTCACCGACTCACCGGCACAGCTGATGGAGGATGCAGAGCGTCTGGTAACATCAAGGCTGAACAGAGTTAGCGTAGCGTTATATTTAAATATATTGTATGATAATATGGCGGAGTAATATTTAGTGATGAGCACGGCTAGGTGTGCTGTCATGCTGATTTGATCACGTTCTAAATGTCTAGTTGATCTATCAGATTGCTTGGTCGGAACTACCTGTTGTATAATAGTCCATAATAGAAATAGTCCGTGTGTTGTTATACAGATCTGTTGCACCTGTTTTCTTTCGGGAAAGTATAAAGTGGGATATACTGCAATTCATTTTCATTTGGATTTTATTTTTTCAAAAAAGCTCTGTCCAGTAACCTGGAGCACTTTTTTATTTTGAGATTTGTTTGAGTGAGAGTGAGAGAAGGTCCTGTAACCTGGTGCAGTTTTGGAGAAAATGTAAGTTATTAATAGTCAATGTTTTATTATGAACATACAATGGAATTTTAATTTTCCATTAAAGAAAAGTTACAAAAATGTTTGTGTGTGCTGTCAATTATAGTTCTTAGAAAGAAAATCGGAATCGGCCAAAATCGGAATCGGCAGGTCAGACTTTTAAAAAATCGGAAATCGGAATCGGCCAAGAAAATTGCAATCGGTGCATCTCTAAATGGAACATAAACAAAATACACAGAATGAACAGAAAAAGAGTGTTTGGATGAACATCCAGATCTGGCCTTTTGTCGTGTTGTTTCAAGCATTTGGAATATATTTGACTCTGGTTTATCTTGGAGTTCTCAACTGATCTGAACATATTGCTCTCCCTCTTTGACAAAAGTTGGGCTCACTCTGCTGCACTGGTGTGTTTATATGCACACAGCTCATATCCTGGTAAATGTCATATTCAAGATAAGGTTTTTTGAATGTGTCTTCACATTCAGGCTATTCCAGTGGAAACAGAATTTATATAGGCCGCAAAAAAACAAAATGGGGTAAGGCGTTTACATGCTTCACTATCCCTTCTAATATTGTCATATTTCAGCTATCATACAGGTTTCTAAAAATCAGGATATTAACGTATCTCTGTTATTATGACAGTATTGTGCTTATATATACCAGCTCATAAACATAATACATAAGTATATTGGATAATATTGGAATATTACTGTTCATGTAAAAACACTTAATAAAGCGTATGCAGTAAATCTTTCAAAACTGCATCAGCTGCATATCATTGTTTTCCTGTGAAAAATGAATTCTGCTATGAAGTTCATTTGGAAGTGAGATTAAAGACTAATTATATCATGACAACCAATAATTATTGCATTATGAAAATACTCAATCACTTTGTTTACCCAAAACAATTCCAAGGCATGATTTGCTTGTTGCACTGATTGTGTGGGGTGATTGGGACCATATTGCCATCCATCATGATACCAAAGTATCTCAATGATCAGATCAAAATATGCTCCTTATTATTATTATTTCACTGAGATTAGAAGACAAGGTTAATTTGAAAAACCATTAAGGTTTCCTTCAGAGCCTCTAGAGGTGATGCTTCAATTTGAACTCCCTGGCATTTTTTCCTTTTTCACTGAAGTGGATCCAGTCCCCTGCAGAGTGAAAACATTCAGGCTCTGCCACTCTCAGAAATTGAAGAGTCCGTTGCAGAAGTGAATGATTAACTGACTGCACTCAACTGGGCCATTATGTCCTTATGCTCTGTCTGCATGCACCTGTCTTTGCACTCTCTGACAAACAAAGTGGAGGCATCCATTACCCTTCTCCTCCCTTCTCCCCCCCCAGGGTTGACCCATTCCTGCCCCATACAGGTCCACAGATGTCTGGCTACATCGCTTCACCACACAGCCCCCCCTTTCCCCCAGTGCTCCGTCAGCAGGCCCACATGTCACTGTCAGCGGGCCGCAAGCAGGCCATCCAGGCTGGGACACCAAGCCCATCAACACCTCCTTGGGGGCCCGCAGGCCACCCGCACGCTAGCCGTGCCGGGTCAGGCTGGGCCGGTCGTGGGGTTGAATGGAGGTGGATTGTGTCCTGAGGAGAAAGACCGACTGAGGAGCAGGAGCTGTGGCCCGGTTAGAGCATATGGTCTCGGCAGTGTCCTGGAGCCTGTTGGTCACCTCTGAATGGAACCCCCTCGTAAACACAGGCTTTGTTCGGCCATGTGTGCTGTAGCGAGGCTGTGTCTGTCCTTCTTTTTGGCAGAGCCTGGCTGCTCAGTGGGCACTGGGACAGGCGAATGAGCAGAGAACAGCTGGCCCGTTCAGAGCAGACTGTTGCCCCGCAGGAAGCGCCCTCCATATCCTCTCAGCCTCATCTCATCGGCACCCACAAACAGACAGGGGAGACTTGGCCCGGTGTCTCCCCCTCTCTCTCCCACTTTCCCTTTGCTGCCTCTGTGTCCCTTGGCTGCCTCCTCGGTTTGGAAGCAGAAAACAGAATGAATGGGACAGACAAAGGCAAACAGAGGCGCATAACATTACAAAGTGATTCTCCACATTGTCCGGCGCCAAATATGGTACGAAATAACCTCAGTGCAAACGGACATTTTATGTGTGAGGTTGTCGCTTGAGGACTTGGTTCTCGATACTAAACCAGAGGCAGCTTCTGAGAATGACTGAACGAGAGGGAGAAGTTGAGGACAATGCTCCTCGTTTGTGGTGTGGTCGATTATACAGGCAGTGTGTTAGCTCGAATTCTCCTCGCAAAGTGTGAAGGAATGAAGCGGGCTAATGTGATTACACTGAGCAGACGAGAAGAGAGACTGATGGCAACCTTTTTCGTATGCTTCTTGGAAACACAATGCAAGCATTTGGCCAAGGCTTTACTTCTAGCCAGCACTGCTTTTCTCCCCATTTGTTTGCGCGTTTTCTCATGCATGCATGTGTTCCAAGAGAGAGAAATGCATGCATATGTGTATCCACTGCCTTTGCGGCTCTCATCTCCATTCTTTTCATCCTCAGCTGGGGTTCCACCATACCTGAGTACCCCTCATACGCTCTCACAGCTGCGCCGGTGCATTGATGTGTGTTCTGATGATGTCCCCGGAGAGGAAGCATACTGCGGCAGCTCTCCTCAGGGGTTATCTGAAGAGACCCTTACCCTCTTCAGTCTCTGCTTAGTAGCCAGCGCTCCCTCCGTGTTAAGAGGTGGCATTCTGCACAACAAAACACTTGAGCAGTAAGCCCCCGTACTTGGATTGCACCAGGTGGGTCATTTCCTGGCCAGAGGAGGGGAGAGTGGCCTGCAGGGCCATCAGAATAACAATGGGCTCTTCTCATTCTGTTATTAGCCCTTTCGCCCAGAGCGGGCCGCGAGCGATTACAATACCAAAGCAGTCCTGGAGGGCATCAAATAAACACTATTGTGCTGGTCAGCTGTTTTCGGGGGAGTAAACACACAAGGGAGAGATTTGCTTTTTGAGATTCTGAATGCTGTTCAGAAGAGAGTGAGCGGATAGGGGAGAAGCTCAGTGGCAAGGGATGGGGATATAGTAAATGCAAAAGAAGTAAAACGAGTGCTGTTGTTTCCTGATAGACGATGGGGTGGGGATATCAGCTGTAAAAGAAGGTAGAAAAAAGAAGTAGCCTAATACTCAGATGACTTAGCTGTACACTGAGCTATTCCAAACACAAAGCTCATGCGCTCTGAATTGCCAACTTTGGGATTCTGAAAATCTTCTCCCACTTAGTTTTTTTTTAGTTAAGTTGCAGAGCTCTAAGTTTCTTTGTTGTTCGGGTTACTCGTCTATGTGTGTTGGAAGTAGAGATGGATTGCATGAGTTCTGTGTTTGCTTGCTCATTTCCCGGCGGCGGAGCTGCTCCACCTCATGTACATACATCTCCCAAGGCATAATGTAGCAGGCTTTATCCTCATTACTTGAAACACATGATGAATTTTTAGAGGCTTCTCCTCCTTGGCGCTCCTCCTCATCAGCAACTCCCTGCTAGATCTCACACTAGAGGTCCATCGGGATTGTTGGGAGAATATTACATTTATGCATGCAGGTAGTGATTATGCAGTCTTCCGCAGGCAAACCGCAACAATGTGTATGCCCTTCTATGTGCGTGCGTGTGTGTGTGTGTGTGAACAGAGAAATTAGACCGTCACTGTACCTTAAGAAGAGTGACATGTTTATGTCTATGAGGACTGTGACACATAAAGTCAGACATGTCTATTTATATCAAAGAATAATTCCATGATTTAGGCATTTTTTTCCAGTTAGAGCATCACAGGAATGCTATAACTTTTATTTTGAGTATATATAAATCTTAATCTGTGTTGAGACCCAAGAAAGAAAGAGGTCAGCCCATAGTTGTTTCAGAGCAGACGTCTTTCCTATAACATGGATCAGCATACCACAGCGTAATTGCGTGGGTAATTGGACTCTTTGGGCTTTGTTGGAGTGCTGATGTACCGTGCAGAAAATCCCACCATGAGCAGCCTGAAGCCTGTCTCAGACTCCACTGACCTATTATTTCCAAGAGGCTGTACACTCTGAGGATGCAGACAGGCGATGGTAGGGGGTTTGGTAGGAGAGGAGGGTTGTTTGTGTACAGCCACCGCAGCAGTTTCACTTTTCGGAAACCTTGCGGCTTGCCTTTGTTCTCCATTTCTCATTCTAGCCTCTCTCCCGCTCCCTGGGGAGCTCTGATATCGCCCCTGTATTTATCAAAGTTTCTCTGCAGTTCTAGCCAGGCCCATATTTTTTCCTTCCATCTCCGCCGGCTCCGCAGCCCCCTCGATGGAAACAGTGACTTCTGTAATGGATCTGTTGGGGACCCGTCGAGAGGCAGGGGCCCGTGACGTCAGGTGGGCCGGCTCCGCGTTTACCAGCTGACTGGCACCGTTATGAGCGCTGTGTGGAGGCGTGTGGCGACGGAACGCCTGTCTCTGTGAAGTGAGTGTGTGAATGGAGACGGAAGCGCCCCGCTTCCCACCCACCCACTCTCTCCATATCCTGACAAAGGAAACCCACTCACTGGGTCAGACAGTGCCAGACAGTTTTGAGGACCGCCCCTCCTGCGCTCCTTTCATTCCTCTCTGACTCTCTCTCTCCCCTCTTTTCTCTCTCTCTACCCTCTACCACTTACCCTCAGTGTTTGGAGGAGGATTACATAAGAGCTGGACTGCTTTTCCTCCTGGCAAGCGAGGGAGTTTAATTGAAAAGGAGATCCGGAATGAAAACTCCCATTCCTATTCAGGCCTCTGTACTGTGAAAGCACGGAAATGTACCAGGGGAAAGAAGACGAAATGTACAGGGGAGTCGGTGAAAGAAATAGGTCATGTTCTTAAAACAATCTGAAAGAGAGGGAGTCTGACATCCCGCCTGTCTCTGCAGTACCTATAATGATTCTGTACATTTCTTTTTTCCTCGAGTGGAGTCTAACAAACTTATCAAGTACAAAGTACTTTTCTGTCTGGAGCAACGGTAAGTTGCTTCTGCAATAAAGTGCAAGAAGAAAATATATCTCTAGTGTAAAGAATGATATAAAAAGAGGTGCTGAACCATTATTTTTGCAATAAAATAATATTGCTGAAACGCTTTTGGGATGCTGGGTGTGAATTATGTGTTTGTGTATTGGGTTTATGTACACCTCGATCAAGTGCCACAGGGATGGATGGATATCTGCTTGTGAATGTTAATTTTATGCGTGTCACCATTCGGATGTGTGCAAGGTAGAAGTGGCGATGACAGGTGTTGTTGTGGCACACTTTGCATTTTGTCCATTAAACTAAGTGTGTTGAGCATTTCTCTAAAGCTTGCTGCATCTTAACTCTAGCGTAACTCCATTTCTGCTTCAGTGGAGCTGTTCTGTGTCCAGCAGTGGAAGACTGGTTGCACTGGGCAGTTCCTAGATGTGAATGTGTGTAACAGTATGAATGCGATGCTGAAAAAGGGCATGCGTGCTCAGCAGTAACCTTCCTTGCATAAATAAAGGTTAAAACAACAAACCAAGCATCTGCTCCTGCAGACTAACTCTCCTCTGAGAACAGCAACCTGTTTGTCTGTGCTTCTCGTGTCCAAGCCATGCATCCTATTGTTGCGCCCTAATGCCCCGAGCCTCATATCTCCGGCAGCATGCTGATGTTTGCTAATGGGATTGGCCGTCCATTGACAGCGGTGGGAGATCAGCCGATGGTTATCGGCGCTTTCTGAGATGTGAGGTATTGCTAGGGCTGCAGATGTATTGAATGTTGCAGATGAGCCCAGGAGACCTGAGTAAGTCTAAAACCCTAAGTGTGGACTGTTATCCACATAGCAGACCTTTCGATCTACATACTACACCAAACAATCATGAGATCCAGTTGGCTGATAATTTATTCAAGAGAAAAGAAGGCCTTACAAGGTTAAGAGCCTTGGAAGAGTCAAAAGGCTGCTCTGCCTATTAATTGCCTTTGATCAGTAGTTAATGCATAATTAAAATAGCCTAAGCGAGCTGAAGGCGGGCCATGCAAAGTGTTGAATCAGAGGGATGGAGTTGCAAAGAGCAGGGTAGCAAATGCTTGCCTTGCTGAAATGTTGGAAGCATACTTAGAGGATGCCAGAAGGAAAAGAGGTGGAGGAGGAAGAGAGGTGATGCTTCGATGTGAAACAGAGGCAGGCAGCTAGATATACAGCCTTTTACCTTTTATTTTCTTTGTCTTTGTCTAAGAATAGGGCTCCTTAGGTGACATAGATGCCCTGCTCTCTTAGATCCACCGCCTCTGTAAAATGACTCAGGCCCTACTGCTGGTGCTACAGAAGTCTTCTACTCTGAACTTATGGGCCTCACCTTCCCTGAACTGAGCTCAGTTCTACTTGCAAACTGAAGCGTGGGATAGACTTAACATTTAATATATTGTAGAGATTGTGGGTCATTTGATTCCCTAAATAACCAATTCAAACAAGATTCACTGCAAGTATTGTTACCACAAGTGTTGGTCCAAGAGGATGACACATGGGCAATTATGATGAGCGATACTGCTGTCAACAGGGACACCGACTGGCAAATGGTGCAAAGTTATTGTGGATAACAGTGGGCGAACAGTGAGCAAACGTATCTTGAAAGAAAAAATAAATGCTTCTGATTGTAATTGAAGATTGTTCTTTTTCAAAGTGCTATATATCCATTTTAGAAAAAAAATAAAATGAAATTAAAATATAGAGGAGTCTGTTAAAATATTACCATTTTAACCAAAGACTTAAGTCTCCTATAGTCTTTTAAAAGTGGGCAGTTTTAAGTTTTAGCTATCAGTCATTTTGTTTAGTCAAATTTTTTTGTCAATTTTTTTCATATTGTAGATATCTTCTTTTGGAACAAACTCCTTTAAATACTGGCAAAATGGTCCCTCTATGTTGCCTTAAAATTCTCTCCTCGTCTGATGACCTTAAAGCTGGGGCCAGTAGTAGAGGGACAACCGCTGTTATGCTATTATAGGACTCATCCGACACATGGAGGCGGCGTATCCCTCTCTCATCTGGCTGAGTGTGTAGCAGCCAAATCTCTGCTTCTGGATTGGCAGGTCTCCTTCATAGCTGATTTATATTCATAGAGTTTGTCCTGCGTCGCCCTGACCTGACCTTACATTCTCGCTTGCGAGACTTCTGATTGGCCCTCTTGTAGGGAAGCCTCCTGCCGATCCCCGCGCTTGATAAACACAGTTAGGCTGGTGCTCCCACATGGACTTAGACGTAATGATCATATTAATAAGGAATAAGCACTGCAGATGTTCTAAATAAAGCACAGGACTGATGTCTGTTCTCTCATGGTAATGATTCCCCTAACTATCTGGAAAGTTCCTCCAAGCCTGCACTGCACTGTCTTTATGTGCAGCCTAATCATTTGTTGACAGAACCAATTTACTTGTATTACACAAATATTATAATCTCATAGAAACACCTCAGCCAGACTTCAACCCAGTCGAAAGTGGATTTGTCAGAATATGATTTTCTTATAAACAAATCAGTGCAGCCACTTCAGTCAGGGTGGGAAGACATAATGTAATTTCAGCTTTTTTATATTTTTCAGGGGCATTTACCTGATGCTTTTATCTACTGCTCTAAGGTCTTGTTCAGTGTCTTGCTGAAGGACACAGGCAGGACACATGTCTGTTGATGGAAACACATTGGTTGCTGCAGGGATCAAGTCTGTGTCTCTAACCACTAGACCATCCTGCGGCGGCGTAGTTCCTCAGCAGCTTTCACGTTAACAGTGAAAGAGTGAACTTGTCAGTTACTGAGCGTCCAAGTTATATCCTGTGAATCATTTCTTCACAGACTCCACAGTAAGAGCTATGTGACAGAGTTTTAGAGTTGATATGTGACTGCACTCCGTCAACGGTTCTGGATTTGAACGCCTCTGAGAGCCTGTCACTGTCTCAGCTGACACTGTGAAGGAAATCTTTATCAGACTCCTGTGGAAATGCAGAAACAGGAATGCCTCCCATACTAACAACACAATGTTCTTTACTCAAGGGAACTGTGCAAGGACCTGTGACTTCATATCTTGTGAATTTTGTCCTTGCCAGTTCAAGTGCTTGTAAAGTAAACTTACACACTATCAGTTGTGCCAGGCTGAGAAATATGATAAGGAAACAAGTCAAGTCATGTGAAAATCAGCCCACACTTTACCTAGACCTAGATTGAAATCAATTAAGCCGACTTAAACAAGATAAGTATCCAAACTTGACGCGTTCTTGTTCATGTGGATTGCTTTATTGTGAGTTTACACATTTGAAATTAGTCTTTCCACATATCTCTCCTCAATACACAGATACAGTTTCCTATATGCATTTCTTCAGTGCAAGTCAGAGTGCAGAGTCACCAACAGTGCAGCATCTCTGGTGCAGTTTGAGCAGTAGTACCTTGCTCAAAGCTGCAGTACCCTCCACTCACCAGCTCACAGCAGGAACACACCCTCCTGTTGGTGCTGAGAATCCAAGTAGCACCCTCTCAGTTATTAGTGAGTCCCTTCACCTCAAGGCCAACCTGCCACCCAACCTGCCGCCTCTATTTCAGCTGTAAATGTCTTTTCAGCCAGCTGAATAAGGCAGAAGGAGCCCAGTGGAATGTATGCAGGGATTTCCTTCTCTGTCCGCCCCTTGCAGGCACCATCTCCTGTACAGTTAAACTCTAATTATGTCAGCTGAGAGAGCCTGCAGACCCACCGCCACTCTAGCGTCTAATGGCGCACACCTATTCAGTCAAATGACATTTAATTAAAATGCTCTCCGTTTTACGACTCCAGAATAGATATTTTAATTTGTGCTGGTGCTACGGACAATAGAATGCTAAACAAATGGAAAAGCTGAAATGAGATTGTTGAAATGAGATTGTGATTCTGCTCTCTTGAGCTTGAATCTGTGTGTGAGGGGGTGATGGGCTGTGACTTCCGATGGCTCTACAAAGCATTAAGGGTTTTACCATCGTCTGGGTGAGATTGGGTCTAATTGAGACATGTCAACATGGTCAGTGGTGTGATGGTAAGCAGTGTCTAAATGGCAAGAAACTGACAGAGATAAATACAAACCTCAGGCAAGCTGAGGTTTGCCTGCTGATTGCAGTAATCTCCTCACTGTTCAGGCTTGAGATGAATGAGTTGTGGATTAAACCCATCTGGTTCCCTCCGTTGAGACACTATTAAAGGGAAAATGCACTGTTTGTTTAATTGTGTTTCGTATAGCATGAGAAAGAGCACCTCGCTGCAGCAACCTAGACTTACAACCTACAGTAGAGGCAAAATACCCTGCAGATGTTGTGCTGCTTTCCACTGGGCCCCAAGGCTATTTACAACCGTCAGTCATTAGCACTTTACTTGCATTCTGTGCATTTTCAAAAATAGCTACAGGAGTGACAGAGGAGTGACTGCATTTACACTTAATGTACAAAATATTAGGGACATTTGTTTTTTTTCATGAAGTACACTGACAACGTGAATCCAAGCCATTATCCCATATTGATTCCCCTTATTAAATTTATACCAGTCACAAAGGAGGAGAAGTAGATAAAGAGAAGCAGACATGTTAGAGAAGGATTTTATGAGACAACTGAGATGTGGATTATGCAAAATGAGCTGCAACTCAATATCAGGATGATGTCCCTAATATTTTGTACATTCAGTTTATGTCATTGCAGTCATTCTCACATATGGGGATATGAAATTATATACACGTAACTAATTGCTGGAGTTCTGTGTGTGGGAAGCGCCACTTCTCCTTCATTTCTGTTTTCGCAGATGTTTATCTATCATCCTATCCCTGAGTGATGCAGGATCACTAGAATTCTCCTATGACACATAGTTCATTTAGTGGTAAATGGTGTATTATATGCTGTATGTTCATTAGCGGTGCGATGGGAAGATAAGACGCAGGGCTGAGTAACCAGCAGCAACACACTGCTGTTTGGCCGACTATCAAGTCTCCATCACTAGAACAAGGATGACAGCAAAGCTGAGACCAGCTGCCCCAGCCCATTACTGCAATCAACAGAGCTGGGAATGTGCACGGGTGTGCGCACACACTCACACTTACACACACACACACACACACACACACACACACACACACACACACACACACACTTTTCATTCTCTGACACAATTAGCCGTCTGGCTTTGTTCTAATGGAAGGACTGGCTTGGCTTTTAAAAGCGGTCAATTAAGCCCAATTGAGGGAAGGAGGGAAATCAGCATGTTACTTAATGAATGTCAGGAGACAAGTAATTATGACATGTCTGGAGAATGTGACTCTGGCATGAAAATGAGCCGATCCGGACTGAATAACGATTTATGTGATGGGGATATATTCATCTTTCGCATGTGCCCATCTGTAGAGCTTGACTCATGCATAAAAATGAACTGATCTGGGATGAAGCATTAATGAGAGTCACAGTTATAAATACTGGGGATATATTTCCTCTTGCGTTGGTACAGCAGAGCGGATTGGTTGTTAGAGAGGCCATCTCATAACCAAGAGGTCACAGATTTGACCCCTGCAACAACCAATGAGTCAATTCTTGTTGAACTATTCGTGAGCAAGATAATGGACCCATAAAAGCTTCAGGAACATCGCTCTGATCCCTTTGCTGAAATGTGTACATGTTTTGCTACTTCTGTTAGCTGATCAATAAAAACAGTTGGGATGCTGCACAGGTTGTACAGTATTTTTTCATTTAAAATCAGTATTCATTTTATGTTGCCTATAGGGATCCCATTTTCATACCAGGGTGCAAAGTCTAAAGTCTTGCATATGAATGTTGGAGCACTAGCATGGATTTAGCATTTTTTTGTATTTGACCAAAGGTTTCATTCTTCTCAGTGCCATCCAATAGTCTGCACATGTGCCTTTCTCCCCCGAATGCTCAGCCTGAATTGCTTCCTGTCAGAGGGATAATTGCCTGACAATTTTGCCTCAGATGTCAAACTCAGCACCTTAAGTCTTTTGAATCCAAAGAATGCCCTTTGTCATCTCCACAGCTAAAAAGGCTGCCTCAATTTCACAGCCCTGCGCCGGTTAATACAAGTGCTCTTCAATGCATGGCTGTGACATCAGTGTGAACATCATGTATGAACTGCATTCACAGCCGGAAGATCAGAATTGGCTTCTTTTCTCCTCTCTCTCTCTCTCTCTCTCTCTCTCTCTCTCTCTCTCTCTCTCTCTCTCTCTCTCTCTCTCTCCCTCTCTCTCTCCCCCTCTCTCCCTCTTCTTGTCTATTTCTCCTGGCTGTCTTTAAGACATGCTGAAATTGGGCCTGGCCTATTTTCTGCTTCCTGTATACTCCCTGAAGTCAGCAGAAGTGAGCTTTTTTCACTGTGTTCTTTAGCTTTACCTTGTACCTTGTCATCCCACACTCCTCTGCTTGAAGGGATTGAAGAAAGTGTATTTTTCATGTTGTATTATCAAAGGACATCAGCTGGAAAGTAGCTTCCACCTCTGTTCTTTCTGCCTTTCTTTTTCTCTCCTTAACTATATCTACAGTATCTTTCTACTGTATCTCCCTGTATATCAGTATGTATCAGTGTGTGTACGCATGTGTATGACCAGCAAGTCTTTTATTCTGTGTTGCCTTGCTTTGGACTCTGATTTTGAGATGAGAATTTTTTATTCAGCTGTCTACTTATACAGTATATTCACTCTTACATACTTTAGTATGTTCTCTCTCTGAGTGGGAAATTGTTCTCTTTAACCAGAATTTGAAAGGGGTCTTATGGAGATTTTGTAGAGATGGGAGTCAAATAGTGCTGAGAGGCTAGTGTCTAAAATCCTGAAGTTAAATTCTTGATTCTCTACTATCTAAATACTCTATGGTGTATAGGGATTGGTCAATATATCGAAATTCAATATATCGCAATACAAAAATGTGACAATACATATCGTGGGCCAGAAATTGCAATATTAGCTATTTTATTTTGCTGTGCTAATCACAAATGAGACAGCTTGCCTGTCACAATTTCACAAGCTTTGTAATGACATTTTTACATTGTTGTTTACATTCTAGCAAGCCAAAGATTTGTGGCTCAGAAATAAACATAATTCTGCACAGTCAGACTTTGTTGTCACTGAACCTTTATTTATTACATCGTATTGTGGTTGTATCGAATCGTGAGGGCCATATTGTGTATTGAATCATATGGTGAGATAATGGTGTACATAAAGGGGTCAAATTAAACATATATTACCCTGTTATTACCTCCCCCAAGGAGGTTATGTTTTCGGTGCCGTTTGTTTGTTTGTTTGTCTGTTTGTTTTTCTGTTAGCAGGATTACGGAAAAACTACTGGCCTGATTTTCATGAAACTTTGTGGAAGGGTGTAGCATGGGCCAAGGAAGAACCCATAAGATTTTGGAGTGGATCCGGTCCGAATCAATAATAGCGCGAACCTTGGCGGAGGTCTGCACTCTCCGAGTGCCCTTCTAGTTATATGGTAGAATCATGTCTGATCTCTCCTGCAATGTCAGTGATAAACTTGTGGCAAAGTTAATGCCAAAGAGATGGCCTCAGGTGAATTTGTGTGATTCATAGTCTGGAGTCTTGTATAGCTCTTCGGTCCAGCCTTCATCAAACACAGCGCTGTCAGGTTCTCCCACTAGTGTGCATTAGCAGTGTTTATAGATGGGTGGAAGTTGGAGATGGCTGTTGTTCCACTTAGCTAGAAGTCATCTGCGTCCTCCCGCCAGCCATCAGTGTTGTAAACACAGCAGCGCTCCTTGCCAAAGCACTTCCACAGATGGCTCCATGAAGCACTCTGCCTCGCTGTTCCTGTTTACTCAGCACTGCTCATCCCCATAATGAAATAGCTTCATTACAGCAATTTGCACTCATTCAGCATTCTGGGACAATGCGCAGATGCTCAAGTTGCACCGGTAAGCGTCGAGAAAATGAGTCCCACTCTTCAAAAAACAACAATGACTCGGGTGACACTGAAAACTTTCTGGAGTATTCTTGGATGTTTTGCTGTTGTCAATTAACTTGCATTTTAGTCACATCCTCATCCACACACCCACCCACACACACACACACACACACACACACACACACACACACACACACAACATACTCACCACTTGTTGAACTAAAGATATTCTTGGTGTCTGTTCTCTTATTGGACTTGTTCATTCTTATCTTCTTCTCCTTTAACTTAAGTATGATTGCCACCTTTGCCCATGTCTCAAGCTAGAAAACCATTAAGATTTCTTGAAATTCAAAGTTGCTGTCCAAGCCAAACTTGTATCATGTCACATGGGGTTTTGACCCTTATCTTTTAGAAAAATGTGCAGGGTGGCTTAATTGATGCCAACTATGGTTAAATCCAGATTTTGACCCAATTAGAACCCGATCAAGTCATTAAGAAAAACAACAGCATAGGAACATGAGTGAAGATAAGAAGACAGGTTCAATTATGGAGTGTACAGATGTAACAAGAATTAAGTGAGCTCAACACTTGAGAGTGTGAGAGTGCTTCAATGCCTCCGTTTTTCTATACGAGCTGAGAGTAAGGGAGTTTATTGTTGGTGCTCAGCCATGCGACCAGTCGTTGAGCCAGGCTACGGACCAAAACCCCTCCACCTAGTTATTCACCTCACAGCCCCAGTCATCATCTCCAGGCCTATTCACACCGGTGGTCTATGACTCAGTACATCCTCTTATTAAAGTACTCTTCTATGTCATTTCACAGCACTTCAAAGGGCTGTGTAGGTGCACTTCGTTGGAACAAAGTGTGCCGAAATACAGTATAGTCAAAGGGAATACAATAGAAGAGCAGTAAGAAGAGCAATCTTAGGCGAACAACAAAGTGAGTCATTCTCTGAATTTCTCTCTGCCAAGCCTCACCCATTGCTTTATTCGTCTCCTTCTGTCCTCTCACCTGGCCACTTAGCTTTTGTGAGGTACAGTCAGAAAGCTGTATGAGCTCAAACATGGTTAAAGCGTGGGATTGTAGCAGATATACACTCTCATGATGTTCAACAGGTGTAGTAGTCACCATTCTTTCTCAGTTTAGACTATTCTCAGTTTATTCTCTTTCAATCTCTTTGCCCTAATCAGATAGTCCTTTACTGATACACTAGACAACCCGTATCTATCGTATACAGGGTTAAAAATGTACTGTAATGTATTAGCCATCCAAAAAAATTGCTTAGTTTATCACCATCTTTAGTATTCAGTCCTTTCCCTCAGCCAGCACTCACTCAGAGTCATTCTGGAAGGTAATTTTCTGATTTCTTAAAGGTCATTTAAAAAAAAAAAACCATCATGCACAAGATAAAGCTTCACATGTGTCTCCGTTCCCTATCCCTATAAACAACCAGGAAATTGAAAATAATGATTCATGGCGGGATGACAAAACTGGGAAGTGGAAGTCCAAGATGGATTTTCCATGACATTCGCATATTCTTCAGCAGGCTCACTGAGTTGACCTTTATCACATGACGAGCAAAAAGAATGACTGTACAAGGGAGCTTTCGCCACCTTTCCACCTTTCCACCTTTCTTTCAGCTCTACTAATAACATCCCTGTTGTGCTCATGTGGGTGGTGCAGAACATTTTCTTCAGACTCGTTTTACAATCTTTGTTTGAATACCGTTGATTAATTCTCCTCAGTGGGGATAGCAAAGCACAGAGCTGTTTTACAACATCAGAGGATGAAGGTAGTCTTTGATCTAAGGGAATGGATTAGAGAGACAGCCCGGGTGTTAATTGTACACTGTTGGAGAAAAGGGTGGGCAAACTGATATAATCTATAGCTGTGATGGAAAAGATGTGAGCAAAGCAGTCTATGTTCTAGCACCGACAGCTACAGCACATCACTTAGCTGATATTTCAGTGTTTCTGCAAGCCAGTGTTTGACATACTGCAATTTGCTTGAGCTTTCACAAAGGTCCTTTTCGCGGTTTTCATTGGTTTAGCTTGTGCTTCTTTGAAAGATTGAATCCATCTCAATCATGCATGCAGGAAAGTAGCCAGATCAGTAGGCTACAAATAGGAGAGGACATGTTAAGGAAGACTGAAGGTGACAATGACATACGTGAAAGGAGCTAGAATAAATAAAACAACGATGACCCTATCTCTTGTGGTTGCTGACAGGTGACGATGCCTTTCTGTGACAGGAAATCCACAAGCATAATTGTCATTTTTATCTGATGGAAGAGTGGCTGCCGAGCACCTGCTAAGTTTAGCTCCTAATGTGATACACATTTAATTGCTACTTTAGCAGACTATGAAATTAGCAGCGCCTGACTGACAGCAGGCTGGTGAGATAAGCTCTGGAGAAAGCAATCTTCATATTGAGTCCCTAGTACACATATTTAAGCTTGTGATAGATTGCTAGCAAACAAGACAATGGATGTATATGGGCTGTTACAAATATCAGAATATGATGGAATGTCATTAAGTTAAAAAAGAATACAGCTATACAGCACAGCTAAACATTGATGAGTACTGACTGGAACTCTCAGTTTCGATTTGACCCTTGCATCCCATACTGTTTGTTGCTTCTAGTGTGGTCAATCTTGGCGTTTAAGCTCTACTGTTTCAGTCACTGCAAGTTGCCCTGGAAAGTCTGCCAGCTGAAAATGCCTAAAATTTTGCATAAATAACCAAAATGCTTCTTCTGTAGAACCCCTGCGGACAATCATATCCCTTTTAACCAAGTTACCAAATCTTCTCCATCCAGTTCATTGTTGTCTGCTTGAGTCTTGTTTTGCCAGTTCTGTGCCTTCAGAGACAGTTGGACTGCACTGTAACTTGCCCCCATATGTTTACTATTTGGGTCCAATGCGAATGCTTGCGGATGGGTCTGTGGCCTTCACGGTGTGGCAGATGGCGGATTATCCAAACAAGCGGACAAATTACCTAGGATTCCCCTCTGTGCCTGGGCACTGTTGAGAGCAGCAGAGGGCCCACCAGCCTGACTTGCCAACAGTGGGTCATCTGGCACTGAGGGCTGCTCACACACTGCCCCGCCTCACTTCCTAGCTTCCTCATCTTTGCTTCATTTTTTTTTTCTCCCCCATTTGTCTCCGTCAACTCTTACTCCTTCCTCTGTCGCTTGGCAAAGTCTTGCAAACAGATCTTGGAGTGGTTTCAACACAATGCTCCCTTTTGTCTTGGTGTCCATGTCTTTGATTTGGTGATGATTTGTAGCGAAGACTGCAGATGGGCTTATTTTGTTTGATTTTGTCTCCCTCTATTGCTCCCTACAAGAGACAGTGTAATGGTGAAGTGAAGTGATATGAGGGGCAACAAATGGGCCTGTTCTACCAGGGGCCTATTGTAGGAAAAAACAATAAAAATAAGATAGTCATCGCCATTAGTTATGCTGCTCTCCATTTCTAGGAGAGACATGTACGGGGTTATAATCTCGTTTACCACTCATAGTTCTAGGAAGGCATGCGTCACCTTCCAGAAATGGCCGGGACACCTAATTCACCATTGTCATACAACAGACCTTGATGGTGATAAATTAGGCTTTTAGGTCGTGGGTCTTTAGTCTTAAGAGTGATCAAATGCCTCCCTCCTAATTGAATTGCTCTGCCTGCATTACATGGTCCATGTAAGTGTATCAGGACTGGAGCCAGGGGAGACTGAAGATTCACGGTGCTCAGTTCAAATAGACCCTGAATAGCTAATGAATGTTATTAATGAAGATGGTGGATCCAAGCAGACAGCCATTCAAATCTAACTCTTTCAAGAGAACAAAACCACTTTGATGGAATAATACCCTTCATCCTCAACTGCATTTCATCCATTCATGGTTTATTCATGAGTTTTTGAAATCGTCAATATTTTTCAACCGCATCTGCCACTCCAGTCATGCCGTCCTATCTGGGCTCACTCCTGGTCTGGGCTCCCTGTTTCACAGATTGCCTTGAGAAAGGTCAGCCATCATTCAGCCGGCGGAGACTTGTGTTTGCTGGTGCCACATCCTCCACAGTGTGTCCACAGGAATTTAGACAACAGCAGAGGAAAATGTCAGTACACAGAAAGCATGGCGATAAGACGCTCAGGACATTCTTCATGACTACCTCGTTGCAATTTAACAGCCAGTGGGAAGCGGCATATACGGATTAGCAGAGAACGACCTGTCAACAAATAAGCATAGAAAGTCCTGTATCACTCTGTCCTCCTGTGAAATGAACCCACTTGTGTATACACGAAAACAGGCAATAGTGCCTCTCCTGTGTGTCACAAACAGTTTTCTTTGGCCCTAGTGTATGAAGGAAGGGGCTGACATGTTCTCGAGAATCTAAGCCAGCAGAAATTGGCCCCTCCTGTTCCTGACAGGATTCTGGTAGCTTCCTATGTCTCAGCAGTGCAAGAAGTCAGACTTCTCAGTCTTTCATCTCCCCACCCACAGGAATGGAGCCTCTGTCTCCTCCATATGTTTAGCAGGCTGTCGCATATACTTCATTTTTGTCAGTTTATCTGTCTGTGTCTGTCTCGCTACCTCACACACACAAACACTCACACATATATATAGACCAGTACACCCACAGAATATAGACACCAAACCCCCACTCAGCATAAATCAAAAGTCTCTTACATGCTACCAGACTTGGCAGAGATTGCATTCCGCTTTCCCCGCTCCTTACATTTCTTCATCGGCCTAATTTCCTGTCAGTCCCTGAGAGACTCCCCCTCAGTAAAATATGTTTTATTCATTGGCGAAAACAGAGAAGCCAAGTTAGAATTACACTTGTCAGAGGTTAGCGGCACAACTGCGCATAGCAGAAAGATTATGACTGTTAGACATTCAGCCACCTCACCAGTGTGGAATTCAGTGTGCGCTCCCTGAAGAGAGTGGATGAGCCGCAGCGGGGAGGGAGGCAGCAGGTGCAAGAATGTGTTAGCAGCTCTGAGCGGGATGGGTCTTGTCAGCCCACCCTTGGCACACTGTGAGGAGGGAGGAGGGGGGTAGGTGATGTGTGGCCGCGTGAGGTATGTGTGTGTGTGTGCGTGTCGCCCATGGTATGTGTGTATACCAGCCTTACGTGTGTTTTTGCCAATCATCTGTGTGCACTTGTATCCGTGTGTCTTCCGTGAGTGTGTATATGTGATTGCCAAACTCTCATGCCTACACGTATACTTGTATATGTGTAACTGCCCGAGAACTAGCAGAAAAGAGGAGAGGAATCCAGAACAGGCCTTCCATCTGCCACTCCTCTCATTGACCGAATACCAGGCTAGCAGCAGATATACGGCCTCCTGAGGTCAGCCTGCAAGGCCCTGACATGGTATTTTAAACCTCAGTAATGGATGGTTTTACTGTACGAGGTGGAGTTTGTTTGTGTGTGTGTGGATACTTCTTTGCGTGTGTGTACGCACATGTGTGTTTGAGTGCGTTTGCTGTGTGAATGAATATGATAGGGTACGGGCGGTGTGGTATTCTGTACGAATAGTGTGACGTAGGGAAGGGAGATGGCTTAAATCAACATCGGCATTCCTTTACAAAACATGTTCGACAGCGGAGCGTAAGCCCGCGATAAAACCCTCCCTGCCCCTGTGACAGAATGAGCTTCATCCTGCTCAGCGGTCGGGTTCTTTGTGTTTTGCTTGCATCCACATTTTGTGAAAGGGATTTTGGCACTGGAGGAGGCATTCCTGCTGGGGTTGAAGGAGGCGGCCAAACCACACGGAGGATGATTACACTCCTGAGGGAAACGGCGGATGCAGTGGGAGAATGAAACCTAGTTGGGCACATCAGCGCTGCATGTTTACCATCTGCACTAGCTCTCTCACCTATTTTCGACAGTGGTAATAGTATTGAAGTGATGATTAGTGTGTGTGTCTGTTAAAATTGCATTTGTAGTCTGTATTTGATCACCTCCAACTAGCCAGTGCTTTTTTTCTCTTTTTTTTCTTCATGCTCAGTCTCAATGAGAGATTTACACCACCGTCAGCTGATCGATTGTGATTCAGTTTGTCAGCTCAGGAGTCCCCAGAGAATAGGTTTTCGACGAATCGCATACATTTTCTCCCCTTGGCAGTCGCAGGACTGAGAGTTAGCTAAGTGCGCTAGAAGTGTGGTGGCTCATGGGATGCATGTTAAAGCGGGGGCAGGAACTGAAGGGAGGTAGCAGGTATGACTAAGCAGCTCTCCTGACCTGTATTTTAACGTCAACAGCCTCCTCTGTTGCGTCACTGGTGTGATCCATTGCTTGGCATTCTTTCCACCCTTGTGCTGTGTTATTGGGTCCGGGAATGGATGAGGCAGAGATTATTCACCCAGCATCATCCATTTTTATTGGCTGAGTGTTTCTTTACGGGATTGCCATTGACTTTTTTCCTCCAGGCTACAAAGAATGCAATGTTCCTGACAGCGCCATGCGACTCCCTTGCCTGATTTCAGTGTGTGCTTCAGATTTTAATAACAACTCTGCTAGTGACACTGCCTTTCCCAAAACACCATGCCTGCAGATACGACCCTCATGGTCCATAGTGTCATTAGTGGTGTGTTTTTTTTGTTTTTTTTGTTTTTTGGGACCCGGGCTATAAAAGTCAGTGGTGTGCTGACTGATGTTTGGCAGAGGTTTCAGAGCTACTACTGGGGCTGCAGCGTGCCACGTGGGCTTCTCCACTGAACTCAGCAGCAGCCACATGTCTGGTGCCAGGCCAACAGAACGGCGTCGTAAAAACTCGGCACGGGAAACACTGACATAGTATTATGATCCCTGTTCAGCCGTGGGCCTTAATAGAGTCAGCTATGTAAGTCTTTCCATTTTCATAGCTAATTGTTGGTGTGTTTTTTTTTTTTTGTTCCTTTTATTGTACAGCGCTTTGTACCTTAGTTAGGAAAATTACTTTACAAATGGTTATGATGATTGTTATTATTATGATTCCAGTGGCACCTTATTAAAGCAGGCCCACGTTGCCCATCAGCAGTTTTATGAATGTTATTGTATTGGTATGACGCTCGGGTGAATATTATTGCCGTTAACAGTTTTTACATATGAAGAAAAATGGAGCTGATGATGTACTGTATGAACAAACCTTGATAAGTTATTAACTACATGAGTGAAAAGAACCTTGTCTTGTATTAATGCTATCCTTAAGGAATATGGGTGTAAATGTCTGAGCACAGATTAGCTCTAATGGAGGAAATGGGAGACTGAAATCACACTTCTGCTGCGGAGACACATCATATCTCCAAGAGGAACTGCATAGATCTGGCCTTCTAAATTAAATATGCTAATGCTAATGACTTTTCCATCCGGAGCTTATATTGGTATAGCAGCACTGACAAGAAGTCATTTAACCTAAGGTTACTGAGGAATAAGCCAAAAATCTTTAACCCTGATCCCCAACTGTACATATTTCCCACACACCATCAATCAACAGCCCCTGTAACCAGTCCTGCTCTTGCAGTATATAAACTATGTGAAATACCATGTAAAAATGGCAATATGAGGTGTTAAAGGATTTGCTCATTAGCCAGTAATAGAACTAGCTTAGTCAAGGTTTACATTTCAGCTTGTTTTTTCTTGGGTAATCAGTTTTGTTTACAAGAGCACATTTTCTACAGCGCACCCTCGGGGTCGATTTGCATTCATTGTTCAGTCTTCTGGAGTTTTTTCGCTGTGTGTTTTACTCATTAAGGAAAATGAGCTCGCCTTTATGGGACGGTTCTTGTAGAATGTGAATAAAGCACATTTGGAGTAGGTTGGAATTAGGAAGTTCATTTGGAGTGAGATTGAACTGATCTTCTAGTCTCATTACAAGCTGTCGTGATGCACACAGTATACTATCTGGTGGGATTTGTGTGTGTTTTTGTTGTTTTTGTTGTCTTTGTTGTATATCACCATAACTACACGTCACCAGTAAGTGGTTTGCAAGTAAAATCAGCCTTACTAAAGCTGTTGGCCTCACCAAAAACAAAACTTCATAAATTCACAGGCAGTCCTCAAGAGTGTTGGAATGTATTATTTTGCCTTCAATCGAAATTACTTTTCTTCTTTTGCAAGCGTTCTTGTTTTTGTCTTGTTTACTCCTCGGGGGTAGTGGCTCAGCAGTATTGATGTATTAGCTCCCCCCATGAATTTTAAAGCTCTTTGATTACCAATGAGCGAAGTGAAAAGCTAATGACATTTCAGTAAGTTATCCCTTACAAAAACATGCATCATCCCTTGCAGCGCTGTCAAAATGTTAAAATATTGACTCAAATGCCAATACTGGCTCCAGAATCTTGATTGTGATACTATATGATGAATCAATCAGTTTTCCTCAGCTATCAAATATCACGGCTGAGACAATGTAGTGGAATAACCTCATAAATAGCAACAAAGAAAGATTTGATGAAAATCAAACAGAGTAGACGGCTGCCACATGCCTGTCACATGCCTGCTGCAATATCTGTGACAGCTTTACCAATAGCCAGTGAGGGAACTGCCACAATTTTGCATCTAGTCTCAAACAAATGCAAGACAAAAACAGCAGGGGCATGATTTCCTGGTATGAAATGTTTTGCTGAAACATTTCTATTATTTCTTATTATTTGTTTGAGTTTGACATTTTATGACAATGATGTAAAATATACAGGACATTTTGATTGGAACTGTCCTGATTGAACTGCATGTGGAAGATTCTACAATATAATCTTTTTTTAGCACTGTTTTTAGCACAACATAACACTAAAATCCTGCTCAGACAGAACATAAAGTTGCAGGAACAACATGATGCAAATGTGGATGAAATTAAACATGGATGAAATTGAAGACAGGTTGTGTGAGGAAGTGAGGCATTATTGACATATTTACGATTCATCAATGGAGCAATACAGAGATATAAACATGCGGTCGCACATACCACTCTCTTTCTTTTTTTGTTTCATTGTCAAAAGTAACAGCAGGAGCTCTTCTTCCTCACTGTCCGATGCCATGTTTGTTTTGATGAGAGCGACGTGGTTTGGTTAAAAAAATAGTATGAAAGGAGACGCATTTGTGCACCTAGCAGCATGGGAGTGTGCAATGGCCTTCATATTATACGCCTACTGACTTCAGTATTGTTTGTGAAGTTGTGGCAGTACGGCTAGATCATATTTCATGCGCATCCCCTGGTCTGGCCTGCTGTCCCTGTCAGAAGGAATCAGGCTGGGCAGAGATGAGTGGTCGGACTGGACTCCAGAAGCCTCTCTCCAGGCCCTCTGAGGTCTGATCTAATGGGAGCCGAAGAGGACAGACAGCAGACACACACACCAGCGCCACAGCCTTGTGGTCCTGTGCAGCTCAGTGGGTAGCACAGATACACAGAGACAGGGACGAGAAGGAAAAAAAAAACAGGGAAAAACAAGCTAAAGTACAAACTCATTTCCTACTCAAACATCCATCCAAACCACATACGGTCGGTGAATCAATCTAATCTAAGCATGTATCTTTTATATTTTTGACTTATTATATTTTGATGTCTTTGCTTCATAGAACAATTAATAACTTTGCAGTACTAACAAGCATAAAAAGAGAATTGTGTCATTGCTAGTGAGTTACATGTACTCCTCAAGTACCTGTTCAGCTGTCTGTGTGTATCTATGCATGGCAATAACCCTCAAATTCCACTACATGCATTGCCTCGCCATCACCAATCAGTCAGAGTGTTGTACTAGCTGCTCCACAGAGCACATGGTTTTAAAGAGGAACACAGGGAAAAAACTGTCTGCACCATATTCATCAACATGCATAAGTATAGCTTTGGTATTTTTCGCTATGTGCACAAATGTGGACAAAAGCTGAACTGAAATAAACTACAATACAGCCACAAACTACAGCCAGACACTTGTATAGTAGGTTACAATTATATGATTTTTGGAGTGTGTTTGTCACTTTGAAAAATACATAAGCCTTTTTATTTTTTTTCAAATGAGTCAGTACACATGAAAACAACCAATAACATTATTTCAATACACTATATGAGGATGAACGCGCTCATCAGCCAATCGAGAATTTAACTTCTGTGATTTTTGGGCTTGGACGCTTTCATTGATTTCAAAGGAAGCATTCCCTCCATGGCTGATGATGCATGTGTACATTCTGTAAGGCACTTTGGATAAAACGTCCAACAAATGGCATATTCACTATCTAACGCACAGCGTGGAGTAGGAGCCATTTGACAGGCCACATCCTCCCTAGCCTTCATAGAGGCATGAGTTAAAGGACAAAAGTGTTCTGCCCAGCAGAGAGATACACAATGCAGTGCCAGAGAAATGACAATATAATACACAATATGCCTGGAGAAGTTATAACTCGTGTTGTCCTCAAATGATGAGTTCATTTTCAAAACGCTACATCCATTTTGGAAAAATAGTCATTACCTAGACTTCATTCACTATCTCTATATCTCTAAACAGAGCCTGTAAAAGTTACCTTCAGTCATTTTAAAAGTACCATAGCTTGATGTCACTTTGTACCATTAATTATTTTGTAATAGCAGATGTTGCTTTTATCAAATGGTGGAAATCTCATTTTGGAATGAAACTCCACATCTATCAGTGTTCATTAGCTCTACTACACCTCTGTGAAACATCCATAGGAGCCTTGACCTCTCCTGCCATATGAACGACTGTTAGTGTATCCCATTGTTTAATCTGTCGGTGGTCATGTCATGCTTTATTGGCAGGGTGAGGGGGATCGGATCACACAGTCGTGTAAACACTGTTAGCAGCTTACCGTGGTAATCCACCCTTACTGTATTTACCCTCTCCACGCAGTCATGTGGGCAGCGTCTACCAAGAAGCAGCACTCAGCTGAAGGTCAAGCCGGCACACACACACACAGGGAGAGGCCGAGGTCACTGGCTGTGTAACTATTTGCATTGCCAGAGCCCTGCTAATGCACGTTTCCCTGAGGACATGCACGTCCTCTGTGCTCCCAGGATTGGTAAACAGGTCACAATGCTGCTCCGGCATAAGTAGCCATCTCGGATAAAGGGAACAAATCAATACCAAGCGTTCCAGCATCTCCCTCGCTTTTAGCCCAAAGATTCAACTGCTTGTGCTGTTTTTTTGTGTTTGTGTTTTTTGATGAATATTTATGGTCGAAGTAGTCCCACTGTTTTTTTTTTTTATAATTTGCTGCTGTGCCTGGCATGTTTCATAATGAGCCTTGACTTTGAAGTTCAGGAATGGTGTTATGCTCCATTTTGTAAGTGCTGTGGTTGGTTTGTATGAGCTGCTACAGTTCAGATTTGCGTATTACTATTAGTAGAACAGAGTTCATACACAGTGCAGGTTGTGTAATGTTGCCATGAGAAAAAATCTGCTACTGTCCTCCATATGCAACTGGGTTGGTGGAGTAAAATGTGTCAGCGTTTCAGCATGCATCTATCTCCGCTAATGAGAGACAGCCCAAGGAGGGTACAGTGTCTGTCAGCTCTGCTCAGTATGGAGGTGATAGAACTTAATTTCCCACAGATTTCTCGGCTGTGGCTTCTGTCTGCATTGTTGTGCTGCGGGGAGAGATTATCGGATTATCACACAATAAGGAAAAACGATTTCATTTGCCAACGCAAAATAAGAGAAGCTTCCTAGCCACAGCAAGACGCCCATTTTAGTGTACAGCTGGGGGTTGGCTTTGTTTGGCTCTGAGCAATGCATATGGCTGTTATAAAGTAACGGTTGCAGATCAAAGCAGCAGGGTGCTGTAGTGGTTAAAGAGACCGTTCTCGAAAGTCCCAAATTCAACCCCCCCCCCCCCCCCCAATATAACAGACAAGTGGCCTGTCAAAGCGTCCAAGACACCAAGCCTCTACTTACACTCAGTCATTCTAAAATGATATATCAAAATGTAATATATCGCAATACAAAGATGTGACAATACATATTGTGGGGCAGAAAAATGAATCACAATATTAGCTCCATTTTATTCTGCTGTAATAATCACAAATGAGACGGCTTGACCATCACAGTTTCACAAGCTCTCCATCCAAATTATATTATTTGAACTTTGTAATGACATTTTTAAATTGTAGCCAATGCCATCGCTAGAAAGATTTGTGGCTCGGAAATTAGCATAATAATTCTCATCCTTTGTTGTCATTGAACTTATACGTATTACATCAATTGTGAACCCGATATCGCATATCAAATTGCATCTTGAGATAAGCATATTGTCCCATCCCTAGTAAAATATAAATGGACGCAGTGAGACGGGACGTGACCTCTGTCTGACCCACATGGTATGTCTCTATTATGCCCAGGACTTCACTGGAATGCTTTCCTTGTGCCACAAATGGGAGTTTGGTCTATCCCGTGTCTGTCTCTTTCTCTGTTCTATTCTTTCCCCAGCAGAGCAGAATAGATGAGCAGTCTTGACTTTCCCTGGGGGAACGGGTGGTGGGTGAAGGTTGTGGGAAGGGAGTGGGGGGTTTCCTCGCTGACTGTTGCTGGAGGCCCATCACTGTTAATGGGCTGTTGACCCCCACGGTGGGGAGAGGAGGGGAAGGGGGTGCATTGAGTGGCTATTCATCACAGCCACGTCCACGTGTCATCAAACCCCCCCTGTCCTCCTCCTCCTCCTCCTCCTCCTCCTCCTCCTGTAGCTGGCGACCACACAGGGAGAATAGGACTCATCACACGACACCAGGCATTCACTGACAGGGCCAACTCTTTCAATGACTCTGTTAAATCCTACTCTGCTCCTCGCTTCCTACTCCCTCCTCTCCTCTCCTCTCTTGTTCCCTCCTCTCCTCTCCTCACCTCTCCTCTATCATAATACCAATTTGTCATGTCTATCCAGAGTGCCGTGAGTGCATACATTTTTGCGTGGGTGGTCCCAGTGGAAATCAAACCTCGAACTCTTGTAGTGTTAGTGCCATCACCCACTGAATTCTCCTCTCCTCTCCTCTCCTCTCCTCTCCTCTCCTCTCCTCTCCTCTCCTCTCCTCTCCTCTCCGCTTATCTCCTCTTCCCTTCCCAGCTCCATTCCCAGAACCAATCCCATTCCCGTGCCGTCATCTAGTTCCAGCAGCCGTACAGGACCTGAACTCTGGGTGCACTCTCCTCTAATCCACAGCCAGCCTTATCTCAGCTCAGGAACAATAGCCGCAGAGCGAACGCAGCTCAGAACCGGAGCCTGCAGAAAAATAGCTCCGCTCCCACAAGGCTCCGAGACCCCCTCTGCATCTAGCGGCAGCAGCCAAGCAGCCTGTCACCGCTTCACATTAAGTCCTTGTCTCTGCGTGTCGAGAAAGCAGGATTCCACTTTCTCAGTATTTGACCGCCGTCCAAATGGAATTTCGGCTGCTCCAACGCAATCAGCGGCACCGGCGACTGACTAATCGTATCTGTACTTGCTATTGCCCTGTCAGAATGCTGATCTACTGCTCGTCTGTTGTTTGTTCACTGCAGAGCTGTTTGTGTTAGCCGTGCGTGCTGCTCTGTGATTCATGCAGGTAGAGAGGGCACCTTTCCAAGCCCGATATCCCCATTCATCTTCTATTAATGAGCCTTCACCTCAGTCCTAACGAGCTGTAATTGCCATTGTGCCCAGCGTAGAATCAATGCCACGGTCCATGCAGTGGCCCTAAAGTGGACAGGCATTTGCATAGGGGATGCACTGCGAGTGTTAAACAGTGAGGCAGGAGCAAGTCACTGGAATCCCCCGCCGGCATTACATCATCCCGTGTTAAACCCCAGATCCAGCTAATTACTCATTACTGGATGCCAGACTTTGTTAATTAGCAATCCTTTTCATGATAACGGGAAACTCAATTTCAGCTTAAGCTTGTCTGTGTTTAGGATTTGACCCCTTGCTGGGGTTTTTTTTTAAAGATTGAATTAAACACTAGCTCGCAAGCTATAATTTCTCGACTGTTGTTTTTCTTGCATCAAGAGTTCGGGGGTTAGATGTTGTATATAAATACAGCATGGTTCTCTTCCTGCAGAGAAGAGAGACAAACAAACCAACAAACAAAAACCAATAAAGATGTTTACTTTGGGGACCAAGAGGGCTTTTTAGAAAAAGGGCTGCATAAAATGACATGGCAAGCTCCTTTCATGTAATACAAGCCTATTGCACAGAGGCAGTGCTCTTTTATATATTGAAACCTGAAAGTCACCTAGCATTTATTTTCATCGGCCTTCAAGTGATGGGTGTACTGTTGGAACATGGAGAGCCCTTCACTTTATTATTCTTCCCATTCTCTCCTTCTCTATCTGCGTCCCCCGCTCTCCTTGACTTCCTATCTCAGTCTCTTTCTTTCTTTCTGTCTCTCTGACAAACTCGCATCACCTGCCTCTCTCTAATTTTCAATTTTACAACTCCCATTCTCTTCTTTACTCTCTATTGCTCTCTTTGTCCCTCTTTCTTTTCATATATCCTCTCTGCCACTAACGCTTTCTACTACTCTGTGTCGCACAAGCGCTCTCTCTCTCTCTCTCTCTCTCTGTCTCTGTTACTTTGTCTTGCTTACCTCCGTCATCACCCACCTCTCTCCTCTTGTTTTCTGTTTTGTGTATGTCGTGTCTCCAGCCCTACTCTCCGCTCTCAGCCAGTGGCGCAGTAAAGGAATGAATCCATATACATGTCAGTGCGTTCAGGGAGAAAGACTCTTCAGCAACTGTTCCCTCAGGCCATCTGGGGGAACAACAAACACACACACACACACACACACACACACAAGTACACACACTTGCAGTAGAACAGTACTTGTGACTGCCAGCACTATTCTTGATTTAACTCATTCTTGGAATTACCTTTGCTTTGATTATCTTTCTCTAAAAGCAGCCCGTTAGCATCTAGCTTTTGTATGGCGCCAGCATGCAAAATCCATATATTTCTTTCCTCCCCAGGTTTTGTATCTCATTGAATTCCTATATTCCTGGCCATGAGCAAACTAATACATTTTCTTGAGTTGTGTGAAGAGTAAATCTCATTTGTTCACCAACACGCCACAGCTCTCCAGGTCTGCCTGTAAGTGCCTGTCACTATGTGTCATTTCTCCGTCAAGAAGTAGCCATGGCTTCCAGCTTACAGGAAGGCATGTTTACAAGAAAGCACACACCACAAATAGTGCGGCAAGTCCCAAAATACCCTCTCCTCTCTGGGCCAAGCGTTAATAGACTTTGCTAGAGACTTGCTTCAGTCTGCTTCCAGGCTTCCCGAAAGTATATGTGTGTGACGGGCAGGCAGAGGCCCCAGTGAGTAGCCACCACAAGCTTGGCATGGTGTGGGCCAGGAGAAAGAAAGAGAGAGAGAGAGAGCGAACGGCATGGCTGCTTTTGTTCCGTCTGCGGGGGGCTGATAGAGACGCAGCGGCACACACACTCACACACTTGCGCCGACACGCAGACACTCCTGCAAGCAGACAATACACATACGGACAAGCACACATGTACACAAAGACAAGAGCGCGGCTGGAGAAATCAAAGCACATTGATTGCAGACATTTTTCAAACTGTTTCCAAATATCAAAGTAAAGAAGGAAGAAAAATTTGAATATGGGCAAGGCTGTAAGAGAGACATACAGTAAAGACACACACACACAAGCTAATTTATTCCTTTGTCTTTGTCGCTTTTGTTCCTTCAAAACGCTATGACACATGAAAATGACATTGGAATCGGGGCGAGATGTGAGCACAAAGCTGACAGGGTTGTTTTGTCTCTTCCTATCGTAACCGTTCTCATGGAGGTCTGTGGGGAACGGTCGGCGGCGAGTGCCTCCTCGCAGGCCCCGCTCCACTCGCTGAGCACTAAGCCGAATGAAGCTCAACAGCGGGCCGCCACGGGTCAGGGAGCAAACACCTTCAATTGTCATCCAGCTCTCTGACTGACACACAATATCTCTGGGTGGCCTCCGACGGCTCAAAGCCCCGAGTGCCGCCGCGAGATAGACGCCGCTCACTTTTCACAGACCTGGGCAAATAAAAAAAAAGAATGAAATCAAAAGCAATAGAGAGGCTGCACAGCTGGATATGCACCTTGGCACAGCAGCTTTGTTAATCAACCCCTTACCGCTCTCAAATGTGTCTTTGTCATGGGACAAGCCCGGCTACGCCTTTGTCACAGATGGCCAAGTCTACTAGCGTACCTTGAGCCATTAGCATTCAGAAGCAGCTCAACACCAAGAGTAATTACTTGTTTGGAGCAGAAAGCATCCTGCTACATCACCGCTCTGGTTTAATATCTTACCCACTACACTGCTATTCCATGTGCATTCTTTCATTGTCATATCATCATACAACTATCATCACAACACACACACACACAGTGTATTTTGCGTCACACATTGTCATCTGTCTAATACATATTCAATTATGTTGGGTCTCCCTTTCATATTATGTAGTACACTTCAGGTGGATGCACTAAGCAGTGACTCAGCCTAGTTCATAACCAAGCCAGTGAAATGATAATACTCTGCGTGGGCTTAGGATTTCTTTAAGAATGACTTTTTGGTGGAGCAGGGAGAGTAAATCCCTGAAGCCTGGGTATTTTCTACCCATTGTTTTCCTGGGGTGTAAAGTCAATCACATTTAATCCTTCACTAGTGCCCAAGAGATCCCTTCAATCAAATCCAGATAGATTCTCTGTGCCCCTCCAAGCGCTTCGCAGCTGCAAATTCTCTCCGGCTCTATCTGAAGGGGTGGGTGGCAGTCTACCAGAAAGACAGATAAATTTGTTTTTTTCCCCCTCTTACGTATTAAAAGCTTTAGCCCTGCGATAAAGGTGGGGTTGTGCAGCTGTTTAACTCTCGCTCATTCTTGCAAGATGGAAGAAGAAGGAGGAATAGGAGAGGAGTGGTCTGGGTGGTGCAGGGTGGATGGTGTGGTCAGTCAGACAGGTGCAGCAGGATCCGGCTGCCAGGTTGGTTGCAGTTCATGTTTTTGATTTAATCCAGAGTGCTCCTGCCTTCCCATACACAGCCATGCTAATATGCCCAGAGGGCTCTTCCTGCAAGAAAGTGGGACAGGAGCCTCCCTGGATTCTTAGCAAGAAATATCTTCCTCTCTCTCCCATAGGATTAATCTCTCTGGTTCATGAACCAGAGAGAGAGACGATAACGAAGACAGGATCTGTCGCTTGTTTCAGAGCTTAACGCTTCCCCTCGCTGCCTCTCTGTCACTGATTCTCAGCTGGCATATGGAAGGCTATATTCAACTGGCTTTGGCTTTAGAGTTGAGCTTCTGTGACAGTCAGTGTCCACGTCTTTCCTCATCAGCCTAATATTGGCTTTAAGCTCTAATGCAACTTTGGTTCTCAACAGTATGCCCTTCTGTCCTCCAGACCTCTTTTTTTTAGGTAGTGGCACGAAACAGATGCTGGTGGGCAGGGCTGCTGTTGCTGCATCACTATTGAAACCCTGTTTGAAGTGCAGCACACTTGCTAAAAGTTTAATTATTTCTTGAAATACATCTAGCGCTCAATGCTCTGAGCATGGTAAGCTCTCAGCACTGTCGGCAGCAACAGCTCATCCTTTTCATTCTAAAACAAGTGAAAACTAGCAGAGTGCTAGTTGCAAGCTTGCCATGTAGGAGCCAGTGGGTGAATAATACAATATTGTTTTTTATTAGCTGCGTTGATGTTTTTTATGTACACTAGATTTTAGATTTGTTCTAATCAAAGCAAAACGAGACTGATAAGGAAGATAAACAGACTAATAGGTTTGATTGAAGTGGAACATGTCAGTTCATCAGCTGGTCATAGTGACGTTTACACATGCGTACTTCAACACAGACTAGAGAAACCTGACGAAAAAGTTGACGCTTACCAAACCACACAATCTAAATCTAGAAGCTCACCACTATCGTGCCAAGCTTAAGAATAGGAGAAGAAATCAGCTTTGTATAGTGTGGTTCTCTAAGGTTTTTAAGGTGCTCCACTGTTTGTTTTGGGGGGTTGTAAAGGCCAAGTGGGAGAGCAGGGAGGAAGTGGAGCATCTGGAGAGGAACTGGGACATCCGGGGAGGGGGAGGCACGAGGTTCATCAAGGTAGGGTGTGGTGCCTGACCTCTGACCCTAAATAGAGGGTAGAGGTCAGAGAGGGGAGACAGACTGCAGCTGTGTAACAAGTTGCAGTCCCAGTGTCAAGCCAATCACTGTGATTTGCCTAGACAGATGTGTCCCCACCCAGTTTACCCAGCGTGCCTCAACAGGAGCTGACAGAAGGGAAGAAAGGAGGGAGGGAAGGAAGGAAGGAAGGAAGGAAGGAATCAAGACAGATAGAGATGCAGGCCCTGCTGAAAGAGTGTTGAGGCAGCGGGCCCATGCTGCAGCACCCCTCCCAGCTCCACACACACACTCCAAGGCCTTGTTCATGGGAGCTGGCAGGGAGCCTTAACCCACCACAGCAGTTTATCCAAGGCAACGCGCCTCCAATTAAAGGGGTTCTCCGAGCAAGGGGTCCCCCCCCCCCCCCATACCACCAGCCTCCTCTCTTTTGCTTCTTTCACCCCATCCCATCGCTGTTTGCTCTTCTGCTACGGAGGTAGGCCCTGATCCTGCCAGGAGCTCGCAATGCCAAGTCTTTTAACAGCAAGATCAAAGAGGGTGAGTTTGCCTCATGCGGGATTACGCTGAGATACGGGATCTGACAGCCTCACCTCACTCCACCCCACACTCCACCCCCCCACCACCACCGGGTAGCTCCATTAGGCTCAACGCATTGCTCATTTTTCCGCAAGAGCTCCCTTGGGCTGAGAGGCAATTATGCAGTGGTGTGGCATAATATTTCATTCTCTTCACATTGCATTACTCTATGGTGGAGCTGGCCGCTAACAGCTTCATGTGGCCCAAGAGGAAGGGAACCGGCTGCTAACAACTTCATATGAGTAGAGGGAGATGGAGAGGGGAGGGAGGGGAGGGAGGGGAGGAGGGGGAGGGGGGTTCTCAAGGGCATGATGTGTCATTGGGAGTCAGGGCTGTTTCACTCCCTTACAAGGAGAGCAGAAGGGTGCACATCCAACCTAGCTTAGGCCAGGTGCTGTTAAACAGTAGGTGTAAAGTGCAAATTGAATATACTGTATATACACACGGGATTCATGCTTCCAAACCTTAATTACAAATCTTCATCAGGCAACACCTTGTCGATCAAAACATTGAAATGGTAAAGACAACAAAGCTGCAATCTTTTATTCTGTTTCTCAGAAAGATGAGAATCACAACTTCTTTGAAATCTTTATGGGACACTGATTTAAATATCTCCTTCTCTGACAAACAGTTATCAGGAATCCTTTAAGGAAATGCCCAGAAAAATTCATACTACATAAATGCTAGGTAACCCTTCCACTATGGTAGACAGGATCCCCTCCATATACACAGCTTTCATGTTAGGCAGAAGGCTACTTGTCTGGCATTGGAAGTCCACTCACTCCATCTCTGGGGGGGTGGCACATGCTGCTAATCGAAGTAGCTGCCTTTGAGAGGTTGTACTTCACACTAGCGTGTGGAATATTTTTTTTTTTCCTGAAGTGGCAGGGAAACCTGTAATACATTGAGGGACCCTAGATACTACAAAAGTTCAAATCCCTTACCTCCATCCCAAGCCTTTTCCATGGTGCTGTGCTCATTAAAAAGTGACACTCTGACTCTGTTTGTGTGTGTGTGTGTGTGTGTGTGTGTGTGTGTGTGTGTGTGTGTGTGTGTGAGAGAGACAGAGAGAGAGAGAGAGAGACAGCCTCAATTTCTTTTTTTTCTTTTTTTAATCTGTCTTTCAAGTTGGTGAAATAATAATAATCTTTTAAGTTCTGGACTTTGATTGATTGCACTCATTCATACTTGTCATACTTTGTGTATTTTTAAGTCCTTCATAAAATCAGGATTAAAAAACTAAATTATGTTTCAGGAGCTTGAATCCAGTGTGCAGATATTTTTTTTCTGTTTCTCTCTTCCTCCTTTCCCATCCACTTCATTGATTCAGGGGAACCTCAGCGGCTTCTAATTCTGTGTCTGCTCCACATTATCTAACAGCTGCACATTTACCTCCCTCTATTATGCACGCATGCCATTCGTTTGAAAGGAATAGAGACGTTAAACATTGAGTGTTTTGGGGGAGGCAGACATAGAGAAAGGTGAGAAAGGAAGTGGGTGCTTTCTCTTCACTAGTGTTCTGTCAGAGCAGGCATGTGCCGCCTGGGGCTAGGCTGTTTATAGCTGTAGTGATTCTGCAGCACTCAGGCAGGTTACACCGTGTGCTCCTGCAGGTGCTCAGGCCCCCGGGCCCCTCTCCTCTCCCCTTGTTTCAACTCTCTCTTCTGCTTTCTCTGTCTGTCATCCAGCTAGCTTTCACCATCATTCACTGCATGTGCCTTAGAGGCCCCTGCCATACCTCTGACACACCCTATCAACACTCTAAACTCCACTACCTAACTATTATTAGTGGGGGATTTATACTTTAGATATATTGTGAGAGTGCCCAGCTTATTGTTCTGTTGCTGGGAGTCCTGTGGAGCTTTAGTCACACACTCCAGCGTCTGCAGCTGTCTGTGTGTGGTCACGTCGATGCTGCAAAGTCTTGCTAATTGTTGTTAGCAGGTATTTCCAGCTTGATTAAGATTCACCCAGCTGTAACAAACAAGCCTGCAGGTCCCAGGTCTCCTTTCCCTCTTCCTTAAAGCACTGGGCAACGTTTTTGGCAAAAGGATACGGTGTGCAAGGAGTTGCCATAACACTGGTGATTTAATCACATAGCAACATCTTATTTAACATTTTCATAGATTTTTAACCCTATGTCTCACTTTGTTGGATTTTCCAGGGAGCATTGTCTATTTATATTTCTGCGTTGCCCAAAAATAGTTTATCACCAGCCGTAAAGACAGAGAGACTGGCTGCTTCAACCAGTACCAGGCAATGGTCTGACTCCATATTCCACCACTTTATAAGGAAGACTTAATTAGTTGAAGCTGTGAATATGACACTATATTGTCTTTCAGTCAAATCAGTATGGAACATTCCATCTCATTGATCATATGCTATACAAGAAGTATTGCAGGTCTATCAGGTTTGTTCCCCCACTGGTTTGTAAGTCCCCAATCCTCATTCCTTGTGTAGTACGTAATTAATTGTTGTTCCCATCCTCACTGAACTGTTTTCATCTCTAAAGTTTTGTTTTATCTCTTGATCATGGCATTAACAACCAGCCTCTGTCCTTGTTACCAGAGATCCGATCCGGTGGGCGAGGGCCCAAGGAGGGAGCGGTGAGGCAGCTGCCCCTGTACGACACGCCGTACGAGCCGGCCGAGAACGGCGGGGACTCGGACCCCGAGCGCTCACGCTGTCCCAGAGAAAGCCGACTGCCCCAGGACGACGAGCGACCCCCCGAGGAGTACGACCAGCCCTGGGAGTGGAAAAAAGAGAGGATCTCCAAGGCCTTCGCAGGTACGATAGCCAGTGCATATAGCATGAAATGGAGTAGATAGAACTTGTTATCCTTATTATCCCCAATGGGAAGTTTTTGTTAAGTGCCAACCATCAACAAGACATATCGCATAGGAAGTACCAAAAACAATGCAGTGAAATGAGAGAGAAAAAAAATCATCTCTGCTCAACCTTTCGATTCCTTTGTTTAGAATCCATATAAATTTTAGACAGTTCCGCATGCTCTTGAAAAGCTTGACTTGTAGATAGAAAACAAGCTTTCTTACCTTTCCTAAGCCATCTTAACTCATATTACAGGACTATCTTCATGACTAAACAAACCTTTTACACTTTACCTGTCACATACTCTCCGCTCTGATATCAGAAGCTCAGACAATGGATTTCACTATGTAAACAAATCCAGTTGTGGGGTGACTGCATTTCAACAGGGGTTTGCCATATTGCAATTACAGGCCTTTAACATAATTGGCTGTCACCTAACTCCTAGATATTCTCTCTCCTGTCTAACTAACCCTGGTATCTGTTTTTCCAGCTCTAACAAATGTGATTATGGCTTCTGTCAGGTTATGAGGTTTCTGCTGCTGCTATAAACGCTCTGTTCACGCTGCCTCCTTTTTCTTTTCTTTTTTTACCTTTGTGAAAGCATTACAGTAAGTTGATTCGCAGGTGTCCAGTGTACTATGTGCTGTTTTCGTCCTGCTTCTATCTGTTTAAACTAAGAGGATACCTATGCTGGTCAATGGGGCATGATTGGTTGTGCAGGTGCATGTAGGTGCAGATTGTCTGGGTGTTCATGAACTCTGTGTGTGTGTGTGTGTGTGTGTGTGTGTCTGTGTGTGTGTGTGTGTGTGTGAGCTGTGGTATGAGAGCTTCAGCATGGCTAACACAGCCATAACACTGAACAGGGCTGTTCCTGGAAAAAAATATGGCATTGGAATATTATAATGCACCCAAAAGAAAAATCGTTAAGGACAAAATGCCAAGCTTTTCACTGATTTGAAAGAACCTAATTTCAAAAATCCTTGATTCTATTTATTTTTCATCGACCCTTCTCTCTTTATATTTTTCTTTTTTTTTATCCTTGAACAGCTCTGCTTTGTTATGACTGCATTAGCTACGAGGGCTCTGTAAGTGGCACTGGATCAGTTCCCCACAGAAGAAAGGACTGCACCTCTAAATCCCTCACAGGTACCGGTGGAGACGGGGTTGGGGAGGGTGGAGTTTCTCTTGTCTGTCTGTATGTATTTATGTATGTATTTATGTTAGAGCTTAACTCAGTTTGGGCTTTATTTCTCACTTAAATCCACTCAGGTTAAAAAAAAATGCTGTTGAAAATTACTGTTATTAGCAATTAATCCCTTGCAAGTTCTTAGCAATTTTAAGCTTTGTTTGCATTTTGGCATACAAAAAGGTATTACCCCTTCATTGCAAACATTATACATCTTGACAAGTCATTTGAGTCTTAAAATCTCCTTTTTATTAAAATAAGAGAAAATAATCTACCAGTAGGTTGAGAAAATGTCACCTGTTTCCAATGCAAATCAGCTTCCTTGACGGTGACATTATCTGGATACTATTGGAGTGATTATACCCAGTGCTTGAAGTGGACTAAAAAAGGTGCAGGTGCTCTACAAATCAGCCTTTCATTGCATGTGTGGGCAAACCCCTGGGTATTAAGCTTGTATTGCCATACAGTATATAAACGATACTACCAATAGGTCTAGTTGATGTTCACACATGTTTTTAACCTTTCTAGGTGCTTGGGTATAGTGGGGAGTATGCATGATTACAGCAGTTGATACCAGGTTGACTCCACCTGTTAACACCAAAGTGCTGTGGTAGCACAGTGCTGTTGTAGCTAAGAGAATTACCGAACAAAATATTTTATTCATGCGCTGACTTACCTACTATAGTTAAAAAATCACTGAGCTACATCCTGGTATGTAAATGTACCGCACACCAACATAGCGCTGGCTCATGCTTGTGTGACTTCTGCTGTAGTGCCTGGTGTACGAGGGCACACTGTATTTCCCTTATGCAGGAGACTCTTGGGGCTCTGCACAGCCTAAAGAAAGATACTGTAATTCCCCCAAGCACAGCGCATTGCAAAAAGCGTTACACATGAACGAAATCAAACCAACCAACCGATGAACACACAGAGCCCAGCTTGTTAGCAAGAGCAAACATTCAAATAACAATGTTTATTAAGCTTTCAGCTTCGGTATGATATTCCCAGAAAATACTGTTTGGCCTTTAAGAGCCACTGCATGAAATCACAAAGTTGGCAGTTTTTAGGTCATCTCACACATGTCCTATAACTGTAAACAGTTTTGTACAGCTTTGTTTTGCTGAAGATTCAATAGGAGTTTTTGAGTGTGAAATTGTCTTCCAATTGATGCCATCAGGAGACACTGAATCACTGCTGTGTTAATTACGGCTTAATGAAATAATGTAAATGAAAAATATGCATGGCCTGAAGGTTCAGTGTGGGATGCAATTGGGAAAATGAAGTTGCCAAGTTTGTCATCTATTTTACATACTTTGAAGACTAAACTTTAGTTTTATAGAAGTTCAAATCAATGGATATAACTTACTTCAAGATAGTGTCACCTCTTTCAAGGAAATTCTCCAGACAGGTGAAGCACATGCATTGGAACCAAGTGAAATGATCTGAGTCCATTGGCTGATTGTTTCACTGGTTTTAAGAAAAACTTAAGACTCAATATTAGACTAAATTACATGTTAAGATGAGCGTGTTTTCGCATTTGTGCTGGGTTCATGCTCTAATGTATGTGCATACATATGTCTGTCTATCCATTCATGTTCTTTATATGTGTTCTTGTGCGTTTGCCACTTGATTCATGTGTCATGTTTTCTTCAGTGTGTGGAGTAAGCACTGAGGTCTTCATAGGAATAAATGTGTTGTGCCTCCTCCAATGATTAGTTGAATAAGGGATGCTGCATTCTTAATCACTCCGCTTTTCTCCCTCATTATTTTTCTGTCAAGCAGCACTCAGAGGAGTTTATTTAGGGTGCTATTTACCAACACACCCCTCTCTCAACCCCCCTCCCACTCCTCACTCCCCCACTTTTGATGATGATTAATTTAATTTCCATTGGATGTCAAAGCGTTGGCTGGAAAGCAGAGAGATAAGAGTCCTGAAGTTGTCTTTCAAAGAAGAAAGCTGCAGTCCAAAAAGTACTTTGATTTACTGCACGTCTTCATCCTGTTTTATGTTTAATTTAGGCAATAATTATTCCCCACTGTCTGGAGGAAAGAGAAAGAGAAAGGGAGAGAAAAGAAAGAGAAAGGGAGAGAAAAGAGAAAGACTCCTCCCATAATAATTTGCTATAAAGTATGCATTAGTCAACATAGGATTGTCCCACTTTTCCTTTGCAGGTGTCAGTGTAGACCAAGCCTTGAACGGCCTGGGATCCGCACATCAAGGGGCTCGGGGAAAGTTTCAGGCCTCTCGGGGCTCTGTCTCCGGCTTTAGTTTGGGATCTGTACCCAGGGCTCTGATCTTTGGAACCAGCTTCCCCCCGTGTCAGGAAGTTAAACACCGCTTCGGTATTTAAGTCCAGACTCGTGACCCACTTATTTAGCACAGCCTACAATCCACCGTAATTCCCACTTTACCAGCCATTCCTTTCTTGTCCTTCCTTCCCCTGCTTAAGAGGCATCTGAGAGTTTGCTAGGTCTGCCTTGCTCTTGTCCCGGAGCTTTCTGTCTCACACAGCCATATGAGCATGTGAATACACACACACACACACAGACACACACACACACACAAACACACACTTAAATCTCATATCTTATAAGTGTAATTTGTTCACCTTTCTATTGCTTTAATTGAATATTTGTCTATTTTCTTATATTGTGAAGCACTTTATGACAAACGTGAAATAAGCGTTAAGTAGATATATTTGAGATGATGTCACCCTCCTTTTTCTTACCAAATTCTTACATTACTCAGGACTAGGGCTGTTGTTGTGATACTGGTTTTCCCCTACAGTACTATACCAGACCAAGTATCACGATACCAATTAAAATAATATTGAAAATTTCTGGTTGATTGCGACTCTTTTGAGCAGGATAGTAAGTAGGAAGTAGGAAGTAGGAAGTAGGCTAGCAGCGCAAAAAAAATCTTAAAAATCTTTGGTATCAATTGTATGGTGAGGTAGTACTGAAGTATGTAACCCTAGTCAGGACGGGTCATCACGGTTCATGAAATTTTAGACTGGGATCAGAAGGTCACGGGCTTATGTCTAACCACAGCTGTGTGTTGTTCGGTTTCCAGAGAGCAATTTCCCCCAGTTTCTGTAGTCGCTTAAGTACTTTACTGCTATGTAATATAGATGAGTAATGATACTGTTCACCGTTCAGATTTCCTAGGCGGTTTCCTCGGCACATCAAGACATTCAATGTTTATATTCCAACAATTATATGTGAAATTAAAGTGTCTGTAAACAAAGTATTAACTGATAATGAAAAAAGATGCACAACCTCAATAAACCGCAGTGGGTGTGGAAAAAAAAAAAGGCATTAAACGAATACCAAGTGCTGCCTACGTCCTCCCACCATGGTGTAACATGGTAATGCAATCTGCATAAAGGACAATTTGTCTTCATTAATGGTAGGGAAGGGGAGCAGAGTAATGCCCCTTGCATCAGGCCTTTCCTCAGCTGTCCCTATTGCATGAGGCCTGCCTGCCTGCTCGCCTCTTCACAGCACTTGGTCTGGTGTTATTATTCACTGTTGGCCTATCTCCTGACAGGTATGCAATGGAATGTAAATTCTCTGCCTTGTTAGGGTGTTGGGAGGCTGTGTACTTGCGGTTCGGTTAATCACTCATCCTCGCTGGACCCCGCACCCCAACCCACCCCCCCTCCCCCGAACACACACACACACACACACACACACACACCAACCACAACCCCTTCCCTGCCTCCCTCCTGGGCATTGAGTAGGTGATGGATGAGACAGGAGGTGAAGAGTGAGGAAGACACATTAGAATTTGAGCATATGAAGAGGACTATGTGTGTGTGTGTGTGAGAGAGAGAGAGAGAGAGAGAAAGACAGATAGAGAAAGAAAGAAAGAAAGAAAGATAGTGCTTGCATTTTCATGTGTATAAACACGTAGGTGCTTTAACTATTCATATCACACACTCACAACACCCAGACATGGACAGGCTGCCACTGGAAATCTGAGCCTCCTCTCAGCAAGAATGGCAGAGAGAGCCAGTGTTACTTAATCTCCATGCCCCCGTGTTACTGGCTAGTAACTTCAGTCACTTGGCTCCTGGCCAGCGGGATACTATGCACTTAACACGGGAGATAACAGGAGGCGCTGTCAGAGCGAGCCAGGTCTCTGGGAGCAAGTCACCGCTTTATGGTTTTTTAATGAATCTTCACGGATTTAATGACCCAGAAATGTGAGGCTCAACTCTTTTGTCCGTAAGTAAATAATTGATTCAGTTACAGCCCTGTACCGGTTCTGTGCGCCAGCTGTTTTGCGGGTGCCACGGTTCTGTCGTGGCTCGTGTCCGTCCGTCCGTCTGTGTGTCCGTCTCTGCTCTGCCGACCCGGTTTCCCCTGCGCTGGCTGTCACTCTGCAGCTCTGCCTCGTCCTCTTGGCCTCGGCTGCAGCCGCCGCTGATAACCTTCCCGACAGCGCTCTTTCATGAGCCTCAAATGTGTCCTACCGTCTTTCACTGAGCACTGCGATGGCTCTTATCTTCACTCACACACATTGGCCACACACAACAGCCCTGTAAACCCCCCCACCCTCACCCAGCCCAGTACAGAACCGCCGCTCTGCCAGCCAGTAAGCCGCCCTGGAACCCCCTGCTGGCCAGCCGTCACTCTCTCTGGACAGAACTGCAGGGAAAAGGCCTCACTGTCATCTCTCTTCTCCATCACTCACTCGCTGTGCCACTTTCATTTTTTTTTTTTTTTTTTTTTTTTTTTAAATACCAACATGTGGTCTTTCAAAACAGATCTGTGCTTTGAAAACAGAGCTGGGACTGCATAATGTGATGGATACAGTATGAGGAGAATTATGAGGTGGCATTTCAGTTTCTCTGAAGCATTACACAGTTGTTATCTGTAATGATTTGGGTGTCGATGGAAGAAACGTGTCTTCAGAAGAGGCCGGTTTTGTTTTCCGAGCGCTCCTGCTCGTAATGCGGCGCATAAACATCACAATCTTCCAACTTGTTTTGAATATGCATGCAATTAGCCAACCAAATTAAGCAGAACTAAATTAAATGGTGCTGGTGGAAACAAGCACAGCTCGTGATTTATGGTGCAGCGCTGTTTACAGTGATGGAGTGCCACGAGCTAATGAAAAGCCTGGGGTAAACAAATACCTGGCTTTAAAAATAGACCCGCGCCTGGAGGAACAAAGGGAAGGCAGGCACAGATAACAAAGGACTGTTGTCCATTTTTCAGGTCTCTCTGGTTCTCTTGATGAACTGTACTGCCAACAGAGCAAAACAAATAAACTAATCGGCTACTGTGTAATTACACTCAAGCTTACAGAATTCCCACTGCCAGACTGGTACTCAGACTGGCACTGGGCACTCCATGTGACATCCTGCCAGGTTCCCCACATACCTAAAGCTAGCAGGATGTGTGTAATTTTTAATTTTTATTTTTTTTGTCATTTTCCCAAAGGTTTTTCATTCTCGCACTCCAACAAGTCCTGGCATGGCCACTTTTGTGCAGTTAATTGGAGTGACAGAAGCTTTGTTGACTTTAGAATGGAATTTATCCCCTAGGATCCAGTCTGCTGCCTCTCTGCCTCCCTCTCTATCTGTATGTCAACAGGATGTGTTATGTATTAATATGGGCTGAGGATTATGTGAATAGATGATGGCATATTGGTGTAAATGCAGTCAGGCATCAGTGTGCAGTGATGTGTTTTCAACTTGATGACAAGGAGGTAATCATGATTGGATGTATATATTGTGTACATATTTCTTCACAAAAATTATGACACCAGCAGTCATTAAGCTCTACATAATGCCAGTACTTCATTAAGGAAAGTAAAATAATACAATATGTAAAGATAGGTGTGGCATTGTGGTGAACCTGATGTGTAGATCAGTGTCAGTGTGTATGCAACTGCTGTTGTCACCTTAGCTCTGAATTAGGATGAACACATCGCCCCCTGCTCCCCCTTTCAGGCAGTTCATAACTTCATACAGAGACCCTCATAGAGCAATGCTGCAAGGCCTGAAGACGCACTCATCCATGCAACAACATGGCATCTAGAGCCAATGCTTATTCAAAAGGGCCTTGGGACTGACAGCATTTTTGAATACGTTATGAGGTGAGGGAGACACCGGTCGCCTGGAGTTTAAAAAAGCGACGCACCTGCCTATTGAATCAGTTTACCTTAATTTCCAGAGTGCCAAATGCTATTATTCAGCAGTGCAACCGAGCGAATCTGAGCCAGACTTGCCCAAATCGCCTCATCCTCAGAGCGAGGCTGCGAAGTGCAGGCAGCCTTCTGCTCCCCAAACAATTACACGCTAATCTGCAATGTGAAATGAGAATTAGGCTTTTAATCTCATAGGAAGAGAGTCCCCTACTTCACCCCGAAGTGGAGGAAGTTATATTATCTTCCAGAGCTTCTGACCTCCAGCCAACCCCGCTGTCTCCATCCTACCCCCACCCTCCTGTCCCCCCCGTTACCCCACAACCGCCCCATCAAGTTAGCTAGCAAGCAGCCCCTCCTTCCAGCCACCTTTCTCTAGTTTAGCACCCTGACACCACGGGCCCAGCTATTTAATTGCTTGTCGGATTGAATATTCTCCAGTTTCATCTAGCTCACCGATATTGCTTTTCATTAGCATGTCCTGCACCAACCCACTGCAATTCCTTGCAGGGTGGAAGAGGGACAAGTCCATAATGTTATGCTTGTCCTTAAACTGAATAACCAGCATGTACACCAGCCAATAAAATCCTGGATTCCGTGTTCTTTCTTCTTAGGCAGATGAAATAGCACTTAGTCAATCGTGTTTAGATGAGCGGGTGATTCTGATTGAGCGTAGTTTGAAAAATATGATTGAATATAATTTCTGACACTCATTGTTAAATCTGACAAAACTGACATTATTAGATATCTTTAGCCCTTTACCTAACAAATACTAACATTTTAGAGGTAATTATATGTGATATGTGATTTTTCAATACAAACATTTTCAAAGCCCTTCAGTTTACTTTAGCCCAAAAATCTAAAACTAGAGTCTTTATGGTTGGTTTTATTGAATCTCTTTCCATGGTAGACATGTCTCTATACCTGTAGGCCTGTGAAGGAAATTCAGTTATGAAACTGAACACCAGAGCCCCACGCTTATTTACAGTTTCTCTAGAAGATTGGGACTGACAGGCAACATGTCATTCCTGGCTGTAGACCCCCCCCCCCCCCCCACCCCCCCATGTGGCTGCTACTGCTGGGCCATGTTTCTTTATTAGCCTAGACCCTCTGACACTAGCTTTCTTGTGGATGGCAACAAAACATTCCCCTATCCATTCGCTCATTTATTAAATCTACTCTGCTATTTAACAAGTGGTCCTTCCACAGTGAAAGATATGCTGTTGCACGAGCACTCGATTTACCCTGGTAATGCCCCCCCCCCCCCCCCCCCGTCCAGACATGAGGCATACATTATTTAAGGGGCAAGGCCTGGGGAGTGTCCACTTCCAGGATGGATTGCTCTGAGGCTTGTTCCAGCGGAGGATATTGTCTACATTGCTGTTTATCTTATTATAGAGCCCTGAGGCTTTTTCTTTTTTTCTTTTTTTTCTTTTTTTTTAACTCAACACTAAGACTAACAGCAGCGTGTGGGCTACTGTATCTATGCCTATCAGTAGCCAAGCTCAAGGCTGCTTAAGTTTGATACTCTGTAATTTGAAGGTGCATCAGTGTTTCATTTATTTCCGCCCTCTTTAATGAAGCCCCGCATACAGAATATGGTGCTGATGGCGTGGTAATCCCCTGGCATTAAAATGTAAAATGTCAGTGTTTCATAAGCTATGGGTTGGGATTCAAAATGTGTCATGCGCACATTTCTGGTGTGTGTCTCGTGTGTTCTAATGAGCCTGGATCCCAGGGTGAGACTACTTAGACTGGGTCCCAGGTTGAAAAAAGTTTGAGATTCCCTGAGGTAGAGAGTGGGCCCAACCTCTCAGGTAAACTAACCTCACTTTTCCTTTCAGTCCTGTTCTCTTCCTTCCTTTTCTAGTCCACAGCTACTGCTGATTCTTGCACTACAGTATAACCAGCTCTTTACCACAGTATGCATTTTCTATTATACTCGCTTGGCTCTTATCTATTTTTCACTTATCCCTCCTACACTCTCTTTTCTCACTCTCTCTGTCTCTCTTTGTTTCTCTCTCGCATTCCCTCCCATCCTTCACTCCCTCCGCCTCTATCTCTTCTCCCTCTCTCCCCCTCTCTCTCCGCCTTTCCTCTGGTGACTCGGGGCGACACTTGCAGTAGAGATTAAAGTGATCAAGGACCTACCGTGGGCCCCTCCCGTCGGGCAGCTCAACGCCGGCCCTCCCCTGGTGGAGGAGCTGGAGTCTCCCTCCCAGCCGGCCCAGGCCTCGCCAGGACAGACGGCCTGTGACCAGCACCACATGGTGGGTGTTGGTGTTCATGTTGTCCCTGTCTCTCCCGTCAGCACGTGCCGCCTCCGAGTCTCATCCATCCGTGTAACAGTCCCATCCATCCTTCCGTTCACCCTATCCATCCATCCATCCATCCATCCATCCATCCCCTCCTTTCAGTTTAGCCCTATATTGATTTTATTCACTTTTTGAAAGAAATTCCAGTATCTAACCACCAAATCCAATCCATCTACCATTCAACATCCTCTTTATTTCACTGATGAATGGAGCTTGTGTGCCTGCTAAATCAACAGTGTGATGTGATGTGTTGCATGTCAGTCTTGGTTACGTTCTCAGTTTGAGTTTCATAAGTCTGCTGTTCTGAGTTTCACTACTTGAAGCAGCTGTACTGAATTTTGAGTATTATATGAACAAACCAAGGAGGACATTATATTTAGGTCAGTAATCAAGGTGCAAACAATTTTAACAATAATCTGGATTTGCAGCTTTTTTTGGATCATCTTTACCAAGCATGCCAGTACAACTGGAGGGCACCGCAGGATGTGTGAAAGCTACTTACTAAAAGAGTTGTTATCCGTCAGAAGCACTGTATGATGTGTCATTAGGTGTTAGCCCGGTAATGAATGCACTTTTCCATCTGGATTTCCCGTGGCAGAAAATCACTAACTCTTTCCCAGGTTTTAGGGCTGAAGCCTCATTAGTTTTAATTGTGCTGAATTGCCTTCTGAATAGGTAATTGCCACTCGCGGTGACCCCCATTTCCTCTTGTCAACATACTCATAACTGTCCCAAATGTCCTTCTGCCCGCTGCTCTCTGCGACTGGCTTACATGAGTCAAAAAAATCTAACTCATTTGAGATGATTTCAGTTCAGGACTTGAGTGTCCTCACGTCAGGTTGAGCCATATTTACCATCTTATCTAACATAATGACCAAATAATAAGCCTATTTTCGAGCAAGAGGGTCATTAGATCGTGATGCTGTTTGAAGCTTTCCACAGACTCACACACGGTGACTGCTGTAATTACCCGGGGAAAAGACGGACGTGTAGCAGAACTAATGCCAGGAATGGGATTTCCCCTGGCAGAGTGGGAGGACTTAGACTGAGACCATGTAAGAGGACACTGCTGTGTGCTGTAGGCGAGGACAGGGCAAGGAGATGATTTATGCCCCATAATTCCATGGGAAAGGTTCTGGTTCCCTGTGTGATGTGAGTGGGTTTAAGATTGGCGTCCAGCTGTAAAATGATACTCTCTCTGTCTGAGCCAGCGTTGGCCCCGCTCTACATCGGCGGGGTCAAAGGTCGCTGTGGCAGACATGGGGCGGCGGGGGGCCGAGGGGCGGCGCCCTCCGCGACCCCTGTGAATACAGTTACAATGCACTCTCTCGACCTCGGCCTCCAGCCAGACCTTCAGTCACGCACCAGGACATTAGTCATCCATTATACACAAGATAGCTCACATACTCCAGCTCGCTGCTCTTTACCCTGGCTGAGCTAAGGGTCTGTATAAGTGTTTGTAAAGGCTATCATGGTTAGCTCTGATATAGACCAAGAATGAACAGTACCCATTACAGTTCAGGGGAATCTGCCTCATCTGCTCAACCTCATTATCAAAATTTGAATACAGCTTGACAGGGCAGATATTACATCTACATATAAATGGAGGGCAGTCTTTTGTCTGAGTATAATGAAGAGCTTTTTGCCTTTGTTTTCTGACATGAATTAATTATCTAGCCTTTAGAGCATTTTCTTAGCTTCTCCTTCCTTTTATCTGAACGGAGTGGGGAAAAAAAAAAACAAAGTAATTAAAATATATCCAGATTTAATTTTGAACAGATTCACAAGCTGTCGAGACATTGGAGAGTCATTTCTTTGTCTTTGGAAACCTCATTAGAGTTGCATTTTGGGATTTATATGAAAAGAAAGAAAGCGTATTCCTAGATGGTGGAATCATTAGAGATTTAACCACTGGATTCAGCAGAGGTGCTCTAAATAAATATTATTGTAGTCCCTCCAACAAATCATTATTTGATTTCCCAATGCACAGAATTAATATCAACATGAAAGTGAGTGATTTTTAAAGCTACTGGTTCCCTGGGTATCACTCCGTGTTGAGTACTATTTTCAGAGTCGCCGTGCATTTCAATGAGCTGCGGACCTGTTAATCATTTCACACGTCAAAGCTGGAAAACTTAATTTTCACCCCACAATGCGGCGGTCGATGGCACACCTCGCCCCACAGAGTAGTCAACCTTTCTGATAAGAGCACCATTAGTAAATGAGAATTAATTAGCCGGCTTAATTAGAGAAACTTGCTCAGGAATGTGGGCAGAGAGGGAGATGCGTAGTCAAGTTGTGTGGAGTCCTCAAAGCTGTACTGCCTCTGTTGTAGTGAAACCACATAACTACAATTTCAGTGTTTTTCTAACTTGAATTGAAAGGTTATGTGGACAATTATGTGTTGAGTGAGTTTTATGACCCATGAAACTTCCATTGTATAGTTAAAATATACACAGATGTCAATGAGAAAATAAGCATTTGTCATTCCCAAAATACTTTTTTGCAGATGCATTTTTTTGGTGCATCAGTGGTGTTATATGCCACTAAGGCTCTCTCCTTGTGTTTTTTGTTGCATTGTATTGTGTTGTCTTGTGTTGTGCTATGCTGCGCTGTGCTGCATTGCATTAGTTAGTGTTGTGGATTGGGCTCAGTCTGATTATGGAGATGTCACTTTGACCTCTGTGGCCTGTGTTTATCTTGGTCTTAGCCAATCAGCTCCCTCTCTCACACACTCTCCCTCCCCCAACATCCTCTTTTTTTTTTGTTTTTTTGTTTTGTAGAGCTCTCTGAAGGAAGCTACATGTCTGGAGAGGGCAGGTCTTTCAGCCATCAGTCACCATCTGACTGACAGTTCAATCTGATACACAGATTCCATTTGCTGTGCTTTACAGGCAACAATACTGATAACACACACAGACATGCATGTGCGCACACAGACGCCCCCGCATGTTTATGTGTGTCTTGTGCCTGTGTGTGTGTGTGTGTGTGTGTGAGCGTGCGCATGCAGACGTATACATGTGCACACTCCCGTCCCTCTTAAACTGCCTCTCAGGACTTTTGTTCTTCTGTGGGCCAATCCTCTCTTCAATCTCCTGTCTTCCGTGTCCCGGAGTGTGTGCTCCAGAGAATGAAAGGGGGAATGAGTTTGGCTGACTCCCAGTGATATTCAACCTTAAACCATAATACTGCGACAGTTCCAGCTAGTGTTGGCGAGATGGCTGGCAATCATAGCAGACACGGGTCCCTCCACACTTGAGCAAATAAAATGATAGCTTTTGTTTTGTTGGGAGCCTCACTTCAGGGTAATACTTTTCTTTTAGAGCTGTGCACTCTGCCTCTGGAAAAGCCGCAGCTCTGACAGGAAAGGTTGATGGGGTGAGCTCCACTGAGAATAGCCACTCAACCCCTTTCTAGTTGGTGGAGGAGGAGGGAAGGGTTTAATCAAGCTCAACTAAAGCACCGTATGTAGGATGAGTTTGTTGAATCCAGGCATGAGGAATCACCAGTGTGGGAACTGGGAATATTGGCGTGTAACTGTAATGTGATCCTCTCTCTGGAAATATGAAGAGGTGAGGTCAGACTTAGGCTTTAGTAGGCTATAGATACATGGAGAAATGCAGGACTAGGTGGGGAAAACCACACTTGCAGGGTACACAGTTGTACCCCGCTGGTAGATTCCTATTAGCATATTCTGTAATCTATTAGGTCTCTGCTGGGACAATCGAAATTCATATTTGCATAGATGATTGCGAAACAGAGTGCGGACTTGTAAGTCCCACAGTTAAATATGCGGATAATTGCGCATGTTATGTTGAGTGTCCAGAAATAATTGGGAGGCTAATAACATGAGAATTGGTTGACGTGAAGAGCTGTGGGCATTTCAAAACCAGCGCGGTCCAGCTGGGTGTCGCATTTAGGTCTACTAAAGGTGGTGCACCATTTATTGCATTATTCGCTGACATTGTTTCCTACATTCAAAATCAATATCCTATGAAAGTATTTGTATTGAATATTGATGCATAACTAATCGAACCAGAAAGTCTCTGGTAAATGGTTGAAGCCATTGCAGTTTCCTTTATGTATGATTAGGATGTCTCATAGTAGCCTATGTGGGCATTTATATGTTGTGCACAGTGCAGTTATATCTTTAGTCTACTACTTGAAGGGCAGGTTTGTTAAAATGAGCATCATGTAGCCTATGCAATAATCAAATATTGTTATAGGTCCCCAGTAGTCGGAGCTCTAAGGTCATATAGTCGGTCATTTAGTAATGTTTAGGCTGTTAGGTCTACAGTAATTTATATGACTGTACTGAGCACCACCGTGCCTCCAATGCGCAATTGTCTTGATCTGTTCGGGAACCTTTTCCCTCCAGACCGACTCGCAGGAACACCAACCCCTTGGTGTTCCGGAACCTCATCATTTACAAATTAAGTACTGGCTGTTATAGTGGTGTTTATCTCGGAGGAAACCACAATGATTGGCCTCCACAGCTTTTACTTTTTCTCTCCTTGACACACAAAAAACACACAGAGAAAAAGACAGAGAGAGAGTTAAAGAGGTGAAAGAGTGTGAGATGGAAACACCAAAAGAGAAGGGGAGAGAGAGAGGAAGGGTTAGATAGATACAAAAGGAGAGAGTGAGAGAGAGAAAGAGAGAAAGAGATGGAAAGAGAAGCAGGGAGAGAGAGCGATTGGCTGTGTCTTCATGTTGTGATCTGTCAGCGCTGACAGGGATGAGCGGCTGCAAACACGCATCTTCCTCATCTCCCCGGTCAGTTTCCATGGAAACGCCATTTCTCACCCATACACATATACGTTTATCCTACTCAAACACTGTATTCACAGTCAGTGTGCGGTTCAAATGGACAGTGTGAAAAAGTAGAAAACTAATATTGTTTTTCATCGGTACTTTGGTGCAACACAGGCGCAGCATTAGACTGCCTAGGCAGAGCATCAGACCCCAGGGAGCTGAAGCTAGCTGCAGCTCCCTCACAGAGGCTTCCATGGGTCTGAGGTTAGGGCCACAATTTACCCAGCTGTCATGCAACAGTACAATTTGGCTGTCATTTCAAGATTCAGCCGTAGCCCTATGAAGCACAAAAGTGCAGAGGGCAAGATAACAACGGTAGCCGAGTGATTTGGAATAATCATTTCCATGAGTTTATGTTTAGGGAAACGCATCAGTGAGCACAAGGCCAGCGAGTTCAACCTGTAGTCGACTGGAGGTGAAGGGGAGCCCCTGGTGGCCGGAGGGGAAACAACAGCACTCTTATCTCAAAGTCCTTACCTGCCGTTGAATCGTGTTCCGTCAAGAGCTCTCAGGATGCAGCACTGACACAGACTCACTATCACAGTGGGAGTTAGTGATATACACACACAGGCCACCCGGAGTACAGCTGACTCACTGGTAATGCTGCTAGTCTCTCTCTGCCTGTTGGCGCAAATAAGTTATGAATTCTTATCATTTGACAGCGTATTGACAGTGGAGACAGACAAATATGTAAAAGATGACATGGCTAAGATCACGTTAACAAAATTGATATGTAAATTTGATTCACTAACAATCTAAAACGCCTGGTTTGGGTGGGGCGTCTGCATCCACAGATGGCCCTATGTTTTCCCATTTAGCCCCACCTATCCGTTAGCATTTTCCCTTTTTAGTGTTTAAGTGTTTGCACCAGCATGCTGAAAGGTGTTGACATGATGTTGTCTCCTGTAACCTACCTACACTGATTGATTGATGCTGTCAGCCCATCCACTGAGCGAGGTAGAAGACCACTTGGCTAGCTTACAATAAAGTGTAATGCTATCCTCTGACTGGAATACAGGGTCTAGACAGTTGTAGGCCCATCCCCATCGACATGTTGTTGTGATCACAGAGCCTGTCTGTCTGTACAGTGGCTGCCATGTTCAGTCAGGGTAATTAAACACTAGAAGCAAGATTGGCCATTAAATAGTGATGGAGAGACAGAGACAATCAAGCTAGCTGTGAGCTCTTTACTATATTAACCCCTTCCATCAAAGGCTCAGCTTTGATGTATCGCTCTTAAACCTTTAAGCAGCCGAAGCTCTCCAGCTTTGGCTGGAAATGTGCTTGATGTAGGAAGCTGACCTCTGTTATTGTGTGGGAAGCGTGGCGGTGGCTCTAAATAGGCTCTTTCCAGAAAGCAGGACTGCTGTGACATCAATTATAGAGATGGATGGCAGAGGAAAAATACTTAAAACACATATACACACACACCACTACCCCAACCTCCAACTCTGTTGTTGATACTTTTGACCTCCAACGACCCCTTGCCAGAAGTAGGAATTCACTTTCATTTGTTCTCATGCATATTAGCTTTGCCTCTAATCTCAGGTTAGCCTTTGTGAATAGTGTTATATGTTTTTTTTTTGTTTTTTTTGTTTCCTGATTGGCTGTGGAGTCGCTCAGTGACCTCTGCCAATCATGTCATGACCACAGATCACCTCTGATCCCCGTCAAACCGTCGAGCACTTCCCACTGGGGTTGCCAAGGGAACTAGTCAATTCCTCAGTTGACCTTGGGGCTTTTGAAAGGCTAGCTTAATGATTAACCTGCGTTACCTGTGTGTGGCATTTGTGTGTGTGTGTGTGTGTGTGTGTGTGTGTGTGTATTTTCAAGCGTGTTTGTTTGCCTCTCTGTGTACTTGCGTTTGTCCGCATATGTTTGCACTTTTGTGTGTGTATGTATGTGTGTGTGTGTGCATATATTTATATGTGTGTATTCGCTTGTGTGTGTATGAGTGGTTAGGGGACTGTTTGTGTGTTGTGTTTTCTTCCCTGTTGGAATGTGTACACAGTGAGGAAGGATTGATTTATGCCTCTTCCATTGTGTGTACATGTCCTTCAGTTGGATGAGCAGAACAAAGTGACAGTGTGTGTGTGTGTGTGTGTGTGTGTAAAAGCGCAGCCTGGGTTTCTCTTCTCATTCACACAAACCTCACTGCACCATGAAAACTTCTAGTTTAGTGGAAATTCAAGTCAAAACTGTCACAGATATGGCCTTCCTAGCATAGTCCTTTTCAAGTTGTCCAACCTGGATTCTAATTCAAGTGTATGCAATTGACTGTTCTCTACTGTTATATTGTGCTGCTGTTTGATATATGTAAAACTCACAATTGAATATTGTGGAAGTTATTTATGTTGGTTTATGTTAAAAAAAAATACAAAATTTGAGCAGTGAACATCAGATAATATTTTGTTTATCTAACATGGATATCCAGCATATCTTTTTGGAATAAAAACTGTTGCTCTTTCCCTCATTACAGTCCAGTTTGATGGTGTGGAGAAGTCTCGAATGTCGCCCACCAAGGAGGGGAAGAGTCGCCCGCCACAGCGCCACTCCAGTGGGTGTCTGGTCAACACCAAGATGACCTCACTGGACCACTGTAGCTCCTCGCTTGGGGAGCGCATCGACCCCACCATGCCCCTGGAGAGCCAGTTGTGAGTCTGATCATTGTGCTGCTCGGTCTAGATCAGGGGATGGGCCACATTAATTTAATAGTCGATGTGTTTGTGTGTGTGTGTGTGTGTGTGTGTGTGTGTGAACTGTTAAAAGATGTCTCCCTGAAGTTAAGTAGTTTGGAAGAAGGCTGAGATGGAACTACTCACTCTATATTTGGTTTTCATACAAACTTCAATGTCGTTTTGACTGAGTGACTGACTTGATTTTTCATTTCGGGGTGAACTATCCCTTTAAATCCACTTTCAGTCCTGAAAAGAAGATGTATGAAAAGAGGAAACAATTTAAAGAAAAAATGTTTAAGCCCTGAGACAATTGAATTGGTGTTCCTAATATCAGATGCCTTTGTGTTCGATTTTGATGCTTGGAGAGTAATGCTGTTTCATTTCCTTTGTTTTCCCTGTTCTCTTTTCTGCTTATTCTCACCATGTTTTTGTTCCTCCTCCTCCTCCTCTTTTCCCCTCCCTTTTTCCTCATTGCTTGCTGTAGCTGGTACCACGGAGCGATCAGCCGGACAGACGCAGAGTCCCTGCTCAGGCTGTGTAAGGAGGCCAGCTACCTGGTGAGAAACAGCGAGACCAGCAAGAATGACTTCTCCCTGTCCCTGAAGTAAGAACACCACTCTCTTTTCCCTGCCAACAGGCCACATGTGAACAAACAGACACACATGTGCACACATGTACGCACCGCACCACACCCAGGTCAAAAGCATTTGCAGATACTTCATATGTTTTGATTTAGCCTGCTTAGGTGTCAGATGCATGTTGATGTGCCATGCAGGACAATACAGAGAGTGACAGAGAGTTTAGAAAATCAAAGAGTATTGAAAAGTCAATTAAGCTTACTCTCCTGTGATTGACAGCCACCATAATCTGAGAGCTGAGGTGATGAACCCCACCCATCTGGTACTCAGAGCAGATCAAAACAAGTGTCAAGAATTATGTGCAACTACTACACACACACACACACACACACACACACACACACACACGCACACACACACACACAGCAGAGACATGTAGAACCCAATCATAGCAGCTATACACACTAACCAGTGGAGTACACATAGTGGAGAAGCCTACCATGCTGCTTGTAGGGGTCCTTGTCTACCTGCTGACTCAGCCTCCTCAGTATGGTAATCATTTTCACCTGCCAGACCCCTATCTCCCCCCTACATACCCCCCCGCCCCAAGTCCTTCACCTCCCCCTGGTAACCTCTCTGCCACAGATGGCTCCCCGATTCGCTGATGTGCCCAGAACTCGGTTAACGGTGCCCTTCATCAGCGACCCCTGACCCCCGCCGCGACCAGCCGAGGGTTCAAAGGAGCGACTCTGATTGGTTTAGTCTAGTCTGACATTTGGTGGAGGTTACTTTAGCGCGAAGGGACACTCTCACCCACAGCGCAGTCACATCCCATTGGCTTGACGGGGGGGTTTGGGGCTCTAGGGGGGAGGGTTGAGGTTGATGAATGTCAGCCGCATATCACTACCAGGTGCCAGGTTGACGGTATCGGGCGCACAACCGCTTTCTCTGCAGGAGTAGAAATACGCCGGCCCACACAAAATTCACCAAATCCAACTGTGCTAAATTTGCTTGAGCTATGGCTATGAAATTATCAACTATGAAATCGCAGTATCCTTGTTGACAAATGGTCTTTTCACACTTTTTATAATCCCTAGATTTCAAGACTCAATCTCCCTGCATATAAAAAGCTCTGTGACCAGCTATATGCTTATTAAAGACATCAGATGAGGCGAGATGAGATGAAAGATATGCTGAGAGACATTGATTAGTCTTTGTTATTTTGGTAGAGCTCATGTTGCTGGAGGCTTGTATCTCTTGGCAGGAAAACATCATGCTGTCCAGAGCTGTTCCACCTCTCTTCATGCTACTGTAGCTGCCTGTCTCCCTGTCTCACTGACGGATCGACTGTTAGCTTGGCCGTCTGACTGACTACTTAGCTGACAGTCTGACTGAATGCCTGTCTGACTGACTGAGCGCTAATATCATTACCTGTTGGAACGTGCACTACTACAGGAACTCTGACAGGCTCCTCTCAAGCCTCTGACTAGCCAAATACAGTCTTGCTGATGCTGACAGACACGATGAGTCTGAAGATGGAGCCAGCAAAAGGGAAGGAAGGAAGGAAAGAGGGAAATAAGGAAGGAAGGAAGGAAGGAAGGAAGGAAGCAAGCAAGGAAGGAAAAACCTACCCCAGCACTTACACACACTTGCATACACACTCACCACCCGCCTTGGGAGTAGAGGCCAAGTACAATATCCTGTCCCTGCCTCATCAGCACAGAGTAGATTCACATCTACCAAGTCACATAGGCAAAGTAGAAGATAAGCTATATTAAATGTTAACAAAATATAATTTAAAGTAGGGAGAAAGCAAAAATAATTCAGCAGATACTGATACAGATACAGTGGATGTACAGTTAAGAGTGGAAATAACAGTCAGGCCAAAGTAAGGCATCTTTTATTGTCTAGTTGTCATCCTGGGGGCAAAACAGAAAGATCTACAAAATAAGAAAGGAAAGGCTGCCATATAGAGTAAAGCCTTTCTTTTGAGCCTGGTAATCTTTTCTAAAGTAAGACATGACATCTTTTAGCCATACAGAATGCGAAGGCGGTGAGGGGGATTTCCGGGCCAAAACAATTTTCCTGCCAGCCGAAAGGGATGTAAACACAATATCACTTTGAATGGCATTTATGGGTAGGAATACATTATTTGATACACCAAAAATGGCTAGCAAGGGGCATGGATCAATAGGGACACCAGGACAACCAACAGAGTATGGAAGATAGAGGGCCAATAGCTTTAAAATGCAAAACATGGACCAAAACATATGGGTCGCATCTGCAGGTGAGTGAGAAGAGCAGTCGCATCTTGCATCTGAACCCGGGTATAACTCTAGCCTGGCTTTGCTAAGATAAATTATTTTGTGTCAGTCCAAGGCCTGATGATGAGTAGCTGACCCGGTCTGATGCTCCCTCCCAATAGTAATTTCTTAGCTCCCTGTCTAATTCCGTCTCCCACTTGGATTTAATTTTCTAGATTGAGTGATTTTCCAAACTAAGAGATGGTTATATAAGACTGAAATGAGCCCATTCTGAACAGGGAGGTTGGAGCTTAACATTATCTTCGAAGATAGTTCAGGTAGAAATGAGGGGAAATTAGTTTGTATAAAATTGCATATTTGAATATTGGCATGAGGTAAGTTTATCTTACCATGCAGATGATCATAGCAAGAAAATGAGGGGGCTGAGGGGGGGATAGATGGTTGTTGCTGACAGAGCCTAATACGGAGGCTGCTTTAAATTTGTAGTGCCTCCAGAACTGGATCCATTTTCAATGTAGAGAGTACTAAAACATTTTATTTGAAAATGAAAAATAGCCAAGAAAAAAACTGAACTCAACTATAGTCTGCCAGAAAGTGTGACTAATTTCCTCCCCTTCCCATGATTCCCTGCAACTATAAAGTATAGAATATCGAATATATAGTATATAGAATATCTTTTTAGCCCCTCGACGGCAGGGGCTCTATGGATCACATCGTCGGTTGGTCGCTCTGTTCAAATAAAAGAAGACATGTTATCTCAGTAAAGCTTGTAACATTAAATGATTTTGCCCCCAAAGCGGGCAACTTAAAAGCGGTGGCTCGCTTAAAACGAGAAAGGCCTATGAGCTGAAGTGGAAAAATGCACTTATGGTGTGTAGTAAACAGTAAACAGCAGCTAATGCAGTGTGGCTAGCTCACCTTAGCCTGGTAAACAGGTTTTCATTTGCATTTAATCATCCCAGTGTTGATGATAAAAAGCCTGTGCATCAGTAGAGGAGTCAAAGAATAAAGTCAAAGAATATAGTCTGCCCTTGGAAGTACACTTGTAGGCGTGCGGGATAGAGCGAGCCGAAGCAGACGTTCTCCTTGTGCAGATCCAACTTGATCTTGATGAACGCCACATGTTTCTTTGCTAGACTGGCGCTGATATCTGGCTAGATAAAAATCTTGTACCCCCAGTGGGACAGCTGTTCCTTTTTCTTGCGAGTGAGGCATTGCTTGTCATTGTAATAGTGAAAAAGAACAATAAAAGGTTTTGCCCTCGTATCTCCACCTGTTGGTGGTTGTCCAAGCCTGTGATGAGTGTATGATCAATGATGGATGGAATGGGGAAAAGGTCCTTTCCAAACACTGACATCACTTTCACCGGGTTAGCTCCCTCCATTAGTTTTTTTCTGGAATCCCAGTAATCGGTAAGGTTGATCTGCGGGATCTTTTTTCAAGTTCCTCAGCCTTGGATGAGAGTTCTCTGTCTCAAGTGTAGCGCTTTTAGCCTCCAGTGCCAAAACTGTGTCGCTATGGTCTGATAGCGTGCGCTCCATCTCCCTCAGAATGTGGCGGTGGGAGACTTTAGTGGATCTGATCTTGTTTAGCAGGGCTGAGATTGGTGAAATTGCCTTGAATCAAAATTGTAAGTAAAATGAGAAATGTGAAGGATTTGAGAAATAAAACTGTATTTGTAGGAGCCTCTCTCACATGCGTCTTGTCTGTCACACTCTTAACTGGAAGTCTGTAAGAAAGACTTTTGAAGACCTGCCCAGATTCCCCCTGCTGGGCTGGGGAGTCAACTGGTGATCTTCTGGTCACCAGCCTGCTTTTCTGACCTTTAGGCTACTGTTTGGCTAAACTGGAAGCGAGCAGCAGGATGCCTCTCCTGACACCCATGCTGGGTGTATGTCACAGTAGGAGGTGGTCTGGACACTGTGTACCATGCTGAGAAGCTTGTGTTGTTCTGCTGCAGGGCTGTTTATCCTCCATGCCTCAGTGGGAGCCATCACATTGCGTGGCCTGACCTTTTAGCCAGCCGAGGTGCTCGCCCTCTCTGTCAGGCTGGTTGACCCAACGGCTGCGCAGCCTTACAGCGGATCAGGTTGGCTTTGATGAGGTCAAAGGTCAAAGTTATAGACTAAGGAGACCTGCGAGGAGTAAGTGAACTACAGGGTGAAGGACATCGGTACATCGGTTGGTAATCAGTACGAAATATCGTTGGTAAGCTGTACATTGTAGCCATTTAGCAAGTTCACAATTTACTTGCTAGTTGCATCATTGGCTGGGATGTCACCCACAGCAGAAGGCTAATGTGGGTGAACAGATTAGCATAGAGGATGTTTGAGTCGGTTCCTGTGTATTTGTATGCCGCATCATGAGCCTATGGCAAAGTAAGATCAAGCCAGTACGACAATCAGCATGTTTATTCATGGGAATGACAGCGCCACCACACTATAGGTGGAGAGTTCAGCCTGCTCATACAAACTTGGCTCTCCAGCTTCCTGGAAACCTCAGTGTAAGCTCGAGGTGAAGATCCTCCATGTTTGGGGTTGCTGAAAAATTCATAAGGCTATGAGGTGGCACGTTTGTGTTTTGCATCATTGATGAAGACAGGCTTAGATGAGCCCACCAGCCTCAAGAGTACTTAGGACTAAAGGCAAGGGTTTCTGTCTACCTTGACCTCCTAACCCCTATCGCTCGTTCTTTCTCTCTGAGGAGAAAAGGGCTTTTAGGTGTTTGAAATGTATTAGACCCTCCACAAGTCTCTCAGAACACAGTGTCATCCTATTCCTCACCCCATGAGAGAGCTTCACACAGCCTGCTTCCACTGGCTGAGCAAAGAAATTGTTGATGAAAAAAGAAAATGTATCCAACAAAATGTGCCTGATACCACAGCGTACACATGGGGAAACTAGACAGCTGACTGAATGAACAGCCAAAACTCTTTGCATCTGCAATTTAACTCTCTTAACGCTTTATTGCCTGGAAAGTGTCTTTTTGCTTTGGCTTAGACAAAAAAGATCTGATTTCGATCTGCAAGCGACTGCCTAAACCGTGAGAAAACAGCATAGAATCTGTTTCTTCCCTGCTTATACAGCCATAAGACCTGATATGAGCCACAAGGAGTTAAAAACCTCATTTTCTGTCCTCATTTTCTGTCCCTGTATAAATGCAGCCTTAGGAGAAAGAAAGAAGGACTAGTTGCGTTTCACTGTATTTCGTTATGCTTCTCAGTTGGCTAGTCCATCATCTAGATTGGACCTAGATGACACAGATTTGTGTTTTGAAATTCATAACCTGCTTTACACCACCAACCACATTTCTTTTTTTTTTCATCATTAAAAGTGTGCCATTGTCTTTTACAAAATGGCAGGAAGACCCATTCAGTTTGTGCTCTCACCATATCAAAATGGAATAATAGGCACCCAGGATATCTCATGGCCAGTAACGCTTAAAAAGGTCACGGCTTGTGCTCAGGATCGTTATCTTTTGTTGGATGAGTTTGCCTTTTCTGATGCAATAGATTCATAGCTTTGAGAGCATCATTCATGCACCAATCCAATATATTGAAGGTAGAGATAAGCTATGATTGCTGTCAGGCCTTTTCTGCTCTGAGGGCTATAGGGTTCAAATCAAAGTCATAGACCTCACTAAACAGGACACCAGACCTCCCCGGTGAAATTAATCCCGATTAGACAATAAAAGCCCACAAACATGGGGATACGATAACAACACAAAAGGCCTGTCTACTCAAAAATAGCCCCCATATCCATGTTATCAGCAGCTCTGCTCTATTGCTCTGTTGTCTTGGTTTCTGTCTCTGCGGGGCTGAAACATGATAAGCGGCGCTAAACGCTGACTGGGAAATCAGCTGGGAATCTAAAAATGCTGCTATTGATGTGTTTGCCTTTTTAAGTGTGGCTCTGTGTAACCTAAGGCCTGTCTCCTAGCACTCTGTGTGAGGATTCATCAAATGCACTTTGCAGGGAAGATTTAAAAAACGAGCTCTGCCAGCGCTGCTTGCAGAATTGAAGAATTGTAGAGACCTGTGGCTGGGGAAATTTGGCCTGCTCTCCCCAAATCATGATGAACTCGCTGTTAATGACATCCTGAACTAGCGAGGCCAGAGGCGCAGTAATGGAGAAGTCTGATAGCTGTGTTTACTTCACTTTTACGGTGCAGCGAGCCTGCAACTTTCTCCCTGAGCTCTCCTATAAAAAGCATTATCTTAGCATTTCTGTCGTGAAGCATTCTCCATCAACTGCCATCTATGTAGGTTCCATAACTCCGAGCTTGCACTCTCTCTGTCTCGTCTCTTTCTCTCTTTGCATTTCCCTTTATGCACTTTGATTTTCTGCAAAGCACTAAGTGACAAACCTGTTTGTTAATTGAGGTTTATAAATAAATATGACTTGACCCGCTCTCTCTCTCTCTCTCTCTGTCTATCTCTCTCTCTATCTCTCTCATCTAACTGTAACTCTCATATCCTTGCACTAAAAATGTTTATGTCTGCATATTAAGCTATTCTTCCTTTTCAGTACATCTGATTAATTTCATCTTGTCATGGTGTTATGTGCTCCAGTCTCTCCTGACATTAATGAAAGAGGGATTGGCCTCATCTATTAAAATAAAGAATAATTTCACATACAGTAATTACCATTTATGGAGCTAAATGTATTCTTATTTTTGATGGATGTCCTTTAATTGAACCTGTGCATTCTTAGCCTGTCTCCACTTCAGTGTTATCTCTGTGCCTGTTTCTCTCCATGCCTCAGTGAGAGAACACATCCTGAGGCTTTACACATGCAATTAGGAGATAAGTAATGAATAGACTTGCCTCACATTTAAGGTGCCCAAAGCCCAGTTCTTGCTCCTGTTTATCACAGATAATGGGCACACATGCACACGCATACAGTATGTACATATACATGCACATATAACTAAGTATACATTCAATAGCCTCAAAAGCATGTCTTTTTTTTAAGGAAATAAGTGGGAGAAAGAGGGGTGTGGCATGCAATAAACGTTGTTTGCCCCATTCTCTTGACCACCGGGATGCCTCACATCCGCTGTTCACTATCAAAACAAAAAGTTATGCCTACTAGAATTATGTCCGTCACTGCCAGAATGACATTCCTACATCCTAGTTTTGTTGAGATAATAAATGATATCTACTCAGCTAAACTTCTTGTACACACACACAGTCCTCATGAGACTCCTTTTCCACAACATTGTTGGCATTGGAAGAACGCATAATGCTGATAACAGTGACTGGCCCCGTAAGTCACTGGGTGCGCAGCTCTCATGCTAACCTGCTACGGTGTGTTTGGCTGCTTGTCACAGAAGGAGTGGGTGATAAATGGTATCCCGTGGGCTTTTCTCCTCTGTAATTGAAGACTTCTGTTATTATCCTTCTTTTTGCCAGTTTTGTGCATTGCAGCAGCATGGCTTTCTCTAGATACATTTCAAATTGAGGCAAGCTTTTAAAAAAAAATCATGAAACAATAAATGATCAAAAGGAGATATGGGGTGTGAGTTTAGTGAGCTGAAATGAGCCGGTGCACACTGTGTTGATGGCATCGCTGGCCGTAATGCCCAGTGGCAGCAACTGGCTGCTTGGTGTTTGAGGATGCGGCAATTATAACTTGCTGGGAGCATTAGCTGTTGATTGAAAAAGCTGTCATGCTAATCTATTATGGTAAAGAGGAACTGACAGAACATGTTGTTTTGGAAATGAGGCCCTAGCTCTTTGAGTTAGCTTAGAAATGTCAATCAAGGGCGCCCCGGTGGCTCACTGAGTAGAGCGCATACCATAAGGCTCAGTCCTTCCCGCAGCGACCCGGGTTTGAATCCGGCCCGCGGTCATTTGCTGCATGTCCTCCCCTCTCTCTCTCTCCCATACCTTCTTGTCTCTCTCTCACACTGTCTCTATCAATAAAGCATAAAATGCCTAAAACAAACCTTTAAAAAAAAAAAATCAAAATCAAAATGGTACACATTTGACTGTAAGATGAGTTACCAAAACGCAGCACATTTACAGGAAGACAAGAGGAAAAACACATTTTGTGTTGGTTTTTGGTGGTTTTTTTTGCATCAACTCCTTGCTGATAGGTACACTTAACAACTCCAAAAAATTTATTTTCTACTCTAACGCAGAAGATTACTGGCAAGCTGTAAAATGTATTGATCGAAGGCTCCTAGAAACACACAGGGAGCTTTTAATTTGCTGCGCATCTATTGCTGTAGCCTAAGTGATTCATCCTGGGGGTTCATTAGCCTCATCCTTATGCTCTGCATGTGAAACCCAGCACCTTAAGTAACCTGGCTTTTATTCACCCCCCCTAAAAATTGGAAGTAATCCAGCTTTCAGATCATTATCATGTAGGGAGCACCTATTGTGAATTTAGAATTACCATTGGCATTTTGACTGTCCAGTGATGGTGAGTTATGTGTTTGAAGTGCAGTTGACATAACTAAGCTATAAGACTGTAGCTGGTAGATATGTATGGAATAAACTATAAATAAAATTTGTAGTGATCAGTTGAGTTTCCCATTCTGTATATTGAGGCTTTTGGCAAATGCAAACCTTTCTTGTTAATGTGGTGTTTTCTGTCCATCTCTTTACCTCCTGCACCCCTGTTCTCTCTATTTATCCTCTGTTATCCCCCTCCTCCCCCCACCTGACTCCCCCCCCCCCCCCCTTCATCTCTCTCCCCAGGAGCAGCCAGGGCTTCATGCACATGAAGCTGTCGCGGACGAAGGAGAACAAGTACATCCTCGGCCAAAACAGCTGCCCTTTCGACAGCGTGCCCGAGATCATCCACTTCTACTCCAGCCGCAAGCTGCCCATCAAGGGGGCCGAACACATGTCCTTGCTCTACCCGGTGGCCATCAGGACACTATAGTGCCGTGGGTCGCCTCCAGGTGCCAGACCTGCTCGGCCCCTGCTGTACTCGCTGGGCCACCCTGCGGCTCCACTCCCCCTGTCCCTCCTTTTGTTGGAAAAGCGGGGGGCCCCGGACGGGGCTCTGTAGGATCATAGGAAGATGAACAGTAGCATCCCAACCTGCTGAATCTGACTCACCTCACCGGCCCACAGATTCCAGTCCTGCTTCAAAGCCTACTACTCACTATCTCATACATACAGACTCACTGTCGCAGAACTCTTTTATTTGTTTTTTGTTTTTTTTTATTTATGACAAACAGACATCCACTTCATTAACATCACAGACTGACATCTCCGATGAGCATCATTTCATTGATTCCTTAACTGATTTCTCCCTTAGCACTTTACACTCTCCGAAAAAAGGCACAACATTAGATCTTTCGTCACTGGGCTATACCTTTTTGTCATAAAATTGCGTACCTTTTTCCTGAGAGTGTATATATCCATTGTCTATAAACGTGCTTGTTTGATTTTCTCATTTGGTTAGGCTCTGTTGATTCTGTAGGAGTAATTGTTTATCAAGGGGACCTGAAGATTGTAACAGCCGTGTAAGAGAAGGGACATTTATGAGGCATGTTGAGGGATATCGTCCACATGGGCCCCATATAGTGGGCAGGAGATTGAATAAACTGGCCTAGCATGAATGGTGTGTCCCCAGCAGCGCAGAAACAACAGGCCTGTGAGCTGCGCAGACTGATGTCTCTATCTTGTCATCATGCATGCTGTCTGCTATCCATCACTGAGTGGGTGTATCACACCAATGACAATGTAAGTACCATAGTGGTGAGACAGGCAGCAGAGCATGATGGATGGGTCAGCCCATCCGACACAGTACAATTGGCTGAGGCCAGAGACCAGAGCCTGTCCAAATGGACCAAATTACCCTCACTATCCCTGCTTAGAATGGCTTTGCATCGGGAGAATGAAATATGCCTGCATTGTCTACCTCAGAAAATCAATTTCATTCGCCCATCTGCAGATCAATAGGTACAATGGGATTGCAGATATCGATCTGCCCTCCCATCTCCATTTCCAATTCCTTTAGAATTGCATCATTGTTTTAGGAATATTTTTTTGCATAAAGTTAGTCCAAGAAATGTTTTTGTTCTTTTTTTTTTTCTAAAAAGATAAACAGATTTTCCAGATCAGCAATTGTATGTATAGTCACTAATATGATATTGTGTGATGTCAGTAACAAATGTTTGGTTAATGCCTTATAATGCATGGGTCAAATCAGTCCGCTAGATCAGCTGATTTCCAATTCTGCTTTTAACGATTGTTCTGTGACTGTAATTTATTCTGGGGTAATTATTACTGATGTGTTACTCCTTTGTGATGGCCTATCGGCCCCCGGCCCTCATTGTTCTGTGCCGATGTGATCGTGTTTTTTGGGAATACTCCAGCCTCTTCTACTGTGGTGCTTTGCATTTTTGTTGTTTCAAGTTCTGCTAACGTACGTTTGCCTCTGTGGCCTGACTCTGGGACACGAGTCACGGTGTCTCCTGACCAACGGGATTGTTGAGCCTCACATGAGAGACTATATTGCAGATGCCCCCGGACCAATCACAGCACACCCTGTTCCAACTGGACACTGACCTTCAGTCTGCCATGCTTCCACTAAGCATTGAAAGCATCATCTACCCTTTACTACTAGGTGTGCATACATGTGTGCATGTGTATGTGCTTGTGTGCGTGTGTGTGTGTGTGTGTGCGCGTACATGTATGCATGTGTCCAATGCATTCATGTGTACACATATGTATGGAATATGTATGCACTTGAGTATGAGTTCCAGTGTGTGTTCTACTGGTACAGACTGAGGTGACAACCCTTGCTTGAACCTCTTCGGTTGTCCAAGCCTATTATTTTTTTTCTCCCCTGAACTAAAGAGACTGGGATCCAGCCCCGTGACTCACTCATTTCCATTTCCACTTGTATTCACTCATTAACCGCATTTGGTTTTTAGCAATTCATAGGAATGACACATCGGTCTTCTGGGCTGCTTTCCAGAATTCCTCTTCACCTGGACCAATAATAATTCAGTCCGCAGCCTGGATTGCTGCTTACCAATCACAGCAGCAAAGAGCTGATTTACTCAAGTTGGTACATGTAAACACAGGCCAACACCATAAATTGGTGAGTCTAATCAGAGTGCCTAATGTCTGTATGCTCAAATTGCCTCCTCAGAGGAAACCACTGCCAGTCCCATGAGTCTCAATATTGAAATGGTGAGTTGTTTAATGAGCAAATACAAGCGGAAATGAAAATTCTTGGGGCTGAATCCAAGCTAAGAGTGACTGACACTTGCAGTTATAAGAACTGACTTTGGTGAACATGACCACTGTATATCTCCACTGTGTGCTATGCAACCATATAGTCATTGAAGGGATAATGATTGGAGAGTGTGCCTCCACTAAATGCGTATGACAGATGCGATGGTACAACACGTCCACCTGGAGGAAATGTAATCAGGAGAACGACCTGATGTTTTTTTTGCAGAGAATGGGGGTGTATACAGAAGTTTATTTTGTTGGTGAGGTAAGTGAGCAGAAAGCGAGGGCAGACAGAGAGGTGTGTGATAGGAGGCCGTCTGTTCAACCCATACAGCTTTATTAAGGAACGGTATGTTGCCGAAGTGGACCTATGTATTTCCTTGAGAGAAGTTATCCTAAAAAAAAAAAAAAATTTGCAAATTAAATAAACTATACGTGTAATGTATCCTGTATGTTCTGAATGTTCCCTGTTTTAGAGATCAAGTGTTGACAATAGAGGAGGCTCTTTATTTAGTTACTGCTGCTGACAAGTATTACTTTACCATAGAGAAGAGCTCGCGTACGACGGCCACACTGCCTAGAGAGAGGCCTTAGCTTCGGATGGAGAAAGGGAAAATGGGAGAGACGGAGGGGGGGAGAAAGAGGGAGGGGAGGAGGGGAGGGTGTTCTGGCAGAGAGGGGGCTTTGTCGCAATCAGCAGACCCGCTCTTCACATTCTTATGTCTCTATTATGAGAACCTGAAAGAGCCCTTCTCCTCCCTCAGAGAAGTGTCTTAAAGTGTGTGTGTGTGCGTGTACGTACACAGTTGTGCGTGCATGTGTGCATGTAAAAAAATGTGTGCGTGTGTGTGCGTGTGTGTGTGTCCTGGTGTAGCCAGCCATCAGCCATTGACTTGCCCTGTGTGTCTCGTGCCACTCGCTGTGGTAAAATGGCGTGTATGAGTTTCCTTTGTGTACATTTTCTTGCCACGTATGTATGCACTACTATAACATATCTCTGTACAGTCCCTCATGGCCAAATGTATATACTGAATGTATTGTATGGGGACATAGAGGCATCAAGGTTCAAACTAAATAAAATTGGGTTTATGAGTCAAATCCATGCGTGAGCTGCGTGAGTTTCTGAGCATCATTACTTTTCTCCCTTGTCTTTAAACACACACACCTCACCACAATAAATAAAAGCAAACACATACTTGCGCGGCAGGAGAAAAGCCCCTTCCAGTATCTTTGCCCGTCAGTTACCATGGTGAAGCTCTTCAATAAATAGTGAAGAGCGACTATTGTTTGAGTGAAGGACAGAATGCTGGAGCAATTATCAAGCGAGCACTGCAGCTTGTTGTTCTCCATTGATCCACTTTGTAGCACGTTATCCTGTAGGAGTTTTTTCACCCGGCGGTTCATCCTAGCAGCGCTGGTTTTAATGTGTCTGCCTCTACAAATGAGCCCAAATCAAGCTGGCGAGTACGTTCTTCCCATTGTTAGTTATTCATGACTCCCTTCCTGCAGTGATCACGCGTCTGGCCCTTTTGATCACAAGGTATTTAAAATGTATTTTAAAAGATCCTTGCTCTATGCATGTCAGCCATTTTTTTTGTATGGGAGTATAAGCCTCCGCTGATTCTTGGCATTTAAAAAGGTCTTGGCGTTACAGATTAACAGATTCAGAGGACAGGTTGGTGTTAGCATATTTAAATGTCTTGCCAGCCGTGGGGAGACAGAGGTATTGTTGATTGTCATGGTTGGTCTGTTTCTCACTGTCAAATTTCTTTCTTTTCTTGTTTCATCTTTTTTTTTTAACAAAAATACAGTCACGGTTCCTCCATTCCTTGGTTTCACATCAGATAACCCTGCAATTTTTAATCTTGAAATTTGATCTGTCAAAGACAAATACATTAATTCCAATAAAGCACAGCCAGCCATGCTTAAATGGATGCTTTGCCACAACACTTGTGGTAGCCAAGGAGCTAGTTGGTGATTGGTGATTTCTCCTGTTTTTATCTCTTTGGTATGTAACTACTTTTCAGTCAGACCGTATAGATGATTGGTAACCATTGTATATAAGCCATAATACCTGCAAGTGCATTCTTCACTGTGATTATGTCTACTGTTGTGCTAGACACATCACCATGGTGCCCATAATCACAGTAAAGAACAGCCTCTTGGGTATTATTGCTATATTAAACCGCTCCTCTCTTCAGAGTCCAGCACTCTGTGCTGTCGGATGCAATTTCAGTATGTGAACCATTTCCCTAATCCCTTACCCTAAAGTCACATTCACAACTGTTGCATTGTGACAGCAAAAACAGTTTTACACGGCACATTTTATCCATTAAGCAACTGCCAGGCATTCGTGGAGAGCATAAACAAGGGGGCTGATGAAAGGAAACACTGAACATTCACAAGCTCTCTGGTCTTTTGATGGTAGGCAGGTTCTGTAATGCACACACCCCGAGCTTGGCTCCTAACAGGCAGCCAGACAGTGAGAACCCTGCCTTGTGGCTCTGATGGTGGCTGTTTACTGCTACAGGCCCATATGTCTGTCTGTGTGAAAGTGTGTGTCCCTGAAATCTGAACTGGGATCAGCACCTTATCTTCCCCTCCGGAGTCCTGGGGCCTCATTTATGAACGTTTTTACACACAAATGTTGTGCTTATACTAAAACCACCAAAAAAAATAAAAAATACAAATGACCCTGAATGCAGAATCAACATCTCACTTTGAGTTTCTCCTCGTTTCTGTGATACAGTCAAGGTTAAACTAAATTATATTATTGTGCTATATTGTTTTCTTTTTTTGTCATTATTTTCTTTGAAATGACAAATGGACTCTGAGGGTAAAGTTATCAATATTTCATGAGGCTGCTCCACAATGATGCAAACTCCACAATGAGAATTATTGCTTATGGGTATGCTTATGTTGCAGTTTTTCATGTACCTCTGTCATGTAAAGGTGAATGGAAACAAGCAGCAGCTTATGTACAGCTTTGATCATTAACAACACAACTGGCTACACACGCATGTATGCACTGAATTAATAAGGAGGATATTTTTCTTTTTTTTATTTAGTTGTTGATTTGCTATATCTCCCCTGAGTGAATCAAATCGATCACATCAGACGAAAGAGTAAAGCTGCCATTTTAACTTTCAATTCTAAATCCCTGCGGTTGCTGTATGATCTGTGACTAAGCCTCTCCCTCAGCTGCAGTTATTGTTCTCCTCCGGGGAAGCTTCATCAAGGGTTAAAGCACCTGGGATGAAATGCATCAAAGCAGCTTTTGTGGAAAAGAGACTGCCAAAAAAATAAAAAAAAGAAGAGGAAGAATAAAAGCATGGCTTGAAAGCAATGAATGGGTCCACGAGGGGGATGAAAATGGCCCTGTGTCCATCACAAGCTCATTTCATATTCCGCTCAGTCACGCCGGGCAGAAAGCAATCTCAGGTAACAGACCTGATGTTAATAACACGTGAGCTGCACCTTTCAGAAAGAACAAAAGTGAACGGAGGACATTATATCAACTCTATCCTTTCCTCCTCTGGTATGTCTGAAGAGAACACTGTTGGTATTGTCTGTGAAAGCTTGATTAAAAGAGCTTTAACACCGTTTAAAAAGGTCTGGCAGCATTGGTGATTTCTATTGACTCATCATAGCGTTTAGAAAGAAGGGGTGCAGAACCTTACTCATTACCTGAATACCCGGGTCAGTGTGGGAGTAATTGGATAGATTTGTGCCAACTTCAAAGCTGCAGCCTAATTCGTTAGGAAGACACCATTCTGTGCTATGCCAGTTCCTCTTCCTCCTCAGCATTGCTTTCTCTTAGTTATGTACCCGCTGCCATGTCATCACGATGGGGACGGTCAGCAGTTAAAAGAGGAAGCGTAGAAAACTCTTGAAAGAGTTAAAGCCATTCAAACCCTTTATGAACATGGGCTGAAGTGCTGTGTGGGCACCCGGGCAAACAAGGAGAGAACAGTGGTGAAGCCAGACGAAGAGCGACGATAATCATCTGAAAGAAGAAAATGGCAGTGGGGAGTAGACAGAGAAAAGGAAATAATAGCTTGTTTTCCATTCGTTGTACCATTATTTCTGCTCCCTCAGACAGCTTCAAACGTAGCGGTTCATTTGTGAGAGAGCCACCTCCGAATGCAATTCTGTCCCCATGAATAAAGACAAAATGTCACCCATGGGTTAGATTTTCCAAAGATATCATACTGTAAGGTCAACATCATCTTCATCCTGGTGATTGCTAGATAGAACAAATATATTCTTTACATGTTTTGGGGAAACCCAGCCCAGGTCTTCACCTAGTCTGTCTATAAAAAGGAGGTGAGGAAGCAGTCAGGAAAGAGTCGACGGGTACAAACTGAATTTATCTGCTCAGACTGTATTGTAATCTCAATTCTCCTTTGATGTTAGGGTGGATATAGGGGCTTCAATACAGCACCAGGTCCTAAGAGGTAAGATAAAGCCACTATCACTTTGAAGTGCCTTCACAGTTGACAACAAAAGGGACCTAAACATGGTGTGCAATAACAGTGATATAAGCATTATATGTGTGAAGCATTTGCTACTTTTTCAAAACCGACAGATGTGTCTCCATGGCAACATTGGCAGTGTTTTGTGACAGTAAGTTGTTAAGGATGTGCTGAGAGCTGCAGTTACAGCGCTTGGGGTAATAGCCTATGCAGAAGAACGGTAAAATAGACATGATACAGGCTACAACAAATACCACGTCTGACTTGACAGATTACTAGCAGGCAAGGCCCTTAAAAACAAAAGATATGTCTAGATCTGTAATCAGCGCAAAATTACTCCACAGCACATAATTCCTGCTGGGTTTAAAATTTCACCATCTTTATCTGGATAAACCACAACACAGTTTCCTTTTTAATTTGCTAGAGAGGCAATGACACTTTATTATTGTGCTGAAGCTGTGACACCATTTCCCACAGCACAGTGGAAATGCATCATTTTAAAATACCCTTGGAGGCAGTTGGAGGTGGAAATTGCCCACAGGTGTGCATGCATATAAAATGGTAATGGGGACAGACGGACACAAAGCGCTGTTTGGGTGCTATGCTATGAAAGGGCAATCCACTGATTGAGCTGTCACATTCACAGATGCAGTAATAAAACTAAGCAGGGCAATTACTGTAGATCGGGAACGGTAGGTTGCAGAGGGGGGCATGCAATATGTCCTCCTCTAAAATACCCTGATGGGAGGCAACCAGACAAAGCAAATGTAGCTGGCTGTATTGAGATTGAAAAAAGAGCTCAGTCACTAATAGCAACAATGTTCAGACAAGCATAGTCACATCTGAATAGATCTATTTATCACCTTATCTGTTTCTATTCCTTTTTTATGTAACTGGCTGTGTCTAAACATATTGACTGCAATGAAATCTTAAAACCTATTTACAAATTAACCAGCATCTATCATTTATGAAACACAATTCAATTAATGTTATTAAGATTTAGGGAAGAACCCCCCCCCCAAAAAAAACAAAAAACAAAGAATGATTTGGATGTTGTTAATAATGAAAGAAACACTATAGCAACAATGTCTAGTTGGAAATAAAATACTGCATTGCCATCTAGTGTACAACTAACTGAATTACATCAGCTATGGGATGCCATTGCAAATATGAATGTATGAGCACCATAGCTGTACAACGATGTACTGCATACGTTTTAATATTCCGGGCAAATAAGTATATGATTATACAATCAAGACTCAAACAAATAAGAAAAAAACAAAACAAAATCATAGGCACAGGGTGAGCTGCTGGCTAGTATAAGTCATTGAACAATAAAAAGGAAAATTCACACACTCCTCTCTCCTTACGATGTGAAAATTGCACACTGACATTTCACAGGGCGCCATCCTGATCAAAGCAATGTAGCAGAGACTTTGGTATGCTAATAAATGCCACAGCATATAGAGGAGTAGACTTTTCCCTTTTATTGTTTAAACAATAAAAGTCCACGAAGTCAACAAAACTTGATATTGCTAAAGAAGTAAGTTAACAACTGTCAATGAGTCAATGCCACCTATCAAACAAACAGGTAGACAGGCTCAAACACTGATGAGGTTAATTACAAGTCCAGTCAGGTCAATGACAAAAACATTATGACAATTGCGGAGCTGCTTTGAAACTGTACATCTAAGGGGGGTAAGTGGGGCAGTAATGAGAAGTCTTCACGTGTCTAAAAGCATAACGTCCACATAATGACTAGGCAGCAGGATGACCAAAGTTCCTCTGAGCCTAAGGACAGGGCTTCTCCAGCCCTCTCCTCCCTAAACGCCCCCCCCCCCTGTCCCTTGGGCATGGGCTCAGAGTCCTGGGCCTCCAGCAAATATGAGCTCTAGGGCAGCCTGGATGTCACCATCTGTGGCCTGCAGCGCCCTCAGCATCAGCTCCTCATCCTGGATCCCCATGTCCCTGAGCTGCTGCATTTGGGACTGCCAACGGCCCTGGCAAAACAAAAACGCAGTCAAAGAAGACCCTTTTATCTAAAGAGCACCCAACCTCACCAGAGTCTAAATTAGAAGCAATGTAATTACCACACCAGCCTCACTTGAGCTCTTCTGTTAACAAACAACTTTACAACCATATACACTGCATGGATAACACACATAATCTATTTTATAGTATTCTGCCATTCTGCAATTTTCTCCAACTAGGACAATAAACAGGGGAATCAGAATCTGGACAGGCAGTAGTATTATTGTAAATATTCCTGGATTATTAAAACCCATCTCCTACATCAACTGGATATGTGGGTGAGTTTTTTTTTTAATCCAAGTCAGGTCATAGCCCCACCTGTAGAGCAGACATGTTGGTGGCCTGCAGAGCCTGCTGTAGTGCCTGGCTGAAGAGATCATTACTGACTGGGGTGCCTGCTGGCATGGGGGCCACTCCAGTGGAGGGGTCCGCCTAAATGAAAGACAACGACTTCAGAATGACTGAGAAAGAATCCAGGGATGAAAAAAATGTGTGTCAGCGTATTCATCTGCACTAATCCATCGCCACGCTGTGAGGTAGAGACAATGCGTTTTATATCCTCAATGTCTATTCAGTGGCTGTAAAAAGCTTTTAAAATGTGTGTGAATGTTGTCTGCCTTTCCAAGAAGTGAGCGGCCCCCACCTGACTTCCTGACGTGGTGGGAGTGACAGCACTGGAGTCCGGGGTGCTAGCCAGGGCCAGGGCGGTCGCCAGCTCGCTCTGTGTTATTGGCCGAGGGCCTGTGGCTCCACTGTGGCTCAGAGACACGGGACGTACTCCTGCCGAGGCCCCCGCTCTGCTGGACGGGCCTGCTTGGCTCCCCTATCGCACACGTTGAGAAACAATGAAATTCAGCAATGGCATTAGCTTCATCAAGTTTCAGTGCACATAATGCCTGATGTCGAGTTTCAAGCAGATTGACTCACGGACTGGAAATCTTCCTCATCATCAGACATGCCCTCGAACATGAATCCTCCTGCAGGAAAAGGAGAATAATAAGCTTTTATTGCAGAGCTGTCATGGAAAAGGAGTTACAAAGTGTGCAAAAATGCGTAAAAGCCACTGAGGTAAAGCCTTAAAATGCCAGACATCAATAGAAGAATAAAACAGACAAGAACAACAACAGTTTATATAAAAGCTTGTCTGTGAAAACTAGTTTTACATAAACACATTAAAGATGGATGCCAGCCTAAGCAGAACAAGTGTTCCAAAGCCTGATTGCCTGGATGGCAGGGACCCAATGAAGCAAACATTACAGTTCATCCTAGTTACACTGGTATTCACAAAATTAACTAACCACCACTATAGTAGTGCCTCTCCACCAGCACATTTATCTGTATCTTTATTTACATATGTATGCTAAATTTAAATTTAAAGGGCAGACACAACTACAATAACATGTCCATTGCATTTTATCTTCATTTCAATGCTTATAGTTGGAGGCGGTCAGCAGCACATGTGGCAGCCTGTTAGGGAGCCTCACCATCCTCCTTCCCCGCTCTTCACTGAGCCACCTTGCTCACCTGGCATATCGCTGTAGGAACTGGAGGAGACATTGCGGGAGGAGCTGGCGCTGGACTGAGCGGGCATACTGCCAGCCACAGAGTGCAGGACCAGGATGATGGCATTGACCAGCGCTGGGTGGGAACTGATCAGTCTGTGAGGTGGACAGAACAGAAACGCATAGATTGAGAGTTGATGCATCATGACAGCCACAGTGTACGCAGTAGTATAGATACACGGGGTACAGCTAACTCAGTAATGCTGCTACCAGTCTTTCTTTATGCCTGTTAGCATTATAACATTGTTAATTCTTACCATCCTGCAGTCTGCTGATAAGCGAGACAGCTTAATATTTGACAGCCGACATGGCCAATATAATAAAACTCTAACAGAAATACAAAAATAGGTGTTTACACTTGGGCGGACAATGTAAAAATACGTGAGTAGGGTAAGAATCCACAAGTGGGGGTCGAGTGTGTACGTAACATCACTAGCAGGATTTTCCTCTATGTGCGTCTGTACTGTGCTCATTTATTATGCGGCATATCAGAGCCAATAATCATCAAGGTAAAGCCACACTCACACGTCCAGCATGTTAGGGTCTGTGAACTGCACAAAGAGATCTTTGTCTTGGAGAACTCCTGCACAAATTTAAAGGGCATTATTAGACTAAATGTTAATACTTGCATGGTAAAAATTAATATCATAAGGAGATTTATCAAGCGAAGCAAGATCCATCAAGTCTTACCTAATGCTACTGGGTCTGACCTGAGCCCCGGTGTAGCCACAATGATCTGATCCAGAGACTCCTTATTTGTCAGCATTTTATATACCTAGGTGGCAGAAGCAGTTTTAGTAGTAGCACCAGTAGTAGTAGTAGCAATAATAGTGTTTCATTGATGTGAAGAGCTTTAATCACTGAAACACTACAAGTGATAGCCTGGTAAGACCATCCTGATCACGTGACCTCACATTCTGTTTCGCTCCATGGATCAGTCTGGACTTCTAGCCGCCCACATCAAATTCAGTGGGTGGGAGTACTTGCCTTGACAGACAAACTCCTTCAGCCAATCAGCAGGACGGCGAAATCAGCAGAACGGCAAAAACGTATTTTCCGCTGAGAAACTCCGCTAGTGCATACTCTTGTTCTTGTTTAATTGTTGTTATTGAGTCTATTTCTGCAATTACTGCACTTATGCTGTGTTTACTAACATTAACGTTACCGCTCGTTGCTTCGGGAGACGCCATTACTGTTTTGCCAGCGGTGGCCTGTATTTCACATCATCAACTACGACGCAGTCCCTGATTGGCCCGGTTACATTGTAATTTCAGGAAATCGATGTGGGCGGCTAGAAGTCCAGACTGATCCGTGGATCAGTCCAGAATGTGAGGTCACGTGATCAGGATGGTCTTACCAGGCTACACAAGTGACACATTAATCAGAACAAATACAAAAGTATTTATAAATTCAATATCACTCCTGTGCATGAGCCACATGCTCGCAGTGTAAAACTGACTTCTGTGGTTTGTGCCACAGAAAGCTGCCAACCTATAATAGCTATGCATTAACCTACAGAAGATAATCTTTGACCAAGTCTCAGCTGTTTAGATTTTTGCAGAAAAAATGCACATTAAGTCATTCGGGGAAGAGGGCTTACTTAAAACAGACAGAACAAAAGAAAAGATTCATAGATGTAGTCATTTGACTCATTTGATGTAATGCTACTGGGCATCGATTACTTAGAAATTTAACAAGTACATTTTTTTTCTCTTTTAAATAATCAAAAGGCTTATTAATATTCCTTGTAATAAGACATTTTCTCAAAATAACTTAGCATATTAGTTATTAAATTTAATCAAATACAGGAGGGTGAATACATTTTGTTGGGGTTGCCACTTTAGGCAGTACTGTTCTAGGCTACAGTATGTGTGTGTCCTCTACTCACTGAGTCTCTGTAGGCAGAGTTGAGAGAGTGGAGAGCAGCATGAAACACCCTGAACTCCCTGGCTGCAGTCGCTCTGTTCACAGGCTCTGAAGAAGAATAGGATAAAGAAATACGTCCGTGTTCAGGTTCAGAGAGCACTTACAGTGGAAACGAGCTGTCAGTGATAAAACGCTACACACACCTGGACTGATCTCAGGCTCTGGCCAAGTCTTTTTGAGGATGTGTAAGGTGGATCCTGGCTGAATTCCACAAGCGTCCAACGTTAGGTCATCCTTCAATTTCCGCCCACAGTGGACCAGCTCTGGGACAAAACAGCAACACACAGAGAACATTCACTTATCAGGACAAATCACGATCACACAGTAATAATGTTGGTGAAGATGACTGTATACGTTCACCAGTAAATGTGCCTCACAGATCACAGTTTACTACAGGAGCCAAATCTGAAGAAATAATTTGGCCATGTACCATACCCAACAAAACATAGTGACTGGACTGTGAGAGAGTCTCCTGCTACTGTGACTAACATTAACATTAACTGACAAATGTACACATTTACCAGATTTAGCTTGGCAAATGTTTACATTTCCCGTCCAGATTTTTGCTCTAAAATTTATGCCAAGTACTCTTTCCTCCCAGAGTGACATAGCCATTCAATACATTTATGTCAAAGTATAAAATTCTATGAACAGTTAAATATAGTTTGTAAAAGGATTCATCCAATGTATGCACTTAAGGCTAGATTCTAGCACGCAAAACCATTTTATAACGTACTATATAATGTTTATACTTCATCTTTAAGTTATGGTCAGACATTTTGAAGAAAGTCTCCTTTTAATGTTGTTAAAGCTTGCAGTTTTGCTTGTCTTTATAGGAGCTCCATTCAATGCACAAGATGAGTGCATGTGAAAAAAGTCCAAGAGGAGGAATTATTTTTTATAGCCGTTGTATACACAATAGAATAGAATAGATTAGATAGAATAGAATAGAATAGAATAGTCTTGAAAAGTCAGAAACAGAGTTTACAGACAGCAGAAACAAACCTATGAGATCAGGGTCTGGGACGGAGTCTGCGAGCTGCGCTGCAACAAGCTGTTTCAGAGTAGCGACTCTGTATCCTCCAGGTGGGACGTCGCCTGGCATCATCTCTGGGAAGTGGAAGATGGATTTGGGCTGATCCACCAGCTTTAAAGACAGGTGCCAGTCTGAAGAAGCCATCGCTACCTGTTTTGCACGAACAAGACACGATGTTATCACAGAGGGATGTACAGCAGTTACCAAGCTAGATATTCATTATGAAGACAATGGACTGAGTAATTGTTGTGCATTCACTGGTTCTCAAAATGGTCTGGGGACCCCGAGCGGTTCTTGAGGGGGTCCAGGTGGCCGTCAGCTAAACGAGGGAGACTTTAGTTTCTCAACATTTCATTTCAGACATGAAAACTAATGAATGTATTAGGAATCACTCTTCTCCTCAAACTACAATACAGACAGCTGCACAGCTCTGTACCAAATCGCATTGAACAACAAATATTGTTTCAGAAGAGGGTCCCAGAAAAAACCGCACCAATGGCTTACTATTTGTCTAGACCGTTAATATGAAATCTTTGGTCACTCCTAGTAGGTCACCCATCGAAAATATTACTATCTAACGTTAGCCAACCTGCTAATCAACCTAGGTGACTAGGTTAGCTGCTTGGTGGTAACAAAGCAAAGTCGATTTGATAAATTAAATGCCAGCTATCGTTGTAACATTGGTTTATTTATATCAATCACTTGACGACTTGAACATAAAACTCATTCGGAAAAGACAGGATATTATAAAGGAATCGCGCACTCACCATTGTGTTTTGTTGACAGTCAATTCGCTTCCTGGTTTTTGTCACGTGGTTTACAGTACGACGGAAACACGTTAGCAACGTTTCGTTCAAAACAGATAAAAACAAAAGGAGATTATTAACCATAGTCTCTGATAACGTATTCATGTATAATTTTCAATGCAATACATTAAAAAAGAAAACATATGGTATAAATTGGGCCATAGGAAAAACATATTTTCTCTCTCTCTCTCTCTCTCTCTCTCTCTCTCTCTCTCTCTCTCTCTCTCTCACTCACACACACACACACACACACACACACAAAGACACACATAACCTAGGGGTTAACATTGTTGTCTAAATCACTGCACCGTGCCCACAAAAAAATCTCGCAGTACTCACATTTTCTTTTTAAGAATAAAATCTCAGTTTTCTGAACTATGGGGTAAGGAGGAGAAAAGCAGGAAACCATCATGATACATCATGGTTTAAAATAGCCAGATTGATTTTCCTGCTGCATGCATTAGGCTAGTTCAGGATATTCCAGCTAAGCTGCATCATGTCTGGGGCAGTGAAGCTGTTAGGTGACCCAGACAGTTGTTTTTCAGCTGTTTGGAACAGAGGTCTCAGTTTGTGATGATCTTGAATCAACGTTTACTCATTCCCACTGCATGGACTCCTTTATATCGAGCCAACACTACAGTCATCCTTCATTTATCCGGGGAATCACATTGTGATATATGTCTATAATAATTGCCTTTATAACCAGTGTTCATTACCAGTCTACGGAAAACAGCACCGATGAACAGTATATATTCTAATAAATAACTAAATTAGTATAATTATTATATAGCCTATTAATGTATTTAGAATAATATATCAGAAGTGATTAGGCTGCATTGATTAATTCATAGTTAAATGGCCTTAATAGCTGACTATTACTATAGTGATACCATATCAGATAAAATGCCATCAGGCAGGTCACTATTGAGTACCATATACTATAAATTATAACTTCCTATAGGACTATAATAGTGATAACTAGAGATAAAAAAAAAAAGACTAAAATCTGTGGTAATTTAAAGTCAATATTGAGTGCCACAGACACACTTCAGTATAAATTCCTACAGCTAGGCTGCGTTATAGAAAAAAATAAAATAAAACAAGGTCACTATAAACTCACTATTGAGTTGTACAGTCGCATTACAAGTCCCTATAAAAGTATTGGAGGAATATTGATTGTAGTAATTGTGAAAAATGATTGTAGGTTTATTAGGAAAACTTCTGAGTATAACGGTGATCATGAAAATACGCCATTGACACTTTCTGGTGTGGGCTGAAAAGCAACTGAAAACTTACATTAATAAAACACATCATTAGAATTTCCTTACTACTGTATTAAACGGGCTTGCTGCAGGTCTGGTCTGTCCAGTAAACGGTTAATGGGGGTCGGGACTCTGAGACACTTTCCCCCCTCGGTATGACATCACTACTGGACAAAGCTGCAAGGAGTGGTTTCTGTGAAGGGAAGCGTCCCAAATCAATGGAGCATAACCGCACGCTCTGAAAAGCCTCACAGATTTATCCAACACCTAGTTTAACAAGCGGCTAGTCGCGTCTGTAGGAGTGTAGGAGTAGTGTTCACTTAGCGCTTTATGAGAGGAATGAACTGCTCACGAAAATAAAGCTCGCCTGCTATACTGAGAAAAGAGTCACCGCCGCTGGATGGTTGGTGATTTTTAAGTTTCCTTCTCCTAACATGGTAAGCCCTAACAACTTGTGTTTGAAAAAGCGAGGGTGAGCTAATGGCAAACTATCATATTGCTGGATAAGATATAAACATAGGCTACAGGCTAACTCCGGGTATTTTCTAAGACAAGCAACAGCTGGGGCACAGCAGAGCCCCATGATGAACTCAGGGGGAACTGCTTTGCATAGTTTGTTCACCATTAACTGGCTCAATATTGTTTTCTGTGGGAGTTGCTAGTAGTTTCAAAGTGAGGCAGAGGCCTACTAAGATGGTATTTTTCGTTAATTTAATTTTCACCGATGGGGCTGTAACATTTATGAATGAAACGCACTGCTCCCCCCTTTGACAAAAAGTGAACACTGCAGTTTGTCCATGTGTAATGGCAACTTTGATACTCCTCAAAATGGTGATGGAAAAAAACAAAACAAAAACAAGTCCACGTTTACAGTTGTGACTTTTTGGCAAATGTTATAACCTCGGTGTTTCTTTAGGGTCTTTTGAAGAATGAACCAGCCTCTCAGGCCAATTAATTATTTCCCATATCTCCTCACAGTTATATTACTTTACCTTCATTTGTATTGCAGTGGATGGGATTCTTTGACTAGGGACTTCTAATTGATATTAGGCCTGTACTCTGTGCTCTATGCTGCAGTGAGGATTTGGCCTGGAAGGATACTGGACTGATAGTGTGAGCAGCTGTGCTACTGGCAGGTACAGCTTCCTGTGGGATATAATAGTCTTTGATACCAAGTTGCCAATACTGCTCCAGAGGACATTATGACTGATATGGAGGGAAGACAAGAAGGTTATTTTACATTGTACTACATGCTTGATTGGGTTATTCCTGTGAAAATGCATCAGTAGTTTGTGATAGTAGATATTTATCTCAAGATTATTACATACACAGGCACAGTCAAGTAGGGTTGCTGTTGGAGTTAATATATTTTTAAGGTCTAGTTTTAAGGTTACATTACCTTTTGAAGTGGGTTGCAACACTTTATGTTGCTCAACAGTGATAGATTGTAGGAATATCTCCCACACTGCATTTCTTACTGCTGATCTAATATTTCTCAGCATGAAAGAGACACACCTTCCTTACAGTTCTTATTCTCAATACTTCACTTGTTGATTGTCTGTCATATAAAAGTGAATGTAAATGGCCCTATTGAAACCTTTCCCATATTGATACTGCGTTCTTTCATATTGCAGTGTAAGTATGAATTTGGTATGTTGTCTAGTTCTGTGAAGTGTAAATTTGACTTTGAGTGGTTTCAAAGAAAGGTGACAACTAAAATTGTCACAAGACTTCTTAGGCTAAGGAGTTTTAGACATAAACCTTTTTGAAGTTTACACAGCTCTTCTTACCTAATACGTGTCCATTTGACCAAAATAATAGAAACTCCTGGACCACGTCCCACCTCAGTGTCTCTGGTGGTTTTGGACTAATTTGGGGTGCATTTCTTTGCATGGAATAAATCCAGTCAGCCCTAAGAGGGCGAGGTAAATTCTAATCACTGCTGCCATAATGATTCCCACTTTGATCCCATGATGCAATTCTTCCTGGATGGGACTCTGAACTTCCAGGATGGAAATGTCCCCATCCTCAAGGCACGAGTGGTCACCCAATGGTTTGAGGAGCTTTACAGCAATGTTAGCCATATGCCAGTGGGAGATTAGGGCCCAGAGGATCGGTGAAATTCATTATGTTGATAGTGTTTAACAGTGACCTTGTCCTCCAGCAGAGGAGTGGACTGAAGACCAGTAGTGTCAGTGAAAGGACACCATGCTGTTACAGAACCACCATCACTGAGGGAAAGCTTATGATTGGAGCTGGAAATTGCCAGAGATTTCCCAGTAGAATAATGTGACTGTATTACAGCCATGATAAAATTGCAAATATTAATGTTCTGTGATACCTGCGATATACTGCAGTTTATCACTTCATTTCTCTTTCATTTGACCTCAGTAAAAAGCTTAATAATCCTTAGCACAATGTCAAAATGTAAAAATTAATTACATTGGTTATTATGGCTTAAAAGCTACGGAGCAATCACTGAATGAAATTCAAGCCCATTTAGACTGTCACACAGTCTTTCAGTGACCATTTCTCCATTTTACTGGCCTTCATTTTAGAGAATATCTTTGTTAATTCCAGGAACAGTCTTGAAATCTGAATAAAGAGATCACAACAGTTGGCGTCAATATTGGAAACCACCTGTTTTCTTTATTTCCCTAAAACTCTGTACAGTTCAAGTTTATTGTCGTCTTATTTTTTGTAGCTTGCAGCTGTGGTCAGCTTGTTTTGACCTTTGACAGCTGAACTGAATAATAAAAGTTGGACAGTAAAGGAAAGGAGGGAAAGGGGATTTACTTACTGGCATGGGGTTAGGAAAGTGCTTTGAGTCATTCAGCGAAAAACCCTTTGATGACTTCCTGGTGTCTGGACAACAGAGACAGAGTCAGACTGTGGTTTAGTTTCGGCACGTTGGCATACCTCAGTTCACGCTACGCTGAAGGAAAACGAATACATACCAAGAGCTTACAAATATATTCAACTCTTGTCCTTTTAAAGAGGACTCTTGTGGTATGTCTCTCTCTTTTTTCAAACACCTTCCGACTGTCTTCCTGCGGTACCTCTCTACTTCATTGAATATTTATTCCCCTTTTTTGATACTCTGTGCAGTGAATAGCCAACAGTCTCTGCCTCTGAGGGTAAATATCTCAGAAAGTGTCGCAGGCATGTTGTCTGGCAGGCTAATGCCTTGTGAAAGACGTCCAGGAGTGAGCGCTGCTGTTTTGGAAGCTTTGTGATGAGGCTGCACTACTACCCACATCCTCTCTGCTGAGCCCATAAATGGAGCCTCATGGAAAGAGTTTTGGCAGAGGCAGACCTGGAGATGAGAACAACGCTGGAATGACTCATGTGTTGATACAAAAACCCAGAGTTGGAAAACTGATCTGTTTGCTGCTCTCCCTAACTTCACCAGAAGAAGAACATTTCATACTTTAGGGCCCTTATAGATTTGCAATCAACAGCCAATGAATAATTAGACATACACTACCAGTCAAAAGTTTTCCACATTTTTTAATAATAGTAAAGACATCAAAACTATGAAATAACACAAATTATACAACAGATAGTTCCGACCAAGCAATCTGATTGGTCAACTAGACATTTAGAACGTGATCAAATCAGCATGACAGCACACCTAGCCGTGCTCATCACTAAATATTACTCCGCCATATATTATTATACAATATATTTAAATATAACTCTGTTCAGCCTTGATGTTACTAGACGCTCTGGCATCCTCCATCAGCTGTGCCGGTGAGTCTGTGACACGGCGCTACTAGCTTAAAAATACATGTGAAGTTCGCAGACGTAGTAGCTAAATCTGTCCATGGAAAAAATATTTTTTTCAGCAGATATCTTAGTTACAACAAGATTGAGCTAGCAAGGCAGTTTTGTGTTTATATGTGTGGTATTTATTCAGTTTGGGAAATCCCATGATCTCTAGAAAGCATTACGTTAGTTCAAGTTGGCTGGCTGACTCAACAGGGACTAGAAATCGTGTCTGTTGCTAGGTCGTTACTAAGGGTCGGCCTACTTGCTGGAGTAGTAAACTAGCTTCTATTACATAGGAGTTACTGACGTGACTGACTGACCAGTTATTAGTCAGACCCCATGTATTTCCAGGGAAATGGAGATAACACTAGCAAAAAGTTTTTTATTTTGAGAGCGAATTGCCCCACAATATGAATACGTTTTGATTATATCTTTTATTTTGATGGTAACTGTTGTATAATCGCAATATTATACTCGAGGGTGAGCTTTACCGTCATTATTGGCACTTCAGTGATGACCGCATCACTGAAGTCACACCCTCACACCACACCCTCTCATGTAATATTGCTTAATGGAATTATGCAGTGACCAAAAAAGTGTTAAACAAATCAAAACTATCTTATATTTCAGATTCTTTAGTAGCCACCCTTTGCCTTGATGGAAAGTCAAAGGCTTTGGAAAGAAATTCACACATAGGCATCAACTTCACTATTTATATTTGTCTAAGAAACACATTTCAAGCATTTAAGCATAAGCCTTTAGAACAAAATAGCTTTAAGATAATGAAAAACACAGTACATTTAATCAGGCGTGTCCAAACTTTCGACTGGTAGTGTAGATCCTCTGATGCACTTGGACACATCATTGGTGATACAACCCAGGGTCACTGGATGTTTCATATTCCACATCAGACACCTACGCACTGGAAACCCAGCACAAGAACCTGGCTTGTGTCCAAGTAGCCAAGTGTAGTCCAGCAGCTCACGCCTCTACCTCCACGGCCACCTTGAGAATCTCTCTGCAGCCTCTCTGCTGCGTTTGACAGCAATCCTCCCAGCAGTCAGAGTAGTAGGTGGAATTGCCACTTGCATTTTGTGAAATGTGCTGTTACATCTTTCATGCCAGCATTAACAATACCTGCTGTCTACCTGTCAGCCCATTTTTTTTGTTTTTCATGTGTATTTTGTTTAGAGCCAGCTGATCCCATTCCGTCATAGTGACCCCGGTTGGCATTACCCGTAATAGTCCTTATCCAGCTCTCACACACTCTCTCAGGGCGCAGACACTTGCCTCCAGGGTACAGCGGGGAAGGCAGGAATAGAGAGCACAGGCAGACAGGAGGGCATGGATGGAAGGAACTGAGTGTACACCAAGAGAGGAAACAGACCTCTGTGTCTTTTCCTTTTTGTGCTAACAATGTAAATTTTTCATTGCGGTGAAAACAAATGGTGAGATCACTGGTGATCTCACACTGTTAAAAAGGATATGCTTTTGTCAAACACATCTGTTTCACATGCGACACACCACATTAAATGGCAACGCGAAGCAACACTACACATGACAATACAATGCAAAACAACACAAGGATATGTTGAACATGGCACATCCATTCAGTGCGGCTTTTGAATCCATTCAGAATCGTCTCTCCTTTGTACATGAGTTTTGAACTTTTGAGTTATGCGTTGAGATCAAAGAAATGTAATGCTTTGATGTCATCACATTGCATTGCTTGAATTAGATGCTTTTTTCCTTTTTCCTTTTTGATAGATTGTCATTTCCAATATCTATATTAAGCATCTAGTATGAAAAAAGACATGTTTAAAATGGAGACAGAACCTTGATGTTTCATAAAATGTTCTTTTCTTTCACAGGCAATGCAATATGATGATTTTATAGGACTGTATTTTCCTTGATCTTTGGGGCTCATTAACTCAAAACACAGAAAAAATATTGGGAAAATTTAGGAAAATGACTGCTTCAGCAGAATAACAAGTTAAAAGTCAATAAATGTATGCTATTTGGGGGCAGCTTTTATCTAAAGCGCTGCAAGTGCAGGCATTTTTAGCATGGGTGGGCCCGATGGGAATCAAACCCCCAACACTGGCAGTGATAGTGCAGTGTTCCACCCACTGAGCTCACCAATTTCAGTGGAATTATTACTCTTTAATGAAGTAGAAATACACTGAGAGGGTAGACTGCCCACTTCTCTTTTAAAAACAAACCAATAAAAAATACACTCAAGTAACTTAGTTTATTTATATGATGCCCTTTGGACTGTGTCCCTAAAAGCAGCATTGCCACATGATGGGGTCACACTTGTTCTAATTTTATCGTGTTTATTCCCCGATTGCTCAGCCCACAAAATGCTGAATATGTCAGTTTTATAATAGAAACTCTTCCCCCTCCCCTTCTCTCTTTTTTTTTTTTTTACTTTACTCTGTTTCTTCTTGTACTCAACACACCTTGAAAGCATTATCAGTATTTTCTGTTTATCTATCTATCTATCTATCTATCTATCTATCTATCTATCTATCTATCTATCTATGATGGATATCTGACATTTCACATGTAGAGGTGGCTGATGTGGCTGTAGCCACTCCAAGTCTAAGATGTTTCCTCTGAGCATCCAAGGGCCACATGGAGAATGACTCATCTTCCCTGTCACCCTTGGAAGGCCCTCTTCGTCGTCTCAGCTCTACTCTGTCTAAAAGAGAAATGCCTTGTACATTGCAAATACTGAAGTAGTCACCTTCAGAATTCACATATCAGATAAGTTGTCAGTCACAAAAATGATTGTACTCGACTTTCACATAGTCTTTACTTTATGCATGCATTGCATTGTCTTATGCGGCAAAACCCCACCCACCTGGGACACCAAGCGGGTTGAAACAAAGACTGAGAGTATTATTTGTTTTGCTCACCTCACTCTCTTACCTGATGCCACCGGTTCAAATTTCTGAAGCGGCTGGGAAAGTGTGGGTGGGGAAAGTGAACGAGTTGCACTCTTCCTCCCTCAGCAACTACTGTCAAGGTGCCTTTGAGCAAGGCACTGAACCCCCAACTGCTGCAGACAGTGGAGCTGCTCAGTGGCCACCAGTAAGACTATGGTTATACTGGGCAGCTCCCAATGTGAATGTGTGGAACAGTATGAATGTGAAACAGGGTGTTGCTGAAAAAGAGCATGCTTGCTCAACAAATGAGAATGTTGAACAAATGGTGACAACAAATTAAATTAATTAAAAAAAAAACATTCTGCCACACCCTCTTTTCCACACATCTTGAATGCATCATCAGTATTTTGCCATGAGGTTTTTGTTCATTTCACTCATTTTCTACCTTTCATCGGGACCTTCCTATAACAACCATGTTATTATACTGTTGTGTCTTTGATCAGCTTGGCCCGCGCTGCACGGAGTCTCATCAGATGTCTGTGTTTTTTCCCCACAGCGCTGTGTCTGACGAGGTCGACCCGTGGTTCGAATCCCCCCTGGAAGACCATGCTGTCCCTCCTGCTGGCCGCGATGCTGGCTGTCCAAGCTCTTGGTGGGTGTTGCCCCTGCCCGTGCCCTGCCATTATCCACAGATCACAGTCACCGCTGTGGGAAATGCCACCGCCGGTTAAACAATACGCCCTGCAGGATCTATTAGTCTTCCCCCTTCAAAGGCTTCACTGGGCAAAACAACAGTTCAAATGAGGCTACTCCCAAAAGTAATACGCCAACAGTCGGAAAGCTATAAAGCCTCCCTGTTTAAACTCTTATTTATCCAGACAAGTTGACGAAGAACATATTCTTATTTACACAAACGGCCCGCCTGGGGGAGTAAAAACACATTTTTCATAGTAATTCCAATACGTTTGATTTTTAGAGGGTCGTGACTCTGTGATACGGGAGTGTGTTTTTTTTCTATTATTCTTATTATTCGGCTTGTAAAGCAGAAAGGCTTTGCCCTTCTCCAGACAGGTGAAGAGTAGCGCCTGGGGCTCGGGTGAGGCCTTGGCGAAAAATTCTAAAAAAAATGCTCGAAGTGCAGTTTTTCGGCTGTGACTCAGAGAGTGCGGTGTGGGAGTCCTCTCATATTTATAACACAGGGAAGCAGGATGGTGGTTGATGTTGCAATTGAGGATACATAACTCAGGCGCAAAGTTTCACTTCAGTAGAAGCGGCGCTCGAAGCAAAACCTGTGTCATCATAAAAAAGAAACAAATGGCCGGCGCTCGCTCGATAACGTCTCACGACACGGTAAATAAAAGAAGGGAATTGAGCATGTCAAGAAAAGGATCAACACTGCATATATTTTAGGACTTCCTTTTCCCTAGACTCTGTGTGGCTGATACATAACTTCAATTCAAATTTCATAGTGTGTGATATTCCTTTATATGAGTGTATAGCCTGCGATACACACTATACACTGAAAGCCCCACCTGCGAACCAGGGAAGTAGAGGGAGGAAGTCATCCCACGGTAAAACGTGGCCTGCAGACTTTTGGCAAACTTGCAAGATTCACAAACTCGCAAAGAATTGTTATGGTACAAAGTGCTATAATTTACAAAAAGCGATTTTTGTCCGTCTCCTCTGCTCTTTGCTTGAACTGACACATCCTCCTATGGGCTGCCAGTAACACATTTCAATCTCGACTCAGTAGACTTAAGTATCTTCAGTGGTTCATTAGGGTCCTATTCTCTCCCAGCTCTAATGGGCCTCCGGCCTGCTCATTACTGGCTGTGTGGCATCCACTGCCTAACTCGCTCCTCTCACTGGGAGGGAGGAGGAGGAGGAGGAGGTGTCAGGGACTGATGGAGCTCTTTAACTCACTGGTAATGGGCTATTGTAGCTCACACAATGATCCACTTTCTCTCTGCTAACCGGAGGACTAAGTGAATTAGTCGGAGTCTAGTTTGCTGCTATAGCATGCACATGTAACATTGTATTGTGGTACAAAAAAAATCAGTGTATGCATTGTGGAGCTGATAATGTTATATTATATAATTTATAGCTATTTTCTGATATGAATAACTACAGCTATGCAGCATGATTCACATTTTATGAAGCTTAGGCACCTTTACTCCTACTTTAAGTCTTAGTTTGTGTGTAATATTTTATTTTGAACACAGTAGCATGTCTTTAATCACTTTGCGGGCTGAGGATAAGGCACAGTCCTTCCATTTTCCAGCAGTGCAGTAATTGTCCGGGAAATGAGCTAAAGGTCTACTTGGTTGCCTTTGATTTATAAACAGCCATGTTGTGCTTCCATTGGCCACACAGAGAAAAAAGATACACACATGCAAACACAGGAGTAATTATAAGTGGGTGTGCCCGTGTCTGTGTGTGTGTGTGTGTTTGTGTGTTTGTGTGTTGATGTGATGCAGGGCCTCCTGGGCATAGTTAGGATTACTGGCTATAATCTTCCTTGTCTTCAGCGGTGTCACTGCTCTGTAACGCCAGCAAATGCCCATATCTGCAGACAAGATTACATTCTGGGGTTTCTGCCGCACACTTCCCAATGTGAGAACCCTATTTGTGGCAGAAAAACACAAGGAGAGTACATGCCAGTGCTGTCATCCTAACACAGTAACATTGTCTCTGTGGCTCCCAACTCTATCCTGACTCAGGAGTCAGATGATGGATCATTCTGGGTGATACCACTCCCTGATGTTGCTCATACAGCATAGCACAGCTGTTGTCTCAGTGCCGCTGTGGAGGGGCTTGTCTGTAATGAGATTTTTTTTGTGTTTTTTTTGTACTCAAATCCATATACTTTTATAATACACTATGGGGGAATGATCAGTATATTCTCACTGTAAGCACTTCTCTATCATACAGGAATGTTTGTTCCATCCATTGAGGCACTGTGGCTTTGACCCTTGACCCTACTGGTTGCTTATAATAAGACAGTCAAGCAGTTTAAGTTTATTCTACTCTCTCACTCACCGTTATTCTGGATATGAGTGTCAGCGAAATGCATAAAATGTCAATGTATATGTACAGTAATGGCTGAGCCGCAGCAGCAGCACAGTACAGTAACATCCTTGGCTAGCTCCGACGCAGCACACAGCAGTGTCAGCCAGTGGCAGAGCTAACAGGAGGCTGTCTAGCTAATTGCTTGTTGTTGTCATGCTCTCTGTTCAGTTAGCACAGCCACCAGGCTGCCAGAGCGCACCGTGTGCAGCTCTTAGCACCCAAACAATGAAAGCAAAATTGTATTCATGCAAATGCAGAAATGGCAAGCTGACCTGATTTCGCTCTCAATGATGGGAGCAGTGAGGTAATTCAAATTAATTAGCATAATTGGATAGATTGCATCTAGCGTGGCAGTCGGCGGGCAGACGTTATGGCAGGGCCTCGGAGCGTGAAAATAGGCCGCTCACGCCCGCATCTCTGGTGTACTCTTTAAAGGTCTGCTAACTATGAATGCCCTCTTCCTGTCCTCCTTTTCTCTTCACAGCAATTGATTCTGCAGAGAGGGGACGCTTTAGCCTGTGCAGAAATTCAATTTAGGGTTATTACCCCGTATCAGTGATGTTCTTGCTAATTTGATTGCGTCCAGTGAAGTATCCTTTTAAAAACAATCGAGGACAGGCTCGACAAAGATTGCTTTCGCCGCAATGCATACATAATGACCGGTCTCTGTTGGCTTGCCACTGCCCCCCACCCGCCTCCCCCCTCCCCCCTCCCCCCCTCTGCCCCGCTTCCTTCCCACCGCTTTCCAGCTCCTCTCTTCTCACAGTGTGCTCATTGAAACAGAGTGCATTACCCAACAAGCACCTCATGATTATTTCAACAAGTCCTAAAAATGCTGCCTTGTGGGATCGCTTAAAAATTGATATGGGTAATATGCCGAGATTGCAGTTCTGGAGGGGGAGAGGGGCCTGCAGCCATATGTGGGTCTGCTGCGTGTCTAGTGGGCTGTGATGAACGGGATGAGCGGACGCTGATCTGTGCTTGGAAAGCATCAGTGCTGCCGACTTGCTGAGGAAGCAACCCGGCAGCTGACACAGGGAGACACTTACCTCCAGGGTGTTGCTTTGGTGACGTGGCGCTGGTGGTGTCAGGCATGGCGGCTCCGTCATCCAGACGACGCACAGCTGGCCACAAACTCACCCTCCCTAATGCCGCCTTCACATGGCTCCTGGTGCATAAAAGCAGCGAATCAGCAGGGGGTTTCAACCTGTGAAGGAGCTAAAAACTGCCTCCCTCCCTGACAAGTCTCTGGTTATTACAAGGAGCAGATGTAAAAAGCCTGCCTCATCAACAGGATTAGAGACAAACCCTCTTTGCCACCGTATCATAACAGAATCTTTCTCATCAACTCTGCCTGGCTCCTCTGTAATCATATGCGGAGTGTATATGCACCGCCATAACCTCCCATCATTTGAAATTAGCTGCACTCAACTCAGGTCTGACCCCGCGACCCTCCTGCCTCCTGTGCACCGGCCTACCTCCTCCCCTCTCTGTCCCTGACCTCCTGCTCATCACAGGCTCTCTGTCTCTCAGGTTAGCGTGCCAGAGGCTTGCCCTTATCTGCCCACTCTTCTTCAGCTGGCCCTATTATCTAGCTGCCGGAGCCCATTAGCAGGTTATTGACGGGATATGAGAGGCAGCGCACATCTGTGGAGGGAGCAAGATGGAGGAAGTGTGAAAAAGGGAGCGAGAAAGGAAAAAAAGAGAGAGAGAAAGAGCACAGAAGTGAGTCCCATCTTGATTTATGACGTGGCTGAAAATAAGCAAGTCAGAGTCCTTGTCTTCTCTACCTGCCGTCACCTGTATCTCTCCCTGCTCTGCTCCATGATGGCTCCCTGGAGCAAGGCTGGGAAAAGAAGAGATTATGTTCAGAGCTGAATGTTGAAAGCGACCCCATTACACTGCAGCAGGCTTTAAGACCGACTTAATCTCATCCATATTGTGCCTCCCTCACTGAGAGGCCATTTGAAAACCACTGCTCAAGAAACAGGCTCTTTTTCCAGAGTGCTAATTTTGAACCGTATCATGCTGACTATACACACGCTGCCATCACTGGCCTTAATGTTTCCCAGATGCTTATGTTTTTTTATGTGTTCAGATGGGAGTACTATGGACATCTACATCTGCTCCGGACAGCATGAAATCAAAAGCTAGCTTTCCCTTTAGACTTTTACAGAAATTGGTTATATCATAAGAAAAACCAGTATGAAAGGGATCCCAGATCCTTTGAGCAAAAACCCTTTGATATTCAGGTGGTGCAAAATGTCCAGAATGAAAATGCATTGAGCTGTAGTTACGCTCAGCGCCAGACGGGGGCAGTAGTGTAAAAGCATATTTCTCCAGCTCGTCATCTCAAACCTACCTACCTACCATTGCAGCCTGTGAGTATTGCACCTGTTTACTTTGCTGTGTCAATATTGCCCCTGCAATTTGCCTCCCAGTGTTGGTTCTTGATTTTCCTCGTGTAAGAACTCATATTAATGTAGTTCTCCTATGTCATATGTTGCAGCAGGGAGGGCTTTAAACATACCCTTTAAACATGTGTACCTACTGTGTTTAATGAATGGCTCTAGTGGCTGTGTGAGTAGCTGTACCCACTGTCTGTTATCGAGCCGTCTTCATTATTACCTCTATGAAGGTGAGACCAGGAGATGCTAATCTTTGTGTGGTTGAATGGTATTGAGCTGAGGCAATTTGAAGTGCAGTCGTATTGTGTTTGTTTATTGAAGAAGCTGATATGAGGCGCAGGGTTATTGAGCGAGAAGGCCTTGGGTCGGTATTGAATCACATGTTAAAGTGTGTGTGCTGGTTTGTGTGTGTGTGTGTACGTGTATGTATCTGCGTGTATGTTACACATTGAACAAAATATGAAATGAATCTGAAGTCAGTGAATTGTGAATATTATCATACGTCACTGTAGATAACTGTAGAAAATACTAAGTTGAACAATGAAGTTGTGCCTGCTTGCCTGTGGTGTGTGCACGTATGTTTGTGTGCATGTGCGTGTGTGTGTATGTGTATGTGTGTGTGCATGTGTGTGTGTGAGAGAGAGAGGTGAGAGTACACAGATGTGGGCCCCTTGTGTTCCTCTGTATATATGTGTGTGTGTGTGTGTGTGTGTGTGAGAGAGAGACTGTCCCAGGTCATGCTCATGGGAACCTCTCTGCTCTAGAGCGGCTTTGTAACAGTGTCTCCATTGTAGTGTCAGAATACCTTGTGTCCAATTCCTCAGACAGGGTGCTGCTGTGGAGCTGTCAAGAGCCAGACTGGAGTGGAATATCAATGTTTCCTATGGCCTGTGTTTGTCTGTATGAAATGGTGTGTGTGTGTGTGTGTGTGTGTAGGGTGGGATATTGTTAGGATTTTATCAGTACTCATACTTATCGATACTCTACTCCACTGATGCAATAGAATGTGACCGTAAGGTAGTCGTCCTGTGTAATGCTTGTCCCCCCATCACTAGTTATTGCTACCTACACAATTAGGTTTTATACACAGCTAGTTCTCTCTGGTTGTCAGGTCAATATAGGAAAACAGTCTCCTTCCGAAATATAATAATGATTTAATGATTTCATTGATCTTTTCTTACAAAAAGTAGCATATTTGGTGGTATAATTAGTTGCATTTTAAATACTTTTTAAACTCATGGCCACTGGAGCAAGGGATGGCTGCAGCTTGACTAGTATCAATGGATATCTATGGATAGAATAGTATCTAGTATCTATAGTATCTATGGATAAGAAATTGCCGCTGGGTAAGAAGTAGCCTTGCTATTTCTCTCGTTTCCCTAAGTTCACACTATTGGACTTGTTTATTTTGACAAGGTACGTTACCTTGACTGATATTTTGAGGAATCTCATCCAGCAGAATCTTTGCTCAAGCAGCCAATCATATAACATATTCCACAGCTTCAAATTTATGCCATGCTGGAATTGCAAATGTTTCGACAGATTGCTGGTGTTGCCCCTTTCCTCACAACATCTTTTTTACTTAAACGGTGTCTAGCTTCCATCTGCTTTATTAAAGTTGGCCCACACTTTTGAATGTTTTAACCTCTCCATCATGATTGAAATGCACATAACGTAAACAGACAACGTCAATCACTGTGTCGTTGCTAGGGGCTTGCTAGAAAGCACCATGATGCTGGGCTGTAAAGGAAATGCCTGAGAAGTTATATGTGATCAAACTAAAATGGATTAGATAGTCAAGAACCGATAGCAGGACTGTTTGTGCATTCGTGTGCTTTTGGCAATATCAAAATATATCAAAATGAATTTCCGAGTTGGAAATTTTGCATGCACGCCATCCAAAGTAGGATGATTAAGCCGGATGCTCGGAGAAAATTTTGCTACACGAGTTTCAACAAGCTCATCAAATTAGCTTGTTAAGCTGCAGGAGGTCCATATTTGTTTATTGTATGTCTTCCGTGTTTGATTTTCCAACAAAATAGCACATGAATGCAACACTGTATAGCAGCCGACTTGGAAATCCCGGATGTCGGACCTTTCCAACGACACATGAACTGATAGGTGCTGATAGGTGTTTCAGTTCCGACCAATCAGGAACCGGTACTTAATTTTGGCACCAGTTCTTGATAACCAACCATCATTGTGTGTACATGTGTGTGTGATTTTGTATGAAACTGTGTGTGCGTGTACATGCCTAGACTGGCCATCTGGCTATTCTGGCTAAATCCAGATGGGCTGACTCACTTTTGGGCTGCAGGACCAGGTGTTTTAAAAATTAAATAAATAAAATGAAAAAAGGCTCCAAAGCTGCATCTTTCTGTGTTGAACACATTTGCGTTTTATGCAGTGCATGTTTGGGTGTGTCGCTGAGCGAGCGACAGGAAGAGAATGAGAGAGAAGTTGGTTCAAGTAAACATTGTACACTTGGCTGTTGTTTCACCAGCCTTAGTGATGATATTGCAGTAATTGCCTGTATCCACTTCATTTTTGGCTTATTATTTTGTGAAGGCCTTTGTCTATAAATATGGACATTATTTGGATGCTGACTTCTGTATAGCTTGTTTATTTGTTGATCATAGGCTATTGTTTCATAAAAGCAGACTTCTCCTGTAGGCCTATAGTGCATTTATTACCTATTAACCTCTAGCCCACTCTTTTGCTGGTGTCTGCTGTAGGCTTTAACTTGAGGTGCATCTTGTCTTTTGCATATCGACCACAGCTATTTAATTAAAGCCCACATCATAGTCCGATGCAGTGCATTTGATTCATATTGTAAGTCTTTATGCTGTCTAAATGATACCCTAGCTTGGAAGATCATCTCTTCAAAATAGACTAGTTGACTTTAATTGGCATGCTTGATTTTATTTTAGATATTCATATCAGAAGTTTAGTTGTAACAAGTGACAAACACAGTAAGCTTGTTTTCTGTAGAGGTTTCAATGCCGACCGCCAGTCGTGAGTCAAACTAAGGTTCAAGGTTCAAAGGTTCAAAGGTTCAAAGGTTCAAAGGTTCAACCTAACTACATAACTAAATTAATCGATGGATGGATGGATGTGCCAGACGAGGCAACTAATGCCTGGGCTGATTTTTGTTTCCAGTCTAGTCCTGTGCATGTATGAAATTGTGCGCATGTGATTCTGTGCTCATACCTGTGAGTGCATTTGAGTGTGTGCACGTGCGCTCACCCGTCTGCATCAGCCAGGGCGAGGTGAGATGTCACCTCTAGTGAGTGTGGCTCAGGAATTTATTTACAGCCATGCGTGTCACCCTGTCAGCGCCCGGCCTATGGAAGCTGTGATCCTCTTACCTACCGTCTGCCTGCCGCCTGCCACACTGTCTCTCTCTCAGTCTCACACTTGGCCCCCATGCTCACCTCACATGCTGAGCTAGAATCAGTATGAGAAACGCCGGAGCGGGTCAAGCGTCTCCAGCGGCACGCGCACCTGGCAAACCCAAGGAAAGGATGATGAAGGAGCCGTAGACGGGCGACAGGATGATGAGGAGTCCTGAAAGCAGAATAGAGAGAGTGAAACGTGAGTGTCGCTCGCGGGCTTTTTGCTAGCCGGCCCCTGTACGGCGCCGCTCGGTGGGGCCCGCTGCCAGCGCTCGCGAGGGCCATAATGAGTTTATTTCATGTCGGCCGTGAAAGTGCCCGGCTCCGTCTCGCAAGCACTCAAACAGAGCCGGGGCCCATAAACACAAAGTGCAGTGTGTAAATCCCCCACAGCCTGCCCTCTCTGCAATTCTGAGCGTCTCTTTATCGGGAGGGAGAGGGAGAAGTGACGGGACCCCCTCACCCCCTCACCCCACACCCCTCACCACCCCGCCTCCCGGAGCCCCCTTGGAGACACCGAGGGCCTGGCTAGAGGCCATGGCCCAGCCTGCTCACCAAAGAATGACGCTTGTGTTATCATCTTTAACCTCTGCTGCTGCTTACACTCGTCTCTCTCCAGAATGTTGTTTGTTTTTTTGTTGTTGTTTTTTTCATGCAGAGCCCAGACGTGAAGAGGGCTGATCAAACGGCCGGCTACTGTACAGAACACGCTGTTTGTTCTAAACATCGCGGCAGATCAAAAACGAGCCGGAGCCAAGCGCGCAGCGTTTTCGCCCCGGCTCCCGGTATTTCACCTCTGACGAATAGGGCATCAGATGTGCCTTTTTCCGTGACGTCAGCCGGCCCAAGCATCTCCTCCTCCTCTCGCATCCCTTCCCCGCTATGAAGCCACGCAAAATGCTCTCTCTGTGTTCTCTCTCTCCGAGCGTGGGTCAGTGTGTTAACACAAGGTTCCTGTATAGTGCTGCTTCTTCCCAGGGCCTTGGAGCTGGCGGTAGGTCACTGGTTAAAGAAGCAGAGTGAGAGAGAGAGAGAGAGAGAGAGAGAGAGAGGAGGAGCAAGATGTAGAAAGAGAAAAGGGAGTATCTATCTCTCTCCTCTCTGACATGGCTTTGGTCTGTGTTAAGGGATTAGTGTGTGAGGCTCCACCACATACACCCACCCCACCCACCCCCTCCCTTGGCTTGTTTCCTGATATTATCTTTAAGTGTGAGCTCAATGCTGCCCTCTCTCTCTCTCTCTCTCTCTCTCCCTCTCTCTCTCTCTCTCTCTCTCTCTCTCTCTCTCTCTCTCTCTCTCTCTCTCCCCCTCTCTCTCTCTCTCTCTGTCTCTCCCTCCCCCCTTCCTGTATGAACTCAGTGGTGTGAGTCATCCCAGGCTGCTCGGGGAGTGATTTAATTGCTCTCTCTCCTCCTTCTTCCACATGCACGTCTCGCAGAGGGCTGTCACTGACACTCCACTCCTACAAAAATCGCCAGCTACCTATTCATTACTGCATAGGTTGGGCCACCTCCAAAGACAGCAAAAATACACACTCCAGAAATCTGCGTTGTTATCCCCACTGATGGCGGAACAATGCCGCCTGCTCCTGCCATGCTTTGCCCTGATAACTCTGCTATATTGTTTGCTGTGCTATAGCCCCGCTGAGTAAGTGTGGGCGCAGTATGGGGCGATAGAAAACCCCCACAGCACTAGAAGAGCTTTTGTAATCACAGTAAAGGAAAAAAAGCCGCTCTGCCATTTTCTCCACAGGGGTCAGAGAATTGTTGTGTCACTGGCAATGGCACTTTGTTGAGGTTGGTATTTGCAGAGGCTTGTTCTTTGGTCTGCTCCAGGTCGGCATGGAGTAGTGCAACGTTTTCTTCTCCTGACCCATTCAAAATGAATGGCAACACCAACTCATGACCCCTGGCGCAGCCTCACACCTGAAGAACGGTGAACTGTGACTGAAAAACACATTATTTTCCCATTTTCAGGCTGCTTCATTTCATAGAATATCGGAGGAAGCTTAGAATCCTAAAACATTTATTTCACAAGAAACAAAGCATTTTTATTTGATATTTGTAACATTCTCCACATTCCGTAAATCATCTCACAACCCCTTTATGCAACCCCCCCCCCTCAAAACCCCGCCCATCCCCAAAATCATCTCACGACCCCATGAAGGGCCCCGACACCCAGCTTGAGAACGGTGCATGGGATATTTGGAGAGCCCTCTGTGTGCTCTACTTTCCCCACTGGCTTGCACTTGTGAAGTTAGGCAATAGGTGGCAGTGTTCCTACAGAGGAGTAGGCGGGTGGGGATGTGATGTGGACACAGTGCCTTGCAAGGATTGGCTGTGTGAGTGTTCGAAAATAGCTCTGCCTTGACTTAGCAATACCCGTCCATATATTAACCCTCAGATGAAAGACTTGTTTGTTGTTAATAGGGAAAGCAATTATTGCACCTCTGCAGTAGTCAAATCTACTTCATATCAAAGTGGTGTAACATTGATGTTGGCTGTTCTGCGTGATAGACGGGGCTCAACAAGGGGTGAAGAGGCTAAAACGGCACAGTGATTAGAACAATTACAAAGGCTGAGTATAAACTAGAGTGTATTGCTCCAGGGGGCCGGCTGCCTTTTTCTCCCCTGTGATGCTGATGAGTGTCTCAGAGTTGTATAAGAGCAGACAGGGATCAATGGAGAATGCTGACTCTTGAGGATACTATAGGTGTACTCTGGACTGCTTGAGATGGCTACTAAACCAGAATGATTATGCAGTGTACTATCTGTTCTTGGCCTAGTCTAGACAAGCCGTACAGACACAGACGCACACACACACAAATGCACCAAAGAGTCAACATTGAGTACCTTTAAGTAAAAGTATTGGGCAAAAAGCGGTGTCACCCTTCATTCCCACAAAAACACAAACTTAAGAGTTTCAATGCAGTTATATTCTTCCCACCAGATCTTTTTTAAAGATTTAACTAAAGCTATACAGATGTTGTTGCTTCCTTGGTTCAATCTCAGTACACAGAGCCATCGCTAGGAGGCAAAGCCTATAGGAACACAAACAAAGTCCTCATGCTTACCTGAAGATCCCTCCTCCGCTTTTCTCTCGCCTTCAATCCCATCTCACCCGCTCTCTGCTACCACGGTGCACAAGCAAAGTGGATGTTTCTGTTGCAATCAGAGCCTACATTTCAAAATACTGCACTGATTTTTTTTTTTTTTTTTGTAATCTGTCAAAGACATTCAAATTTGAGTAGGTGTCAATCTGTCACATTTGAACACAGCACACTGAATTAATGCTGTCACTGTGATTCAGTGAATCTGTTTTTACCAGACCTGGTCCAACTAGTATTTGCCAATTATTGTTTATGATTTATTTTACTACCTACGTGCCAAATGGGTGAGGTTTGCCATATAAGGTAACACAATAAGAACCACAAAGTTTAGACCAGTGGTTCTCAACCTTTTTGGCTTGTGAACCCTTAAAAAAAGCGATACCTACTCTTGACCCCCCACAGGCTACATATGCAGTGGTGAACATTTCAACCAAACATTTTCCCTAATCAGGTTGTTACATATGATAAATTATCAGCGGAGGCATGAAAACTATTCAGTATTTTACAAGAAAAAAGCAAAAATTAAAGAAAAAACAGAAAAAAATCCCATAAATCACCATAAATCCCCCTAGGGAGGTCCTGACCCCTAAGTTGTGAATCACTGGTTTAGATGATCACAGGAAAGCCAGGAAAGCTGCAAGTGAATTTATTAGACGTTCCTGTAACTGACAGCTTAAACTGCACCTGCTCTAGTGCTCTAATTAAAACAAACACTAACAATTATTATTTATTCAACTCAGGTCTGTTTTTTGTGTCCTGTCTCCTCTCATGTAGCTGTGATGGAGGTGCACGTCCCCGAGCTGCCGGTGGTGGCGCTGCACGGCCGGGACGTCACGCTCAACTGCTCCTTCAGCCGCTCCGGCCCCTTCGACCTGTCTGACCTGAGCGTCTTCTGGCAGCTGACGGACACCAAGCGCAGCGTGCACGGATACTGGGAGGGCCGCGACCAGCTGGCCGACCAGGCCGAGAGCTTCGCCAACCGCACCAGCTTGTTCCCCGCCCGGCTGGGCGCGGGCGACGCCTCGCTCCTGCTGCGCAGGGTGGAGGTACCCGACGAGGGCAGCTACACCTGCTTCGTCCGGGTGCAGAACTACAGCAGCGCCGCTCTGCTGCTGCAGGTGGCTGGTGAGTCACAGGACACATACTGTATGTAGTCAAACAGATCGGCATGCGCTTATACAGTATCTCGTACACAAACATGTACTGTAGACGTACACACACACACACACACACACACACACCAGGACTGGGGTCAGCTCACTTTTTTTCCCTTTTCTTCTAAGGATGCATACTATACATTATATCTAATACAGTAACTAGAGCATGAACGGTTGCTTTATTATTACCTACTATATGAATAGTAGTTTCATTTTACACTTTGAATCGATTGCTTTGAAAGCGAATTGACCCCAACACTGATACACACACACACGCACAAATAGTATGCAATTGAATTTGTTGATTGTACACTTACCTCTGTAGCACCTGATTTCATTTCTTCACACTCAGAGCCGCCCAGCTCTGTGTTTGGTCAATAAGCCCTGATTGTGGTCTCTGTCATGGTCAATATCTGCAGACTTTGATTATTAGCTGTTGTTAGGTCAATCAGCCATGGCTAACATCTTTCCTGCTGTGTGACTACAACACCTGTCTTCACAGCTGAGAGCCTTTTATTTATTTATAATGATGACTGCACGGCTTTACACATTTTTTAGATGAACTAGTCCTTTTCCCTTTCTTTCTCACATTTCCATATCTGTTGTTAGATTGTTCCTGTACTCTCTAAGGATGGATGTGCATTAGGCAGTGTTAATGAATAACATTTTTCCTCTTGGCTGGGGAGAGGGAAAACAATGTCTCCAACAGTGACAAATTGGTTCCATTTTATGCATTAGATTTATAGATGTTCTATTTTTAGCCGACATTTACAGTTAACATTGTAGACTTCCTTCCTGCTGCGCTCAGAGAAAATGAAAGGAGGCCTCAATGGAAATCTGCCTGTCAGTCAAATGGATAGCTGGGGAAGTTGGTGTGTAGCACACTAAATCTGTCTTTGTGTTGAGAGTCCACTTTTCAAAAGGCAGCTCAGACAAACTTATTTCATCTCCCCCTCCGCCCCACCCCCATTGTTTGCTGTGCTATGATTGGCTCTGGGAATACAGCAGCCTCTCTCTCCGCCACCTCTGCACTCGCGTTGTAGCTCGAGGGATCGCAGAACCGTGATTCCAGCCGATGCTGACGATTCACCCCTCACCTCCGCCCCTCCCCGCTCGCTTTCATGCCAAAGGCTGAGTCGTCCCCAATCTCTGAGCCTGCCAATTTCCCCCCAGGCCCGCCTCCCACCTCCACCTCCCGGCCCGGACCATATTTCCTCCTCGGGAGTGGCTCGGCGCCGCGGCTCTCTTGGGGGAGCGGGGTGACAGTGTAGGGGGACTCAGCATCAGGATGTGCCACAGATGCTGTCTGTGGGATCTGAAGCTCTGTGTTATGCTAAGCTCCCTAAATATAATTAAGAATTTAATGGGAATCATGTCAAACAGTTCCCAGGGTGTCTCTCGCTGCTGAGAATCTAACTGAACTCAGTATGTGTCTGCCGCTTCCTCATCCTCTCCCCCGTCCTCGCCCACCCATGCCTCTTGTTCTCCTCCCTCCTTTCCTTTAATCCCCATCTCTCTTCTGTTTCCTCCTCCTTCCCCTCAGCCCCCTACACCAAACCCGTGGTGACTCTGGAGCCGGATTCCAACCTGCGGCCAGGCGATGAGGTGGCCCTGACCTGCGTGGCGTACGGCGGCTACCCGGCGGCCAGCGTGCTGTGGCAGGACGGGAGTGGGCGCAACCTCACGGACAACATCACCATTTCCCAGGTGGCCAATGAGGAAGGGCTGTTCAGCATGCACAGCGTGCTGACGGTCGTCCTGGAGCCCAACAGCACCTACAGCTGCCGACTCAACAACCCACTGCTGGGCGAGGAGGGCCTCGCCTCCGTCACCATCACAGGTGGGTGTGTCTTGATAGCTCTCTCTCTCTCTCTCTCTCTCTCTCTCTCTCTCTCTCTCTCTCTCTCTCTCTCTCTCTCTCCCTTTCTCTCTTGATAGGTGTTCAGGTGTCTCAGTCAACGCTTTCACCTTCTTCCCGGCGCCGTGTAAACAAGCTGATACTCACAGGCTTCCCACAGTGTTTCAACGTTACCTGCTCAGACTAATCTTGTTTTCAGTCACACAGACGCTGAGTTTCTTATTAAAGTCTTGTATGCTTTCGTAAATCAATCCGTCAGTCAAATTTCATGCTGTGAAGACTCAAGTTTTTTTTTTGCTTTTTTTTTTTTTTGCTTTTTAATTTTTGCTCCTTCTCGCTGAGAGTAACAGTTCAGCTCCACAGAAACGAATGGGAAATAATGAAATGTCCAATTATGGTCCAATAAGCATAACCCATCAGTTCTTGTGCATCGTTAAATTAGATCAGCGGGTGATTATTTCCCCCGATGAGACTCAAATAGCTATTCATCAAATATTTGAAAATGCAATACAGTAATAAAAGATCGTGCTAGATGGAATGATTGGTCTCTCAGCAGTCTGTGGGCTTCAAGCTCAGAGGAAATGTTTGCTAAACCAGGAAGTAGATTGATATGTTTACCTTGCTCTGATTGGGTGATGTAATCGTTGGGTCTGCATGTGTCACAGTATCTATGTGATGGGCCCAAGGGTCTAGTAAGTAAAACTCCCCACCCCCACCCCCCGACCCCATGTCCCCCCAGGGTCGCCCCTGCATGGTGTACACAGTGTTAAGTGCATGGAGAGTGCTGTGTACGGTGATCCGATGCTGGGTCTCTAATGGAAGCAGCACAGTGTGAAATGGCTCATAAATAAGTAGAGGTGGCCCGAACCCGCTCGCTGGACCCGCTCGCTGGACCCGCTCGCTGGAGCTGGAGCTGGAGCTGGAGCTGGAGCAGGAGCGGGAGCGGGAGCGGGAGCTGGAGCGGGAGCTGGAGCTGGAGCTGGAGCTGGGCCGGTCAGGGGGAGGTTGAGCCAGAGGTCAGGGAGTGCTGCTCCACTGGGCTGGGAAATGACTCCGCTGTCTGGAAACAGGATGGCCGATTGGGAGGGCACGCTGAGAGGGAGGGGTGGCCTTTCTAACCGTAGTTGGCGTAGATGTAGTTGGCCTCTTTCAAAACAGCACAGATAACCAGCGAGAGGGACCGCTGCTGGGGTGGGGGAGTGGAATGGTGTTCAACACATGTTGAGAATATATGTTGATAATACAGTAAGGCAACGCTGCTGCTCCTTGTTACTCTTTGCTATCAGCTAGAGGGATGCGCTATTTCATGTTTGGTTGAAATACAGATGATAATTTGGTAACAGTTTAGATTAGGGAACACATATTAACTATTAACTATGGGTTTTTCCTCAATACTTTAATAATTTCTCTCAATAATATGTGATCCTAGCACCTTATAAGCCCCATACTGAGCAAAGCACACTAAAAGCCCAAATTCATGTGCAACAACTTTACTGACTGCTATAAGCACTAATTAGGAGGCTTTTGAGAAAAGCAGAACTACAGCAGCGCCGCTCTGCTTTTTACAATAGTGCAGAATAAGGTGCTAATAAGTGGTTTGTAATGACTAATAATGAACCAATACACCACTAATATGCATGTTTATAAGCAAAGTATTAATAGTTAATATTCGTTCCCTAATCTAAGATGTTACCGGTCATTTTATCACCTCATCATTTTTTGTCTCCTATCTTCCTCTTACAAATGACATACTAGATTATTTCTCCTTGAAACAATGTGTTGATAGAGAGCGATCTGGGTCATGGTTTTATTTGGATAGTCAAGCGTTTAGAATAGGGAAGACTGATCCTCCCCAGTTTTCTGATCCCTCCCCGTTTTTTTTTTCTTTAAAAAGAAGGTTAAGGTTAAGAAGGTCAGTCTTGAGTATCATAGACTTTATAGCTATATATATTTTTGAGCCATTCTGTTTTTACCCTGCAGTTTACTGAGCCATGTCCTCCTCTAGTGTTTTGAGTCATCAGCCTCCACTGGTTTTGGAACATTGTGTTTGTGGCAACCTACACCACAGATGCCATATTAGAGAGGTTTGATTCTCATTTCCTTTAGTCACAGTGTCAAGCTTCTCCTATTCCCCGAATGCCAAAAATGCTTTGCAGCAGGACATTTTAGGCCCGCTGCAAGGAACGTTGTCATGACAGGGCTCCAGACTGCGACCATTTTTTGAGAGTGTGCGAGTTAAAATTTCATGCGGTCGCATTCGTGCGAGTGCATGATGATCGCTCAACGGAGGAGAATGAAATGGTCATCAAGTTCAACACTGCCTATAACATAGTGAAAGAGGAACTCCCGTTCACAAAATTCAAATCCCAGATCACACTGATCCACCGGCGCCCCGGTGGCTCACTGAGTAGAGCGCGTACCATAAGGCTCAGTCCTTCCTGCAGCGACCGAGGTTTGACTCCAGCCTACGGTCATTTGCTGCATGTCCTCCCCTTGCTCTCTCCCATACCTTCCTGTCTCTCTCACTATCTCTGTCAAATAAAGCATAAAAATGCCTAAAATAAAAATCTATAAAATACCATGCTGTACCAAAAAAAAAAAAAAAAAAGAGTGTGACCAAATCATGTGCTGAGAAAGTTGGCACCAGTGCTACCAGTGGAAAAGTTAGTCTGGAGCCCTGCATGATGAAAGGTGATCCGTTCAGCACAGTGGAAATGAAGGAGTCTCTCTGAAACCACCCCAGCTGAAGAAAAGAGGGTTCCAGCCAAAATCAAAGAGCAATGGAGGTGTGCAGAGGGAAAGTGTATAAGTTTGAGAGAGGGACAGCAAAATGAGCAAACCCATAGATAAAGCAAGGGAAGCCCTTAATTAAAACCGGAGGTGGTCGTGATTCTTAGCGCTTGGGTGTACATGGATAAGATTAATTTCTCTGTAGTAGCATCAGCACAGCTTGACGATGGCCTAAGTTGTTAGTAAACACACGCGGCTGATTTACAGTATTTTGTGTGCTGCGATACAAGGGGGCTTGTTTGAAATTAAAATGTATTTGCATTTGTTTACAACAGCTGGTGTGTGCTTAACAGCTTCTGTAATTAATTTTGACCTAGCAGAACTCTTCTACTGGAGTAGCAGAGTGTGGAGTGTGCAGAGCTGGAGTTGATATAGTGAATACACTGCTGTATACGCTTACAAACACAGCACACTGCACACCACTCTCAGGCAGTGGAGAATCCTATTATGAGAAGGGGTGAAATCTGCTTAAAATTCTAAATGGACTATGAGAGCGAAAAAAAGAAAAAAAAACAGAGTGAGAGAGAGAGAGAGCGAAAGAATGGGAGTGAGAGAGAAAGAGAGACAGAGGGAGAGGGAGGGAGGTAGAGAGTGAACAAGCACGTTAAAATTTCACACTCTCCCCAATCTCTGATTGAAAAATTACAATAGTAATACAAATCTCCCCCCAGCAAGAAAAGGAGTTTGACAAGGTTAATTTTGAGAAAATGAACCCTTTACCCACACTGAGCTGAACACCATGTGGGCTGGCATGAGCTACGCACTGAGAGTCTGTGTTAAGTCAGCCATGTTAATCTTACCTCTTTTGTAGTCACGACAATTTGAATACCTCACCAAACACACGTCTGTTAGCAACATATGCACACGGCCCAGGCACACTATCCAGCATCTCGCAGACCGTCTTGGCGGACACGCCTAGTGAAGTGCTGGTCAGGTTTGCAGCTGAGCCCTGAAATAGGCCATGTTTTGTGTTGCTGAGATATTGATAGATTTCGCAGGATACAGCAAGCTTCAGTTGCTGGGAGACCCAAAGGAACGACTGGTATTACTGAGCAGTCCGATGATGAGAAGCAGCAGCGTCAGTCCTTAAATGAACCCTGGCCTGCCTGTCTGCCCCCCCCCCCCCCCCCCCCTCCGCCTCCCTCCCCCTCCCGCTCCTCTCTTGACCGCCTGGCGTAAAGCAGCCGTTTAAACCAGACAGACTAAATTATACGTCTTGCACTGACCCGCTCTCCCAACCTATTTTGACCACTTTGTTCTCCTCAAAAAGAATAATGCCTTTGGAGTTTTCCCGGATCAGGAGTCTATATCCTATCATTTTTTTACCGATCCCTTTTCTGAATGCGCAGCTTTAGATACGTATCCCACATCTACTGGGGCTGCGCGCCGGCTGCAGCGCGTGTTGTGTGATGGCTGGGCTTTAGGGCCTGTCACTGAGCCCCTCCGTCTGCCCACTCTCTCTCAACGAGGACGGCGCCATCTCCCTGGCATCGCTATGCTGGCACAGCATTTACAGTGAGCGGGGTCCGGATGGAGATAGATAGAGAGGGGGGAAGGGAGGGAGATAGAGAGACTGAGGCAGGGAGATAGAGAGAGGGAGCGAGGGAGATAGAGCTAGGGAGAGACAGAGGGAGGTGGGGTTGAGGGGGCGGAGGGGGTGAGAAGTCGATGACAGAGAGTGAGATGGAGACGAGTGTTTGCTGAGCTCGGAGCTGTGGCACCGGGGCCTGACAGGCGGGAGATGGACTCGCTGACGGGGAGAGAGATACAGGCACATCACCCCATTTGGTCTAAAAGACATTCCGCTGAATTTTGCCATTTCGCTGGCGCACTCTGGCTTTCGCTGGCCGGCTCGGTGACTCAGTGGTTGCTAGCGCTGTCGCCTCAGAGCAAGGACCCGGATTTGAATCCCAGCTATGCAAACACATGCTTTCCCTGTGTTTGCATGGGTTTCCTCCAGATGCTTTCTTCCCACATTCCAAAGACGTGCAATTGAATGGAGGTGGATTGGAGGTAGACTCTAAAGCGCCCATAGTTATGAATGCGAATGTGATTATCTGTCTGTGTGTCTAGGGTGTTTATGCTAGAACACATGCCCATGACCCAGAAAAGTAATAGGTAAAGACAATGAATGAATGAATAAATTAAACTGGCGCACGCTCTCATTGACTGCTGCTTGACCTGACTTTGGTTCTGCCGGGAGGTGTTTGACCACACCCTCGTTCCACATGGTCAGCCTGTCCAGTCTACAAAAGTTTAGACCCATAGGCGACTAGAAGCACACTGATTAGGATCAAGGGAATAGAGTGGCGAATCCATCAGTGTGCTCGCAGCAGCCTTTCACACTTTGTATGGCTACAGGAGATACAAAAATAAATAAATAAATGAAAGCGCTTGTGCTTCGCCGGTGAGCTTGTACTTTGCAGGAAAAAACACAAAAAGTCTAAGCAACAAAATGTGAGGTGTGAAGTTAGTATTGATAAATCATATTGTCATCATTAAAAGCCTGCAGTATTGTGAATGCAGCATGCTGCATTACAGTGGGAAAAGTTGTGATCAAAGAGAATTAGTATAGAATGGTTACAATTCAGGGAAATTAAACAAAATGTGAACGTTTGCCTCCTTTATTGGGAATAAAAACCTGTGTAATGCAGGAATGCCTGAAATGTCTGAGGTATGTTATCCAAGTATCTAGTCATTACAAGAGTGAAGAAATCACACGTTGGGCATTTAGATAACACAGAATATAATCACTGGATCAAGGATCAAGACTTGGCACCCAAAACTTAAGCAAACAAACAAAACTTTTGTATTGGGGACTTCTCATATGGATTGCAACTTATTTAAATTTGATCAGGTAATACAGGTGCATTATAATATATGCAAAATTAAAAGTGAAATTACGAGATTCAAACCAGTAAAAAATCAATAAACCAACACTAACAAATTTTGATGGTCTCGTTAAAGGTCCTACTGACACAGTGGTAATCTAACGAATGAATGGACTAAAGTATGTATGTAAATGTTAAAATGAAAATATGTATATAAATATGTATATAAATAAAATATGTATATATAAATATGTATGGATGAAATGATTAAAGATTCAGTTGACATTTGAAATCACTTAGAAGTGAGACTGCTGAGAATCCAATATCAGTGGCGTCTTGCACAATTTCTTAGTTTGCACCCCTTTACTTTTTCTGACTGGCTCTGAGAACATTTAGATGTGATTTCTAAACCCTTCAATATGTAACAATCACTGCAAAGGGAGACAGTTTCACACAGACAAAAGCTCTTAACGGCACTAATTCTATCTACTATAGAAATCAATAGCCCTCACAGCATGGAGAATTGAAGAAAACGTTTTCCAGTGTGTTACAGTAAGCTCATATAGAGGGGCCCGGGCTTCATTACAAAGCCCAACACTCAGCAAGATGCGCACATGGTAAAGTACCCCTTGATTAAAATGAAAGGCGCCCAAGTCTCGGCTCGCCTCTACTCTCGCTTTGCCTTTATGTTTTTGTCAAATGATTTTTCGACCAACTGTCACGGACCCTCACCTACCCTGGCTTGCTGCTCGTGCTGAGCTCTGTCAACTTCATGAAAGGCCACTGAGAACTACACTGGACTCCCTCGCATTCTCTTTATATTTCTCCATATCTCTCCCCTCATGTTTTCTGATTTCTGGTTTCTTCCTTCTCGTAGTTTCCTCAGACCTTTCTCTAAATGGACTTAATCCCCTAAACACAAAAAAATAAAGGTGCGAACTGGAACCGAAAATGGTTCTTCGGAGTGATAGCCATAGAAGTTCTGGTTCCACAAAGAAGGCAGAGGTTCATTAAAGAACCATTTCTGCACTCCTTTGCTGAGACTGTCCTTGTATAGCCTCATTTGCAATTGTATGCCATCTCCCACCCCACCATCCAATAACTAAGAATGAATAACCTTTTAATATTCCAAAGAACCATATATGGTTTAAAAGGTTCTTGAACGGTTCTTTGTGGAACCAGAATTGGTTCTTCTATGGAATCACTCTGAAGAACCTTTTTCAGTTCCAGTTCACACCTTTATTTTCCTGTGTACACAGACACACACACACACACACACACACACACACAATTCATTGGGTTGAATCTGGACCGGCTGGGAAAATCTTGTCAGGGAATCTCAGCAACTACCTCCTCATTAACTGCCCTTGAGCAAGGCAGTTAAACAGAAAACTGCTCCAGCACGTGATGCTCAGTGGCCAAAAATAGTTTTCTGACTGTAATGTGCATCTCCTGAATGTGCATGTGTGTAACTGTATGAATGCAAAGCAGGTTGCTGAAAAACCACTTGCATTCTCAACCAACCTTCCCTGCATAAATAAAGGTTAAAAAACATCTCCTCAGAAGTCTAATTCCCATAAACATTCATCTTTATGGTGGAGATAGACTCTAACAGAGGTGCTAATAGGTGGTCTGTGCCAGAGCATTTGGGACTGCATAACACTTAGCAGTGTTTTTTTCTTCATTAGATGTCTGCCAGCTCGCCTCTTCCCCTTTTCCCTGACTGTGTTATTATCTGTTCCAGAGCTCGGTCCTGACATCGCGGTGCCATCTAAATTGGTACCTGCCAGCGCTCGCCAAGCTTACTCAAGCCGTAAAGCCCCAATCCTCTATTGTTTTTGAGGAGAAGTCCCTCAATGAGTCTTTTCTCTGATTACTGCCATAAACTTGATTGATTTTTTTTCCTCTAGAATCTCTGAAAATATCGGGTGGCAGTTTGAAGCATTTTCACTGTTAAATTGGGGTAAAAGCGTTGCCATGTGAGCACTGCCAAAAATCACTGGCCAAATAGTAAGATGCAATGATCTGCTGTTTCATAGGGGCTTTCATTAGGCTAATTCTTGGTGGTGTGGTAAAATTGCAATTATTCATGAATTTGTTTTTTTTTACAAGGATATTCAGGCTTTTCTCTGATCAGATTTTGTATCAAAAGCTCAGTCAGTCAACTTTAGGGTGACATGTTTCCCAAATCCATGCTTTCGCCTCCCGTGTCTATAAACAAAACACTGCTCTGGTCCTTGTTCTCCACTGAACCTTTTTACAGGCCTAATTTAAATGCAATTAACGGAGCCTTCGGAGAAGTAGAAAACAGCAGTATAAATGAATCCGTTGTCAGCAGAGCGGCGAGCAGGCAACTTCCCCGATGGAGCACTGTATTAATTAGTGTCCAATGCACAAACAGGCCTTCTCCCTCTCACTGAATGCGCGCTCTGTCTTATCAGGAGCCCAGCCGGGGAAAACAACCAAATAGAGAGATGAAGTAATGTGGGCAATCTAAAATAAATTCAGGTAGGCAGCAATGGCAGCATTGTAAGCACATTATTTCCTATCAGGATTATTAACTCGGGCCACTTGCCGCTGTCACTGCTCTGAGATGTTTGAATGTCCTCCTCTGGGCCTTCAGTATGGGAAGTTTTATCCCTGTATTATTGCCCAGGCAATATTATTTGTCATGCTCTCAGTCTTACCGTTAGCAGCTCTGAGGGATTGTTGGGTTGAAAGAAGGATTAAGTCGTGGCCAGTTCCTGCTTGGTGCATTGCTCTTTTAGAATGGTACAATCAGAGAGATAAAATGAGCTCCTCTCTTTTGTGCTGGGATTTATTTTCCCCTTATTCTGGTCCCCTCTCTGCCATCTTGACTTTTTTTTTTTTTTCTCTTTTGGCATTAAAGATTTTTTGCACTGTTTCTGTGTCAAAACGCCTTTTGTGCCACAGTTTAAAAGCTACTCCGCCAAAGTATTTCTTCCTACCTGGACCGTGAATTTCCGTCTTTGTGTCCATTGTTTGTTATGTAAGACAATGTGTGTGTGGGTGGGAGGTGGTCGTTCACATATGTATGTGTGCAAACAGTACGTGTGTACGTGCGTATATGTGTGTGGTTTTGTGTTTGTGTCTACATATGTACATGCGTGCATGCGTGCATCTTGCGTTTTTCCTGTCTGCTGCATGTCCACAAATTGAACCCTATCAAGTGTGATCAAGTGCTGGGTGTCACCATCTTTGGCCCTGACCACCCCCACCCATCACCCATCACCCCCCACCTCTCCACATCCAGCAGTCTGACATCTTTATGCCCATCCCCGGCCTGGTGGGAACCTGTCTCTCTCTGTCGCTCCCTTGCTTTCCCTTTTTCAGGACACTGTATTTATGATGGCAGTAAAAGCGCGAAAGCCCTCTTTTGTTATTGATCGGGTTCATTTTGATTTGGACTCACAGCAAGGACTATCATTGGGACCGATGGGGCCCTGCAGTGTACATTTCACACAGCTCCTGCTAAATCCTGTAAGAGGGATTGGTTTCGGGAGGTCTGGCGTCAGTCTTGGCTTTACGATACGAAATCATATTAGCTTCAGCCTTTCAGAGTCATTGGGAGAACAGCCACCAACAAATGGCTGGGCACACCTTCAAAGTCTACTTATTTAATTATTCATATCTATTTATTTGATGTTTAAACTCTGCACCTGATAAGACCATGAATTATCGTCCCACAAAGGATGTTTGAAACCTCCGTAAATTGCTTTATTCTGGGCGTCCAAACAGCCCAAATCAATGGCTGACTATACACAAAGAGCATTGTCTAGCGATATAATGTCTTTTCAATTAGGAGGCGCTGAGAGATTTAGCTTGTTCTCGGGATAGGTAGCTCTTTCTTCGATAGCTCTAGAGACCAGTAATTGATTACCAAGTGTGAAATGGAAGTTAAGTACGGACCTAGTGTGGCTGTGTCCCAGAGGAGAGGAGTTCCAAGCTCCACTCCCTTACCTCCCTCTGTAGTGGCAACTTGACTTTAAAATAATTACCCGCTCACTGACTCGTCGCGTGATAAGCAAATGCAAGGCCCTCTATTTCAACTCCCAATGTCAAATATCACAGGCCCGAACTGTGATGGCCGTGATTAAGCCGTGCTGCGGTCGTGCTCCTTATGTGACCGGTGCAGACGGACAGCGGCTCGCGATGACTCACATCTCCTTCAGGTTGCATTAATATCTTCCCGCTGGCTCGGACTCTTTAGCCACGCCTGTCTCCCCGAAGCCTGACAACCCGCAGCTCATTACAGACAAACTGTCCATAAGGAAATAAACTCACTCCTCTCACCTTATTAATTTTGTCAACTGTGTTTAATTTCATCAGCCGGCCCTCCCCGTGTGTGTGTGTGTGTGTGCGTTGCCGCAGTAAGTGCAACTCTCTGTCAACGGCAGAGACAGCTCGGTGACCCACACTTAAAGAGCCTGTCATATCTATAATGTATCTGTCTCTTTGCTTTCAGCCACTTACTCCACTGGATGAAGAGCGATGCCATTTGTAATGCCGAGTCTTTCTCCTGATGTGGTTGTTAGTGGGGCTGAGCCATCCGAACAGGGTTACGCTGTTAAAAGAGTCTTTCAAAATACCGTGATTGTGTTTTGGAACCAAGGAATTCAGTTCACCCATGCTGAAAACTGATGTTTGCAAAGGGTTGTGAAAGTAAACCCATTTGCTGATAACATGACATATAAAACAACCAGATTCAGTGAAACATCAAACGCGCTTCTGGAATCTGAATTTTGGTGTTTAGAAAGCAAAGCTGGGAGATTTTGTTAAGGGTTCTGTGGTATCTGTCAAAAACCTTGTCATGGAAAAGGGAGATGGAGATAAGAAACAGTAACCCAACATTCATGAATGAAGCACACAGATGTGTTAAAGTTTCAGACAACACACACACTGTTGTCTAGACATATGTATTGAGTGTGTTCGTCAGCTCGTTAAATGACTTCTACTCTAGGGAAGGGGACAAGCGATGCCCTTGGAGTTCCATATTTCACCGCATGTCAATGAGCCCACGTGACATAATGCGATGGGATTGTGATCCCGATGATGTCACTGGCTACAGGGTTGAAATATGTGCTGCTTCAGGAGACTGATGACTTACATCCTGAGATGAAAGTAAGCTTGTACTGTCTAGTATTGTGTACCACCAAAAGAATTAGTGCCGCTACTCCATACAAGGAAAAGAAGCTCTCAAGGTTACAGAGTAAAATAGGATTCAAGTTGTAATCCTGTACATTGTAAATCTGCCATTGATTCCAGGGAATGTCTTTAAAATGTTCTTTTTCTTCAGTATTTCCCTGTTATGTATCGTAAATTTTGAGGCAAGAGCCAGACAACTTCAAAGGCAGCAGTAGTGTGTAACATAATGGTGTCAAAAAGTAAAATAAATATGATTAAAAAGGGAGAAAAAGAGGACAAACACATTTTTGCATTTCCTTCACAGTCCCCTCAGTCACTTCGGTGCACTGGAGGCTGTGTGGGCCCATCATGTAGCCTAAAAGGAAAACAAAAATATGTCAGGAACTAATTGTCGGGGGGAGTTGGACCCCAATAGTTCAAAGTCTCTGGGCCTGAAGCGCCATAGGCCACATAATGGTCACACACACAGACACACACAGACTGTAGTATGGGTGCTGTTAAAAGCATTACACACATTATGAAACATCAGCCATCACACAAGTATGCTAAATGTGATTGGCTTTATCATTGCTCAGTTTTCTACAGCGGTCTACATTATGAGAGATAATGCTGATGAAGGCAGACTGGTCCCCATCTCTCCCAGCAGCTTATGACAATCTGTTGGCTTTTCTGTAATTATAATTATACTTTGTACCGATTTTAAAGGATAATTCTGGTTATTTTCAACCTGGGCCTTATTTTCCTAATTATCCTGATTAAAACAGTAACCAAACGGTATCGCTCTGGTTGAATACTAGTGACTATGGATCTCCGGGGCGTCTGATGTCATCTGAAGGCATGCATGCTAAGAAGCGAAAACATCCTACGATAGTGAAACATTACTTGCAGTGCTGAACCAGCTCAATGTTTGGAAAGTATGAAGTGATATTGACACAATGCAGATGGAAGGACAGTAGCTCGCCAAGGGCTTGAGTGAGGGAGTCAGAGCCATTTTTTACCTACCAGGAAATGCTTGCTGAGCACGCATGCTGCTTCACATTCATACTGTTCCACATTCACACCTGGGAACAGCCGTAGTCTTCCTCTGCTGGCCACGGAGCAGCTCCACCAGACACATTTGGGGGTTAAGTGCCTTGCTTAAGGACAGCTCAGCAGTAGTTGTTCGGAGAGAGGAAAGCGTTAACTCATTCACTTTTGCTGCCCAGATTTTTCCAACTGGTCTGGGAAATCAAACGGTGACCTTCCAGTCACTGGCCTGCGTCTCTGTAGGCTCTTGCCGCTCCGCAGCTCTAGAAAGGTTTGGACCTGCAGCCCGCTGATTGTTTTCTGCCATGTAAGTGAGAAGAGCGCTCCAAACTGCTCTTATCGCCTGCTTAGACAAAGACATAGTTAGACATAGTCTTTATTCTGACAAACTCTCCAAAAATATGCAAAATATCTTTCTCTTTCCCTCTTCCTCTCGCTCTCGCTTTCTTTTGTTCTCTGTTTATGTGTTGAGGGCTTGGAGCCAGAAGGGCGTAACTTGCATTTTAGGCGAAAATGAGATCTATATATCAAGTAAAAGCTCTTGAGGAGGCCTATGAAGTAGTTTAAGTGTCTGCTTATTTGCGTATTTATGTGACGACATTATCATTATCAAAAGCTTGATCAATCTCCTGTAGAGTTTGCCAAAACCCACTTACGCCCCTCTGGCTCCAAGCATTCAGTCTAGACATACAATGGTAAAGATTTAGATCAGTGTACTTATTTGTGCATTAGCTAGCTCTGTTTATAATGCAGTGTAGAAGTTTTCTGGAAAGTGCCACCTCTGTGCGACATATTTTCTCTGACATTGTTGCCAACCACCAACTGAGCATCTTTCGGCTAAATCACAGTCTCACACAAGTTTTGTGTGAGACTGTGATTAGTTATATTCCACTGAGAGAGAGATTTACAAAGTGTCATTTTTTCAGTCTGTCCAAGATATCATATTTGAAAAGTGCTGGAAGGAGGCAAAGTATATTTAAGCAATAAGCCACGAGAGGCTGTACTTCACAGTGATTTTAGAACAGCTTAAAGGCGTTGTTAGGCGCTCTTCTAAAATCACTGTAAAGCACAGCCTTGAGTGGCTTATTGCTTTCACAAAACGATTGTAATAAAAAAGAGCACAAATGGGCAATAAATCTTTTATTTTAATCAATAATAATTAGATAATTTAATGTCACACTTACACCAAACAATATAGTTATAGTACCGATATGCATGGTGATTTTCGCTTATAATGTATTTTGCAATGGCTTCAAACAAACTCAGACAATCAGAACTGAAGTCAGGAACTATCTGTTTTATCATTTGTACTCTATCATGACTGGATTTTCATTGCGGAGCTTCACTTATTGAACCTGCTAACTCCATGGTGGACATTGTAGAGATGGTTCAATGCTTTCGATCTTTCAATCTTTGAAATCCATATTTAGTAATTTCCAGTGGTGAGGGATAGACACATCTCAGCAGAGTCTCAGACTAGTTTGCAAACCCAGCACTAGCTTCCAAACTGCATTCAGTTAGCTAAGCTAGCAATGAATGAAGTGCCTTTGTTTACATGTGAGAAGTCAAGTGATAATGTCAATGCGAAGTAAAGCTATAAAGTGATTTCAGTTAATGATGTGACTTGAGGATGTAATTACTATGGAACCGTATGGTATGAACCGTAGTTATGGTTCGTTTCAGACTTTGTTTTGTTAGGCATTCACTGAGATGTCTCCTTTATTAGCAGTTTTTCAGAATAAAACAAGAACAAAAGTATACATCATAACAATGTATCCATAAGCATACCATATTCTTAAATAATATGCTCAAAATCAATTTTGTGTATTCTTTCTTTGTGCAGCAGGGTGGTGAAGTAAGTAGGGGGACCCGGGGTCAAGGCCTCTTTCTGGCAATCATCCGCCCTGCTGAAGTGTCCTTGAGTAAGACACTGAATCCCTACCAGCTCCAGTGTGGCTGTTCTGTAATTAACCTTGACCTCTGACCTCTCTGTGGACATCCACATTAAAAAAATGATTGTGTGATCACGTGAGGACGGTTGTTTTTGTTCTTGAGATGAGCAGCAAGCAGGTAGGAGCTGACCTGCTCCAAAATCTGAACCGGGCCCAGCTCTTGAGTGCTTTGAGAATATTCATCTGTCTCTCCAGTAACCACCAAAGACTGCAGCAGAGGAAAATGAGAAATGCTGTTTTATAATGAGAGCCCTAGGCAAAGACATACAGAGGCATGTCTTTTAAAGAAATTCTGTCATTATATATTCTCCTAGTAATACTGCAGTGGGAGAGGCATACTAAGAACTCGCACTCTCAGCCCGGGCTTTGGAGGGATCCAAGCAGTTCTTTTATGTTTTGGATAGAACTTGTATTGCTTTGTGATATAGGGTTAAGCTTACAACCTGTCTTTTTGTATTCAGAGATGTTATCATGTAACTGGTTGAGTGCAACTGTTGTGTTGTGTGCTGCTTTTGTTTCATGGTAAACAAACATTGATACATGTGGATGTATTTTCAAATATTTGGATTCATTTTCAAAGACTAACCAGAGGATCTAAGACAGAGTCAATGATGACTAATAGGTTTGGCATTAGATAAGGCCGTTTTAGTAGTTAGAAATATGAATAGTGTTTTTAGAGCATAATAGAAACGGGGAGTATTTGCCAAAGCTGCTCAACTGTGTCATTACACAGTATAGTATCAATCTAAAGAGGCAAATAACAAGCTTGGAAAGACTAACACAAAAGCTAGTGCAGCTATTGGGTGCAGTCATGAGTTACTGAATGGACGGTTCAATAAGTGTCATGTCTAAAGTTCATATCCTGGACAATATTGCTCATCCACTTCACAGTATACTGATGCAACACAGGAGCTGTTTCAGCAATAGGTGTACAGTACACTTCCCAGAATGTCTGCAGAGAGTTTCAAGCAGTCGTTTGTTCCTACTGCAATGAACACTGGAATGAGCACAATGGAGTTGTACCTGATCCGCCCTCTTAGTGTGGCTTTCCAGTAGTGTAGGAACTGATTGTTATTTACTGAATGTGCCTGTGTGTCAGTGATGTATTCTGCTCTGTCTATGTGGGCTGAGCCCTGATTGTGCTTTGATCTGTGCACTCTATCACTTACATAAAGGAATTTCCCACTGTGGGATGAATAAAGCAGTACTTCTACTTCTTATTACTTCTACTTCTAGCACTTTTAGCTACTGCCAACGCTACTGCTCAGTAACATCTTGTTTCTGTCTCATTCAAAAGGTAGCCTCCTACTTCCTAACTAGGAACCTTCCTAATAAAATCCCCCATCATAAAAATTAATTTAAAAATGTTATATGTTTGTTTTGGAAAACTCTCTCAAAATGGACTTCTGTCTGCCATACATTTTAGCAGATGTTGGGGAAGGTTTGTTCTTCTTCACTGATGTTGCAAGGTTGTTGTGGGATTCCCTACTCCGCCTGAGGAACCACTGTATGCTTCCTTCAAAACAAGGTACCTTAGGATGCTTCCTATGTGTCCTACCTGAATGAGACTTGAAAACTCCAGCTTCCTACCTAGAAATGGTACCTTAATGGGAAGTTTTCTTGGGTTTGAGACAGAGACCTTAATATTTGGTAAATTCTTAGGTAGTAGCATGTGACTATACATTGTTAAAACAATGCAAGCTACTGCAGTCACCACAGGGTCACGATCACAGCCTGAGAAAAATGTGACCCAGATGTGACTATAGGAGCAAGTTTGGATTTGTTTGACTGGATCCATACATATCCTCTATTTTAAATGGCTCTTTAGTCTCTTCATTGCCATTTGGACTTGTCACTCTGCTCCCAGCTCCTCCACTCGGCATTAACTCAATCAGCCAGTCAGATAGTCTGCTTTAGTGCTGATAGCTGTCACTAGTGATTCCCTCCTACACACCCTCAACATCTCACAGTCAGCTCTTGTTTTAAAACTAATTAAAAATTTAGAGAACACAACTTTTTTAACTGATTATTGCACCCAAATTTTGCCTGAGTTGCTAAGACGGCCTGCCGAAGAAATGGAATGGCCCAAAAAAAAAAAAAAATCAATAGTCCACTCTGCCTCCAACATCTTAATGCCACTCTCAGTGGAGAGGGGCGTGTGGAAGTGATGGAGTCTCTGTCAGTTAAATTGAGGCCCCAGTGGGGCTAGGAGGGACCTGGGAGCTGTTGCGAGAGAGCGAGGCTGGCCGGCGCTAGATGAAGTGGGCAGACAGGGGGTGTGAGACGCGGCCTCAGCATTGTCGCCCACATTCGTCCCCCCCAGGCCAGTGTTTATATACTCCACCTCACAGCCGACTACCGCATGCTCGCACCCCTCTGTCTGCAACGTACCGCTTGCCTTGCTAACAAGGCAGCCATACTGTTTGCTTTGAACTGTATACACAGTTAATTAGCCAGCCTACTGGGTATGGGATTACCTTCAACTGTAAAGATGAGAAAATTCACTCTAACCTTGCCGCTGGCTCTGAATAAGAGTTGAAATCATCCCTTTGAATGTACCTGTGGGTTAGGTTCCCCCCTGCCTCCCTCCAGTGAGTCTTTTTTTTTCTTTTCTTTTTTTAACCACTGAACTAGGTCTGGTTGTGTGAGAACATGCCAAAGGCTCCTTGACAGTTGATTAGATTCTTTTTTTTTATGGTTTTTGTGTTTTACTGTTTTACTGACATATTGACATATCAGTAAAACAGTATTGGTATTCTGGAGGGTTTCTCTACCCTGCGTTAGAACTGCAGCGGGTGGTCAGTACTCTCTACTACAATTCATTATTAGATGATGTAGTGTAGAGATGAGTAGGTATATTCTAACACCCAGCGATAGTCTTTCAAATGACTGGTGTTTAGAGCATTCACTGTTTTAGTTTTTTAGTTTTATTAATGTGTGCATACAAATACACATACAATTTTATAAATAATGCTTAAATCAACATGCACAGACAAACTTATGGAAATTTTATCTGAAGAAATGTCTCAAACTGATATCACTAAATAGCTCAGGTAATTTGTATAATGCCCCAAATCTTGTGCTGCATTTGTGTGTTTAAGATGTACTAGGATGAAGACTAGATACTCCTTATTTAGAGTGGTAAACCTAATTGTTTCATTGCTAAGAAGCTCATTAAGTTTCCAATGGCCTCATTGTCTGAGTTTATATGAGCAAACTACAATAATCCAAATCCAAGGCCTGGCAGTTGTAACTCAAGTCTCAGTTTAGCCTTTCTCAGCGGTACATGACCATTGGGCTGCAGGGCGTATTCGCCTGAGGATCGATCAGATTAAAAGTCCAACTCATTTTATGGAGCAGGTAGCCTCACCGTACCATCTCACCATTCCAAATCTATATAGTCCTGCACCATAGGCAGAGTGCTCTCTGGAGTCTGGACCCTGAGCCAACTTTCCATAGGAGAAAGGTCAGCAGCAGCCTGACATGTCTGAGCTGAGGAGTTTAGAGTGAACTCATACCACACAACCTCATTCTGATTCCAGCCCAGTCTCACATTGGCTCAACGCTCGCTTGCTCGCTGACCCACACACTCGTTCACTCACTTGCTTTTTCACCTACTCGGGTCACTTGATCACTCGCTCGCTCACCCCATCCCTCCAACCCTCACATGCTCACTAACTCAGCTAAGTCGCTCAGCAGCTCGCTCGCTGTACCCACCACCACTCCCCCCACCAGCAGCAGATGGCTTTTATAGTTCTCCCGCTGAGAAAAAAGGGGGTTGTTAGAAACTTTATTCCAATGAATGCAGAGCCATTACTCTGTTTTAATGTGCACGTCTGCACATCATACACTCGTGTTTGCCACAAGCCCATGGCGTCAAGGGAAGGGCAATAATGTCAGACAAATTGTGTAAGTAAATGGGTGCTAGGTCGTCCTAGAGAGGAGCGCTTTGCCTCTCTGCATGCCAATAAGACAGTGAGCTAGCATCTCGCTGGAAAGCAATTTATTGAAATGCAAAAAGAGGGGAGATGGCTCAGAGCAAAGATGCTGACAGGACAAAAACCTGTCGCCATCCATCTCAGTTTGCCAAGTTTTTCCTCTCCCAGTGAGTGTCTTGTCCTCTCCCAGAGAGTAGAGGTGTTCCCAGAAATACTCAAAGAACAGTCGGGTGTGCCACTGTGAGCTTTTCATGCTGGAGCACAATGGAGAGGGCTGGAGGTATTGATGGACACCTTACCGGACCATAATAAAAGCTGGTAATTGAAACTGAAGCTGAAACAAATTCAAAGTCATTCGTCAATGTAATCCCAATATTCATGCTCATGTCTTTCATTCTGGCTAATCCGTGTCCTCTGACACCGCAGCCACCTTCTTTCCATTAGCATTGTTGTTATTGTTTCTGCCAATCTCTATCCTCTGAGATCGGCAGTGCTAAACAGAGGAAACTGAATAAAGAAGTTTAAATCACCAATGTCTGCAAGCTTGTTTGTTCTCGCTGAGGTGGTGCGCATCAATCACCTTGCCAGTGTTGGGTGAATGTGATTTAAGCGTGAGCTGCTGTTTTGTCTCACTGAGTTTTATGTCTCATTCACTTTAGTGTCTCTTCTCCGCCTTACTGTATTGTCCCGCAATGAATGCCTTCTTCTCTGCCATGTGACTCATTGTTAGAGAGATATATAAGCCTCTCTCCTCCTCTGCCGGGCCTGGTTGTGCCTCTCTGGTCTCCGGGGCTGTGTAGCCCCTCCAGCAGGGCTGGGCCTTACTGCTGCTCAACCCCAGGGCTAGCCCCTAGTCCAGCTTGCTCTTCTATGATCATTGCTCTTCCACCACAGGTCCCCTCTCTCACTTTCTCCATCTTCCGCAGCCTGGCAGCAGTTCTAAAGGCCTGGGTCTTTGGTTCATCCTCACAATGAAAGAAAAAACCTAATTGACTCTTACTCTCCTCTTCCTCATCCCCCCAGCTTGTCTGCAATGAGCCTTGGGGCTCTTTTTAGCCTGAAGCCATCCTTCTGTCAAGGGACATTATTCTCCTTTGGTCACAGCTTAAGAGGCTAGGTTTCACCCAGGCAGGTAAAACTGGGCTGACAGTTGGAGAGAAAGCAGCTTTGATCTCCACCGTCTTCACGTTGCGGAACCGAGATGACAGGCAAGGGGGTCGTAGGAGCACTTTATTCTACCAAAGGTACTGCAGAGAAAACACTCGGGCTTGTAAAAATGCCTGCAAATCTGGGCTTTCACATTCAGCTAGGCCCAAACAATACCTAAGCTGGCCCCTTGTGAGCCCCCTATAGTGTCTTCCGGGGACTAAGGGAGCCTCATTTCTCACTGGTGATGCGGCCTATGTTCGAGACTCCATATGGAGGTGGTGTTTTATCATACTCCTGCCTGCCCCCATTAAATATCTATTTTTACCTTAGCAGTCTGCCGTGGCCCCCTATGATACACAAAACACCTACAGTGAAGCACCACCTCGTATTAGGTGTAACAGTAGGGGATATGCTCCAGGTGTGGTCCACATAACCTACAAGAACTTTGCAAACAATAATTCTGTAGTTAAAGCTACATTATCTAACTTTTTCATGATAAAATATTGCCTTATTTTCAAGCCGAGTAATGTGCTGGGTTCTCAATAAGAGATAATCCACCCATCAGCGATGCGTGGGACCCCCATGCGACTTCTGCATCTCCAGACAGCTGTGGAAGTGCAATGTGTCCTGGGGCCTCAACACTGGAGTCCTGTGACAATTAGACGCACACGGCATAGTGACAATTACAATGTAAATAGAAGAAGAATAAAAGAATAACAAGGATGCCAGGAGCGCTTCTGAAGCAAGGGTGGTTGTTTATTGATGAAATAAACCAGAGAAAAGAATCTCTGACCATGTAGCCAATCATGAGCAAGGGAAGCTAACTCCTAGCGACATGCAGACTGCTCAACTCGTCTCAACATAAGAGAGCATGCGGAAGCACAGAGACACTTTTTACTGGCACAGCTCCGCCTCCCATACTGTACCCACTAACCACAAGAGCCCCTAAGTAGGCACTACAATAACAGTAACAATAACCAACAGAACATTAAATTGCCCTTAACAGCTTAAATTGTACTTCAAGCAGCAACAAATTCCAGTCTTTTTATAGGTTTGCTACATTATGCTGGTTGTCAGTTTTAAATACTGTTTTTTCTTTTTTTTTTCTTTTTTTTTTGTATGAACAGATATATGCCACTGTCCCTGCAATAAATAAAAGTAGCCTATATCCTTGGCAAGCAGGCAATATATGTCATAGCCTTTTGCTGTCGTTTTGCTCCAATCTACTTTGCTGTGCCGTTATCTTTCAAACATGGATCATTACCGATTGGGGTAATGTTTCAGTGGCATTGCAGAGTCAACCTGGCAAGAAGCAATAGACTGGGACAAATATTGGGTCCTAGCTGTATAGCTATATTGTTTGTGATTCATGTATCTTTATTGAATTGTGTTTACAAAGCTACACGGCAGTAGTAACATCATTAGCCAAGGGTAGATAGCAATTTCCTTAGAAATGCATTTTACACCGTAACATTCATTTCCAGTGCCAACCACTCACTTCTAATTTTATTAAGATGACTATTCGACATTTTTGTGTCCACATTATCATTATATAACCATAAATGTGTGATACACAAATGAAAAAATGGCACAAAGCAACCATGTATTGAAGTATGCACAATGTTATGACGTTTTCATGTGGTTTAAAAAAATCAATATATTCTGTATATTCTATATTTTACTTGTGGTGCATACTGACAGTGTGCAGTACCTGAGTCCCTAAACTGTTTGTGTCAGCTGACAGACTAGCGACGTTGGCATAAGTGGGGCGATGCAAATACAAGCAGGCACCCTGGCTAGCGTGTGGCGTTTAGCTTTTTTATTCTGATTATTTGTGTTTTATTCTTTATCACATCACATCATAGCTTATAATAGGCCTAGTGTTGATTGTGAGTTTTTTTCCATTATTATTAATGAATTATACTAATGTATAACTTAATATGTATTCCAATGTGTTTTATACATTCACAATACCTAAAAAAAAGTCAAGCCTGAGCTCCAGTATGGAGTGAGGTATGGCCTCTTTGGTGCAGCTCTGCAGTCTGCAGACTCTAGGTAATGTGACAGTGCAGCCCAAAGCACTCCATCCTCACCCCAGCACAGAGGGAATAGGGAAAAGGGGAAAGAGAGGATAGGTAAACAGAGCCATTAGAGACAAATCTATTTCTGAAGAAAACAAAATCACATCATCAAACAAGAGAAAAAGAAAAATATGATCCTGCAGCCCTTTGGGCCTCGGCGTAGAAATGATAGCCGACTATGGCATTTGTCTTTATCAGTCTGCCTTGAGGGAGGGAGAGGGTGGTGGGAGGGAGGGAGAATGAAAAGAGAGTGAGAAAGAGAGTGGAAACAAAGAGCACCGCATCTTCTATACTTCTATGTCGCGAAGAGGCCAGACACATTCATTACCTTTCTGACTTGGTGTTTGTGGGACGTGGACAGCTCATGTATGATTATTCCGCCTTCATACATGTGTTTTGGCTTTCGCCGTTGGTGCGAACCCGCTCTCAGATGGTCATCCTTTAAATAGAGCAGAGTGAAGGGCTCGGTGGACAGCAAGCCACGCCGTCATCAGTCATGACTAGCCTGGGGAGGCATACGCAGCTTCATCAAAATGACAAGATTGACTTTCCAGATTTTCTCCTTTCTCTCTGACATTTGGTTGTTTATCCTGGTTTGCAGTGGCAGTAGCAGAGAGTCCATATAGAGCCTTGTGTCTTGGGATGCTCTCTAGAAATAAATACGTATGATTGAACCGATTATGGTCACCCTAAAATTAGATCAGCATTATTCTATATGATATAGGGTTGGGACGATATATCGAAATTCAATATATCGCAATATAAAATTGTGACAATACGTACCGTGGGTCAGAAAAATGAATCGCAATATTAACTATGTTTTATTTTGCTGTAGTAATCACAATTGAGACAGCTTGACCATCACAATTTCACAAGCTCTCCATCTAAATCATATTATTTGCACTTTGTAATGACATTTTTACATTGTTGTTTACATTCTAGTGAGCCAGTGCCATTGCTAGAAAGATTTGTGGCTCAGGAAGAAACATGATTCTGCACAGTCATACTTTGCTGTGAACTTTTATTTATTACATCGTGGTTGTATTGAATCGTGAAGCCCATATCGCGCATCGTATTGTAGCGTGATATAAGAATATCCTCCCATCCCTAATATAATATATAATATTCACTATCAGCTTCACCGACAGTTGCTTCCTTAAAGATGTCTGAGACATGCAGCCATTCATCCCTTTAAAACAGTTGCTGCCGTACAGTGATGAAGTCACCAAACATGGATAGCTGCAAGGACAAAAGTCACAGAGCAGCAATAAAATCAAGGACATATTCAGCTGAGTAAAGGTTGAACAGATAAAAAAAATCTGCTCTGCAATTGATAATGACCGTTTTCTGTCATTGGTGAGTACATACCCCCCCCCCCTCCCCACTATGGCCTTTCATTAACTCTGTTTCATGAAACAATCTGGCGCATTCTTGTTCCTTAGCATCAGATGGATTGGATTTCCATCTGAGAATTGTTCGCCTCCAAAAATCCAAGGGATGCCTCTATTTGACCTCCATCTTGGCTGGGTAATATTATAGCCTGTCTGCCTGTCCTCACAGGCTATGCCAAGTCCTTACAGATGCTTCATCATTTCCTCTTTCCAATGCCAGTCAATTTTCCGACTTTTTTTTTTTTTTTTTTTTTTTTCAATTATTTGCCCAGAGCGGGCGCTCTGTGAAGGAGGCCTGTTTGTGTTACAGCCAGACTCGTAGCTATTTAGTGGCTCTGCTGTTTTCTTTTCTTCTCTCTCTGTTCTGTTAAAATACCCCAGGGAAATTTGGCCGTGTCTCTGATATCTTTTTTGTCCTGCTGACCATTTTTTTTTCCTCATTGGTTTTCAGTTTGCCAAGATACTGTCACTGACTTTGATGTCTAATTGTCTCCAGAGTGAATTTATTCTAGAGCTGTCTGAAGGATGTCTGTTATCTCTGTACTTGTAAGAAAAAAAATCTCCACATATATATATATATATATATACACACTGTATGTAAATATAAATAATTGATATATATGTATATGGGAAAATGGGGGAAAAAACATACCAAAAATACATAATTTGTTACTTTTTTCCCATTTAAAACATGCATAGCAATAAATGTTGACATTTTATGCACTGTGAGAGCGATAATGAAATCATGGACATTCAGACATTTTAGAATATTAAAAAGAAAGCGTCAGAACTTCAGACATCTGAGCTAAGTGTACCAGAAGGCAGGGGGTGGGATAGTTAGCGCCCACATCCTCTTACTGCTGTGCCAATGCTGTTTGAGTGAAATGACAACACAGTCTTCTGCGACTGGTAAGCTATCTGCCATCTGGACTCAATTGAGAGACTCAAGTGTCTTAATTGGACACCAGTAAAGCTCTTGCTCGATTCGAATAAAGCAAAGGTTGCTCACACTCGCTCCCCATTTTCTCTAACAGTCTGCGATGTTTGAGAGTCATGTGTGACACGGAGCGGATGTGACGATGATGAGGGCGGCGAGGATGATGATGATGGTGATGATAACGATGATGATGATGATCGTCATCATCAGTGCCGTCGTCATAGAGTGCTTTGGTAGTAATGATAATTCAGGGTTTTCTATGCCAACAAAGACTAACAGTGAATTGTCAATGTTTGATGGTGAAATAATGGTGATGGCTGCAACGGTGACAGTCGCGGTCTTATTTTAGCTCCGTAAGAGTGAATAATGACTCTCTCCTCTCTCTCCCCCCTCTCTTCCTCTGCCCTTTGCTTCAGGTCAGAACATCGTGTTCCCCCGGGTGGCTCTGTGGGTAACTGTTGGTCTGGCCGTGTGTCTGCTGGGTCTGCTCATCGCCCTGGCTGCTGTCTGCCGCAGGAAGATCAAGGAGAGCTGTGAGGAGGCCAGGAGAGAAGGTTGGGGGAAAAAAAGAAAGATAGAGAGAGAGAGTCTCTGCACACTCGATGCCAGTATATATGCTCACAAATGCAAGGACTACAATTCATCAGCGATGATCCTGTTCCCTCTTAAAATCTCCCCAAAATCCATATTTAATCTTCCAAGGTTAGATGAAAGGATGTTTTTGGGCTGCCTTGCCTTCATTAGGTGCATTATGAAATTTGGACCTCAGAGCAATGGCAAGTTTGGAGCTACATAAGCAAAAAAAAGCAAAAAACAAAGAGTAATGAAATGATTTCCTGCTTTTTGGACTAGGTTGGTCTATTGCGTATACAGTTCAAGAGTCTGTTGAATAATGGATGCTAACCTGTCATGCTCTCAGGCCCTCTCAACCCTTCCCAGGGCCCTCGTTAAAATGCAGAATGACTCCCTCCTCCTTAAACTCTTCACAGAGGGGGCCAGTGGATGATATGCATATTCGACGTGTTGCCCAGATCATGTGGGAGGCACAGTGAGACCAAGAGAGATAGGGGAGCAGTCAGTGATGAGATGTTAACAGCTCAAGGAACTTTCAAAATCCAGAGGGAGTTCTGGTTAACGTGTACAGGCAGGATCTCTGATGGTGGGACACATATCTTCGGTAGAGAGGAACATCATTACCCGGGTCCAATAATTAGCGTTGCGGAATAGCCGAGGATCGCTGCGAGTGCAAAGAGAAAAAAAGTTTTGAAATGAGATGGATAGTGCAAAGCCACCAGCTCTGCTGTAATGAGATCGGCTCAGAGTGGAAGAGACATTTAAATAAAGGTCAGCCAGTGTCTGCATCGGGGCCCAGGGGTTTAAAAATAAATATGGAAGTTACACAGACTCAGAGGAAAGAGTAAATAGCTCCATGGAACATATGAAATCAAATGAAATGGAAAGAGAGAAATATAATGCAGTTCCTCCCACGGGCAAAGGTCTCGCAGGGCGGTGGGGCCTTTTCCTCAGTGGGCAGGGCGAGGATCCGCCCTCCTGCCTGCGCCCTTTACACTGGGAGGCGGGATTGATTATGTGGTCATCCGCCGCCCGCCTTATTGAAATGTTAAGCCTCATTCTGTCCCCCCGTCTCCAATGTTTCTGCAGTCTTTCGTGTTTTCCGAGCACGAACTTGAAGAGCGGGAGCGCTGACTTATTCACATATCATGCAGACTCTCATGCTCCTGATAGAACGATACTATATGAATACAGATGTGCGGGGACTTAAAATAGGATTGCAATGCACATACCCAGAGCTGTGGGGAGGGCAGGAAGCAGGGAAGTGCAACCTAATTGTGGTTGTCTTATCTTTTAATGGTGTTCTTGGGTATGGCCAGATTGAAGTTGACTCTCTCTTCCCCGAGTCTGGGTAGCGAGGGTGGAAGGGTCAGAACAAGTGGAGAAGCGAGTAAGTCATTTTTCTTCGCTGTCATAATGTATGTGGAGCACCGAAATGCGTATCCTAACAGAGCAGAGCAGCTAGTGGGATTGCGGTTGGAAGTGAAAGCTCAATTTATAGGATAGTGTTGTATCTTGGCTCTGTTTTCTCTTGTATTCTTTTCCTTCTTCCCTTCCTTCCTTGCTTCCTTCCCCTCTGTCGTTCCTTACATAATGACTCATATCTGCATATCTAACATATGCTCTCCATGACCTATCCAGGCCCAGTGTTCCATTCCTCCAAAGCTCATTTTACATTTAAATAAGCGTATGATTTAATCAGACGGACCCTTGGAGATCATGTGTAGGTGACATGGGACGGATCTCCCGTGTGTGACGGATGAAAGTCATATGGGAGCCAGTGTTTCCCCTAGGATTTTTTCCAGCAGTGGTGCTCATGTGTTTCGCGAGGTGTGCTCAGGTTTACCCCTGACCGGATTCTGTGGCTGATCCTGTGACTGGCGCATAAACTACTTCTGTGTTTGTTAGATATGAAAACGTTACTTAAACCATAACCTATTTTAAGAAGCAAATGATTTTACCTCTCATCTTCCTCTGTTGCTGCATCATAGCTGTAGTAACAAAGATCATTATGCCATGGTCTGGGTGAAAAGTCTCATCTATTCTGAATGGCTGGTATAGTCTACTATGTATTCTAAAACACAGAGGTACAAATTCAAAATCTCATTTTTCATTTAGTTTCTCACATTTAAGGGAAACAAGTTAATAATAAAATAATATACACATTTCGTGTGGAGGGAAATTGATTTTTATGCATTTAATGTTCAGCACCCCAACAAATAGAGCTGAACTGCAAGACTGTACTTCACTAACTGACAAACTCGCTGGCAGACTGGAAACACAAGAGACATTTTGTTTACAATGATCCAATATTATATTGACTCTTTGTCTGGAAACAATTAAGAGTTTTGCTGTAGATTGTAGACATCTAACCATGAAGCTGTCAGCCAAGTCAGGTGTCAATCTAAGCTAGCATTAAGTGTCCATCTGGCCGGTATGTTAGTCAGCTCATCCGCACACAGCTGGCTGGTTTTTGCTGTCTTTCCATATTTGGATAATCAGTCACTCATTTAATCAAACCTAGCTAATATCCTAACTTTCTTCTTCTTATGGAAATGAAGAAGAGGAAGAGTGATTTATCCTGTCTTTTCCTGACATTGCGTGATTCCTCTGACCTAGACCCAGGACTGACCGATTAAATCCATGCGTAACATATCCGTTTAGTCCCACTCCAATTACATGACAGTGAATGGCAGAGTCCCCTACCAAACACACACAGATATACCAAGCGTAGGCAGGTGCGCTCGATTTGTGCCCTGCTATGTACCTTGATGCGCACAGATTTTAAAGCTGGCTCATGTAAAATAGCCAGCCCACACTCTTGTGCAGTGCAAATCTTGTGTGAGGATGGTGAGAGGTGACAGTTTGAACTATATAAAACTGCTAGCCTACTGTATATATATTTCCTTATCAAAAAATATTCAGAGCTAATCTCAAAACATTTGCGGCTTAAGCCACGAAAGAAAGCCCTAGCAACGCCGGCGGTTTGATGTCTTTTTAAATGAGCGAAAACTTTTCATTTTGGCCAGCAGGAGTTGACGTTCAAAGTGAAAGTAAATGAAACTGCAGCGGCAGCAACGGCAGCACAGATCCACCTGTCATTCTCTTTCATGTCCTGATATGCACAATGGTTTTCAAAAGAACAATGTTTTGTTGATGCTACGGTAGAAGAATTGTTTAATTGGGCCTACTAATTATTGTTGATGGGTAGTAATGTAGGCGTCAAACAAACGTACAGTGTGTGAAATAATGGGCCATTTGCCTCTGATGATCTCATAGCAGCGGTGCAAAAGATTCAGCAGCAGCGTTTCACCACTTCTGCCTCTATTTAGAGGAAACACTGGGAGGTGAGGATGATTTAGATTGTACCACTCTGCTGGCTTCAGTGAATAGCTGTCGTCTGTCCCCTGAGTCTCATTCCTCTAGGTGTTTTGTCCAGCTGCTGCTCTTAACCTTCACCCAGCCATCCTCCTAGCCCCCACACATCTGGGATCCAATGAACAGCGAAGAAAGGACACAAAACTGTCACACTCTCAATGTACAAGGGAACAGACAAAAATAGTCTGCTTCCAGCGGACGATGAGCAGCCCTTTTGCCTCAGCTCTGAAAATCCCATTTACCGTGCGATGACCACTCATCTTGGTCAGATGCAGCCGGGGCACCTAGTCAGCGGTTCTCGCCCGCTGCCCTGTGGATGCCCTCGTCTTCACTCTGACTTGGAGGTGTCTTTAAAAAGCCTGCTCTTTCCTTCTGTAGCCCGGTCCCCCAAGGTCATTTCCGCTGCTGCCACAGCAGTGGGACTATTGGTCGATAGGGAGGTGTTGCATGAAATGGTAAAGGTAAACAGGCTCCCTCACACCTCTGAGTTAGTGTCATACTACACTTTGGATGTACTGAGGTAGTACTATATAGTGTTTTTCAAGGTGCCTTTGTGTTTGCCACTCTCCAACAGCATACACACCCATCCCCAGTACACAGATTCCATTCCAAACCAGGTTGTGAACCACTAATTTGTATTTTTGTTAGCCTGTCATGATGCTAGCAATGTTGAGTTTTACATGTTTGGCTGTCGCTACTGCCAAACTGGTAAGAACTGAAACTTGATAATGCTAACAAGCATAAATAGAGTCTGATAGCGTGGCTAGCCAGTTAGCTATCTGTAAATGTATATATATATATATATATATATGTATATTGTATATTTAACTATATGTAGTAGGCTCCTGTTTTTAATAGTAAACAGTTAGGGTGCATCTAGTTGTCACACGATGAGACCTCACACGATGAGACATCAGTTTGGATCGTCTTGAGTCTTGATATTTTGCCAACAATTGCGAGTGTAGTGACATTCTAGTTTGCTGTATTGTATGGAATGTGTACTCTAAAAGCCCACATAGCAGTTTTTCTTCTAACAAAAATATCCTCTTGGAACCGGTCTGCAGAGGAAAGCTGCTGCTCAAATGTGACCTTCTAAAGCAAATCCCTCCAAAAAAATAAATCTACAAATGATCGTTTTGAGTAGGCTGCCATAAATAGATAGGCATGCCATGCCTAGAAAGGGGAAAGCTACAGCTTGGAATAAATCACTCAGAAAAACGATAACCTGTGGGCATATGCATACTACAGTATATGAGTGTGTGTTTGGAAAATTTGAATTCAAAATACAACACAGAGGAACAGAAACACGAGAGCAGGGTGTGGGCAGACTTGTAAGCATCTATAGGCTATTTGAAATCCAATCTGGAAACTCTGCACATGTTTTTGCTGCTGTAATAATAAGGATTTGTGCCTAATTTCCCCAGAGGATTATATTCTGTTCTGTCCAAGTCGAGGCAAATCTGGCAGACACACAGGAACATATACAAATGCAATGTGATGGTTTGACATTTAATTTTGTTCAATTATCAGTTTAATCTTAAGTGTCAAACACTAAATGGTGGCTCTCAAACCCAATTGAAGTGAAGATGGTGTCATAGAATTAAAAACAGCCACTTGGTTACTCTGTCCCTTGTCTATTTTTAGCCTGTGTGTGTGTGCGCGTGCATGTATGTGCTTATATGCAAGTGGCCACATGTGTGTGTAAGTGTGACAGCCATCACTGTGGGCTGTCTCCCTAGCTCTGTTGACAGTGGGTTTTCAGAGAGCTAGCGGCTATAGCCTAATGTGATTACTGTCTTTGTGAGAGGGCCGGAGAGGGCGTGGGGGAGGGGGTGGGGAGGTTGTTACTGTGGTGCAGAGCCTCATCGTCATCCAGGCTCTCACATCACAGCCTGTCCTTTGACTGAGCTGTGAAGGATGAGCGCACCATAGGCTTATAATGAAGTTGCCCTGAACAAGCCGGAGAGAGGACTGCATTGTGTGTCTGTTTTTGGATTGTGGCTCTTTCTGATAATGGCTCTTCTCTCTTCCAACAGCTGAGGAGGCCAAGGAGCTGGAGGAAGAGGAGTCAAAGACAGGTCAGCCGCCGCACATCTGGTCAAAGCCTCGGCCTCTGTGTCCATCAGGCACCTCTGTTTTAGCTAGCAGCACTAAACAGATGCTTGCCGGTCGGGGCTACTGTACTGCTACGCAACTATTGAAAACCTCCTTTAAGTCTGGCACTCTTTTGCTAAGAGCTGAAATATTTGTAACTGCGCTCTGAGCGGTGTAAACATGCTAGGCTCTCAGCGCCGTCAGGAACATGCGACAGTGTGTCCTCCTACCCATTGAAAACAACAAGAAAATGAAGCTAGCACTGCATGGAGTGGTTCCCAGTAGACTCAGCCTCTAGGCCTCTTCCACACTCAACACCACCCTCTTACAGCCGATTAATTCTTTACACAGGCACATTCTCATTTGAATTTGAATTAAATTATAAACAAGTTAGGTCTTGCATAGTATTTCTCTCTGCTTTTCAAGTGTGCCATTGAATCACAACGGAATGCTAATATCTCTCCCTGCCTCTCTCCTGATGCGAGCAATATGATATTTTGCTTAGTATGAGTATGTCCTTATGAGTCCGGAATTAATTTTGCTATTAGCAAGCAGAGCAAGTTTCCTCTGCCTGCCCAGCCATGGTGACTACCCCTCACAGTCCCTCAAGCATTAATGTCATTAGAGTTATTCATTTGACTCCTTCTTTAGTCTGATTGAATTATTTAGCCTCTCTGTGAACGGCAAAGTTAATACCATGTGATTTTAATAAGCCGAGAGGTGAAGGAGGGTCTCTGAGTGCAGGGGGACAATGACTTTCATTCTCTAATGCCTCTCTCATGAATGTTTCAGAGAGATGTGTGCAGCCAGCAGCAGGGTCAGCCGTCCCACACCTAGCTACCCTGAACAGTACAGCATTAGCTAAAGGAGCTGGGCAAAGGAGAATAGAGCTGGGATATTAAAGGGTGAGCCAGCGCTCCATTGACAAGACGACAACTCCCAGCTACCCTCGCTCTCCCTCTCTCTCGTCATCGTCCGCACACCTGGTTCGGCCAGGTGGACATTGTGGGCGGTGAGCTGGTGAAGTTAAGCTACTGGCTCTCCCTTCTGAGATCACTCTTTAAGCACTCCAGACAGGCAGCTTTGTTTTGCCATCTGGCTCTGCCATCTGGCTCCAATTGCGCTGACAAAGGCAGAGGTTCCTGCATGAGACAAAGGAGCTGAAATGAGGCCCATTTTAATAAACCCAGGATGATGGGGAGCCACGTTTGTGTGTTATCTTAATGAGCTGTCCGGAGGAGAGCGCGCCTCCCCTTTCAAAGCCAGCCTGATTGGAACAATAACCAGTGATAACTAGGGACCTGGGCTCATTCATTTGGAAGGGAGGAGGCTCCCTTTGTTGCCTTGAAAGCAGAGGGCTGCAAACAGTTTTTAACAAACAGTACGGCTCAAATTCAGCATTCATTTACAGCTGGTAAAGCCAACAGCACCCCAGTCCCCTTGCACACACACACAGACAAACATTTACACTCATACAGAAACAGGTACACACACAGCTCACACAAAAACAAACACACCTTTACATTCATGCACACCCGCACACACACACATATGCACACACTTCTTCAGCCCTCACCTCCCCACCTCCCCACCTCCTCTCTGAAATGAGTTTAGTAATCTGAGCATGATGTGCTGTTTAGAGGGGGCTGCAGTAATCCGAGTGCCGCTCCCCCTGTCAGAAGCTGGCTTCGGTCTGTGTGCGCGAGCCCCTGTCTCTCTAACTCCTGGACTCTAAGGAGTCGGGCCTTAGCAACAAGGCCCTGGAAGAGAGTGTTAGTCGGTGACCCAGTTCTTTCATGAAGAAAGCATCATCGAAAAGAACAATTTGAAACACCCTCTGAAAGGGGTGGGCCATGTGAAAAAGTCTTTCCGCTGTGTGTTGAATTAACCCCTCTTTACTGAGGCAAGGTCCTGCGAAGGTGGACGACTAGGGAATATCACGCTCCATAATGCTGATAGCAGAGAGAGACCCCCCCCCTCCCCCCCCTGCCCCCAACCCCCACTGCCTCCCGCCTCCTCCATGCCAAGGCCACAGCTGAAGGATGGATGACAATTGCTGGAATCGTATTAAAGCCTCAAGCTCAATAGCTCATCACCCTAAATGTCTTGTTGATTTTAAGGAGCTAGCTAGCTGAAGCAGTGTAAAGGTGACTCTTTAGTAGATAGACAAAAACAAGGACAGCTGTACCAGACTCAAAGTCACCTCTGTGCTTATTATATTCCCCCTCAGTCCTGTCTATTGGATTATTCACATAACTATGAAAATACAACACCTTATGTGCACTTGTACCGAAATCTTCACCTTATGTTTCTCATGGGAATCAAAGCCTATAGCCTCGCGAGTGAATGAGTTGAATAGTTTAAGGATGCCCATCATAGAGAGAGGGGCTGCAGATTCCTTGGAGTTAAATCCTATTTTGTTGCCTTAGGGAATACAATCCATTATATTTTACTATAGCTTGGAAATGATGAGTAAGTAAAATGCTGAAGTATGTTTAAGTGTAACTAAAAAATATGTGTTTATTTTTAGCCCTAAAAACAGCCTTGTAAGGAGTCGGATAACTGCAGGCAACCAGAAAAGCTACTAAGCTACTAAGAACTGGTTGTTCTCCAAACCTAATTGCTACCAAATCCTCACATTAAAATTACTTACTTGCTTTCCATATTTATTGGTATTGGCCCAGTCTAAGCCCCCAAGCATAGGAGTTGTAACACTAATCTGTACTCATCTGGATTGGGGGTATCATGACCTAGTGAAAAACTTGGCTTCTTGAAATACGCTGAATTAGCAGTCCAAACCTTGTTAAAAAGTAGCCATGTTTCTATAACATAACTAAGTTTTACGGACCTGCAGGTCACTGACGTACCATTCCTCTTTGCTACTGTTAGAATTGAGAAGGCCTTGGAAAGCAGCCCCAGGCAGCTCAACATGGCCTCCCTTTTCACTGGCACCAAAAACTCTGCCACTGGGCTCTCCCAACGGTCACACATTACTGCCTAAAGATATGTAAATAGAACATTTGTGATGCCTTCATTACTAGATATGGGTCACAGGATAACTTCAAGAGCGCTAATTAAAAGAGCTCCCTGCGCACCGTTGCTAAGTATTCACGCACACATTACTCAAATGCTGCACTCACGATCCTTGCTGGTTCAGCACCATACAGTACGCTACATGTTTAGTAGCATGTTTTCTCCAACACAGCAAGAGCGCACCCTGAGAGACGCTGTTTTGGTGTCGAAGGCCAAGCAGCACTGGGAGGATAATAATGATTGAGAATTACAAATCTTTTATCACATGCATCATATAGTACATTCTGTACCGAATCCTCTAATTACGTCCCCATAGATTTTTCCTGTGCATGCCTTCCCTTATTATTTCTATACCTTCCTTACCTTCTGCATGAGGAAGCTTTATGTTACGAACAGATTATGCCAATTTGTTGGAATTTGTTTTCCTCCCAGTTTGGGACGAAACTCATCAAGGATGTGTTGTGCACCGAGCTACGTCTGCAACCTCTCAGAGGTTATCTTCTAGTCCGTGAAGAAAAGGCCAGCAGATCATTGTCAGAGTAGAAGAGATAGCAGAGAAATAGCAGCTCCTAAATCATTTGGAATAATGAATGTTGTCACAGCTAATAAAAGCAGTCGAACCACTCAGTGCACAACAGGCCGGTCCCATTCCGGATTTGAATATTAGATAAATTAATTGCGTAAAGAGCGCCTTTGTGAGAGTGCAAACCGGGGCAAGACACTTCAGGAATGAAGGAGATCCATTCCTGGGATGAGTCCCCCTGTACAGACACCATCTACACCTTCTTGCCATCCACTTCCCACCCGCCCCCCCACCCCCCCATGCCCCCTTCTGTCATGTAATCTAGGCCCCTCTGACGGCACAGTCATGGCCCGGTGGGAGAGTGCCTATCCATCTCACTACCCCAATCTGCCTCCCCTGTTTGTGTTCCCAGGCGCGCCTTGGTTCCACATGAGCACTCAGCTGCTGTGACTAATTAAATAAAGCGCTGTGCCCTCTGCTTCCTGTTAGCCATGGCAAGGTTGGTGCACAGAGACAGAGCAGAGGAGAGGAGACGGGAGGGGTGGAGGGGAGGGATTGAAGGAGGAGGGGACAGGATGATAACTACAAAGATCGTGATAACGCTTTGGTCCATGAGACTGTCGCAACATTTGTCGCAACATTGGCCGTTTCAAAATATTTCTAGGCCAGCACACTCACCGGAGCATTGTCACGTGTTTCACTGAGGCAACGCTGACCACACTCTAGAGTCTAGGCCAACGATACCATTGAGTTACATTGCTGCCGACACGACCACAGTACAGTTGTTGCACTGTTGAATATATTAAGCTCATGTATTCATCTCATTCTCTTTCTTTCAGCCATGACACCACTGAAAAGCTAAGGCCAAAGGGGAAAAAAGGTGAGCATGATTTGAATATGTGTGTGTGTATGCGTGTGCGAATACACATGTACAGCATGTGTATCTGTGTGTCTGTCAGTATTTTTTTTTCCTGCATCACAATTGCCTAGTGTTTTCAGCAGTAATGCTCTGGAGGACACAAGGTCTCCAGAGGCTGTGGGTAAGTGCTGCTGTAATGAGGCTAGGCTGCATTAATTCAGTGGACAATCAGCAGTATGAGAAGTCTTGACATTTTGATTTCAGGAATCACAGGGTCACTGGTTGCCATGACAAATCTATTTTATATTATCTGGAATTCCAACATGAATGCCCTGACCTGCTGCAAGCCACCGTCAAAGCCTAATTAATGGTAAACATTCAAGGTGTGAGTCATGAAGTTGTTTTGTGTGTGTGCTTCTGTCTGTCTGTCCGTGTGTGTGCTTTTGTGTTTGTGCTTTTTGTGTTTGTTCATTTTGTGTGTAAACTACTTTTGTTTGTATATTCAGTGTCACCCTCTTGACGTTTTCATACTGTGGCAGCTTCATCCAGCAAGGAGGTGCAGCAGACCGTTTGGATGTTTACAAAAGTAGCTCATGGAATTTAGTTAACAGGCTAATTTTGCTACCATGTCAGCTGCCACTCCATGTAGAGAAACTAACTCTTCTTTAAACCACGACTTGCTGTAGCCTTTTAATTCATATGCTAGTCAGAGGGTTTGACAGCATAAACATTTGATTTACAATAATTTGACACATTTTCATCTTCAAGCCATTTGTAAATCCCTGTTATATTTTTCCTCTTTTGCAATTGAAGCAGAATGCTTTTAAGCGGAGCACCAGATTGGATTTACGAATCCACCCAACAATGCTTAACCATTATTGCTGCATGATGCACATTGCACTGTGGGATATGCCAGGCAGAAGGTTGGCATGCTTTGAATGTGGTCATTGCGGTAGCTTGCACAACTGTTTTTTTTTTTCTCTCTATATTAACTGTTACACTTCATTCACCAGTATCCAATACAGAGAGACCCATGTGACATGACTGTATGGCTGTGTTCCCTCTTTTTGATGACTCCAGTGTAGTAGCAGGGGTGACCTGGACCAGGGACAGCAGCAGTAATACAGTGGTAGGCAGTGAGGCTTCATCTATCTCCTGTAGTGATGGGAGCCGGGGTGCTGTCAGTGTTGGACCCTGTGGCCCTTGGGGGGAGAAATAGGATACACCTAGGGCTGGCCCCTACGCTTGCTCAAGCGCGGTCAGGCGGTGTCAGGCTCCGTCTCCCTCCCTGGGCCCAGCAGAGGGACTTCCACCACACATAGGCCAGGAAAGCCCAGAACCTTGGAGCTATTTTGGGAAATCTACAGTACTGTAATGAACGGAGGACAGAATTTGTGAGGGCAGAGGACATGTTTGCTGTCATAGCGTTTTCTGGGGGAAAAAATAAATCTATATTCTCCCTTTTTACTGTGACAAAGATGTTTTGATATTGGGTGTGGATATTTTTGGAGGCATTTTAGAGGCACTCCATCAATTTTGATTTGACAGATATTGAAATTTTTTTTTGTCACCGAGGTGCTAGAGTGATAACAGCACAGTGTGTAGCTGGTCCTTCTTATCTCAGGAAATGAGACACAATTCGATACACACAGCTGTTAGGCTGTGAATGATTGTTTCCCTCTGTTTGGGAGTGTTCAACATTTGGTCTGCTAATAAGGGACCTCTGTACTTTAAGTCCCCACATTCTTGGACTTTGCAAAAGTCTAAGAAGCCCTGGAACAATGGAACTCAGAAGCAGAAGGGATATGAGCCACGCAGCCACAGTATACTGTGTGTCCGTGTGTGTGCATGTGTGTGTATGTACTCACATCTATTCTGGAGCGGCTAGGGGAAAGTAAACTTGGTGATACTGTACAGCCGCGCTCCCTTCACTGCTACCTCACATCAACATAGTATCCCCCCATACTGTATCTGCATCTCACTGTGCCACTGATTCTCTTATTGTAATAACCAGCACTTTGGTGTCAGTGGTGTGAATATCTCTTTATTACAGGGTTGGACAGTTACAGCTTGTTTTTATTATACCCTGATTGGACCTTGCCATAAAGCCGCAGCATGCAGAGTGAGTAGAATATGATGGAGGGCACAGAAAGTAATTTCCTGTAACTAGCCAAAATAAAGTCCAGCCAGTAGGAGTCAAAGAGAGGACATTTGTCATTACTATAGTATCCACTGACCTTCACCGTCACTGTTGATGCTAGCTAATATCCTGCAAGCCCCAAGACCTCTCTGCTGCTGAATCACCCTGGATCAATTATTCTAATATTTGTGTGGCAGTTTTGGTATTGATTAGTTCATTTATGCAGAGTGCAGCATATCTTATTTAATAACGTAAGGCATTGCATTTAATTAACTTGTTTTAGTGTCATGGGGCATTTTGTTTTCATAAACCTTTGCCTTATCGATGCATGTGTTCATTTGTGACTTATGTTTATCCACTCAAAGTTTTATTATTTCATTACTAGCAGCCAACCTCAGATAACACAGTAAATGACTATCTGCAGCACATTCAATATTTTGTATACTGTGCACAGTGCTTTGGTGCCAAAGTTAGTGGCTCAGCCTTGCTGTGTTTTGTCATGAATGTTTACTGATCAGTCTGGCAACTTAGTGGTTCTGGAAAAGACAATAGTAGAAGTGTGCAATGAACACAAACGGCAGCCCTTCAGTATGTTGTCAGTCTACGAAGGCTCAGTAATGTCCTTGAACAAGCTGTCAATTACTGTTGTCTCTGCCCTGTTCTCGTACCAGGAGAGGGGACAGCACCCCTTGATTGGATTCATAGCAGGGTATGTGCTCCATATTTGAAGAAAAGTTTTCAGGAAAGCGTAGCTTCCTGATGGACATTTGTTTGGGCATGTTCCAGGGCTTGGTTCAATTCTCTTTCAGCTCACACAATCAATTCCGCAGCTGGAGTTTTTGCAAAATTAAAATGTAGAAAAAAAACTTGGCATGAAAAGATTGTCATGTCCAACCTTTCAGGAAATAATTGGGAAATGCTTTATTAGTAGCAAATTAATCACAGTTTCTATTGACATTTTGAATTGAATGAATTTAAAGTGAATTGACCCTGGCATGATGTCTGCAACATTGTGGCTTGCTCCTGACTGATAATTTCCTAGCTTTAAGGATAGTTCTGGTTATTTCCAACCTATTTATTTTCCTAGTGTTTCCCATCATGACGATTGATTGTGTTCAAAATTTCGTCACTTACTTCACTGTAGAGATTTACATACCTCTAGTTGGCAAGGAGTGCTGTTCTTCAGTACACACTGAAAGGGCCAATGCAAACTCAAATAGTCGAATCCAAGAAGTCCGAAATTAAAACACATCCTTTCACAAACACAATAACACCCACACTGCAATGGAGTCTGATTTTCCCTTTGTCTGTTGCCTGAAACATGCAGTATTGCAGTATTAGATATGTTATTTTAACTAGCGTGAGCTAGTTGGCAAGTGTATGTCTGATTTCCTGCAAATAGGAACTGCCACCTGGGAAAAACCTCAGAATTTCAGTCGTCATGATGTCAAAAACTAGGAAAATAAGGCCAATAACTGGAATTATCCTTTAACTTCACCACACAAAAATATCAAATTAAAACTAAACAATTACAATTTGATATGTGTGTCTTGGAGGGAGATTTATGAGCTTCAAGCTTATAGCAAGCAAAATTTTAAAGCACTGTCCTTTGGGCATTGGATTTGAATGCATCACATTAGATTTCGCAAATTACCAGAGACAACTGAAATAAAAAATTTATATCTTACAAGTAAAATTGACGAGGGAAACTGAAATACGGCTTTCTAGGTGAAATTTCTCCTTCTGATAGCCAGACCTCTATTCCTAATTTCCGTTGGTTTTATTTTTTTCTCCTCTTCTTTTAATGTGCAAAAGGGCAACAAGGAATGGCATTGTGCAGAGCCTTGGCCTAGCCAGAGAGGGCTGCAAATGAGAAGAGAATGAATATTCAAAGGCAGACATAGAGGGAATAAAGAAAATTCAGTGAAATGAAGACCGGCAGAAATAGTCCCAGTCATCTACCTGAGGACTAGCGATGAATTCCAATGAGAGAGCAGATATTAATATGTCTGAAAGGACAGGCCCTATAGGTACAATTAGTGCTAGATAATGGCCCTTTCCCTACTCCTCCACCAGAGTTGTGAAATATTGATTTAATTCGCCCCTATATATTCACTTAAACTCTCGACTGTTACTCCAAGAATATATCTCATTGTTACGTTTTTCACTGTACCAGCTGAGGGTTTAGTCTGTCATGTTTTAGTAAGTAGAGACAGCAGATCACTTTGAGGAGCCCTTTCTCAAAGGATGGGGAAGAGATAACAAGGGGCAAAATAGAGAGATATATAAAAATGGAAAACCGTTGCGAGTGTATTTTAAAACGCTGCCACAGCCGGCTCCGGGAGAGAGGCAGAGCAGCCAGCGTGTGGCGTGAGCTCTCCCTGGTGAGGCGCTGACCTTTTGAGTTTGTGCAGAGAGGAGTGAAGGACCGGGAGAGACGGAGGGGAGCTCCTCAGGTTCCTTGCTGCTGTATGTGCGGGGTGAGGCCCGGCAGACGTTGATGATGTCAGACAGGACACTTACGCTGGACGCTCTCCGGGGAGGTGCGGGCTGTCTTGGAGTGGAGTCTCGCTCCGACTCACTGTTCCAGTAACTCTGATCTCTGCATTATTTATGCTTTTGTCTCAGCCATTTATCAGCATTTTTATACCCCGCAACCTCATTGTACAGTACATCTCCTCTGGTGGCATGGGCTGCAGCGATGATGGCCACTGAGGAAAGCCAATAACACAATCTGCTAATACAGTGCCTCATATTGATATCAGAAAACTATGGAATGGACAGGTGTGCTGCGTAGCAATCTCTGCATACTGTAGAGAATCTTGGCGAACATCCATACACATCAAAATAGTGCAGTGAAAAATAAAATATAACGAGGGAAATGCTGCGCTGGCTTCAATTTTTTTACCTTTATAATGATTTTTATGACATGAAACTGGTATCTGAGCTGTGGCAGGGGGTGCACAGGGACTGAATCACTGATCAATGACAGCTAATGAACACGGCAGGAGTTCTGCTCTGTTTGCCTCTCGACAGAGCGCTGGCTTCTCCAGAGAGCTCTTTTTCTCCTGTTTTTTGCCAGAAAAGTACAGGAGCCTTCATTGAAACCAACTGCCTCTGGGCTCAATTAACTACCATAGATTACTCATAATGCAGATGAGAGACTGTGTACAAGATCAGCGGTGTGTTGATGTTGAAACACACACACACACATACAGAAATGCATACATGTATGCAAACACACCACACACACACATAGCCTTGAGGACAACTGGGACATGCAGCCAATGTATAGACAGTAAAAAGCACATTGAAAAATGGAACATAACAAGCAAAACGATGCACTGTTTCCACTTTTTTTAAGCTGATTATCCTGATAAAAAACAGATAATATCTATACGCACACACACGCATAGCCTTGGGAGCATTTGGAACATTGTGTAATGCTCCATGCATCCAAAGTATAGACATCAAATAGTACAATGAAAAATAAAATATAATGAGCTAAAGGCTGCACTGGATCTATGATCTTCATGATAAACAACTGGTAATATGTTTGCACACACAAACATGCACACATGCAAACAACTGGGGTATTGCAGTAGACTTCATGCAGCAAATGTACTGTATATGTTCTGCATTCATGGGCAATATATAGCTCCATGGTAATGACATGGTTTGATTGTGTATGGTCACCAGGTCAGGGCCTCTGCCCTACCGTGTTAGCATCACTTAATATTCCCCACTCAGGATCCTCACAGTCAGTTCCCTTAGCTGCCCGATCCCTCTGGAGTGCATGGATGGAAAGGCACTCCCCCTGAGCGCTCGTCAAACCCAAGATCATCACCACAACGCTGCTGTTCTTCTCGTTGGCTACATGGTGCTGGATCTTCCGCCAGGATCTCTGAACTCTGCACATTGCAAGTTTCAGTCCACAGCAACCTACAATGTAAGGCGTGTAGTGTTTACTCCTAGCTGGATGTTGACACAAGCCGGGGCTAGCATGATTTTGTCTGGAACAATGTGTCTTAATGAATCCCAGGCTATTGTTGTACAGAGGAAGTCTATCAAAGAGAATATGTTCGGCACATCAAGAGAATTACAGATGGCACAATCCTAAATACTGCAGAGTCGGCCTCCTGTGATGGGAATATGCAAAATATATTGCGTATTGAACAGCAAGACTTTTATGTGTGGCTTTCTGAAGTGTGTGCACTTCATCACAAAACTGTAGGAGAACATGCACATGCTCTGATGGAAGAGGGAGCTTAAAGATGCATTTTTCCCCATGCTGACTTACTGGCTCAGTGCTTTTTTTTACTGTGGAAGTAGATTAACTAATGAGAAAAGGAGGACCAGGATCAAACATCCGGAGAGGGAGTCATTCAAAATCAGTGGCATAGAAATGATGCCATTGAAAACTGTCTGATAATACTGACTTCAGAGTATGTTGGAAGGAGATTTTTCCTCTCTCCAGTAAAACATCAGATTTGATTGTTGAAATGAATGAGTCTGTGAATCTTGTGAGACACTGCTGGTTGGTAGGGCAATTACTGGATATTCAACCTGACGCCATCTTACAGTCTCAGCCTCACTCTCCTTTGCTTTGGTTGGCAAACTGATCTCAAATGACCTGTTGGCCATTGCAATAATTATGTTTAATTTCATGCTTTTCACTGTATTCAGAACAATTTGCTCATGATACTCTGGACCAACTATTGTTCACTAACTACACTTTCCTCTACATCTGCAATCATACTTTATGCCACGCTGCTTCAACACACACAGTGAATGTCTCGCACTGCACCTTTACACTGTAATTTATCTCCTGTTTGCCTTGTAGCATGTGTGTCAGCATGTGCTGTGAAATTTGTCAGCCAACATGTCTCTGCACCAATGTCACCAAGACAAATTCCTGTACATTTATTGTAACTGGCAATTTGATTCTGATTTTTATATTATAGGTCAAATCTCAATTTGGTTAATGGAAATATCTGTGTGAGTCAGCTCCGAATGATACAGTGAGGCGAATTGAGCAGAAGGAGCATACTCCCTGTATTGCAGCAACACCATTTACATTTCCTTTTTCACCTCTATTCATAGGTTACCAGCCTGACTTTCATTGTGAAATAACATTTCACTTTTCTGAGAAAATTTAAGGGAGCATGGCTAGATTCAGGGGTTGAAGCTAGGCTAGAATTGCTCTAGTTGTAGGAAAATTCACAAGTCATACCATTTTCAGCTCGGGAACATGGCTTTGTTTTTACGCTGCTTCCATTTTTGTGTGCCATTGTCCAATGGAAACATGTAAGTAAATATGTAGTGCAGTGTAGTCCACTGATGGATTCATGTCCACACTCCTTGAGCCATTTCTCAGCTTTGGTTAAATGACTCATGAGAAGACAGAGACCCCCATGCTGCATCAGCCTATAAATGAAGGCAACATGAATGCGTGAAGGCAACAGTAAACATGTTGTCCCCCATACATGATGCAGTCTCCGTCTGGGCCAGGAACCATAAACCAATATGTTTCCCTATTTTGACCTATTTTGACCTGTAATCCTTTGGCCCATTAGTGTTTGAAAATGCTGGAACACAATGATGAGATGCATCTTGCCCCCAATTTTCACCAAAATCTGACCGTTGCCGTCTGAGATATCACACAGCATGTATTGCGTGATGTCAATTAAACAAACGTTGCAGCGCCCCCCTTCGGCCAATCAGTGAAATTTCAAAATGCTAGAATGGAGCGATGACATGCATCATTCCCCAAATCAGTGGCGTCTAGAAATTGTGCATGAAAGACAGACAAACAAATGGATGGGCGCTGATGCATAGTCCCTCCCCCAATTTCATTGTGGGAGACAATCACAGACGGCAGACAGTCACTTGGCGTGCCATCATATGCAGCTCTAAAAAATTCAGCCAGATTAAGATATTGACAGCAGGAGCGGTATAGGGTGAAGGATTTGCATGCCTGGTGAGGTGGCCAGCTTCCCAGTGTAAGCACAGAACAGAACTGTGACTCTTTCTCTTTTCCTCCTGCTACCCTTCTCCTCCTGGCACTGAGTCACCTCGCCTTTGGGGCTTACCACAGGAGTCTCTTCAAACGATCCTTTGTACTGGAGTGAAGAATCAAGATTAATGCACTTCCACGTCCCGCCCTGGCTCCAGGGGAAAAAGTCTTATAATTAACACCAGGGGGGCTGCAGGATGGTTTGGGGGAGAGAGGGAGGGGGTTGGCAGGTAGCTAGACCATAGGAAATGGGAAGGTGGGGGATAAAGGTGCAAGATTTTTAGTGTATGATGTATGGTGCCGGAGTGGGATGACAATGGAGTGGTAACAGTATGACCTGTCACACACCTCACTCTAGCTCATTGTTATTGGGATGAGAAAGAGAGGCAGAGGGAACTGTATGCCTGCATCATTCATAGTGATCATAATTTTACCTAGTTCCTGATTTAGCTCAATTACAGTTGAAGGATCTCTTTATGTTAGGCATTTGTTGAAATTTGAATGTATCCAAGTGAGAAGACCTGCGTTGCATATGTCTATGAATAGTTCTATACATTTCATAATTATCCTTCCCTGCGCTGAGAAATTTTCACGGTGTGCATTTTTGATCATGCGGTAATGGTCTTTAAGAATGACAAAGGTCTAGCTGCTGCCTCATTATCCGGAATACTTCTCCAAGGTTATTCCCAAGCATTTACTTTCATAGTCCTTTACCTGGAGTTTGTCTTTGATAGTTGCTCTGATTGTTGTCATTTCTGTCAATGTCAAAAAACAGCAGGCCTGCAGTTTTCGGTGTGATGCTCTACAAATATATAAATAAAAAAAGGGGAAGTTACCAAGGGGGAGAATGAAATATGGCACTTCCATTTCAATGCAAATGAGGGAAGAAATGAGCACAGTGTGGATTTACAGTGGTTCATTAGAAAGAATCCACTGTGCTGCTGTATCTTTTAAGTGAACAATCTCCTATAGCTCTAGTAAATTAGTGTGCAATCTCCTGTACCTGCTGTAAATTAATCTGTCCGTCAGCTTGCATCTCGGGCCTCTAAGAGGAGGAATGGTTCTGGCTGCTTTGGATGCTCAGGTGGGGAGAAGTTGGGTGTTAAACACTTAACTTGGAGTTTACTTTTGATTGCCAGTGTTAACAATCCCAGAAAAAAATCCTATCAGGTTGGCTGTCTGTGTTATTTTGTGAGAATTTGAATTACCCTGCTGTGGACGTTCATTCAGTGTCTCACGTCTTGGTGAAGGTGGAGGTTTTTCATTTCACTCCTGTCCTTCTGGACTTAACGGTTAGGCTGACCCTTCTTTGAAGTACGCGTCCTTGCATCTCCGGAGGGGAACCTACAAGTAGATTTGACTCCGATGAGAGCATGCAAGTGTGAAAATATCGTGTTGTGTTCATTTGGGTGATGGATTAGGAGGCAAGCTGGATTGCCCTCTGAGAGGGAGCAAGTGGAAGAGTTTAGAATGACTTGGTTTATAACTGTATCAGTTTTGCTTTGACATTGCGAAGCTGTTAGCGATTTCCCTTAGGCTTTCATTTAGGGTTTATCCACATCACACCAGCCTGTCATGTGTAAAATATAATAGAGGGATGATAATGAGTGTCGATTAAGAGGTAGGGGAGGCTCAGTAGCAGAACTATTTTTGGAGTTCTAGTGATAAAATGACAGGAGAGAGGCAGTGTGCACCTCAAACATGAGAATACAACATCTGCTTACTGTGTGCATGGGGTCACAGCCATTCAAGTTAAATCAAAATCAAAAATGGCTTCATAGGCATGACAGGTTTGGACAAGTATAACTAAGGCCTTTATGGAACACAGAGCATGAGCAGTATTTCCAGATGCCATGAAGCACAGATTATTATTACTTTTTTATTTTGGCTATCATATCTCACCAGAAAACCAAGAAAATTAAAAGAACCATCCTGAGTGGCAAGTCCATTGTTTTTATTTAGGAGTCCAGTTGTGTTCAGGTACGGAGGATTGACTCTAATTATGTATCTAAACTGAACCTCCAAGCATATAGCCAACTATATTGCTTTTTAAATCTTAAAGTAGGAGGGCTTCATGTGTGACATAATTCAATTCCACCCAAGTTAATTCAACCTGTTTAATGATGCAGGGAGAACAATTTCTTTCGCTGTGCTAGCAGTGGGGCGAAGTGGTCTTTGGGGACTAGGAGTGAGGAGAGGCATTATAAGTTCAGAAAGGTGCATGTGGTGCAGAAAGAAGTCCCTCTAAATGGAGAAAGACTTGGCTGCAGCGTCCTAATCAAAAGGAACACACCTTGCCTTTGGGATAATTGTCTATTTAATCATGACAAATGGACTTGGTTGTCTTTTAATTCAGCTATCTTGTTGTTTTCTCCACCAAAATGTATTTAAGATTAAGATTTTACTCCAATAGGGTATTTATTTATTTTTCATGTTTTTTTTTCATTATTCATTATTATTATTAGTAGTACTGTTATTATCATTATTATTGTTATTATTATTATTATTAGCATTAGCATTATTATTATCATCATCATTATAGATGTAGCAGTATTATTAGTAATATTATCTTTGAGACTGATTTTTTTCAGTGGGATTATCCTTTAATGTACTTGGGTAGATTTGGTTACTGGGTAAACTATTGGTTATTGTGACCATCCTGTTTCATTATTTTTAAATCTAATAGCCTCACCCGCTGTGAACGGTCTGACATTATAAGTATTGTGTGTTTGTGTCTTTTTTCAGGAGTCCGGGCCAGACGGCGGGTAGGAGATGAGTCTGGCGGGTAATCCCACTCCACCTATCCATCAACCTGGAGACTATTTCCAGCGTCCCCTACAGAATGTCAAAGCCTCGCTGAGCAGAAGATGAGTCCATCATCTCGTTTCTAAGACTTTCCCCCGGGTTTCCATCAAAACAAATAAACACATCATATGCCGTTATTCTATATTGCCCTCCCTCGCTTTCTGTCAATGAAGGAGGACCGTGGCAGTGAATGAATGCAGTTGAGGGGGTTGTATTCTATGCAATATGCAAAAGAGAAGCTCCAGTTGAAAGCTACTGGATTTGACAGGCTCCTTTCACTATCCCTGACATCACTCTGTATAGGTTGTGATGGGGCGTGTGCCAGAGATCTCCTGTCTAATAGGAAGTGAGACGCTTAAGAGATGACCCTGCCTAGGCTGCCATCGCTGTCTCTCTGCCAGAGAGGGAGCTTGGCTCTCCCATTACTCCTGCACTTGCTAATTAGCGTCTGTCGCTGGAGTAACTTGTACCTGTCAGTGTGTGCCGCTCTCCTATATTCAATAACTTGGGGGAATTGAAATTGAATGCCAGCTAAGCTCCAACAAACTGCAAATGGTGCATGGGATACACCCTGATTTTCTCACTGACCTGACAGCCTTATATGTAAGAAATTGTTTTTAATGAACACAGACTATCTCAGCTACTTTCCACTGCCGGTCTGGAATGTTTTATCTGTTCAGAGAGGGGGCAAAGGGGCTGTACAGGCTGTTTTATTGTATTTTTTTTTCAGGTACTTGAGCAAGTCCCAGTGCCATATGTCCATGTATGAATGCCAAAGTCGTTTCTGTAAGATAACCCCAGTGCCTATTTACATTAAAGAGACATGGTGAAACTGCCTGGTCATTGGTAATTATTGGTCCCATTCCCAGGGCCACTTTGTGCTCATGGAGGCAGAACAAGGTCCAGTTTATTACCGACATTTCTTCACCCGCGGGATTAGCCCTGCTGCTCAAATTCATCCCTCCACTTTTCCATTAGTTGATTTATCTTCCGACTAGACTATTCTACATAATGAGTAAAACATGAATTATGGTCAAAGTAATACAAATATTTCATTTACATGCAGATCAACCCCGACGTGTTGAATTGTTCCCGGTTATGCGGTCCTATTTTAGGGCTAATCCCTCTCTGTTTGCAGATGCTCAGTCATCCCAAACATTTCACTTGTTTTGAATAATGAATTTCCTCTGTGATTGTTTGTTGCTGTCATACGCGAAATAGCTACCTTGCAGCATTGGCCCAGCAAGTCTGACTTGTATAAGCAGTGCAGGAACACCTACCCATCCACCCCCCCACTCCCAACACACACGCACGCATGCACACGCACGCACTGTGTCCTCTTCCTAAGCTGGATGAGACTGTTGATCAAACCCCAGGCTGTGCCCAAATGCACGGATCTCTCTGTACAGTAGCCCTTGACCTTGCTGTGTGTCCTCGTGGCCCAGACACCCGCTTGAAATTAAATTACAGATTAGTGGCTTCAGGCCCAAGGAGGGGTTTATTTGGTTGGCCCCTCTCTGTGTCGCTTACATTCTCTCATTCAGGAGCTGGGGAGAAATGTCATGGGATTTAAGGAAGAAAATGCCAGTCTTGAAGCCGTTTTTATTTTCTCTCTTCTTCTTCTGACTTAAAAGTGTGCTGGAGCCAATGGTCCCCTAAAATTGAGATGTCTGCAAAGGCGTCTAAATCTTACAGGCTAGGAATAAGGGGCAGAGGGCCGGTGGGGATTAGTTTGTGAGTTATGAGTAATGGATACTTGGAACCGAAACCAAAATCACATCTTTCATACAAACACAAAACTTCGGTGCAGACTAGGGTTTCTCTGTAAATTTGTTTAAGAGCAGATCTATGCGATGAATGACAAGGATCTTTGATGGAGCACCACCTCTGCAGCAGACACCATGCCTGGGTCTGTCTTTCATTGTGTTTTTAGATGCCGCTGCATGCACACCTTGGAAATTGAAAAATCATTCTAGTGAGACAAGAGGAGCAAATGCCGAGCCCTCATTAATTTGGAAGTCTGTCAAGTCTTGCACAATTCCCTAATTCGAAATCACTTTCACTTCCTCTCTGTAGATTTGATGATTTATTGCAATCAAAAAGCCTTGTAGTTCTACAAAAGACCCACGTTTCACCCGCAAGAATGCAGATTCGCAGCCATTCCTTGAGTGCATACCTTATTATTTCAGATTACGTGCTTTTTTTTTCTTTTTTAGCAAATGTGAAGTCTTTGAATATGACAAAAGAATAGCTAGAGACACTGGTTACATTTACATGCAAGGAAAATTCTGTTCTTAACGCGGTTACTCAAGTAAACTGGTGTTGTGTCGACGTATGTAAACATCGTAACTCTGGAGAATAACTCATTCAAGGTCATACTCCCATTATGAGTAAGCCTGGCTTACTCCAATTCTATTTTGGTTTTCGCCATCTGCACAAACTCAGACTCTCACAGCGTTATACATTTTGATGTCAACAAAAAACCTGGCGGTGAGCAGTGTTTACTATTATTGTAGTGATGGGTACTATATGGATTAATAGGGAGGGGCAGCTAGTAGCCGCACCTCTTCATAGTTGCTGCCAGCCCTTCTATTTGTGGATGGGACACCTTAGGACAGTGGTCCTCAGGACCCAGAGCCTGCTGGTTTTCATTCCAGCCATTTAATCAGGGCCTGCTTTATATTTGGGACACCAGGTGAATGCAATTACCTACCTGGTGGGATAGAAAACCAGCAGTACCAGCTCCTGAAGACTAGGATTGAAGACCACAGTGTTAATTAGTTTATTCATGGTAACAGGAATACTCAATCACAGGTTATCAAGGTGCATGTAAACATCTTGGGTTTTGGCCAATAACCGTGTTACTCTGTGCATGTAATCGTAGCCACTTACTGAGAGTGCTCACTGTGAGTCTCCTTGCTTCAAATACAATTTTTACGATCTGTTGGGTGTTTGTTTGCTACTTGAAGTAAAAACATTGCCAGCATTTTAGACCATATTTTATTTCTCCTGAGGAGGTTGGATTAGGTATTTAGTATGCAGAGACTAAAGCAACACATAAAACAGGCATTGCAGGGTTCAACCGATATAGGCTTTTGAAGGACAATACCAATATTTTTAGATTGAAGCTGCTAATAGCCAGATTATTTTATGCCGATATTCAATATCTTTACATTTGCCCTTTTCCATGCAAAAACACAAGTATCCATTGTTTTCTCAGCAGGACAGAAGACAGAAGAGCCTCTGAAACAGCTGAAGACCGTGGGACACTAAATCTCCCTGTTGAAACCCAGGAAAGCAATCATAATCATTATAACATACTTGTGTGGAATCCAATCAAATGTTGCACCAGAAACAATTCAGGTTAAGGGCTTCCCATAGACAACTGGTGTAGTATTGATCAATTACACATGACGCGTACGATTCATCATATCAAAGGTGGACGACACTGACAGGTCTATATCCGATTTTTAATAAAAGGGGACTATCAGCCCAGTATCGCCAAACAGATACACTGATATATTGGTCTAACTGTCAATGTAACCAAGGGAGGTACTTGTGCATATGGTTTAGAAAGGGCAATATGTTTAATAATGTGTGACTGAATGAATGGGTGGTAACGGGTGACTGAATTAACATTGAATTAATGAATGAATGGGCAATGAGCTGCTGCACTGAGATACTGTATAGACCACTTTTAAGATATGCTATTGTAAAAATGTATTATATAGGATGTCTCTTTCAGATACATGGCAATGATAAAAATACAGTAGAATACAGTAAGATGCCTATGTATGAACACTATTAGTACCTTGACAGCTATGAATGAATAACAACTGATTTGACTTTGTACACAATACAGGAAAGGATCAGCAGTTAACATCAGTATGACTACAGAATTCACAGGTAGCTTACAAACAGAAGTTATACAACTAAGCAGTCACAACAAATAAACATGTTGCCCCCCACGAATGATGCAGGCGCCCCTTGGGCCAATTAGTGTATTTGTAAGGATAGCTAGATTTATGTAGCGAGTTTCATATCAATTGGACTTATGGTGCAGGAGTTAGGGCCGCTCAAAGTCAGGAGTTTTTAACTCTAAGACCAATCAATGTAATGTTTTTAAATGTCCAAACAAAGTGCATCATCCCTCCAAGTCTCATCAAAATTGCACCAGTGGTGTCTGAGATATCAAGTTTGAGTTAAAAATGTTGACCTTTAATTATATCGCCCACATTAGCCAATGAGTGTATAGCTGGATGTGTGTCAATCGGACTTAGGGTGTAGGAAGTTACAATTTTGACCTTTAATTATAACGCCCTCATCTGGCCAATCAGTGTATTTTTTAAACAGCACAGCATAGTGCCAAAATGCATCATCCAAGTTTTGTCAAAATCAGCCCAGTCCAAAATCAGGCAGCACAGCTTATAGTCTTTACACTGCATCTTACTACCTCAAATAAACAAATTATTTAGACTGAAAATAAGGCAATATTTTATCATGAAAAAGTTCCATAATCTAGCTTTAATTTGAAGCATATTTAAAGTTCCCCATTCCTATGGGTGTGCTGTAATTGTTGGTCAATTACTAGACATCAAGGATAAAGAATGGCCTTTTACACCTTCCTGGGCCCTTGTTTGTGTTCGACACTATCTCTTTCAAAGCCGTACCTCTATACTAGGATATCTTCAAGGACAAAAGAGTAGGTTTAGAGGTTAGATCAAAATTCCTCAAGTGAATCATGATGAGAGAGAGAGAGAGAGAGAGAGAGAGAGAGAGAGAGAGAGAGAGAGAGAGAGAGAGAAAACTTGAAAGCACCTGAATTCATAACACTCCCATCCTCCTCCCTGAATGGCAAGCAGTCTTACTGGGCATGAGATGTTGGCATAAGGATTTAAGAGAGTCAGAAAATGGATGTTTCTTTTTGGAGGGCAGACATGCCAAGTTACACTGAAGAATAAAGAGAACTAAGGTACTAAGAAGTAAAGCCCCAATCCAAATTTTTTTTCGAGAACACCAGCTGTGAATATATACACAGAGTTTCTTGAAGGGCAAGGCTTACTGAATAGCAATAATCTCTGTGTAGCTTTCAGATTCCACTGTAAGTCAAAATACAGGTCCATTTGATATAGCTGTGCTGTTAACAAATGTGTAACCATTGGGAAAACAATAATATTTACAGCTTCAAAACATATTTAAAATTCCAAACTTTTGCTCTCACATAATGTCAGTTCTTGTATTGGTGTGTATGCAGCTGAGTGTTTATGTGCTTGGCATTACTGTTCTCTGCATTTCCACTGGCACTCTTACATTAGTATGTCAGTTCATGAGTGAAAAATGTATTGAATTATACAGACTGCAAACACGCAAAGCCAGTAGTGAGGCATGACACTACAGGTGACACTAAGACTTCAGATTTTCCCTTTGCAAATATCAAGGATATGGTCACTACGCAATATATACTCCAGTTACTAAATATACGCTTCATTCATACCACAATATCTGACTCTAATTGAGCTATTGTCTCCCCACTATGTTCTACTGCCATCCTCATGGACAACCCATTTACAAAGCCATTAAGTGGTTTGAAGACATTTCATTTAAGATTCTTTTCTTAACGCTTGTATTACTGGTAAACAATACACATGCAAATGGAATGGACCTGCATTTTGAATTACAGCAGGATCTGAAGGATCCCGCCTCTTCAAAAAAACTGTGTACACTCAATAATCAAACACACATCCACTCAGAAGTGGCATGCACAAGCACACAAATACGCACACACTAACACACTAGTCACAGATTTCACAGGTGCAAATTGCATCTTACCTTTCTGCAAGTAGGGTACTGATTCCGCTGAAATTTTGCCCACTGAAATTGGCAGTAACGTGACAGAAATCCAACCGTTGGCTTTTGCAAAATGAAATTAAAAATGGCTAAACCCCCCTTGCTAACAGAACTTGGCAAGGCAGTTCATCAAAATTCCAATCTTTGCCAAACGAACATGAGTGGCAATAATATGTCCTCTGCACCAACTGAACTTTGTTGTGCCAGAGCCATCATCAGAGCATTGTGTCTTTGCATTGCAGTATGTTGACTAGCGCTTATGTTCCCTACACAATGTTCTGTGAGCATTGCTAAGTGGTTTTATGCCACAGCTCCAGCAATAGATGCGGCCCTAGAAAGACATAAGAAAATAAGAGCCAAGAAGAAAAGGTCAGGTAGGTGCAACGGGTGCATGAAGTGCAACTGCACCCAGGGGCCACAGACGGGTCCCTCTAAGTCAGTGACTCTCAACCTTTTTCATATCAAGGACCCTAATTTAGTCCGAATTAGAGCCACTGATCCCCATTTGATGAGATTTTGTCTCTTGGACCCAAATCTGAGAATATTTTTATTGTTGGATCTGATTTGGTCCAGAATTCCATGACTATCTGTATTGTAGGTAGAGAGATAACAATGAAACTATGATCAAAACAGTCATTCTTCTACATACTCTAATTGTGTTAACTTCTTGTAAATGAAATAATGCTGAAGTTTCATCAATTTGCTGGGGATCCCCTGGAACCCCCTCAAGGACCCCTGGTGGTCCCTGGACCACATGTTGAGAACCACTACTCTAAGTGATATAATATAGGCAACAGGTAGCCACATGCAGGTGATCCCTTCAAACGTCCTGCTCCCAGGCCCATCATATCCTCGCTGCACCAGTGATAAACATCAGCTGACTATCGTAGGCATGACCATCTACAGTTAAAAGCTAAACTATAGTCCATAGTCTATAGACACATGAACTGTGAACTATATACAGTGCATTCAAGTGTAATTCACTGTTTTAAATTAAAGAACTGGGACATTTTGTCCGCTGCTAAGACTCTGAACTTAGGCACAAAAGGTCATGGTCAGGCCAGGATGTTAGTCTGCTGTGGTATTTGTTCCTCACCCATGCTGTACAATAATGTTCAGTCTGCTCCTCTATGGCTGTAGAGCAAATTCAATGAGGTTATAACATCTCCTCAATGAAGAAGTTTTCCCCTTGCAATTGTTTCACTTTCCTCTGTGGCAGACAAATAATTCATGTTACTGTAGGTGACTACATGCTGCTACACACACACACACACACACACACACACACATACACACACACTCAGGTTGGATAGAGAATCCAATCCCAAAGGTCTATACCCCAAATACACTACGACCAAATACCAATCAATATTAAAGGCCAAACTCACTTCTACTCATGCAGAAGTGTTTTCTTACATTGAACACCCCTCATTTATATTTAAGACTGACACAATTGCATTCCACCAATACATACCCTTTATTCCTTCCTGCATGTTCAGCTTCTAATGAAATAAGAGCATTTTCTTGTATCATCATAAATCTTTGATCACAGCTTGCATCTCATATGTGTGTCAATGTAGAATCATGCTGGGACCGAGGATCGTATTAATTCAGGCTGATATCCTCCATCTTTGGTTCATTGTTAACTTTGCCAGTGCATATCATGGGAAGCAAGTCTGAGGAAATCAAGATTTGACTCATATTGTAGTGGAATCAAAGGAGCTAAAGCTCTTTATGAATCAGTGTCACTCTGTGTCCCTAATAAAATAATTTTTGAAATTTTGGCTCATCTTTATCAGTTCTCCACTATCCACTTCTACTACTATATTGTATGTACTTCTGAGCCACATTGATTGTTGTTCAGTGCATGACGTGTTCTGTTAGATACAATATTCAAGGTTGCTTTACATTTTGCTGCTCGTATGCTACCATTCTGTTTGAATCTCTATCTAAAATCCTGTTGACAGGCAACCTTGTCATTCTGAAGCTATAATCAATCAATGCAAACCCAAATCATATCAATTTCTTAGTTCTCTCGAATTGATTTTAGTAGATACTGTAATCATTTGATTCTCTGATTGGACATGCCAGGCACATGACTCAACACCATCCATACGATTGGTGTTCGCTGCAGTGGTGATTACAACTATTTTATTAGCATATATGAATGTGGGAACCAACTGTTCTTGCTGCACTCCACAGATAATCTCAGGTGAGTCAGCGGTGTGACTATGTGAGGTCACTCCACAGACAGTGAATAATAAGGCCCACAGTGTCAGCCCCCACACTCACATTTTGGTTGGTATTTGTTTAATTGGGTATTAAAAAAATGCAAATGTTTTATCACAGGAATACTTTGTGAAACCTCTGAATTCCACATTTCATGAATGTAACGTGATTCTGTCTTAGGCCAAGCATGGTATTTGGATTGCTACCTCAGTTACTTTACCTGATAAACCCTGATGAATACTGTATAACACTTACAACACTCTTTCTTACTTTTTCGGTCTGCATGTCTGCACAATTGGGAGATATGCAAGATTTGCATTTCTCGTATCTCCCAACCGCTCTAAGTATAAACATAAAATAAATAATGATCGATCACCAATTGTGTTGCAAAGTGAATAAACGATGACACTCATGGCTGGCCGATGAAAACTGCTGCTTTTATTTGACTTGGCACGGGTTCAACTGAGGTTACAGATTTGATTTTTCCCCTAAATTCAATTTAGAATTTCATTACCTTTAATCATGATGAAGTGATATCATGGAAGATTCTATTCCCTTTCCAAAACAACTTTTTCAGAAGTGTTGAAGTAAATCACTGGACCAAACTTGGGAAAACAACAGACACTGCATAGGCAGGGGCTTATTTTAGCAACTGAAACGTGTGCTTTGTCAGGCTCATTCAGTTGTGCTGGGCTAGCCCATCCCTAATTAAAGTGTTCCGCTCTACAGAGTCCCAGACCGGTCCTGAGCATGCAGAAGCTGTCTTATTCTTTCCATCCATCACATCTACTGTAATTACTTTTGTTTACAGTGGAGGAAACGGCAGCTGTCTGATTAGAAGTTATTGAGGAGATAACTCATAGGTAATTTAGAAATGGCGCTCAGCTTCTCTCCTGGATGCAGATGAATCATTTCCTGTATGAAGTGTGGGGACGATGCAGAGACGCTCATGGAGAACGACCCTGACAAATTACCACGGGGCTGTCAAACCTCCAAACCATTTGCCTCCAGAGCTGCACATTGTTGTTATTTTCCTTCAGTGATGATGCTTTCTCTTTGCCTAAGGCACAAATAAAAAGTTTGCAAAACAGAGCAATTAGCTGAGCTTGTTGTTCAATCATTTTTTCCATGATGCGCAAGGATATTTTTTTTTATTGGTATTATTATCTTCTTGAATGGCGGTCCTCAAGTATTTTATTATTTTGGGAGAGAGATATAGTGATAAAAGACAAGAACAATAACAAGCCACAATTTAAATTGTGTGTCATATCACACATCAGTAAACAGAGGACCAGCCAGGACCTCCTTTACACAGCACTGTATGACGCAATACCTAAAGTGACATATTGGTAGTATCACCAGTAGGATTATTTTCATTAAAAAAAAACATACACCGGTATAAAAATAGATATTGAAATGTCTGTTACCAATATAGAAAATGGATATGCAATATCAAAATGGGAATCTGGTATTGCAATATCAATTGCTGATATGGGGAATGGATACAGCAACAGCAATATGAAAATGGATATTGAGATATCAGTAACACTTTATTTTACAGCACACTAATTACGGTGTAACTAGTTTGTAATTATGGGGTACTAATAAAATAACACTGTTGTAGTTACAGGGTAGCAAAACAACAAGTCTGTCAATTAAGGTGTAACAATTTTGTAATTATGAGAGATTTATAAGGTAGTTATGGTGTAACTGTTTTTGTAATTACTGCATACCTAAAAAGTAATTACAGGGTACAATGATGTAATTAAGGGGGACTTAACAAATGTTATCGGTGCTTAAAGGTTCATGCACTGGAAAAAGGCCACTGTAAAGTGCTACCCATGGGTTGATGCACAGGTTGTTCTGGAAAAAATAAATTCTACACCGGAAAAGCTGAATTTTAGATGAATAACTTTTCTTTTTATTTTGCTAAATTATCCCCTCAGATATGATAGCAGGTAGTAGTAATAGGTATTAGTAATATATAGTAGTAATAGTAGTAGGTAGTAGTAAGATTAGAGTGAGCTAACTTGTGGCTTAAAACAGTTGAAAGCACAATAGCAATTACCAATTAAATAGATGTTTTCTGAATAAAAAATACAGTATCTTAATACAAATTCCAAATATTCAGTTATGTGTTTTTTAATCATGTGTAGTTTATAAACCATGTACGAAGTGGGACATCTCTGCCATCAAGGTTTACTGGGGCCTGAGTTTCATCTGATGAATCATAATGCAGCTGGACAGAATGCAGCAGAGTTCATAGAATTTAGAATGTCAGTGTCATAAAGGAGTGATTGTCCTAAACACAGACTCAGACTCAGTTTCATCTCTTATTGTGTTCACCTGCACATTGAGACAGAAAACTCACGTTGCATTCATTTGGAGAAACATCAACAATATCTACCTTTTAGAACGGAAAACATGGAGAGTGATTTCCATCTTGGTAAGCCACATGTATTTATAATTGTATTATTTAACAGGAAAAGATTAGTACAATGGATTTTGCTGAACAGACAAACAAGAGACAGAGAGTCAGGATAGACTAGTTGCAGTAGTTTATGTTCTTCCTTAGTTTGATTTACATTGTAAATTCACAAATTTGTTGTTGAAACAAAACTATGATGAAAGGCATAAGATGAAGCTATGATGAAGCATGTTGACCTTGAATGAAGCTACATCAGGTGGCCTTATGGTTATTTGATTATTAAGATGTTGCCATTGCATCTCTTTCAGCATCCATGCAAATGGTCGCTCAACTCAATGCCCTTAATGACGATCGCCATGAAAACATCAACTGCATGTTTGCGAAAGTCCTTAATAAGGAGCAATATTTTTATGCTGAAGCCTCTAGTTTCTCTGGAGTGACTGCTGAGCTCGACTGTGACCTTTCACCTCAGTCTGCTGTTGGTCTCGGCTCCAAAACTGCTTGTGGATTTGAGAGCCTCAATATATGGGAACCAATAGCCATCACAGCTTCATCAGCATACAAACGTCTCTTGGATATGGACAAAGGAGACCTTCCTCCCACAGAGAAAGAGTCTCCTCTCATGACTGAAGACACAGCGTTAGGTGCTGGAGCATCCATCCACCCAGCTCAGCATGTTGAGGCTCAATCCAACCTGCTCCGCCTTGTTGAGGCTCCATCCCATGAGGCTCCAATGACTGATGACTTCAAACTCATTGAGAGATTGAGGCTGCTTCAGCACTCCCCCTTTGCTTTTGACGATGACTACCACATGGAGGCAGTTGGAAAGAGATACCTCTATGCTCCCCCAGGTGACACATCTGGATTTGTGGCTGACTGCTGCTCACACTGTGGATCCACTCTAGGCTGCCTGGATGAGTGGGAGCCACTGGTCAAATCCCACTTTGACTTGGAGAACAGGGGATTTGGTGATGAGCTCCTCTACGCTTCATCACATCTCTCTAGATTTGTAGTTGACTGCTCCCCACAGCATGGGCCGACTCTGGACCAGCTTGACAAATGGGAACCTGTTGTCAGCAGCACTGATTCTCACCTGATGCAGTTCCTCTCTGTCCTCCTGGAGGAGGAGGAACTTGGTGAAAAGCACATCTATGCTTCCTCAACAGTGAGTTATACATTTATGGCTGCACACCATGCCCCTACTCAAGATCATCTTGATGAATGGGAGCCAATCGTCAAAGCTGATTCTAAACTGATGCTGTTCCTCCAGGACTTGGAGGAGGAAGAACAATGTCCTTTTATCATCAAGACAGAAACGGTCAACTCCTGTGCACTGATTGAGGCTGCTGCTGAAAGCTCTGTCACTGTCCTGCATCAACCTGAATGTTGTGAGGGAACAAAAGTCACTGTCCTCTCTGCTGGACCTGACAATAACTCCACCTCAGAGGAGGCTCTCCCCGTCTCTCTTGCTGAATACACCCTGATTCACCTGCTTAAGGAAGGATCAACCAACCTGCTTCAGGAGTCAGAGGCTCCAGCCATCCAGGTTGAGGTCAAAGCTCCACCAAGCCTTGTGGTTGAAACTGTAAAGGACACCAAGGATCTGTCTGGCCTGACCCTGGAAAAAACACTTCCACCCGTCCAACTGGTCAAACCAACAGGACCTCAGAGTCCCAGTGCCAAAGACAGCCTGTCAACAAAACCAAAGAAGAAGAAGCGTGTCTTCTTTTCTTGGCTATCCCGCATATTCCGGCAGAAGAACAAGAAATCTGCTGACAACATGGCTGCAACAGCAGAGACGCCGCTCCAACAGACCTGCCAGACAGAAGCAGATGAGCCAAAGCCCTGCTTGACTGTCCTCTCACCTGCAGTCCACTACTGAACTCCTGAACAACTGAATCATTTTATTTGAATACATTTATTTGCACACAGCTGTTACAGTGTCTTTGTGCATTTCTTCAAAACACACCTTTATTCCTGTAGTTATGGGTAACATGTAGCCTAAAGCAGTGAAATTGTAATGGAATTAGTAAACATACGTTGGCCATTAACATTTTCTGTAGCTCTATTACTAACAATATAATCAATATTTATTCTAAATGTGGCTGTTTTTTCACTGAGAGTCCATTTTGCTTTTAACATACCACTTGTTTTCTGTGAACAACAACAAAAAAACAAACAAACAAAAACACATAAAATTATTATCATTATAGTAACACTAATTACGGTGTAATTAGTTTGTAATTATGAGGTAATAGTAAAATAACAATGCTGTAGTTACAGGGTAACAAAACAATATAGCATACACAGAAAATATGGCACTTCAACACACAGTAACAGACTTAATTGAACATACAAGAGCTTTATTGAATGTAATATACAGTATGTTGAGATGAAATATCAAATATGCTAATTTTATAATATAAAATGTACAATAAAAACCTTCATAATCCTTTTATAAAACAATTTAGAGTCTTCATACTTACTCCATAACTACAGGGAAAATGTACCGATAACATTTGTTTTGTCCTCCCTAATTACGTTATTGTACCCTGTAATTATTTTTTAATTATGCAGTAATTACAAAAATAGTTACACCATAACTACTAGCAGCAGCTTGAGATAAGTGAGAGACAGTACAAGTGGTCTGTAGCACCACCACTGACAATACAAGGGCACTTTGTCAATGTTTGGAGTGAACAAAGGGCCCAACTAGAGTAGACAAAGAAGCTGACTAGCAAGTATTAGGTAGAATAGAAGCTAACCACATTAAACAGTGTTTTACTCATTAGTCTAAGTGGGCTGTTAGGAAAGAGTGATACATATGAAGATAACAACTAGTGGAACAAGTTACACTTGGTTGAATTTAAGGATGAATAATTATGAGGTAGGATAATCAGTGTTTGCTGCGAGTTAGTACACAATGTGCAGCAAGTAAACAGTTCTGATAAAAGAGTGTACCTGCCAAGGCAATAATGTTTTTCCTCACAAACCAACAATAATCATCATCAGAAAAGCAGAACTTGTTGATATTGATAAAAATCAACCACCGCCCATCTTTTCTTCAATAGAGTTTGATTGAGTTTACAACCATTGGATCATGGCACTGAGACAGAGATTCATATGCTGCTAAGAGTACCAGGTGGGTGTATTTCCCTGCATTCGGAAAACTCAGATTTCAGGCAAGTAGTCAATCACAGAAAAGTGTATTAAATTTAATTTCAAATACTTAAAATTTTCTACACTTTCTGGCCGCTATACACTTTCTTAAATATTGTTCCTGACTCAACACTTATCCAAAGTTCGAAAGGCAATATGCAATGAATACAAAATCCATTGCCTGCCAGAATAACTATATCAAACTCTTATTTGTTTGTGGCAGCAGAACTGACTACCAAGTGTTCATATCCATTTAAATACAGGGATTGCTCTTTTCTATAAGACCTGCCTATTGGTCTGCGTCTTCCACAGTAACACTTTCACTGTGTCACCACCTTTGATTTCTCCTCTCAATATTGTCTTTGTGTCACCTTCATGCGTGCTGCAAGATGAATATAAAATTTCATTCTCAATCTCATATGATGAGCAAAGTCATATTATGTACAGTCCTGCACATAGGTGATGACCAGTAAACCAGACCGAAGACGGGATTAGTTACAGGCAGTGAAATTAGATCTTGGTAGCCATCGAGAGGCTGCTGTTGTCCTTGAGAGTTGGGTGGGTTCATTCAATTAATGCCTCTAATTGGATTGTTTAGAATATCAGCATAGTCACATTGACAGTGATTTAATTTGACATGTTAATCAATCATCAACACAGCTAGAGCACAGACTAATATGTTAACAAGGGATATAAATAGCATTTATATTGTACGCAGACAAAGATGTAGTGCTCAAGGAATCGTGTATGATCATAATAGAATTGCAGATTGTTTATTTTCTTTGCTCTTCACCTCTAGCTGTAGTGCCAGGGGTGTTTTGATTGACAATAGAGCCAGCAAAACAAGCGGTAATGTTGAAAAATAAGCATGCATAAATTGTATCAGATGAACTATTGTGTGGTGTCATGATTACTTTCAGTTCCCTGTATGGCCGCACTTTAGCTGTTCCTTGCACCATTAATTTGTTATTCAGTGTTTGTTAATGTGCAAATATTGTAGCTCAAAACCAGCTTCAATGAACTTGCTGTTTGTACAGCAGATCCCCTCCCTTGCCAAGGTGTAAGATTAATTACCATGCTATAATGGAGCCCAATATTGGGTAGTGGTAATTAAAAGATAATGATTGGTCCCTTTGAATGTTACAAATAAAGATGCACGAACTCGTTTGTGATATCCAGGTTGTTCAATAAAAGATTAGGCCCTGTGTGAACATGATCTAAGGAGAGGAGGGGGGGGCAGGGGGGATTTTATGCAGGGTGGGGGTAGGGGAGGGGGAGTTGTGGCAGTTTGCTATTCCTGCCAAATTATCCATGCTTCCCTGTGGTGTAACTATGCTACCAGCGTTCCATATCAGATAAACATTAGATTATCACATTGGATAGGAAGAATGAATAAACACAGCTGTCCATTGGCATTCATCTCCATGACCCCCTCCTCTGTGAATAGCTGGAGAAAAATAAAAGTGAGGTCATTTAAGTTTTATATCTGGGGCCCTATCTCTTTTTCCTACTTTTTATTGGATGTTGACAGCTGTGCTTGGTGATGAAATTAGTCCAGTCCTCCTCAGGGGGGACCGGCGAAACTCCTCCTGACCCCTTTTGCGTGTCTTCAAATATTGACCTGCTGCAAATTGCAGTAAAGCTGCAACCAAAAGAAGCCAGCTACTGTGAGAAGTCTGTCATGGTGTGTTTGCTTTTAAATAGGGGCCAGCAAAGTGTCATCATTTTTTTTTATGCTTGACAAATGAATGCTGACAGGTAACAGGTTGAGCCAACGGCACGCCAAATACAGGTGTCTTAGGCTTTCATGTTTTCTTTATGCAATAAAAGTGTGCACTGTTTTCATTTAGGCAGTCGTCTAAAGGTTAGAGAAGTGTGTCTGTGCTCAGAAGGCAGGCGATAAAACATGTTCAGACCATTTTGAACGGTATGTACCATCATGCCCCTGCTGTGAAATTACCGCCTAGTGATCGTGGTTCAATTGTAGATGCAGGACAGCGCCGCCACTCCAAGTCCAGAGACAATCTGTTGGGATTTCGGGATTTCTCTGAAATTCAGCGAGTAGTTCTCAGTTCCTGATCCCTCAACAGTTTGCCTGCAGTTCTCAGGGGATCCCCCCTTCTGAAAGCTGCACCCCAACGGCTGTCGCAGGGAACCTGTAGAGGAAACTCTACCTACAGTGGCTATTCTGTTTTAAGGCTTACCAAGCCTTGGAAGACAAAAAGCCCTCTTTAGAATGCAACTTGTGTTGTTGTCACAATCTCTGATGCATGCAGCGCGGCCTTTGTTCCTTTCATGCCAGTTAGTATGATGAACTCAATTGTGTATTTCGCAATCAATTTTTCTCTCCCTCCGGATTTTCGATTAATTCTCCTGAAATCAATCGTCTATTGTCCAGCTTCCAGGCTCTTACGCTAATGACAGAGGCTAAATGTAGAGGATGGGCCTATTTATTTTTCTTCAGTACAGGCAGATTAAAACATCAAATCAGAAAAATGATTACCTTTTTATTGTGATGTGCAGATAAATGATTATCATTGTGGTATAGGAAATGGGAGGCTGATGCTCATGTCTCTCCAGATAAGCGTGATGGATGACAAGACAGCATTAGGAGCTCTGGTTTAGCAGAACAACAACAATAACAGGGTAAAAATCACCTTGAGGGCTTTTCATTTTGTATAACTGTGAGACAGGAAATCTCACTTGTGAATCTGTTGTGCATCCATAATTTATCTTGCTCTCGCTGTAATATCCAGCACTTATATTTCTATGGCATATCTGCTTTATTAGACAGTACACAGCGGAGAATGAGAGGGAAGATTAGAGAGGGTCATGTGACAAAGGCTGTGAGCCAGATTGAAGACAACGCTGCAAATGCATGTATCTTAGTCCACTGAGCCACCAGTACGCTCAATAGCCAGCACTTTATAATTTGTTATGCTCATAATAAGCCTGAATAAACCTTCAGAAGAATCTTGAGCATTTAATGGAGCAGGGTCTCTTGTCATCCACAATCATCATGGTGAAGTTACAGAAAGTTATCATGCATTCAGCAGAACGGTGGTAATATCGTTTGTGGTTTGTCCTCCGGTCAGAAAAAAGCATCCTATTTATTAAAGTGACATGCACATCTGCAATATTAGATCTGACATGTCAAGTAGTGCATCCACTGAAGGACATCACATAAGTTTTTCATCATTTGTCATACAGCACATGAGATGCCCGGTCCTTTAAAACCATAAGAAACAAATTCCAGTTGGAAAGGTGTAAAGATTACTGACTCATTACCATTAACCAGCCTACTAGAGCACGACACTGACAGCTAGCCAAATGATGCCATTTGTGATTAGGGCAGGTCATGTGACCTACAGCTTCCTGGCTATTAAATGGGGGGATTCTGAGAAGAGGAGGTAGGATTGCTCGTATACCAATGGGCCTGATCCGCCGTCACGAGTCATGGAAAGAGGGAACTTATGCAAGGCTTTGTGAGCAACAGACACGTAATTACCGCCTGGCACCTAATGCATCCATATGACAGGCAACATGTTACGTGATAAGTCAGCACTTGGCCATTTGCAGTCGCATCTCATCAGGGGAAGAGGCATGAGGCAGAGGAATGTACTGCTGCGCTCCATCCTTCTTCCTACTGTTTGTCATCACTGGACACGCAACGGGCCAGAGAGAAATGTTTCTCAGCCATATGACAGCCTCTCGCTGCTGTGGAAACATTCTGATGAATGTTAATTTTACTATTTACAGGTCTAGCCAAATTATTTATTTATTATTTATTAAAACTTCTTCCACACAAATTGCTTACAACCAATGCAAGGATGAAGTCAAAGAAGATTTTTTATAAATGAGTCCCTTGACTTTAAAGGGATAATTCCACCCTCTGATAGTCTTTTAGATTTAGTCTATTAGATCTCATTAATCTGTGATGTTCAGTGCATTCCACGAGTTATTTTGTGATGTGTTGTAATTTACCTTTTTGTTGTATCTGCTTTCCCTCACCCTGCCTCATCTGCATCTACTTCAGTTAGTGTTTTCCTACATTTCTCAGAATGATTTTTGACAACCTCCAGAGGAAAGGTGTGAACTTGTTCTATTTAGCTGTCAGCTGTACGTGAAGTTAGCTTGATACTGGGCATTCATTTTTCAACCTTCACTAACTTGTAAAGCAAACAATTAAGAGCACATTTGTGATTACTGGAAGAGAAAGAATAATTTACAACCACTTTTTTCAATATTTGAGAAGATATTTTTCTAATGCGGTCTCCAGTTCATACGGGAAATGAGCTATTGAAATTTGAACATGTTTATACATTCGAAAAATATTTTCTCAAATATTGAAACCAGTGGTAAATCAGTAATTTGTTCTCCCACTCCCAGTAGTCACAAATATATTCATCAATGTGCTTTTACTTGCTCATTTTTCAAGTTACTGAAGCTGGAGAAACGACTGAGGATCCAATATCAAGCTAACCTTACTCCGGTTTTCAGGTGTACAGTTGCCAGTAGAGAAAAGGTGAGAGTTGCGTCCCTTACGCAAAACACAACATGTCCTGCGGCTGTGTTGTATTCTGCTCTATTGAGGCTACTGTTGGTGTAAAAATTGGTATCTGTTCCTCTTCTATGATGGATTTCTCCCTGTATGATTGTTGAATGTCAGTGTAAAGTGATGAAGCCCATTCTCTTTGATTCTAAGGGACTGATACCAAAACTGAAAAAAAAAAAAAATAGACATTTTCTGTTGAAAACATCCAACCCCCCCACCCCCCACCCACCCCATTAAACTCAATTGTAGTTGCACTGGAAATATCTCAACAGTATGTCCACCCACCCCTCCCAACACACTCACACACACACACACACACACACACACACACACACACACACACACACACTCACACACACACCTCTGTTCACTTGCCTTGTATTCCTCCTCCACCTCCCCATTCTTCCACCCAATCCAAGCAAGCATTATTTTTGTTCAAGACTGAATATGTAGAGTTTCATTTTTGAAAAATGTTGCTATGTGGCATTAATCAGTCAGTTTTTCAAAAACAGAAATGATTCTATCTGGAAAAACAGATTTTTTTTTAGCAGCGGTTTGGGATGACTCATAACATAAATGATAACCTTCCTTTACTTTCATACCAGCGACGCATTTGTCAGAGTAGGTGGACATTTTTTTCTCATGGTGGATATCTCGTTTTGGAATAAAAGTCTTTACATCTATGATCTAAAACTTTATAACATCTGACACAATGGCTGCTAAAACACAAATACAGAACAAATGCATGATGGTGGACTTAAAAAATGGCTTTACAATGACTTTTACAAGGTTACGAATAGTGTTTGCCCCCTTGTTGTACAGGCTTTAAGAGTTGTAACAATATTGCAGTGTCAGTGAGATGTTTTGGTCTGTTGTAGTCTTCTGCACAAACTATTCTACACCTGGGAAAGGACCGTCCTCATCCTGGAAGGGCAGTCCCTCTCTGTGAGGCCTTTCTGCCATGTTCTTCCCTAATGAGTTTTTCCTCGTTCTGATTGAGGGTCCAAAGTTGGGGGTGTCATTTTCATTTACTGTTTCATAATGTGGGCGTTGTGAAGCCCTTTGAGACTGTGATGCAGTAGGTAGAAAGGCAGCCTCTATTGCCTGTCATTATATTTTTTGAAGTAGAAGTAGCATCTTTTCATGACATGAGAATTATGTAGAATCATGACTGAGAAGAAAAAAGATTTTTATAAGACACTGTATTCAGCTTGACATAAATTGCCAATCATGTTAACAGTGAGATGGGAGGATGTCATTGTACCTCCAATTTAAAGTGACTGCTGTGTAATGAAAATAGCTAAGCAGATATGAAAATGCAGCGAGAGTTGGGAACTGTTCAGAAACAGGTAATTGCAGATAGCGCTCCCAAGTGAGTTCACAAATGCCTTTTGATTTCAACAACGAGCAAACCAATTGGAACTTCTCCAGTTATCGTATTTGCCAAATCAACTTTGGAGTGGTAATTACAAACATGGTTCCAAGAGCAAACGCTGTGGTGGCGATGGTGGCAAGACAGAGTGTGTTTATAATTGTATAGTGAGTGATGGACGGAGGGTAGTAGCACATCGCGGGAGGTGTTGGAGTCAATGGGCCATGGTAATTAACAGAAACCTTAATGACACTGGCAAAATGATTCCCCCCGACTCGTATATGATAAATATTTAATCTTTCATTACAATAATGATGGGAATGCAAAATGCCAAACCACTAACTGTCAAACTTCTGCCTCTGTTGTCTCGTAATTAGAGGAAGCTCTGAAGCTCTGACAGTATTAACAATTTCCATATGCAGCCTCTGCCAGCATTTAGCACTCCCATGAAGGATTGGTGACAGGGAAGGGAATTGTGTATAACAGAGTTGGACTGCATATTGGAGAGTTTACCATTAATTCAATATTTGGCATCCATTATGAATGCTTATCTTTTTGACAATTAAAGTGTTATGAATAATAATCCTGGACCTACTTACAAAGAAATCCACTCTACGCATAAATATTTTTATATCTCCAGGGCACATGCACTCCAAGATGTCATTCACAAGTGAGCCAAAGTTTTTTTTTTTATCCTTGAAGGAAACCACTTTTGTCTCACAAGTACAATCTATCACAAAAGCTTTACAGAACTGACTTTTCTGTTGAGGTTGTGGCCACATGGACTAAAATGAGTGGGCATCTTTGTAGAAATGACAAAGAGGACCAGCGTGATCTTGAACAAACACATTAGTCAAGTTATTTTGACCATCTCGTCCTCTGCAAGCTTGCTCTACACTGTTGAGAAATCCCAGTTCAATTTCCTTCCTGGCTGCTTTAACCCACACAGACACCAGAGGGAGCGATGATCAATACACTGTACTTGGCCATCATTATCAAGACTTATATCCCCTTCAGCTCAGGGCCCATTAAATCAGAGGACCACATTCTCCCCGCCCAGTGTCTCACCGAGACTCCGGAGTCACATTAGGGTCTGATTTACGCCTCTTTAATGGCAGGCCACCCTTAATTAGCTGATGGCGCGAAAACGAAGCCATTGCCGAAAAGGATGACCATCTACGGCTCAGGAAGATGTTTGCTTCGGGCCGGTCCCAACCAGTCATCCATATCAAGCATCGCTCACATTGCAAAAACAGTTTCCACTGGTGGCCATAGCTCATACGCTGAGAGACGCCAGGGGCAATAATGAATTCTTGCTGAGATGCATGCTTCCCTTGCATCAATTTAGGCTACCGGTTGTGTGATGCTTTTGGCCTAAAACAAGGTTTGTAACTTCTCCTTCCTGAAGTATCTGCTGTCAGATAGTGGACTCTGATGACTTCTCCCTCTGTTGTTTTGGTCACAATCCATTGGTTCCAGCATGAGAGGCTCTCTATATCATTAGCAAAAAATAATTTGGTTAGTTTAATGGAGTGACTTAGACTAACAAGTTGTTGCAACAAGAGTACCCTGAAGTGACTTGAGATGTATTACCACAGTAGTGGCGGCTGCTCATTAGCTCCTTGCAGAGTTATTGCAGTTAGGCACATAAGAAACCTGCATAATATCTGTGCACGGCCGTAAAACAGAGACGGCTGATAAATTGCATAATAACCAGATTAGCAATATGTCACACTAAGCCACTGGCAAACGGCAAGGGAATTGGGAAGATTCTCCCCTCCCTCTGAGATGAGAAAGATATAAATAGAAACCTTGAAGCACAATTTGTCTAGTTACATGAGCAGAATTGCGTTCCCCCTTTCCACCCCACCCGAAATATGTAAGGGTCCTTTGGAAGCAAATTTCATCAAGTCATTATGAAAATAGTGATGTATCCGTACAAGCACTGACAAATATCTAGTTTAAAGGTCACATTTATCTGAAATCCTCTGGCTTTGTTGCATTATGCTGCTGCAAACATGCAGCAGGTGATGGCATTTCTTCCTCAAATAACACACTGTGTCATAACATATCACAACAAATTTTCATACAAAGTGTTAATTCTTATAACAAGATGTTGAATTGATGTCAGTTCAGAGTGTATATGTCATAGTCTATATTGTCAACATGACACATCATTTTCTGCATCACTGTGGGAGTCTGTTCTTGCAGTATATTAAATTGATGTCAGTTATGAGCATGTCATCACAAGTTGTCATTGCAAGTGGCCATCACAATGCAATTGTGCATTTTTGCATGCAGTATAGTGAGTGGCCGTTTTAAAGGATAATTCCAGGTTACGGTGAGGGGTTTGTAACTGTGTCTTATGTTCCCATCATTTGGTATCATGCCAATCAATTCTAACCAAAATATTGTCCTTTCAATCACTATACTTCCCTCTCAAGGCCAATGACTTGGCTGGAGGGCCTGGTCTCCAATACAGTTCAAAGGCATCCTTTTCAACACAATGGGGCTCGTACTGCAATGAGTCTGTAATGTCTATTTTTAATTCTCAATATCTATTCATAGTTTTCTGTTACATCATCACATGGCCATCTTGGTAGGAAAATAACAGGCGATTATAATCAAATGACTGCCACAGACAATGAGCTGTGTATACAGTGATGCACCATATTGGTAGGAAATGCATGTGACATCATTGGAATACTATGAATATAAATAGATCATAATAAATGTTTTTTTTTCTCTATTGAAGACTAATTTCTGTATTTATTAGGCCCTCCTTTAAATAGCGGAAGCACACTAGAAGTCGTATTCTACCCATCTAAGTGGTAGGGCAGCGAGTTCAGAGAAAGAGGCAAAGGAAGAGAGTTAAGTCTGTTGTATGAAAATTAGCATATGGTTGCTGTTGGGTGAAAACCTCATCTCCAAAGTGTGAACTTTTCAGGAACTAAGAAAAACAGCCTTGGTTTTAACTTGACCACCATGCATTTTTGAGTTTAGGCAACGAGTTTTGAAAGGGTTTCATCAGAGAACCCATAGAGGAGCATGGAATCCTTCAACTTAATTTAAAACATTAAAATCCTCAAAACTGGAGTTACAAGGATGGTTTTGGCTTGTGCATATCCAATTTGCGCCAACAGTTGCATCTGCAAAATGCCACATACAGTACTTCTTCAATATAGGCAGTTCTGCTTGCAGTGAGTGCCTTTGTGATGAAAAGGACACACCTTAGGGTGCTTTTGAATACTCTGTGTTTTCACAGTTGCCGCGATCAACTGTGACAAGATTTGGGTTATACTGATCAGCATTATGATGGGAAAATAAGGTCCAGGTCAGAAATAACCGGACCTGTCCTTCAGCACTGTTTTGAGTCAGGACAGTAGATGGTCGAGTATTCCTCAGTCTCTCTTCTGTTTACTCTCTTTCCTGGAAATGAAGCTCACCGCAGGTTGGTTGGTCCGCTCCCAATTCTCAGGAGAGCTACAACCTTCCTATACTCTACACTGCTTTCCTCACAAGGTGTCATTGCAAGTGGTGATCACAAATTATTATTTTCCTGCAGAGTTACAAGTGTCTGTTTTAAAACTATAGTACAGTAATCCATACTTCATCTGTTTACTCTCTCTCCTGGTAGTGAAATCGGTTTGGTTCCTTCTGTAGCGTCAGTGGAGCTGCAGCCTCTCTGTTCTCTACAGGGCGAGGAATGAAAAACGGGTGTGATCCAATGACGTTACAAACAAGCCAAGCCATGAATTTAGAACAGGATATTGGCTAGAGGGGAGCTGTTTGGAAAGTAATTACATCAAAGGCTGTTGTGGGAATATTTGCCACACAAAAATTGCCGCCGACTATAAGCAAGGCCCCCACAACACAGTAATCAGGGAGTCCCGTCTGACGGACGAGGCATTGTGGCTCTTTCACACGCTAAATAATTCTTATTACATTATTAGGTAGGAGTTTATGAACCTGCCCGCGTGTAGGAGCTACAGTAAGTACTGAAGGCTGTCTGTGTCATTGTCTCTCATCTCACTGACTAATGACAAGAGAGAAATATCCTCCAGTTGGAACACAGGGGGAATTGTGAACTACTGAAATCATGACATATCATTTAGTGTGGTGGATTTGTGTCTCACTCTTCTCTCTGATTAGAATAGCCATTGAGAGAATATAACACAACTATACTAAAAGCCCAGACCGACAATAGGACTGATGTTTTGTCATGCCCATATGCCAGAGAAGGGTTTCCACAGAGCACCTGTGCTCTTCTTCCGCCCTGTCCTGCTTCATATTCATAACGTTACACACATTCACACCTGGGAGTTGCCTGGTAAAACCACAGCCTTCTACTGCTGGACACTGAGGAACAAATGGAACAACTAGAGGTTATGATATAAGACCATTTCTCATTTACTTGGTCCACCCAGATTCTCCCAGCTGGAACTGATGGTTCTGTAGACACAATTAAGCCCGCTCCTCTAACCTTTAGGTTACCATCATCCCCAAAGTCCATGTTATAAAGCCATGTTTTGAACAAATCAAACAGTAGATGATGATAAGATGATAATATTGATAATTGATTCAGGGACTAAATTACCATCAGAATATTTTCTACAGAGAATAGCTCTAACGAACTGCCATGAGAAAACATAAATATTTCCTATAACAGCCAGGTTCTGTTAGTTCCATATGAAAATGTGATTCTAGAATCTCATCAAAAAAAGTTCTAGAACCTACAAAAAAGGATGGAAGGAATAATATTAGTTTGAATCCTAATGGCATTGCTTTAAAGAACTAATATTGTGTTTTCAAGAGTATGCTGTAATGTCCCTAGGATGGAAATACAGAAGGGACATACCAACTTTGTTCACTTATGAGCACAGTTGAGATTGCTTCAGGATTTTCTTTTTTTTTTTTTTTTTTAATGTTTTGTCCTTTTATCTGAAAATAAAACTGATGAAAGGTTTTCACTTTTGCACGACAAAATAAATTAGACTTCTCATTGTTTTGGCACTTATTGAAGTAATCATTTTTAATTTCACAGTTGGCGAGCATAAGAATAAATAGCAAAAAGATATGCATCAGAGTTCTGATTTGAAAGTTGTTACATTTTGATGGAAGACGGAAATTAAAAATTGGTCGATTATTTAACAAAAAGTAGTTATATTTATTTTTATTCTGTGTATTATTCTGTGCGCATGTGTGTTCATGAACCTGTGTGTGCGTGTGTATGTGTGCTCATGTGTGCCAGAATAATATGTGTATGTGCGGGGGTAGAATTGGGATCTGTGAATGTACAGGAGCAGATGTTTCCTCAGGGGGTGTGTGGCGCGCTCAGCGGTGTTTGGAAAAGGAGGCACGCTGTGCTCACTGTAATTGGTGCATGTGTTAAAGCCAACCCTTGCTGAGGTCCCTCTTGCAGTTTATTATCCAGCATCCCCACCTTCTTCCCAATGGACTGCAATCCAGGTCGTCGCACTGCAGACACTCAAACTGCCCCATTGTGACTGAGGGGAGTTCAGAATGACAGATTATGCTCAAAGACGCTCTGATATATCCAAAGCAGTTGCTGCTTTTGAGCCCATCAACTCTCTGTTCTGTGTCTGTATAAGTTGATCAGCACGTTATTTTGATTCTTGATCCCACAAGAACCTTCATGAGGGTTTCATGGATGTACCAGAAATGGGCCTGCAGGAAATCATGGAAGGTCTTTGATTTCTCTTTAACAAATTCTGAGTTCAGAACACACATTAAGTTCACTATCAAACTGTCTGGACGTAAGGATATTGGCATTTTCCCTCAGGTTATAATGAGTCAATTAAAGGGAATGGCACCACTTCACATTATTTAACATCCAGAAAAGGCATGACTCTCAAGATAACAGAAAAGACAATAATTTTATGTTGGTGTAGAAATGTGTGTGTAGAAATTTCGTTCTACATAATATTAAAATCTCATGTTATGGCTTTGTGTCTTCTGGCTCCATTATTTGAACACATACTGGCATTCAATACAGTTTAAATTCTGTTAGATAGCATACAACTTTGGCAGCAGCAAAATAATTTTGCATGACTAGAAACAACACTTTGAAAATGTGGCTCTTCAAAGAGTTTGAAGACCACTGCAATGAGACAGCTCATAAAACTTAAAGGAATAATATGATATTTTATTTTTACAGTAAAGTTTTTGATTAGGGTTATGGTTTGGTTAGGGCTTCTGCTGTTGCCACTAATAATGATAATTAGAATATCTAATATCTCTTTTAAAAACCCAGTGAGGCTCAGACTGACAGTTCTGAGAAGAAATATCACTCAGCGCATGTCGGGAGATAAATGAAAAAGGGATGGGGACTTGGGTTTGCAACTTGCAACTGAGTCGCACTTAAATTGCTCCGTCTCTAGATTAGTTGCTCATAAACAATGTGAAAAGAATGGGATTGATGCATAGTACAACTGATTGATGCATTGCATGTTTATTTTTAGGTCGTACATGACTATGACAGATCAAAACGCTCTGATGCACAGACAAACGTAACAGCAGCAAGGCAACCTTTTGAAATAATGCTTGCCCAAGTCCGTTGGGCCCAATTAAAGGACTGCGATTTGCAAAGCCTGCGGTATCACAATAAAAGAAGCTGGATCAACGACGTCAAACTTTTATCAGACACTTGAAAACACACGTGGATTGGTCGATTTTATCACAATACCTGCATTATTGTAGGCAGCGTTTCCATGTGTCATCACTGATTGACAGCCAGATGTTGTGGAGAGGAAGAGTGGCAAAAAGAATGTGGATACAGTGTGAATATAAATGAACATTAAATAAAATAAATAATAATAAATATTAAATAAATGCTATACAGCCACAAGAGACACATAACAAACATTCGCAAAATGGCAAATGAATGTGAACTGAACATTCCCCTCGAAAAATATCCTATCATATAAGAAGAGAGACAACGGTCGTGCCAGTATTAGTGATCAGCAAGAAAGTTGCAAAGCAGCAAAGGATATTCCACAACAGATTTATAATATAATGCCCATATTCCTCGTTATGTTTTTCATTGTGGCTCTGGCAGCTGGCTGGAGACTTAATGCTGGTCATGATGCTCCCTCTGTGCTTGTCAGATTACAGGCAGCCTAGACCCTGCAACCAGGAGACTATTTTTAGATGGCTAATAAGAATTCATTTGAGGCTGTGCCTTCAGTTGAAACAATATGTTGAGCAAACAACACTGCCAAGCCTGAAAAATGGGGAGAAAAGTGAGCAAAATGATTAATTACCTCAAAGTCTTTGTTGAATATTTAAATAATACTCTAATAATAATAATAAAAAAAAAATTCTGATTCATATGTTATTCATAACCATTTGTGAAATATTCAAGGTTTGCCGTGGTTTTGCGATCATGTTGCGCTTGAGCTACAGGCATTGTAAGTGTCTATTGTATCAAATAAATATTTCAGGTTTCAACACAGTAAGGCCTTCTTCTCCTGTGTCGCCTCTCCAAGGCATGCCTCTGATACCGTATTCCTCTTTGCACCGACAAGTGACTCCGTGATCTATCCCTGACCCAAAAGCACCATCTAGATGCATTTCAATTTCACAAGCTGTGGCCTGCTGTCATATCTGGTCCAGTGAAACAAATCTGGACCATGCAATATTTATCTTATCCACAAAGGCGCTCACAAAGACACAACTGTTGCAAACTCAGACAAAGAGCTATTGTTCTCATGCCTTTACATCAGAATAGACTGATGCCCTCTGTAGATTTCCAGGAACACACCACACACTGCACGCTGATGATGCACTTAATTTTGAGCTCGCAGTTTGGGTATTGCAACCTTTTTAATAAAAGGCTGGAGCCACTTCCACTGCCTTTTAATTTTGCGCTTAATTACAGATTCAAAATCAAGGAGCTATGTGATTTTTTTTTTTTTTTTTAATCCACAAATCTCAGCACCTGGCGATGTAATTGTTGAGTCACTGGTATTGATCAGCAACCCTATCAAACCCTCGCAGCTATTATAGTCATTTTGTTCCATGGGGCAGTAAAAATCTTACTTATTGCCCCTTAAAGTCACAAGATAAGACCCTTTGAATAGATGTCTTTGATTAATCCACCCATAACATATGCCCACCTAAGAACTAGCAGCTACAAATAAAAGCTACATCTCATATACTTGGAAGGAACTTGGCTAGATGAGTTGAATTGTAAAGAAAAGTTATGAGAACAGTAATGTGCTTCAAAATGACAGTAAAAACAAGCTCATGATAGTCAACAGGCAACAGCTGGTGGGAAGTAACTGTTAGTTATGTAATTAATTCGGGATTTAATTGTCCTATTACACTGAGGCTGCGCTATATCACCTATTACAGCAGGATGGTGAAATATGTTTAAGTTTCCAAATCTTTAACACTGAAAACACTGTTTGGAATATTAATGTCAGAGGGATTCTAATTCACAAAGTAATGGCAATCCTACCATTTGTATGTATATGTATATGTATATATGTACATATACTGTATATCTCCAAAAGTATTCAGACAATGACACATCATTTTATATTGGCTCTATTTTGATACTCTTGACTCTGGATGTGGAATCATATAATCTGATGTATCCCTTCTGTCATTTTTTTAATGAGCACGTAGAAACCTAGTTTGGATGTCAGATGATAGCAGGGTGGGTAAGAGTGTGTATGTCAGTGGGATTATCAAATGGGAATTTCCCATTCACAACGCCTCCAGAATGCTCAACAGTAAGGCTACCGGTATTGCTGATCAATACCGGTAGCCTTTTTTATTTCAATTCCAACCTTGGTGATGAAGTAATATTTTTCACCGGGTTGTCCACATTTATAGCCTGCATGAAACAACACAATAAGAACACATGGGGCGAAGTATCTAAGATGCGCTTTTAGTAGTCCATCTTCGGAACATTGTAGTTTCACATGTCATCACACCCACGTCATTAACATCCGCCGTCGCATAATTACGTAGCCTAGTGTAAGTGCAGTCGGATTCTCTTAGCACCGCGGTTGCCTTTTCCTAAGCCCTTATGAATTCTCCTTCACATCTTTTCTTGACCTCATGACGTTTTCCAACGAGGTCAAGGAGTTAAGACGTAATTTTTTTGACTATTCGACCGCAGCCTCTGTCTGTTTTGTTTGTGTGTGTATTGGCGTGGGCGTAGTCTCCCTTCCTCGTTCTCCTGGCTCCCGGCTCTGCTCATCCTGCACACCTGTCTGCAATCGGCTCATCATCTCTCCCAGTCTGCTCACCTGCCTCTCATCAGCTCATCTGCCTGCAGTACACCCCGGCTCTTCAACCATTCTTTGCCAGATTGTTGTTTCAACCTCAGTAGTAGTTACGCTTCAAGGCTAATCCAATTAGAGTTGGCGAGGGCTCCACCATGCCCTCGCCAGCCAAGGCACCCTCGTGGGCCAACATGATCAGGTCCTCCATGAAGTTGTGGAAACCCTCAGGAATTTATCAGCCAGCGTTCACCGGATTGGAACCCAGGTTGACCTCATCTCCACTCAGCCCTCCTCTCCACTGCCTGCAGCCCAGCCCAACCTCCCCGCTTCTGCACCCTCTCCAGCTCCGCCTGCTCACCAACCTAGACAGCCCCACATTCCCCCACCGGAACGTTACTCTGGAGATCTAGGTACCTGTAGGGCATTTCTCATTTAGTGTTCACTAGTTTTTGAACAGAGCCCCTCACATGTAGTACTGATAGGTCTAAAATGGCTTATGTTATGGGGTTACTTAAAGGGAATGCTTTAGACTGGGCATCAGCGGTGAGGGAGAGTCAGCCTAGCCTTAATGAGAAGTTTTTGACCACCCTGTCCGGGGAAGGGACGCTGCCTCCTTTCGCTCCGACAGGGTTCCCGCAGCGTAGCTGAGTACTCAGTGGAGTTTAGAACTGTAGCTGCAGATTCGGGGTGGAACGATGAGGCTCTACAGTGGATATTTCTAAGTGGGCTTTGTGATCAAGTTAAGGATGAGTTAGCGGCTAGGGATGACCCTACTAGTCTTGACACTTTAATTTCCCTAGCCATCAGACTAGATAATCGCCTCCGTGAGCGGCGTAGGGAAAGAGCTAGCCGTCAGCCTCCCATGCCCAGTTCTCGCTCCTCTCCTCCATCTCTCACGAGAACAGGCTCAAGTTTTTCCCCTGTTTCCCGTGCCATCCCCGGCTCCAACACTCCCACTTCCCCGGGAGAGGAGCCCATGCAGCTGGGCCGGGCCCGCCTCTCGCCGGGCGAACGTCTCCAGAGGATGGAAGCCGGGGAATGTATTTACTGCAGCCAAACAGGCCATTTCCTCGCCTCCTGTTCCCATCGACCAAAAAGAGGCTCACCAGTAGCTGTGGGTGTACTGGTGAGCCAAACTACTTCTTCTTTAAGCCCCCGACCGAAGAATGCAACTTGAGGCTACGCTATGCTGGAACCGACAGTCCCTGCCCCTACTTGCCCTAGTGGATTCCGGAGCAGACAAAAATTTCCTGGATGCCAATCTTGCTGCATAACCAGTGAACCACTAGCTGCCCCCCTAAATGCTAATGCTCTCAATGGCAAGCTCCTCGCCCATGTCACTCACCGCACCAAAGCCGTGCATCTCATCCTCTCTGGTGATCATTGTGAGTACATCCAGATCCTCCCTTACAATAAAACCTTTTCCTTACCAACACCACCCTGTCCGTGTCCTGCGTTTGGGTCCCACCTGGGTTCATAACAGAATCATAACAAAATACAATGACAACCATATGATACATAGGAGAGAGCTGGGTTAAAGGTAACAAGGGCTGAGGAGTCAACTGCAGCAGCTGTTCAATTGCAAGTTAAAAGCTTGTCAAAATCATGTCACTCATCCTAATTGTTATGTGCAGCTTGAACAGTGAGTGCCAGAGATAGACACAGGACATTGAGACAGGGAGAAAGAAGATAATTAATTATTTGAGTGAGGGAGATAGATGATTATGAGTATGAGAGAGGCAGTATGAGTCTGGATTTGAAGGGTAAGAAGTTACTCGTACCAATCAAAATATAATTCCAGTGTGATACGTTCCTCCACATTATACCATATACAGTCTCTGCCAAAGTAAAGGCAATACTGAAGCTTTAGTGATGGAAACTGCTTCACTTGCTGATATTTCACAAGGAACAATGGCTAATGTGATGTTGGCAGGAAAGTCTGAGGGAAAGAATATCCCACCCATCCCAAGCAGTACTGGACTGTACTGGAGAGCAGCACTCCCTGCAAATTCAGATACTAGCTCTATTAGCTCTACAGTAATGTAATTGATGAAAATTTTATCAGCATCGATCGGCATGATGGCAAAAACTGGGAAATAAGGCCCAGGTTGAAAATAAATTATCCTTAAACTACTTAGCTGACATGCATGAAAATACCCTGCTACTATTACTGCTGTTTTCAGTATATTTTGACATATAAAACTGCTATTGAATGGAACCAAAACATTTAAAATGTGTCGCTGTCCACAAATTTGTTTTAGCTGAGTGTATATTGTTGGCAGAGGAGAGATCAATGTATCTATTATGGTATGGAGATGGAGGTGGTATAATAGGCCATACAAATTGACATGCCTGTAATATATTCATGATTTAGAACACCAAGTAAAATTCAATATGATGTGATTAGTTTCACTCAAAGGCCTTTATTCTTATTGTAATAACATAATCCAGAATAGGGATGCTGGGTTGGATGCTGACGCAAATGGAAGACCTCATAAATAAGCAAACAGCTACAGAAAACAAAATTGCCAGGATACAATAATAGTTCCTCATCTCAAAAGAATAGTTCCAATGCATTATGGTAATTCACTAATGAGATCAGTTCCAAAATGATCCTAGCGCAGCTGTCCTGAATTACATTCCTCTCCATTCCTGTTTCTTGGAAAAAAAAAAAAAAAAATCAAGGTATGGCAGTATGCCACAACTTCACCTTGAAGTGCTTTAAAGGACAGTTCCACTTTGATTTGAGTTTTTGCTCATTTTTGTTTTTTGTTAAATGTGACAGTTTTTACATGCATGTGCCACAAGCTATTTTTAAATTAGTTTTACCATACTTCTCAGGCTCATTCACTCCCATTCAATTCCAAATGGCATAGAAATCTTCTAATTCAGTCAGTGAAGCTAATCCATCAGTGTGAATGAGAAGCCACCAATTGCATTTTGCAAAGTTGCATTAGAACGGTAGTATGAGGCTTTAAACTGTCATTTTGAAAGAAGTTGCGGACACTGTTTCATATTAATGCGTGCAGCAGGCGATATGAGACAGGAGGAGGTGTCTAGGGAGTCACACACCGGATGCGTCTGGTGGACGATATACAACATCCAAAAAATTTAAACCAGTTTTTACAATGAAGGTGCACACTCCCTCTTTCAGCTTCTCTGATTTACGTGTTTTCCTCTCCAAAATAAAACTTTCTACTAATAGCTTACATTAGAACATGCCCTCTGTCAATCACAACCCAGTCAAGCCAACAGACAAACCAAAGCAAGACGCTTAGGACCGCTATAGTCCGTAAAATTAAATGGAAAATAAAGCTTGATTCTACACAATTAGGCTTAAAATTGGTGCCCTCTTCTTTACTGGGAGTAACTTGTAATATTGAGATGGTGTTTATTTCAAAATATTTACTTTGAAAAGCAACTAGGCCCCAGCCCATCCCATGATAAAAGCACTGGAGAACAATCTACAGTAAGGGAATGCAGGAAATGAGCGAAAACTCATTCCAATCACACTGGAATTGTCCTTTAGCACCAGCTCTCATAGCAGGATGGCTAGTTGTCATGCTTGGAACCAGCCTGCAGGAAATGTAGCTGTGGATAAAAAAAAATATCTATGAGGGGCTGTGAGCAGAGAGCGGTTGCCATGGTGATGCAGTGGCAGACGGGCCGGGAGAGCTGGATGTTGGTTTCTGTGGGCCACAGGACGTCAGATGGGGCGTGGAGTAGCCAGCGCTGTAATGAACGCTGTGAGGTGTGTTGATGAGCCAGCCGATGGGCCTGACTTCTGCACCCAGGCCTGGGAATTTGGGGGAAGAGTGAGCCTTGGTCCCCAGAATCCTACGGATAAAGAGACCTGTGTTCGACACCCGGGCCGGGACTGCATTCACTGAACGCAGATTTTACAGGCTGCTCTTCATATTCAGATGAGTGTGTTTAATTGTTGCACTGCCTAATTCCTAATGTATGAGAGGAAAGAGGAAATGCATCCGAAGACGTGTATTCAAATGAAATATTCAAGGCTCCTAATGAAATATTCTGTCAGTTTGGAGTTTCTATGGGCCACTCTGCCAGTGGAACTGCTTTTAAGAAGAGAGCCAGGCTGCTTTAATGAGCCTCTAGGCAGCCTCAACCAGCCTTCTAGACTCTGTCTGTTTGTTTAGTGGCCCTTATTCCCTGCGTGCTGTGGACTTTCATAACAGGACGATGGACCAGACATTGCATTAATGGCTTGTGGAAATCCCATGTGCCCCATTTCTCTTTACAGTACACAGCTCATGTGATATTTTTGTAGTCAACTTCCTCATCTTGATCAATGTGTTTCTGATGTGCTCAGTCTGGAGGATAAGCATGTCTTGGTGTAACAGGTTAATATAAACATAGCCTATGAATTTCACCAAAACATTCCCTTTCAGTAATTCTCTCCTTTTGAGTCTGAATCTCCTGCCTGTGTGTGTTTTGGGGTTTGTGTGTGTGAACACGTTCAGCGTGGCTAAGTAGGTACGTGCTGTATGTGCGTGCGCGCGCGGGTCAAAGCCTTTTCCTACTGACATGAGGGGAGCCAAGTCTGTCACACACACACAGCTGATGCTTTTTTTTGTATCACCACAGAGCTTCACTAAAGAATACTGAATACTACTTACCTTGTCCACCATGTCCAGCAGCTGCAACCTGCTGGTCAAGATACCTTACCTTCACTTACCTTGCGTGAGCTGGAGGATCACCAACTTCGGGATTCCGCCGTCTCCAGTGTCCTGCCGTTCGTTGTCCGTAGAAGACGTCCTTCCAGACGAGAGAGACGTGGTATGGATGCCAGGTCGCTGGCCATGCTGAAGCACTGGGAGAAGCTCAAGGTCCAGGATGGAATCCTGTACAGGGAGACAAGAGACCCTGTGAGCAAAATAAAGAGGCTTCAGTTGGTGCTGCCAACGAGTTTATGGGACAAGGCATTAGAAGGAGTTCATGATTTGGCAGGACACCAAGGTCAAGTCAGGACTCTCCACCTAGCAAGACAACGGTTTTTCTGGCCTAACATGGAGAGAGATGTGAAGGAGTACGTTCAGTGCTGTGAGAGGTGTGTACTTGCCAAGATTCCAGAGGTGTGTACTTGCCAAGACGGGGCTCGTGCCTGTGGCATAAAGACCTCAGCTCCCATGGAGCTCATCTGCATCGACGTCTGGTCAGTGGAGGACAGGAACAAGAGCTCTGTTGATGTGCTTGTGGTGACTGACCACTTCACAAAGATGGCCCATGCCTTCCCGTGCAGGAACCAGACTGCCAAGCAGATTGCCAGGAAGCTGTGGGACTGTGTTTTCTGCATCTATGGCTTCCCTGAGCGTATTCACTCAGACCAGGGTGCCAGCTTTGAGAGTGAACTAGTGTCTGAGCTGCTGCAGCTGTCTGGTGTTGCCAAGTCTCATACCACCGCCTATCACCCTATGGGCAATGGTGGCACAGAGCGGTTCAACCGCACCCTTGGCAATATGCTGTGAGCCCTCCCTCTTAGATCCAAGCAAGTATGGCCACAGCAGATCCAGATGCTGACCTTTGCCTACAATGCGACTGTTCATGAGACCACTGGCTATACACCATTCCACCTGATGTTTGGCCGTGTCCTGAGGCTTCCAGTGGACGTTGTGTTCAAGTCTGTCCTGTGCGATCCCGTTGTGGCAGATTTCAGCAGTTACTCCAAGACTCTTCTGTCATACCTGTCTGAGGCTGCCAGAATCGCTCAGCAGCACACCACCAAAAAGTACATCAGGCCTGTCAGTACAATAAGAAAGGGTCAAGGGTGTCTCTCTACATGTTGGGGATCGAGTGCTGCTCGCCAACAAAGGAGAACGGGGCAAGAAAAAACTGTCTGACAAGTGGGAACCCGTGGTGTATACTGTTGTTGAGAGGAACCCCAAAACTCATATCTACAAGGTCAGTGACGTCTCGGGCCGGTATAAGGTTGTGCACAGGAACCTATTGTTGGATGTAAGTTTCCTCCCTGTCCGGGATCCACTGGAGAGTCAGTCTTTGGACAGCTCATCTGATGCTGGTGATCTTAGTGTCCGTGGAGAGATGGATGGACTTAGTGGCCTGGAGAAAGAGTCCTCTCAAGTGCGGATGTCTTTGTGGATCCTGTCTGACTCAGACCATAATGCTGATGGAGACACTGTGGCAGAGGACCTTGTTTCACAGCTCACAGATGACACTAATACCTATTGTGATGAAGTGGACAGGGTGGACAATGTACATGTTGCCCCTGACTCACAGACTGACACAGTCCCCACTCCAGCCAGTTCTCCTGTTGACTCTGAAGAGACACAGACTGTTTCTGTCATTGATTCTGACATACCTCAGACCTCTGGCCACCAACATGACAGCCCACAGTCAGACTTACCCAGACATGACTCTAGCCAAGTTACGGTGCGAGATAGGGTAGTCACAAAAGCAGGGAGGGTAGTCAGGTCAGTCAACAGGCTCATAGAAAATATGGTTCAGAGACCCATTGCATGGGGTCTGTTACTGCCACACAAGGCTCAGTCTGTAGCATAGAAAGCTTTTAAGTCACTTACACATTATGTATTCTGAATGTGTGTTTAGTTGAGACACTGTGTCAGATATAAGTACCAGGGAACCAAGTGTAATGGGGTGTAAGCTGTACCTTTATGTTCTTGAAGGGTTGGAGGCCTGATCAACCTTCCTAACGCCTTTTGATCTGTTTTACAGATAGTTTTTTTTACTGAACTCAAAGATGGGATCTTTGCATTAACTGGTCCAGAGGGGCAAAAGTGAATAGTGTCATCATAGATCCTTGGTGTTGAAGTGAAACTTTGGTGTAGGATGATTTTGGTGAAATTCAGGAGGGGTAAATGTAACAGGTTAATATAAACATAGCTTATGAATTTCACCAAAACATTCCCTTTCATTAATTCTCTCCTTTTAGGTCTGAATCTCCTGCCTGCAGGCCTGGAATTTCATCATTTTAGGGGCAAGGCCACTTTTTGAGGGCACAAATGCCAAATGCCAGGGCAGCAAGGCCATCAAATACGGTATCAAATAACGTTCAAATAACGGTTGCTGGGTAAAAAAAAATGAATGAAAGTAACGTTAATATTGTAACGAAGCCAGCTACCGGTGTTAGCCTACCTAACATAAAAACATAACATTCATTTGACAGCTAACTAGCAAGCGTTAGCTAACGTTACGTTTGTTAACATTAATGTTACAAACATTAGGCTGTAATACTCATTAGGCACGTAACACTTCTTAGGCCACTGGGTCAGCTAAGTCAACGTTGTAGTGATATACGAGCAATGCTTAACATTATATGTTGAGTTTCTTGTCTTATTCGTTTGCTAATTTATCAAACTTTCTTACCTCAGCTCAGTCGACCTTCTATTCTCAGAAGTTCACTCAGTCACAGCTTTGCGGCATTGGCACATCAGGATGAGTTCGATTAAGTCTCCTGGTTGGCCGGCGCTAGATTTGTGTCAAACTATCGTCACAAATAGCCCGGTTTTCCAGCAGTTCATACCAGGCTTGAAATCGAACCCACCACTGGTTATGTGCGCAGTGTTTCACTTGATGTTACCCAATAAGAATTCAGAATCTCAGCAAAAGACACTGGTGTCTAAAAACCGTATTGACAGAAAAGAGGCAGAGGAGAAAAGAGGCAGAGGAGAAAACGGCGAAATCAGCCAGGGCAGTGCGGGCGGGGCATCAAGGCCACTGTGGCCTCAGGGCATATAATTTTTTGAGGGGCATAAGGCCAAACTGAGGGGGCACGGTGGCCATGGCCTTCATGGCCCCCGTGAAATTCCTGCCCTGCCTGCCTGTGTGTGTTTTGCGGTTTGTGTGTGTGAACACGTTCAACGTGGCTACGTAGGTACGTACTGTACGTGCGCGCGCGTGGGTCAAAGTCTTTTCCTACTGACACAAGGTGGGTTGCGTCGAGTCAAACTCCGCCTGATAAATGTTTATAAAAGTTGTAATTTGTGACTTGAACGTGATATATAATATCCAGTTCATTCTGTGTAAATCCTGTCAAGATCTGAGATTGCTAACCCAAGTTCTTAATGAGTTTTATCTTGGAGAAAATGGGCTAATGTTTGAATGCGAGTTCATCTCCTAGCTAACATAACAAACTCTGTCTTTCCTTGTTAATTAATTCTGTTCTTTCTATCAGGGGAGCCAAGTCTGTCACACACACACAGCTGATGCTTTTGTGCATTTGTATCACCACAGGTATGGAGATGTTTCCCTGTGTTTAAATGTTTCTTTTGAAAATGTTAGTTTCTGAGTCTAGTTACTATGCAATGAAAGGCTGTAGCCTCATAGCCTTATAGTTCTTTCACACCAGTTTAGCTATATAAGTTGAGTATAGCTGGTGTGGTTGCTATGGTAACACTACAGCGTTGCCTGTTAATGTAATTTTAGTGCATCTAAACTTGAAATGTTAATGAGAATTGATACTGTGATTTTCTATTTTTATATTGGTTAAAGTAATGAAATGTGGGTATTCTGGTTACCTAATTGAATCTCATCGCTCATTGTCTAATTGTTTAATTTAATTTGTTATTTTTTTTCTATCCTATATTTCTGATGCTTGACTATTCATGGTCATAGTATTTTTATGTGATTCATATTGTACAGCCTATGCAATTGAACTTTATTGTGTCAAATTAGTTATTCGATTATATCTTATTGTAACTTAGAGTTCCAAAAAGAAAAAAGCCTTTTCCTACTGACACGAGGGGAGCTAAGTCGGTCACACACACACAGCTGATGCTTTTGTTTGTGCATTTGTATCACCACAGAACCAGAGACCCGGTACTGCCTCCTGCCTCTTTATTATGACAACGCCAGAACACAACGCAGAATCACCTTCATTCAGGCATAACACACAGGTTACATTGGCAGACACAGTGCAGTGGGAAGAAACATGGATGTTAAAATTAATATTATATTTATCTTTACGCAAGTCGTATTTGTGTACCATGCACCTAGATCTCTTCATCATTGAATCATTTGGTTATTTGGTCTATAGTAAGTGAATGGCATAGATTATTTCAGAAATGACAGACATCAATAATCACAAGGGCACAAAGTTCAATGTATTGCCATTGTGACAAATTGTGTTTACGCAGTGCTCAGGTAATGAACACATGAATGTCACGGGGAAGGTGAGAATGGTATATTACATTTTATTGGATCTGAAACATTTTCAATTAACAGTGAAATGGAAATTGACACCCCATCAAATTCAGTACAATTTTGGCAGGAGTATTTACTAAAGTGTTTTTTTTTTTTTTTTTTTTTTTACTGTTATTAATGAGCATATCCAGATTGCCTAATTAGAGAAACACTGAATATATTAATTGTGCTGAGAGGGAAAGAGCTGAAGTGTTAAATTATTTCACAATGCAGTGGCCCATCCACTAAAAACAAGAGACATTTTAAATGTTGGAAATGTAATCACAAGGGCACAGAGATAATTTAAATAACAGTGGCCTTGATTGAATCCTGAGGTGAAACTGCAGAGAGGAAGAGTAATTTTATACTCTGGGGAGGTGCTTATCAATGTTGGCAGTATTAACATAGAATCTTCAGTAGGCTTACTAATGAAGCAACCCAACTTTTGATCACACAGTGCAATGTTTTGTTAAAAAAAAAGTACTGATACCACATTCCCTTCTGAACAATTTCATGCAATAAATCTACACCTAATCACCATCTTGCTTGCTTTCACAATAATGAGAGGTGTTATATTTTGTAGATTCACCATTAGAATAGAAAGACCTGACCTTGAGAGTGGGCATTGAGCAAGTGGCAGAAGAAGCGTCCTAGTTTTGTGCCAGTGAGTTCCTCAGTTAGTCAGAAGAAACCTGGCTTTCACTTTGTACCAGAGGTTCAATTGCCACTGCATTTGGTTGAAGCAAGTCATAAATATACATAGTCCATGGGCCAGACCAGACCTTACCTGTACTAAATTGTTTATAGGGTCAATATAAGTAAATTAATATATGATAGCCTTTCCACAGGAGCAGCTTTTCATATTTATTGGACATTTTGTTATTTTCCCCTAGTAGTGCCTGTAGGAGATTTTGTTGTTGTTGCTATTCTTGTTTTCTTCCCCCCAATATAAATTATTTCGAAATAAATTATGTAATTGAAAATATACAGTATGTTTAATAGAAGCCGACTCCACTTTTGAAATAATTAACACATAAACACAACACATTTTGAAAGTTTTGTTTATGTCCAGGTTTCCCAGATTCCATCTCTGTAGCATCTCTGTAGCACGTGAGTTGTGTGTTCAGTGAGTGAGTCTAGTGGCTGGTGACTGGTGACTGTTAGGACCATAGGCTAGTCTGTGACAGACGCCTTGCCCTTGTAAGTAATTTTGTTCAAAGTACTTCAAACAAAGATAAAGTCTACCCATCAACAGAATAAAAGGTTTAAAAACGTAACCAGACTGTGTTTACCGCCTCAAGTGAATTAACTTATCCCCAGCCAGATCCATATTTAGAGGTTGCCCCAACTGTTGTCCCGCCAGATGTGGCCAATGACCTGCTTGATGCCCGGAAGATAGGAGAGCAAGAATATCAAGCCTTCAAACATGAACGTCTCGAGACAACTCCGCCAACTACACAGTTCCATGACAAGATGACAAAGAAGAAGCTGAAAACATTCTCAGAGATCTGAAAGAAACCGCGCAGCAAAGGGCAAGCCAAGGAAGTAGTTCTGAAGGCAAATAGGAATCTGTTTGGCCACATGGTTCTGGTGGCCCAGAGCCAAGAGCTACACATGAGCGATGTGTTGGCTCATCCCCTGGGACCACTGCCATGGGCCCTAGCTAATGGGGATAGATCTCTCCACAAGACAAACAAGGCAGCTCTCGCCAGAGAGTTGGAGAAGAGTGTTGCCCCAGCAGAAGTCATCCCAGAACCATCAACAACCATCATTGATGGAATGAGCTTGGTACAAAAGATGAAAGGGAATGACAAGACATTTGCACAGCTGGCAGAATCAACGCATTGATGTTGTCTTTGATGTTTATAAGGACATGTCAATCAAAGATTCAGAAAGGGCAAACAGAGGTGCAGACTTGGGGATCCAGTTCAAGAATATTGTTTCCAGCCACAACATCCAGCAGTGGAGGAAACTGCTCTGCAGCACTGCCAGCAAAGCCAGTCTGATCAAGTCCTTGGTTGAGGAATGGAAAGGACCCAAGCACAGAGAGAAACTACAAGACAAGACCCTATATGTTACCTGTGAAGAAGTCTGCTTCAAAATCAGCAAGAACCAGTGGGAGGAGGTAACACAGCTCAAATCCTCCCAGGAAGAAGCTGACACCCGCATGCTATTGCATGCTCTCCATGCAGCAGAGTCTGGCTACAAGGCGGTGATTATCACGGCTGACGACACAGATGTTCTGGTGCTGACTCTGGGTTTGAGCAAGGACATCCAATGCCCAGTGTACCAAAAATGTGGCACACAGAACAGGACTAGGTTCCTGGACTTCACCAAACTATGCCAATCACTCGGTGATAGTGTTGCTGGTGCCTTGATTGGCATGCACGCGTTCACCGGCTGCGACACTGTCAGCACATTTGCAGGACGCGGGAAAGTGGGCACCCTCAAACAGTTGAAGTCAGACAGGACATACCAAGAAGCCTTCCTTGAGCTCGGCCGTGCTTGGGATGTCTCTGATGAGCTCTTCAAGAAGCTGCAGGAAATCACATGCCGCATGTATGTACCCTCTACGCACACTACAGATGTCAACCTTCTTCGGTACCAACTTTTCTGCACCAGACATGGGGAGGTCGAGTCCAGCCAGCTTCCACCATGTGAGGATTGCCTATTCATGTATTCCATTTGTGCCAACTATCAGGCTGCAGTCTGGAGACGGTCTCTTCAAACCCAGCCATCTGTACCAAGCCCCAAGGACCATGGGTGGACCACAGACAATGAGGGGCAGCTGGAAATCCGGTGGATGCGCGGTTCCCCAGCACCAGATACCGTCTTGCAGTGAAGTGCACAAACCTGTGCAAACTACAAACCTGTGCCAACCAACGCAGTGAGGAAGAACGTGCTGCACAGCTGACAGACTCAGATGTGGATGACGATAATGATGATGTTGACCTAGTCGTGGGTGGCATGGTGTCTCAGGAAGGGTAGATTGCATTGTCCTAATGTGCTGAAAGCAAGGGTGGATATTTCATTTCACTGTTGGGGGGGACAATAAACAGAAAAATTTCTCAACAGCAATTCCTGAAGGGGACACCAAAGGTGCCGCCAAAAGTACTGTTGTATTAAATGTATATAGAGGTCCATTATGAAACATTTCCATAAGCACTTCATTCCTTATGCAGATTTTATCAAATTGCCTTTGATGGGGTCTTTCTACTTAGGCTCCTTGGCGTTTCGGTGCACTGAAAAATGATCGGATGTCTGTTTTTCTTTTCTCTGCCATTTTAACTGACCTGGCTGGCTGACAAATAGACACACACACACACACAGCTGCAGGTTATTTACTGTAGTAGGAGAGAAGCAACACCCATTAACTGAACTAAAGCTAATATATGCCTAATTAGATTTTGTTTTCCCAAAGAAGCAGATCTCTAATGTTTTGCTGTCAATGTGTAAAAGTCCAGAATGCTATGAAGCCTGCCAGAAAATTACTAAATATTTTAACATAGTGTTTCTTGTAATTATGTCTTTTTTATGAAATAAGTCTTCATTTATTTCCAAAATTATAAACAAAATTACATAGTGGCAGCCATTTTACATGCAGTAAGAAACAAAGAATATACTTAGAGCCTAATTACAAAGGGTAAGTTAATCTTAAATATTATATTATAGAAATATTACTGTTACCATCTAAAAAAGATAAAGTATTTTGGTATGAAATCCCTTATTTTAATTTAACCCAGTATCCTGTATCATAAATACACGTCTGGCATTTGTAACAAACCAAACCACTTGAAAATCGGTTGAAAATTCAGCGAGTTATGATGATTTTAATTGTGGATAGACTGAGATGCAGCTGCCCTGTACCAATACGTTGATGCACAAGGACAAAATGTAGTCTGGTTACAATTGTAAATGTGTTTTATTCTACTGAGTGGTAGAAGTAAAGAAAAATGTCTGACACATCCTTTGTTTTAAGTTAACGTTTGCAAAGTAGCTACTTACTGGAGGTCAGCCACCACTGACACACTTCCAGAGATTTCTCCACAGACACTTCTACCGAGGGCTAATGTGTGTGGGGGTTCATGTGTATGGGGGTTCGGGGATGGTAGGCAGTAGCCCAAACCACTGTGAGACATATGAGGGGGGGACGCAATCTTTCGAAACTTAAAAACGTGTTGTTTTGCGTCTATAATTAGCACAAGTGCTTTCAATGCATATTATTATATTATTTAAAATTATATAGTTATGTTTACAATGATATATTGAGGGGGACAACTCTCTGTTTTTCCCAGGAATGGGGGGTCCAGACCCCCCTGTCCCCCCCGTAATTTCCGCCCATGGCTGAAAGACTGGACACATTTTGAATGCAGGTGTTCATATACACATTAACACAAATAAAACTCTTTTTGACTGAGAGACGTGCCAATTTAGTAGACACTATGTAGTATAGTATATCTAGACATGTCTGTTGAACATGTTTCTACATGTAATACTAACAGTCAGTAATTCAGACACACCCCAGGGAGAGGATATAATGAAAGAAAGATGATTTCCAGGGAAGGCACTTTCCCGGTTTTGAACGACAGCAGTCCATACTTTAAGAGGGGATAGCCACTAATAAGCTTCCAGTCTGCAAGGTCTATCATATCAAAACATAATCTAGGGATGTATAGGAATTAAAAAATCACAACTAGAATTTGCCCACCCAGATGGTACATTAACTTTTGGGTCTGAGCCCATGGACTAACAGTATACAGTTTTTGGTAATGTTTGATTCAAAACAGCAAGTTTTAAAAGTAATTTATGCAGCTTCTATGTTGGTTTTCAGAATGACATGGATCTGTGAGTGAATTGCTGAGGAAGAACTCAAAGCAAATGTTACATACTACACAAATCGACTTTGTGACAGACCCTTGTGACACTCAAATCAAGTGGAGTGCTAGTAAATGCTGGAGGGTGCTAGTATACAAAATAGCATACATAGCAAGACAGCAATGTGCTCAGTTCCTGTGTGTGTTTTTCTGTCTGAAGCTCAACTTCAACTTGGCTATTGCCAGTGTCAAAGATTTGTGTCCTTGTCCATCTATCTATCTAGTTATTTTTATGTTTTTTATTCAGATTTGTCCATATTGAAGTCTTGGAATTCAAACAATGCTGAAATATTCTCGGTGGTCCTGACTGGTCTGCAACTCAAGAGGCAAGACAGTCCTTAAAGAATAATTCTGGTTATTTTCAACATGGCCCTTATTTTCCTAGTTTTTACCATCATGCTGATCCATAATCAAAATTTAGTCAATTACTTCACTGTACTGTACTTCGCTGGCCAGTGGAAAGTCAAACAGTTGAAACCAAAACATGTTGACACAAAAACATTCACACTGTAATGAGAGTTGCTTACATCTTGATTTTAAATTCATAAACACAATTCATTTTGGATGTGGGTGTTGAGATACCATGTGATAATTGTTTTGGGCAGGACCCCCAAAAGAGACAAGAGACCCCTCCATAAGAAAGATAAGTGTGAACTTAGGGGTTCCCATGCCACGTCATCAGATAAAAGCCACATTTCCAAGAGAATGTAGCATATTGTATAAATCTCCCTAAGTGTTCCAAATTTCCGAGTTTCACTGAACGCAGCATAAATCTCCCACATCGGTAACGTCATGAACAAACCGCAAATCCTTGTCTGACTATCTTACGGTACTTCTCTGCACAAGAGGTCCTCATGGTGCGTGACTAACGTTAGTAAGTACTTTTATCACACAAATTTCGACTCTGTACTGACTTCTTCAATGATTAAAAAAAAAACAAAAAAAAAAACTTTTTAGAACACTTACAACAGTAGTTAGCTACCTAACCTAGCTAAGTTAACTGTTACACCAGCTGGGTTATACTAGCCAATGTTTGCTAGGTCTAGTACCGTAGGCCTTTTTTTGAAAGGATAAACATAAGCAATGTCTCTGTAACGTTATGTGTTGGAAAACCCTGTTGCTGGTAGAAGACTCAACTGTCTTCAGGCTTCTCATGACATATTTTCTAAGGGTATTTTTCCTCTAGAAATGGTCAACATGTTTGTTCAACCACTCCCAGCAAACATTTCCTCAACCTGCTTCCAGGCCAACAATTGTAACAGACGTCGAGTCACAACGTGACTTTATATCGACCATTTGCTGACATGACAACATATAATCTTAGGAGAATGGTGATTTCGAGGAAAACTTGTTTTACACTGGTGTAACCAAATAAACAGTGTATTAAATTAAAGGATATAATTGTGTATCTTGAGTGCGAACGGTAATGTTTACGCATGAATCACAAAGGTTATTATTCTAAATGCAGTATGCTATCATGTATAAGACCAATATAGGGGCTAAAATAGATTTATCTTTTATTCCAGCATTTCCTCCAGTTGTCTTTATAGGAACTATTTTTCCTTTAATAAAGAAGCAAATGCAACTTTATATTCAAATTTTTTTTTGAAGAGTGTTAGGCCTATGTAATGTATTATGCTTTCTCTATGCCCTAAATGGGTTAAATATTTAAAGTATTCCATAAAAAAACTACAAGGTAACATAGAAAGATGTGAAATTCAGCTTAATTCTACTTTCTTTCATAAGTATGTGGGTGTTTAGTGGCTTCGCTTAAAGTTACATTTTATATAGGTTGAAATGTCATCTATAAAATGTTGAAACGACGTGGATTGATGTCATCTATGAGCCATCGAAATGACCTCCAGGACCAACATTGGTTAGACCTCTGATCAACGTCGAAATGTTTGCTGGGCTGTGTTCTAACACCACATGTCATACAATTTTATTTATGCTTAAATTAGGCTATGGATGTGGTGTTTTGATATCAAAAATCCAATGTACCATTGATATCAACCAACACTCTCTTTAGAACATGTAACGTGCATCTTGTGGAGTTCAGCTGAGCAGCAGCACCGGCCCAGTGCAACCCAACACACTTTAGCATCAGGACAGTACAGACCAGCAGGAGACCAGAACTGTTCCAGTCCAACAGCAGGACATTAACACTGTAAGTTTTGTGGTTTTGGGGATTTGTGATTTTCAACTTTTATATGACCATAGGCAGCAGGATCGGCTGCCATGTCAGCCCTGTTCAGTGCTCTATGCTGTGGCAGGTTAGGGTTAAGTTAGTTCCAAGTTTGTGTAAACAAATAATATGACCTAATTAATGTGTACCATAAATGAATACCATTATTGTTGTGGCTGTAGCCTCAGATAATCATCTTCATCAATCATCAAATTGAGTGTTTCATGACAGGCTTCCTCCCACCCCACCCGCTTTCTGGGTGGGACCCCCCAATACTTGGGACTCAATTCGAACCCTGGCGCCAAATCCCCCAAATCTCCTGATTGTCAAACTCCACGAATCGTGTTGTGTTATGTTGTTGTCACCGTCGTGTCAATGTGTCATTCTAGATGCTCCACAGCGCGTTGTTTTGAAAGAGGAGCAGAGGGGAAACACATCTGTACCACATTCATAAAAATGCGTAAGCTTTGGTATTGTGTTGGTCGAAGTAAGGCTGCTAACATAGTGTTATCAAAGCTGACATACACTGGACATAGAGACGCACTGCTAATTTACCTAGCTGGCTCACTTCCAGTCCTTCCAGTCCTCACTTGTTGGTCAGACTGAACAGCCAATAAGTTGTTTGTGAATTTTTAAGCTAAATAAACAATGGTTTGTGGTGTAAACGTGCACGTGCAAAAGTTGTAGTTGGCAGCCCTGCATTCATATTGTGATGCCCTGTGTAACTTTACCATACGCTCTATGATACTCCTATCATCCTGATAAGAAGTAATGTTTGTATTTATTTACAATACCTAAAATGCCAGGAATTCAACCAACTTCAGAGTCTTGTGGCATCTTGACATTTAGAGTTTAGTCATTGACTCCTAAGTTAGACTAAACATGTGTATGGTGCTCAGATACATCAAATTTCCCTCGGGGTCAAGTGCTGTCTTTGTATATCAAGCTACCACACACATGATAAATAATAATTATGTGGTGGTGCCGCACAGTGTGTAGACATTTGACACGTCTCTGCTTTCATAGGTAAGGGGTCTGGGTCTCTTAGATATTTTAGGGATGTTGGTTTAGTGATTCACCACAAGACAAGGTTTCAAAACATTTGATGTTTAGTATCTCAATGCACCATTTTTATTTCTCGAAACAGAAAGGTGTGGTTTGGTACAATACCAGCAATAAAATAACTTATGGACAAAATATGAAGGTGTGACCGAGGTCTGGTCTACATTGTTGATACAAGTGAGCTTTTTATAGAGTGTCTGGCCTTACTGTCCGTGACAGAGTGAGGCGATGAACAATCCAGGAGGAGTAGAGCCTCTGCTCCTCCACACTGACAGGAAGTCAACCAGTGAAGTGGTTCGGGCACCTAATGCCACCTATTAAAGATGCCTCCCTGGGTGCCTCCCTTTGGAGGTCTATAGGGCAAGGCTGACTGGGAGGAGACCCGGGGCAGACCCAGGACACACTGGAGGGACTACATCTCCCAGTGTGCCTGGAGATCCCCCGGGAGCAGCTGGAGGAAGTTGCTGGGGAAAAGGACGTCGGGCTGCTCTGCTTGCCTTGACCTGGATAAGTAGCTAGAAAATAGATTGATGGATGGAAAAGGATTTTGAGTCCTTTCAATCTGTATTTGTTTAGTTGCCACTACATTTTGGGTTCCAAGGAGCTTTGTTTTAAGTTCTCTGACCTAATTTAGGTGAAAACAGGCTTGCTTGGATTTTGAAAGAAACAACAGCATTGTATTCTACTCTGTTATGAGGTTGCTTTCATGTTAATTGTTTGGAGTCTGAAGATGTTAGAATCTGTAATACAATGTTGTTTCTACGGTACAATATCAAACTAATTAATCACTGCAGAAAATAACCTTATTCTGTTTATAATGTACTGTAATTAGCCAATCTACATGCATAGAATGAAATTAAGAATACTTACATTGGGTGTTTAGTGATTAAAGATGATTTACTGTTACAATTTAAAAAATATAAATAAAAAAATTAACTAAAGCAATGGGTTCCCTGCTTTTCATCCCGATAAACATGTTTTTTTTTCTTCAGAATATTGAAAGTTATCCTTGGCTCCCAAAGACACTTGAATTCAACAATTAAGGAAAAGGAGAAAAAAAAAATCTGAATGTGAAATTCAGTCCCATTTCCTTCTGGGGGAAGAAAACAATGGCAGTTTTAATTAGATTTTAAAGAAAACGTTAATCTCAAAAAACTAAAAATAACAGAGACGATCATTCCCGCTTACTGAATATGTGAAATGTATGCATTTGTAATCAATATAATTTCTACCATAATGGGAATAGTCATTGTTTTGTCAGCAACAAAAATGGTGAACAGAGAAACCTGTGAACTAAATCAGTTATCAAAGTCATTCTACCATACATCTCATTGTAAAGTACCACTGTGCACTGCTGGCCAATATATCATTGGGAGCTCAGATGTTACAATGGTTGTTTGAGAATAACTGCACAATGTTGCCTTATTTATTTGTGGATATGGAGTCTTTCCCTTGTGTTCCCCTCCGTCTTTGAGGTTTATCCTTTCCCCTCTAATATTCAAATCCCTCCTTCTTTGCCTTAATAAAAACGGCTATGTGGCAGATGGAGCTTTACAATGAGGCGTGTATGGAAAATTAATAGTCCTGAGGTGCAGAGTGTTGCATGATGCTTTTATAAGTTAACAAATATTTAATGTGTCCTTCTGAGGAGAGAAAATGCATGAATTATGCATGTATCCAAACTAGCGTGTTACGCTAGCTGGAACGTTAAACTGTAACTACAATCAGTGGTTGCATTATCAAACATTTTCCCCTGAGACTTTGTGATGAATGCATTTGTTTGGATTGTGTGAAAATAGCTGAGTGTTATCAACGACACACTGCAAGAATGGAAGTCAAAGTATGCCAAGGAAGATGACTCACAAACGTGTGTGTGTGTGTGTACGTGAATGCAGGTGTGCAAGTGTGCCTGTGTTGGTATGTGTGCGTGTGCGTGTGTGTGTGTGGGAGAGTATTTGTGAGCGTGTGAATACTATGAAGTTTGATTTACGCCATAATGTACTTGCAGTGCCTACCTAGTGCCTGGGCTGGATTATCCATATATGGCATCGGGTGCCCGGTGGCACCAGCCAATTTGCCTTGTTGGGCAAGCCTCACCATCACATTTGAACTTTTCCAGTTCAAGCATTTTGTGCGGGAAGAGAAAACCTGTTGACCGGAGGAACTGCTGCAAATTGCTGCAAAAAAGTAGGCTACTTTCCCAAGTGTGTTCGCTGCAGTTCAACTTTTCTTAACTCTGTTACTAATTGTAAGGACGAAGAACGAACTCAGGACAACAGAATTAGACTGAAGACTTAATTCACCAATAATACAATTTATAATAATATTATTATTATTATTATAACATATAACACCAATAATACAATTTGCATGCACAAAGTCAAAAAAGAATATGCTCTTCTAAAGGTATAGGCTTATTTACCATTATTTCTGGGCAAGTATGTGACCCTGTGGTCGAGGTGATGCTTGTGGACAGGTTTGCTCTTTGAGGTGGAAGCACAGTTTGTGATGCTTATAACAACCATCATTTCTATTAGCCTACGCATTGCAATACATTGTCTCAATGTATCAATCACCTCACCTGGCGCTTAAACTGTTGGACTGATTGCTTGCTACAGTCATTGAGCTTGCCTTATTTGGTGGTATGTGTGGCCTTGTCCGTGGTGCTGAAGTTGCAGTTTTTCAGTCATGCTCTGTAATGGTTTGGCATTTAGTCTTCATTCAGGCCTTTGAACATTTATGGTGGAAACAATGATTTTTAGCATGATGTCTTTAAATCTGTCTGGGGTGTGAGTTGCATTCAAATTTGATACAGTATAGCTCTGTGTGTTAACACTAAAATGGCGTTTGTAGGCTCAAGTCAATCTATGGTGTAAAGTAATTTGTTGGTATTGTGTGTTACATTTGTCTGTAGTATGTGTGTTAAGCCTGTAGTTTAGTTTAAGTTAATGTAAACCTATGGTCTTTATTGCTATAGTAAATTTCACTTCTTTGCTTGTAAAGTGGAAGGAGGGGGGAACTTATTGCAAGTGAGGTCACCCTAGGGCACCACCAATTTTGAAAAAATATCTAATTGCGATTATTTTGACTGATATTGCAATTGTGATATGATTTGCGATATTAGAGGGAATGATAATTTTTATATCATTATTTTCATTTTCATTGAAAAACGTATTAAAATGATTATGGTGTGTTTTTGCGGGGATCTGTACCAAACAAAGATGTTTTCTTAAGTGTGTAGAATATGATGTGTAGGCCAGGACATCTCTGCAGCACGACAATATTTAATTTAAAATGGTATTTTGACACACATTTTGCCTTTAACAAATATTGCGCCTCCTGCGATTTGAAAATTGCAGTGGGCCATATTGCGATTTCAATAAAATTTTGATTAATTGTTCAGCCCTACACCACACGTGTTAATCCAGGCCTGCCTAGTGCCAGACCAACACCTGTAAAGTCTGACTATACCTCCAAGATTGCACCAAAAATTTGAGACAGACTTACAATGGAGACACAGGCGTTAGACACATGTAGCATAGGTGTAACTTTGGCCCAGAGTGTAAATGATGCCTGTACTACACCTACACTACACAAGATTTTTTTATACTCGTTCAAGCATTTTGTTTGGTCTCCATGGGAATTATAAAATCGGCAATAATAAACATTGACAAAAAAACAGCCTGACAAATGCATGAATCGGTTTTGAATGTTTTCCCATGGGGATCAAATTAGAACATTGGAAAATTTCTTTGAGGTCTTGGTAAGCTTGGTGAATGATTCTCAGCTGTATTCAACAATTCGTATATTGTGTTTTTTTTCAAGGCAGGCAAGTGTGTAAATGTGCATGCATTTCGAGCTAAATCATGGGAGATATCCTCTAATGTGAAAACGCATAAGCGTATGTGTGTATGCGTTCAATGCGTATGCATCACTAGTTGTGCAGGATTTTGGCAGAAATCAAACTTCATACACATATCTGTGTATGCATGTGCCTGTTTGTGCATACGTGTGTGTGCATGTGTAGAAACATGCTTGTGTGTGTGTATGTGCTTGTGTTTGTGTATGCATGTGCTAGCATCTTAATAATTATTGGTATTGGTATGTCGGCTACAGTATCGTTCAGATCATGTTTTATCTTGAATAGCAAGAAAATGGCCTAATCTTCTCAAAGATAGTTTACTCTAAGCTGTTGTTATCATTGCCAGTCTCAGATTATCTTTTTCGATGTTCAAATCTATTTACCCACTTTGAGCAAATGGGATAAGGGTGCTGTTACGTCGTCCTGGTGGCTTGGTGGTCTAAGGCGCCAGCCATGTCGACGCAACGTCCTGGGTTCGGTCCTGTGTCGCATGTTATTCCCCTCTCTCTCTCAGTCTTTCCTGTCTCTCTCTACTTGGAACTGTCTAATAAAGGCAAAAATGCCCAAAAAAGATCTGTGGGCTTCACAAAGCCCACATTATAAAACAATACAAAAGCCCACATTATAAAACAATACAAACAATGAAAACCTTATCAAATTTGTTGTATTCTCAAACAGATTCCTGTGTCTAGCTGATCCAATAACCAACATATCTATTTTGTCAGCATTGAGGAGCAGGAAGTTTAGGTTTGACTTGGATAAGCGTGTCTCGAAGTTTAGGAATTGGGAGTAGTCATTACGTTTAACAGGTAGAGTTGAGTGTCATCTACGTAGCAATGAAATTTAATGCCAAAATTAGGGATGATTTCACAGAGTATTGGAGAGTATCATTAGCTAAACTGCTGGGTAGCACCCAAGCTACCAGACAACCAGAGGCCAGTCAAGGAACCCAAGATAAACCTACAGTATATCACAACCTAAAGCTTGCAACCTAAAAATTATTACAATGTAGCACTCTAAGAAGTAGCAATCTAACAATACAGTTTGTTTCGTTGACACACCAGCGTCAACATTAGAAGTAGAATATCTAGGGCGTTTCCACACAATGTGTATAGTTTGCAAGAATTCTACACAATGTGTGTAGCATTCACAAAGTACCATTTGAAACACTGAAAGCTGTAAAATGTGATTTCATTCATATGTTGAGATCAAATATGGAAACATTACAGTTTGATTTTGTAACACTGATTTCTCCAAAAAAAAAAAACAGAATTTGGTCTTCAGAAGCAGAAACCAGGATTTAGGTTATATGCACTTTAGATCAGACCAGGGTCACAAATACTCTAGGATTTAAATAAAGCAGGGATATGTGAAACCAACTTACATGTCTCAGATAATTCACCATGACTACTTTTTCCCTAACTAAAGCTTGCCTGTCTCAAGGCCTTCAATGAGTCTCCCTTTTCCCCTTATCTGCCACTCCCCCTGTCCCTTCATTTCACTCAGAGCTTCATCTGCCTCTTGCGCACCTACCTCAGCATCCCAGCAGAGGAGACATAGATGCTGCATTGGAATGAAGACTTCTATTTGACATTGACGCACCTTTGTGGTATTATATGCAAATTGACTGGGATGAAGGCGGAGGCTGTTTGATGTGCAAATGATGATTTTAAGGCACTGCAAATGTGCACACCACTGCTTTTCTGTTAATTGCCTTCCCTGTGGAGGCAAGAAACTTTATTAGAGGAAGAATGAATGTGAGCATAAAGAGAATGGGTTTTAGCTACACGACAAGGGACCACTGGAGGAGGCGTTAAGTGCATTCCACATCAGACAACACAAAATAAGATTAGATGCTATGATGTTTGAGATGGTGCTACACATTCATGCCAAGCAGTGGCGAAGTCTTCTGGTGACAAAGGGATTGGCTGTCAAATAGAAATAGAACTACAAATTGCCACACCAAGTCTCTTTGGAAAGAAGCACTAGCACTAAAGTCAATGTAGCCAGGGTGAAAACAAGACTAAGTTTCTAACAGCCCCGTGACGTTGAATTTTGTCTCTGCCGGGTTCGACTCCCGGCAGAGACGCTTCCATAAAACCTTCCTTAAACTTTCTTTGCCCTGACGTGATCGTTTCATGATCAGTATTCAGAGGGCAATAAAATATTTCAATCCTGGGATGGCAAAAAAAAAAAAAGGCATTAGTGACATAGATTAGATTAGAAAGCATTACTGTAAAGACACCTGGTCATCTGAAACACTGGCTTATGATGCAACATGACATAAGCATTTGGTCCAATTTTTTTGTCCAAAGTGCCATCTACCATGAGTGCGTTTTCAACCTGGGTGGTCCCAAAGGCAAGCGAATCCCTGAGCCTACAGTATTAGTGTCATATATAGTTTCCATACCCATTGCACTACATGGGATGTTTGGGAAGAGCATGCTTTTTGACTTTGACTGCAGCAGCAGCAGATTGTCTTATAGGGATGTACCCAACTAGTGAGTTCAGTGTCTCGTAGTGCTCTTGTAATGTGCTGTTGGCCCGATCCAAGTTTGAACCCCTCCCCAACCATTGCCTTCCACTTTCTTTTTTACAGAATGTGCTTTTGCTATCGCTGCAGGGGGCTTGCGGTTCAGTCTCAGTTCCAACAAAATTTGATTTCAAAGCAAGATAGCTGCTCCGTTTTTTTTTTTTTATTATTATTGCTAAGCAGTCAGTATGAGTGAGGAACACAGGCATTGTCTCACAACTTCACAGGAAAAACAATCATACTGATCTGTACTACTTTTGTTTATTGGAAATCAGCTTCGTTGAGCCTTCACTCTGATAATATTCCAGTTGTGATGTGTAATACCAGGGAATTATTTGCATTCGCCCATTCAAAAAATGAGAATCTCCCTTCTCCTGAATGCTGAGGAATCCAATGCTTCACAGGGCAAGTTGCTGTATTGAGGAACTGAATCATTGGCTCTCTTAGCACGCTCACAGCTGCCTGTAGATAAGGCTTTGTCTTGTGTTTTAAGCAGATATTTGACTCAAAGATGGGTGTTTTCTGTGCCTTGGAGGAGTGAGCAGTAAAAGGAGGGCAGTAAAAATTGCCAAGGTTGACTAAGGACAGATAAGAGTCACAAATTTATTATAATTAAGCAAGCCGCCCTGCTCAAGCTGTTGTAGTATCTACTTCCATTTTGAAATGAAAAGAAAAAAAAAGTCTTTGGGACAGGAGCCAGAGGAATAGCTCTACGTCTCCTGCATTAAAACGAGCAGAAGAGCAAAGGAAGGCAGGAAATAATAAATAAATATCAATTGTTAAATAATTCAGGGATAATTCAAAGTAGAGGAGCTTCAGAGCCCAGCAGGGCTAATCTTAGTGATTGCTGTCACTATATAATAATGACCTGATAAAATACCATGGAATACCATGGAATGATATGACTAGTTTTTGGGATAGGTGTAACTAAACCAGATGATACATTGAGCTGCAGAGGTGAAAAGTAGCGAGTTACATCCACTGTAGTTATTGTATGTGAGTGGACATTTAACACCACATTTCTTAGTTTACTTACAAGTCTGTCTTTTTACTTCTCTATTTTTTGAGAAAGCTTTATTTTTAGAGATACATGTAGTGAGTACAAGGAGATCTGCTATCACCATTTTGAGTCATGTTGACCATGTCAAAATGGCTTATCACATTTTGGTGACTGAATGATACTTGTTTTGTTTGTGCCATTCTTTATCATGGTTGCTGTACCCTTGTGACCCTGTGTGTAAGAATGTGACATTGATGTATTTGCATGCTACACAGGTTTTATTGGGAGTTTTTCCTTGTCGTCACTGTGAGGGTTTAAGTTTGATGGTTTCAGTTAGCCTAGGCTGGGTAGGTTAGGTAGGCCTGTTATGTCTTTCCAACGTGCTCTTTTGTGTCCTGTGCTTTGTTTTGTTTCCTTGTGTTTTTTTGTGTAGCATACCATATTACATCATTTTGTTTGTGATTGATTGTTGATTAGTTAGATTTAGGCAGGCTCGTTATCTGTAAAGCCCTTTGAGACTTTTGTGATGTAGGGCTATATAAATAAACGTGACTTGAATTAAGTATTAATGATGCAAATAATTCAGGACTGTATCTGTCATTGGCATTAATAGGAAATTATTTTTGTGTGTTGTAGGCACATGCTTGGCCTTAATGTCAGTATTTCATTAACCAGCTGAAAAAAAACAACACAAATTGCAGTGGTCATGTGGTGTATTTGTTAAACCGTTATTCATCAAGGGAAGGTTGTCAGGACATACTTTCTCTTTTTATGCAGCCATTCCTCTGTTGGAGGGCGGCACAGTGGCTCAGTGGTTAGCACCGTGGTCTCACAGCAAGAGCTGAATCACGGCACCGGTCCTTTCTGTGTGGAGTATGTGTGTTCTCCCTGTGTTCGCATGGGTTTCCTCCCATATTGCAAGTCAGGTGGATTGGAGACTCTTAAATTGTCCATAGGTGTGAATGTGAGCGTGAGTGAGTTTATCTGTCTATTAGGGATGGGTATCGAGAACTGGTACTAAATTGGTACCGGTTCCTGACTGGCCAGTACCGAAATATTGATAAGCTCCTGGACAAATGGTGCTGCTATTGGTATTTATGTAACGTTAATTCATTCTAACCATCCCCTAATGATGACGAAGCTGCCGCCGTCAGACGATTACATTGCGTAACTGCGTGTTTACGTTCTGTGCTCTCCAGTCATGGCCGACAGGGCAAAACGTTCAAAAATATGGGCTCACTTTACTAAATTGAATAAAAATGCAGCTAAATGCAATATATGTAAAAAGGTAGTTGCATGCAAAGGGGTAACACCAGCAACCTCATGAAACACTTACAAATCCAACATTCTATAAATCTGAAGCAGTGCAGCGTGATTGACTGCTTTAGCAGAGCGGCTGCTGCACCTAACGTTATGTCCTCATTGCAGCCTCCCGGCTCCGATGCTGATGGGATTTGCCAAACTAAAAATGGGACTGTCTCGACCTCGTCAAGTCAAGGTAACACTCGTTATCGTTATAAAAATAAGTCTGTACACAATCAGTGAGGAGAGAAAGTCAACATGCTCATTTTCTTAAACAAAAACTGTTGATGTATTTTTTGGGTGGGCCAAATAATACAGGAGAGATGCCAGAATTCTCCTCTACATTGTTCTGTTTACATACCATAAAACTTCAATTAATAGCCGGGCTTTTAATTGCTTCAAACACTGAACTCAACCGGCCTATATTTGGGACAGGCGTCTATATGGGACAATTCCTTTCGCACAAAACTCTCGCTCAGCAAAGATGGGAAATACTATCAAATTGTTTACTTAAACCAGTATGAATATTACTTGTATAAAAATTAGGCTATCGAATAGCATATCAATTACGAATCATTCATTTGATCTCGCTCCGAAAGAGAGAGTGAGAGAGAGAGAGAGAGAAGTGCTGGTCGAGCGAGCTAGAAAGTGAATGAAGAGAGGGAGCGGTGGTAGCGAGAAACCCGGTGAATCGGAGAAATAAAACGTTATTTTCTGATTGTTTCACAGCGGTTACGTTCTAAAGCACACAGAGCAGAGAGAGAGAGAGAGCCCCGTAAAATACCAGTAGCCTACTTTAGAAAGGATGAAAGCCGAAAAAATGTCAGTTGTCAGCAAATTTGACAACTGACAGGTTGAATTTCAGGTCATACTTTTTTCTCTGTGCCGCCATGGTGATCAACAAATGTGACTGACATTTGCGTGCAAGTAAAAAAATAAATAAACAGCTTTGCAGCGTCAATGGCAACCGGCTTCTAATTGAGACTGGCCTTTATTTGTCAAAACATGTAGCCACACCCGACCAGTAAAAGGGGCTTTTAATTGAAGTTTTACGGTATCTTTACTCTTTATGAACGTTGTTTTTAAGTTATTTTCTTTGTTATCTATTTCTGTTAGCTTCTGAGAAGCTCAAGGACTATAGTTCTTTGGTAATTTGTAATATTGTTTAAGTTTAGCTTCTGGTAGTGAAGCAGCATTAAGGCACATCACCACCAGACATTTGTAGCAATTGCTCCTCCCTCATATACAGGAAACTCAGGAAACAATTTAACTTGTTATTTCTGCAAAAAAGTAATAATAAAATAACTGTTGAATCTTTTCACATCTTTTCATGTCATGTCTTTATTTTTTGCACCAAATAAGTACCGATAACCGATAAGTATCGGTGTCGATAAGCAGTATTAGTATCGATATCAGTATCAATAAAATTCTAACGATATCCCTACTGTCTATCTATGTGTGTCTGTCTGTCTGTTTGTGATGGACTGGTGACCTGCATGCTGGTATATGCTACAGCCCCCCCGTGACCATAAATATGAATAAGCAGGTATGGAAAATGAATGAAGGAATTTATTCTTCTGTTAGTCTCTGAGAAGCAGTTGGGGGTTAAGTGCCATGTTAAGGTTAGGGCTTGAGGGAGGGAAGACCATTTCTTGTTCATATTTCCCAAGACAGATTTTTCCATCAGGGTCAATCTGGCTGCATAGAATTTGTTCATTCATATCTTCTTTGTGTTATACTATTGTTTATTATCACATGATGTAGGGCAGGATGTCTATACAAAAGGAGGAGGAACGTGAATTAAATAAGCCCAACTCCCATTCCCTAAATAGATTAAGGTGCGAAAATGCCAGCCCCAAATGCATGTGTGCTTGCAGGTGTGCGTGTGCGTGTCTGTACGTGTGGGTAAGTGCATATGCGTATGAGTGCTGGTATGTATACACATTCAGTGACAAGACTGCCACTCCCAGAAAGGAAGGTTTCTGAGGCCTGCAGTCTGGTGGGCTTGGTGATTAATAGAGGGGCAGTGCAGCAGGGCTGCAGAGTGATTAATTGGGCTCAGGACCTCATCTGCAATGTTTTGATGAAAATGAAGAGAGGAAGAAGGGTTGTGCTAGTAGAGTGGAGGGGGTGAGCGGCAAGGCAGCAAGGCACTTTAATGAAGCTGGAAGACAAACAACTGTGCCAGGTTGATTGTGTGTGTTGGTATACAGTAGGTATGCCTGTGTGTTTGGTTGTGTAAGTAACTGTGTGTGTGTGTGTGTGTGTGTGAGTCTATGAACTTGTGTGTGTGCCTCTGTAGATGTGAGAAAAAGAGAAAAAAAAGAGTGCAAGTATGTTTGCTAAGGTGCGTGTGTGTGGGTGTAGGCTGGTGTGCACACTTGAAATCTAATCATTATGTTCCGTCCTCTGGATGAAATTTTATGACCTGTTTACCACATGGTCATTGAAAAGTGTCCCCTCTCTCCCATCCCAGCTCTGTTGCTTAGCAGTGACAATACCACAGACACAAAGATCATTTAACAATGCCAAGCACAAAACCACAGTTTACAGTTAAGCTTTCGAAAAAGTGTGCTCCAATAACTTTATCTTATTCTGTTCAACTCCTTCCACGAGTCATGTACAGTAAAGAGGCAAATCTGCCTTAGAGATGGTTTAGGGGGCGAACATAGACGATACACCTTGAGAGGGAGCATGAAAACAGCCTTTTCAGATGAGCTGCAATTATCACTCAGCATGTGAAGGGCTGAATTGTGTTCAAGAGGAAAGTCACTCTGCCGCGTTTGCCTGATTGCAAATCAGTTCTCATAAACACCGCAATCACCTTTATAGTCTCCCCCAGACGCTTAGATCCTTAGGGGCTGTAATAAACACCCAGGGGAGTGTGAGGTGACATGCAGTCGGCTTTTTTGTGATAAGAGAGAAGTGATACTTTGTCATGAATGCATTTCCTTCTATTGACATTAAAGACTGGCATGTAGGCTAATTGGTACGTAAGCTACAGTGTGTAGGTTGGTCTTCGACATTAAAACAGGTTTTTTTGAGCAGGTGGAATTTGCCGTTAATGAATTTAACGGCAACTCAACCACTGAAAATGTTGAGGGAGTCTTCTGAACATTGAAAACCATATGTTACATACTTTCAGTGTGTATTCAAGTTTTATTTTGATGTATATTTCTTAGGTGTTAGCAATTCAAAATGTACACTTATTTTGTTCAACCTGTTCTTAAATTACTCCATGTTTATGATTTGCCAAAACCATTTTCTCCAACCACCTATGAGGCCAAGCTCAGCCTGAGATGTTCTGGCAGTGCACTTTCGGTTGTTCCACAGTCTAGGCTGAAGACTAAGGATAATCAAGCTTTCTCCATCAGCAGCCCTTAGGCTGGAACAACTTCTCTCACAAGATCAGGCAAGCCATTTCACTGTCCTTTAAAACACTTGTAAAAACACACACTTTTAGGCTTGCTTTTGCTGGACTGTATTCTGTGTTTATTCTCATAGCTGCCTGTTTTCGTCTTTGTTAGTCTGTTTGTCAGCAGGCTCAAAAACTTATGAGCGGATTTCCATGAAATTTGGTGGACAGATAGGCCTTGGGCCAAGGAACGAGTGGTTAGATTTTGGTGGTGATCTACATCTGGGATTTCTGCCATTTTATCGTGTTTTAGCCGCAAATATGAAACTAACAGAGATAGAGACTTAATTCCAAATCCTATGGGTATGTTTGCAGTGTGAAGAAGTCAGTTTAACTAAAAATGTATTGATAGGAATAATGTCTTTGGGTGTAACAGCCAGTTGGAGAATTGTTCAATGTTGGCTGAGGTTTGCGCAGTCTGAGTGCCTTCTTGTCTTCTTAATTTATTCTTCACATTTTCAAGTGCTCAAAAAATAAAAAGTAAAGTTGAAGTTATTAGTAGTAGTTATATTACTAGTTGTAGTAGTCATCGTACTGGTGGTATTAAGCTGATTAGGAGTGATGTTAGCCTGAGTGTTAGGTGGGCTTGTGGCATGTACGTTGCCAGATCAAACTTCTGGAAAAGATGATTTCGGTTTTGTTTGCTGGGGATAAAGAAAATGTGCATAATCCAGTAAGTAAATAAAGTAACTCCATTCTATCTCATTATGCCTCCATTCCAGAATCATTATGATGAACAAACTAACTAACTAAAGCTAACACACTTGGATATAGTCGGAATTGGTAAATTTTTGGGTGGATGGATGGGTGGTTCTGAGTAATTTCTCTCACGTTTTCTCTCCTTCAGCTGAGAAATATTGTTGCTTTGGAGACCTAGAAAAAAACAAAACATCTTTTTGAATTAAGAGAACAAAGTCTAGCTGGAAAAGTGAAGCAATGAGGTCAAAAGCAGGCCAGTGTATAAACCTTCAAGCTTCTTTTGCAAGTATCAGTCAGATAGTTTTATTATCCGTCTTAACCCTACAACTTTCATCTTTCATCATCAACTCACAATGTACTTAGCTTGACTGTCCCCCTGGACAATTATGGAGAATTTCCACAAGAAGGGGAGGAGGCTGATTAAAGCCTTGAAATGCAATGAGCAAATGTATAACAATACAGTATCCAACCAACACCACTCTAATTTTACAACTTGTAATTAATTGAAAGTCCAAAAATAGACCTTAACACAACATACAGTACATAGTATTGATAGTCATTTCAGCAGCCAACATTCTGTAGGCTTACACATAATGAATGTCTCACCTCTCTGGCAAAGAAACATCTACTCAATTTTAATATGAAGTGTTGTCGTATCTGCCCAATATTGTTGCAACTGAATGTGACAGGGCTTTTAACTTCACTGCTGTTTTGTTTTTCCTTGGGCCAGTACAAGTGCAAAAGAGATGAAGAGAGAGAGAGGAGGATGAATTCTGTTCCTCGGGTTGCTCTGACTGTATATCTCAAAGAAGCGGGCTTTAAACCCCCTAAAATGGATCCAATTACGGAGAGGGCTTTTGGTGGCGCTTGTGGAACTCTGTGTAATTGTGTAACCCTAATTTTCCTGGCACTGAGGCTCTGACAGAGGCCTGTCATCTCCTCTAAGCCTCTTCTCTCAGGCACGATGCTGAAATGAGATCTCGTCTTAGCTGCAGAAATGCTGAAAGTAATATCACGGACACCAAGAGAACAAAATCATCTTCTTACAGAGAAATCCCTTAGAAAAAGGGCTTTTGCTTCCATATCTACACTGCCCTCTCAGCTGACATGATGCAGTGAAGAGGGCTGTGTGATATTCATTCACTGTTTCGTTCTTGCAGATGAGAGGGCACAGAGAAAATTCTTCATCTCTCAGGGCATTGAGTACTTTAATAAAGATCACTGCTCAGCCTAGTGATTTTTTACAACCTGATACAGTGGTTCTAGCAATACTAGGCTTTTCCCTGGAAAAAGTGTTGGAAAAATTAAAGATTGATCAAGAGAAAAAGCTGCAGGTGGCTTGTATGACTGGCTCAATGTACCTGGTGTGAACCCTCCCTCTCCTCTAGCCTTACCTCAGACCTCACATGCAACATCAACGTCCTCTGGCACGGCAGTATAATGGCTCATAAATGTTTTATAGCAGTGCATGATAGTGCAATGACAGCTGGCTATTCCGTGTCTACCTCGGCTATTGCCAGTTCTTTCAGTGGAGCCCACACTGTGATGAAAAGATGTCTGTTGTCCCTTTGAGTTCAGTCAGGCCATTGAAAACAGGCTAGAGCCATGATCTGAATGACAATGACCTAGTGAATAAGATTGAAATGAAGAACAAATGGATGCCAGGCAGTTGTTTTGTCGTCCAATGTAATGTAAAATGTCAAGTCAAACTGGCTTTATCACAGAATTTTTTTTTCTTCCATCACTGAAAAGGGAACCACTCACTGGCTGTCATTGATGTTAACTTTTCTGATGCGACTGTCCTGATGAGCATGAACTGCTTTGTATGTAGGGGCTAAGAGAAAACAGACTAAGGGAGGTGTGTGTGTGTGTGTGTCAGGGTGTGTGGGTGGGGGCTCTGAAATTACTGCAGATAGTAGCAAATCTCCTGCCTTTGATCTTTGCAACCGTCAAAGAGATCCGTCCTCCTAAAGTCAGACACCCAGCTACATGCGGTGCTGCATTTCATATTCTTTGAGAGAACGTCAAACGGCATCTCTTCATTTCTCTCTCGCTGGTCAGTAATCTCTACACAGAAATACTGGAAGATTGTCGCAGCCTAGATCACAGACCACCAGCCACTCATACATAGTTAGCAATAGAACCAGTTATTACAAATGCAAAGCAAAGTGACGTCTGTAGCTATCTATTTGTGAATAACAAAAATAGATCAAGAATGGAGCGATTGGTTGGCTTTATCTTACATCACATTTATGAGAGTGAACCTTTCTATAGATAAGTTATTCACTGTGGACATAGAGCTGTAATCCATATGTTTTACCATGCTTCCATACTTTTCATTCATACATTCTCCTCATTCACCATGTTCTGGTGTTGACATTTTTGGTTGTGTATGTTTATATAACTCCCATTTGCTATATTCTTGTTTATATTCTATTTTCTGTTGTATTTTCTTTGCTGTATCCATTATTTCTATTTGTTGCTTTAACAACTCAGTTTCCCCACTGGGATTGTTAAAGTTTCATCTTATCATATTGTATTTTGTACATTATCTTACTTTACCTTACCTTAATTTATTGTACAGGACCCATAGTAGAGTTGTTATTTGTTTTTTGTTTTTCCATATGCACTGCATGCAATAGTGAATTTCTGCTGTTCCACCCTTGACAGGAATTATTTGGACAAAAACACATTTGTTCTCTTTCTAATGTCAGGAGGTCCATCAACCAGTTATCGTTAGTGACAGGAGTTATGGGTTACAACTCATTTAAATTTCATTTGAATAGTCTGTCGTGACTGGAGCACTGCTACTGCAACATAGACAGGGTTGGGCGCATCACTCTGAAAATGCAATTTGCATTGATTACAGATTGCCTTACAATGAAAAGTAAACAGTTATTGATGACTGAAATTTGTAAGTAATCATTCACTGATTATTGTTTACCCCTATGTGTAAAGTGGCTTGGTGAAGGACTATCCATGCTTATGGTTTGAATACTGGTTGAGTGTACTAAATCACCCAAAAATATCTCTTGCACACAATTTGTCAATGGTGTGGAGTTATATACAGTACATATAGCAAAAAACAATCTATTTCCTTAAGAGGGCTGTAGGCAGCTGCAATGCTGAAAAGGTAATATGATCAGAAAAGCTAAAAGAGGTGACATCAAGAATTGTTTCAATGAAACAGATGGTTACATACCTTTCCCTAATAAAGCCCCTCAAAAGGTGCCAAATCAATGTTGATTATGTCTAATTATGCTGTAGAGAGGACAATAAAGGGGGTTTGACATGTCTTTTTCAGTTGGGAGTACGTAGATATTTAACACATCCATCTTGCTTCATAAAATCAGACCCAAACAAAGAATTGTTTTAAGTTACACATCACACACAAGGCTGACAAAGCAATGCACCTGACAGAATGTCTACTGGTCTAACAACAGTAATTACCAATAAAAAAAAACAACCTATATCAAAATGTAAAAACAATAAAGGTATCATTAGTCATGCCAATTCTCATCTCATCGTGATTAGATGAGAATTTGATTTCAGTGGAAAAAAAGAACATTTATACCTCTAATTTTTCCTAGCACATTCTCTCGTACATGATCTGGTCATAACAATGTTATATATACAGTACTGGGTGGTTCTGATGCTTACACTTGCTTGTTATATTGGCAATCAAGAAATTTAAGCTTATTCTACTGCAGGAGAAGAGTGTCAGTTAAAGGCTAAAAATGTATGAGTACATGGATAGTATTCCTTTATAGATACACTGCTTCCTTCCTTCGCTATTATTGCATGTTTGGGTGTGATTTAGATATGACATCTCCCACTAAATGTGTCTCTAGAGCCTGCAGCCTCTTTCCACAACATGACTTTTAAAAGCTCGATGAGCTGAAGTTCCGTGAGGACCTTGAAGACGCAGTGTGGAATTAATCTTCTTCTGCCAAGTTCTGCCCCTTATGTCAATCTTAATTTAGGCGACTTGCAGCCATCTCTGCCAATCAATGAAATTTTAATGAGAAAAAGGGTAACTCGTCAGCCTAATGTGACAGTATAAATTGCCGTTTACCACCGTGAAGTTCAACCTCAACAATGTAGTCTCACTGCACCCACTCCACACATCGACCCAGCTTCTGTTTGTGAGATTTATTCAAATGATGTTTCACCGCTTTCCCAGGATATCGGTCATAGCCTGCCGGTAATCGTATACAGTACATAGACAGTGATTGCTTGTTTATGCCATAATGGAGGATGAGACAACTAAGTTAAGAGACACTTAAAATTGATCTGGTTGCTGAGCAATGGAAATCCAATCCACTGTAGGATTCAATTGGTGGACTGACTCCTTTAATGTGATGAACCTAATTGTTTGAATCTCTGTTCTTCATAGTAGTTGTAATATTAGGTCTCCTTATCATGTAGCTATGCACATATTAATATTCTTGGATGGGTTTTGTTCATCTATTGTTATTATTATTATTATCATTATTATTATTACGCTCCTGACTATATTTTGGGGTTAGTTATTGCAAAATTTACATGTACCACTATGTTTAACACCAGCAATTTACATAGAAGCACTTTTGAAACTATTCCTAAAGCTGCAGTGGACAGATCCTGACAGCTTTGTTATTCATAACTACTCTGTGTGTGTTAACATCACATGCTGCATGATTTCTTAAGACCAACATGGGTATCTCTGCACAATTTATCTCAACAATTAATAATGCATTGTTATTGAGACTCAAACAAGAACAACAAGGCCATACTCTCTCTCTTAGGAGCTTCCTTTTACCTCTTTTGTGTCCACCGAAGCTATTACTTTTTACTCATAGATGCATATCACATGCTGCTTAAGTTTAATGTTGCCATTATTTCACAGATTTGCTGCCTGTCTGTGTCGGGTTATGGTCCTCAGCTAGCCCATTTTATAGCATTATATTTAATAAAAAATACAATAAGATCCTTATCATTAATGTATGACTGCTTTCATTTTTGGTCATAATATTATCATTTTAACATGAGAGCTCTTTCTGCATGAAATATCAAAGGTAATGGTTGTTATTGGAAATGGCTAATAGGAAAAAATTCCTCCTTAAACTCTGCATTAGACCACAGATGCTGGTGCTAAGTCTTGTTTTGTATTTATGTTTTCATGTTCTCCTCACCCTCCCTTCTTCTCTCTCTCTCTCTCTCTCTCTCTCTCTCTCTCTCTCTCTGCCTCTCTCTTGTCTCTCACATTCTGATGTGCGACTGCTTAGCAGCATTCTGCGGAGTCCATTGTTGTTTAATTATTGCCTGATTAAGAAACGGCCTGGCCTTAATGATGTGAGAGGCCTTCAAGTCTGCCTGCAGTGCAGTGTTGCCCAGGTGAAGGTAGACTCACTCCAACCTGCACAGTTCTCTCGGCATCCATTTCCCCACGAGCAGAAGTGACAGGTGTCTGCCAATAATGACTAAATCACTCGATAAAGGAGAATAAATAAATGAAAATTAAATTACCCCCCATGCTCACGGCGGCATTCATGCGACATTGGGAGCGTGCACGTGGGAATTTGTCGTTCAGGAGACATTGATTAATTATGCCACACACAATTAGCCCATCAAATCGAGTGTGTCCTCCTCTCCTGTGGAAAGGTGATGTCAGAATTTTATGGGGCATTAGGCATTAGTGTTCCTTGTATTTTCTCAGAGATCACTAGAGAGTAAGAGTGCCAGTGGAGAGGCACCTTTGCAGCCTGTTTTTGTATGAATAGAGGATCCGGAGGCCTTGTGCAGGGTAAAGAGAAGGCTAACTGATCCTTTTAGACCAATGTCAATATTGATTCCCATCACTGTTTGCACTCTCAGCAGGGTCCATGGCCTGCCTGTAATGTCTCTGGCATCTCAGTGATTGAGAAAAGAAATGACAGTGAGACAAATGAAAAGTGCGGAGGGAGATGGGGGGCCAGTGTAGCTCCTCATTCCAGAATGCAAATCGTCCCCTAATGCTTCGCTTCTAGGTTTAGCTCAGATAGTCTGTAGAGACGATCACCCTCCAAACACTCAACTATTTTTTGCAAATGCGTTGTCATTGATTTTAGGATTTAGTTGTATACTCTATGTATATGTATATATGTATATGTGTATGTGTATGTATATGTACTGTATATGTATGTATGTAAGGACATGTAGTCTACTGTTTGTTGTCCTTCCACTGTGTGTGAGGTTGTGTCAGCCAATGCTCTTGTACTATGTGTGTCATAACCTTTATTCATGTGAATCAAGACACAAAACTAAAGGCGTTTAGTGAAGCCCCGATAACTCCAAATGATATGAATAAAATTTATTTAGGAAGCCTAAATAAGCGCATACTAAGAGCCTAATTCATGTGCAACAACTTCCTTACTGACTGCTAGGGAGCACAAATTGAAAGGCTATTGAGGGAAACTCCATAGTTAGTGGACTTTACTTGTAGAATATGAATAAGGTGCTAATAAGTGGTTTGTAATGACTAATAAGGAACCAATATGCTACCTATATACATGTCAATAAGCAACTAATTAATGGTGAATATGTGTTCCTTAATATAAAGTGTTACCGAGATGTTTGATGATTAGAGTAATAATTCACTTGTGGGATTAATTTTGTATTCCCAATTTATATATTTCATTTCAGGTGTTCACTGTAAGCAGTGGCGCCATATTTAAACCTGTTCTCTGCCAATAAGAATGTCATAAAATGGCATCGTAAAGTGTCAAATAAATCTTTCAGGGAGCTAATATAAAAATCCCTCCAGGCAGCTTTTGTACCTTTTGCCTTTGATTTTCCAACACCAGACATTAGTGTTCTCTGTCCAAAAATGTGCTATAAATTCACGGTGATGTGAAAAAGCCTAGGTAACCTTTGTCATTATTAATTTCTTAGTCACTATCTTATCAGGACAGTCTTTTTCAAGATGGCAAGCCTCTATGTGAGGATCTTACTTAAAGCCCTCAGTTTCTGAGACTTTCAGGAATTATCCCTCTGGTAGGGTAACTTCAGTTTTTTGTTGTTGTTCATTCGTCAGCCCTCCTTTCATGTGGTTGTTATGGCAATTCTGTGGAGCACAGTCGGTTGGTACAGGTCATGGTCTGGGAAAGCATTTCCATGACAACCATTTGCCAAGGGTCTGACTCTGAATACAGAAGATAAGTCAGAAATCTGCACACCTTGGTTCTGCATGAAAGAGAGTTGCTGGTAGGTAAAGGTTGTTTTCTTCCAGAAAATCTCAGCACTCTCAGTGAGTGAGAATTGCTGAACAGATCCAGAAACATCCAGGATGTTCAATCATCTCTGAATGGGCATTAGCCTTTTAACCTGGTTCACTCTGATCAATTTGAAAAGATGCACAGAGAGTGTGTATACTGCATGATATCAGTATCACAGTGTGTATTTAATAGAAAGTACACTGCCCTGAGGGTAAAGATTCTAGTGCAAATGGTGAAAGTGCTCAAATGAAATATTAGCTCACTAGTATCAAACTCAAAATTGGTTTTATATCTTGCAGGCCACACCATACAAGCTTTTTAGTACACTAATACAAAAGGTTAGACAGTGATATAAGAAACCTATCTGTGGCTGGGATGTAAACCAGGCCTTCCTTTAGTGCCTGTAGCCTTCCTGTGGTAAACCTATTGATTTCCCCTTAAATATGAGATGTGGTTCTGCACCTTTCTGTGTGGTCAAGGATAATGGGTTGACGAAGTATATAATATTTGCTCAGCATCCTTTGGAGAGCCATGGTAAAAGTCCATGTGCTAATGCAGCAGGCGTCTGGACGTGCCGGCCAAAATGGATAATCTGCACAATGTAACAAGGATAATGTACTACATGCTCAGATGAACATTGGATTTTATGGTCAAGCGTCTGATTGCATTGCAAGTGGACTCACTGCATGGTGCTCCCTCCTGTACAGATGGCTTGGAGGAATAAGGTCTGTTCAAGTGTCAAGGGAAAAGTTTTATGTCATCTGATAAATACTACTCTCATTCCATTATCACGCTTCCCTTTTTCAGGGTAGAGTCATAACTCCCTAAAGCCAATGCACAAATGCACACCTGCATGCACAAATACACACACACACATCCTTGTCATTTATTGCACGCAACATCAACATACAACGTCAAACATGAAGATCCACAATTGAAACTAAACCTAGAGTCTCATATTAATTTTTACATCACCAGACATTCCTTAAAGTCACAATGAAACCGCAGTGTGTGAGCATCTTGCTCCCTTAATATGATGTATTTCCAGTTGAAACGATATACTGGGGTGGGACATAACATGGGGAGAGATCATTCAAAAGTGTACACCAATGGGATATCAGTTAGGGAGAAAAAGGCAGTTTTAGTCGATGGGAATGGTGGAGGTTTGGTCAAAAATCTGTGATAGTTTTATTGGTTGGAATTTCTATGTCATTACGTCACCACTAAAGATTTTCTATTTTCCAGCAAGTAAAAATAATGAGATTTTGATATAAAAATACAAGAAAATTGGTGTATGACATGATAGTTTGAATGAGCTAAAAAGGTAAAAAAAAGTTATTTTTCAGGTAAAGTTAGACATTTTAACACCAGAGTGGCTTTCATTCCTCCATGGAGTATCATTGTTTATATTCCTAACATTTTCAAATGTAGTGTCACAAGGGAATCCTTTTAATGTACATTTTGTGCTGAGAGCTCAAGATATCTGATCATATTTAATGAGCTCTTGAAGCCGAAGATTCGCTCTGTGTTTTATTCATGGAATGCTCCTTTTGCCTGGGCTTTGCGATGGGAGCCCACTGATAATTTATGAAGGTGTAATGCACTTATTTATTTGTCAGGCCCTATAGGAGGAGGTGATGGCTGTGTCCAAGTATACAAGTCTATATAGTGGAGAGAAGCCGAGCCCTGTCTAATTCCTGTTCGCTGCTTGCAGTCAGGTAACTTCTTCTTCAATCTCCCAGCTTCCCAGCTCCCTGCCATTAATCCCTGCACCTGCCTGGAACGCATCATTATTTAATGCTAGCTGCATTGCACTTGGAGCCTTTCTTAAAGGTGTGAGGATGCTGAACCGATTCCCTCCAACCTTTTTTGGAACCTGTCAAAGAGTTTACAATAATACTAATTGCTGTCGTCATTATCATTGCTGTCATCGTTGTTAACAATTATAACATTCTGGCAATTCCTTTTGGCTTTCATGTAGACATTATACTTAAAGTATATGGTAAGTGTTGTACTGCAACCTACCTCAAATTGGTGTGTATGTGTAGACACAGTCTAGATTTTTTTTCTTCTCTGGCCTCCTTTCTGAGATTAGCAGGCAGTAAATGTGTCACTCTGAGACCAAGGCATGGCTCTAAGGGAGATCTCTGCTCCCTCTCAAATTGTCCGTTAGAGGGAAGAAGAGAGAGGTCACTGAATTGAGAGTTTTTTGTCTATTCCCCCTTTACCTACAACCATCTGCCCCAAGGCCCAGCCCACTTAACCAAACTAAAAGTCTTTAGGAGAAGGATTGAGCCTTTGGATTCAGGGGGCAAGCTGAAGCTTCTATTTGTGTATTACCAACAGTCCTTTAGTGTCAAGCCCAAATGGCAATGCTCATTTGAGGGATGTGCTCAGATTCTCATTTAAGAAATTCCCTTTATGTTAAAACGAATGAGATTCACGGCCTAGCACGAATGAGGCAATGGCTGCAATATATCACGATTAACTTAATTCCCTTGAAAGAAACAAATTGTAAAAAGACAGTGAAAATGAAATGGAAAAGTGTCTGCTTCTATCTCTCTACTACAGTATGTCACTAATATTCCTGGGGGAGATATTCCTTGATCTCAGTTCACCCATTCAGCCCTTTATACTGTAACTGATATAGGGAAAGCCAGTTGCTGGATGTGGGAAGCCTCATTGTTATGAGTCCAAGAGCTGCCTTTGGGTCCTCTGACATAAATAAACCCCTAGCCGTGTGCACAGTAACAACTGATAGCATTCACCTGACATTTCATGCATTTTCTACCAATATGACGCTATTCCGTAAACACTGATCATTGGCTGTAGCTTTTGTTTGATTACAATCACCTACCGTTTGATTACAAACACATGCTGTTTGCCAACTAACGTTTGCATGGCATAGTAATCAAAAACAACAAAGAGAGGAGAATGCAAATGTCTTGGATAGGTCTGAGAGATGAAATCATGCAGTGAAATGCAATGCTTTGCTCTGTCAGGGTGCCAAGGAGTTGGTAGCACTCAGGTCCGCAGTCAAATGGTACCAAGCCTCTGAGATCCCAGTCTGTTTGCAGGATATTGGGCAACGTGGGTCATGACACATGCACCCTTCTGGAACACCCTGAAATAGCAGCACATATGTCGGACGCGGCTCCCGCTAGAACGTAGCGCGTCTGGCTCAGGCCCAGTCCCGTCAGCCCATACAACTCAAATGCATTTCCTCTATTTCCCACCGTTTTGATTTGGTTCCATCTGTTCGCACTCAGCAAGGTGCTGGAGACATTACTGGGCACCCAGGGTTGAGGAAGCATGGAGGCTGGCGACCTTTGTGAAATACTGGATGTGTGTTTCTGCCAAATATCAATAACTAGAATCCAAACAACAAATACTGTAAAAGTAGAGAGGAGACTGGGATTTTTACAGAAACAAAAATGTCCTACATGTTCCAGATAACATGAGCTAGAAAAAGCTTATGCATTTAAAAATAATTTTGTTATATATACTTCCAAAGGCAATGTATCAGAGACTTATTTTGGCATTTGACCCCAGTGGTAATTCCTTTTATTTATACCATTGTTAGACCTTATTGCTGGCATGCAGCCCTCTCAAAGATTTAAGACGATCAAATGGCTCTTTCAAGTTAACAACCTGTGATGCCCCACAAACAAAATAATTACAAGTGTTTCATTGAAAACACATCAAAGTGAGAGGCAATCCCTTGATGAGTTAGAGTGGGAGTTCAGAATGCCAAGAAATGACATAGATTCAACTTTGTAAACTGATCACTGGGTGTGTGCAGACAATAAATATTGTGATTAGATCCAGCTGACTTTTTATAGAAGGGTTTAAGACCCAACTTCTTACATGAATTTAAGATTTCTTCTTTTCCTTAACTGAATACAAAACATTTTTTTTGAATGTAGGTTATGTAGTATTTTCTGATATATGGAATTCTGTATGTGATATTATGTTTATATATCTGATATACATGTATGTTTGATATTTTTGAAGTATGGCTTTTGTACTACTGTTTTTTTGCTCTATGTATTTGTTTTCTATGTACTTTATTGATTGTTTAAGTATTTTTGGATGTTTATCACCCTGGGCGGTTTGGATGGTTAACCACACCTGCCACCATAGAGCTTGTCAGCCAATGGGAGTGCATGATGTATAAATATGGGCGTGGTTTCTATTTTTCAAACTTTTCTGACCTGACGAAGATCCAAGGAGGATCGAAACGTTGTCACCAGTAAACTTTTGTGGCATGGAGCAAGTGTGCAGGCGTTACTCCTTTTATTCATTGACACAGTTTTTCTGATAGCCTTGCACCTACGTGATGTGCGTATAACTACTCCTTCAACTTGTGTGCAGACAATATACATAACATCTGCTCATCTCTTCACATAGCGTTGGGGTGGAGGTAATTATGCTTGATGCATCTAAGAAAATTTAGCCAATTATTGGACCACTGTGTCAGAGTAGTGTCCAATCAGACGGGATAATGAGCAGCATGGTTTCAGAGGAATCCTCCCACGCTGTGCTGACGCGTGTTGTAGGAAACATCTGGCCTTCCATCAGTGCTCAGGCCGCTGTGAGACTGTCACTTCACAAACACTCATGTCACTAAGCAGGAGGCATATTACTGCAGGAATCAAAGTCCTCTCATCTGTATAATCCAATTCTGAAATCCATTTTACGTCTTGTAAACATGTATGAAGGAAACCTGGAGGTGCAACAGCCTATTCTAACTTTATGACTTTAGTGAGTGGGTGGATGATTCTGTAATATCAAAAGCCCTCAAAAACTCAGTCAATCAGTTTGAGGGTGAGAAATGTTGTAAAATCAGTGGATTTAGAACAAATCATAAAATAAACAAATCTGGGGATAGGGCAACAGTGTTTCAACAGAGGGCGCCAAACTACATTTACAGATTGAGGCTTTAATTCCTGAAAGAATTGAGAGATAAACGGTTTTCATTTGAGAGCAGCAGTATGCTTTTTTCCCCCTTCATGCCATTCATGCAATGCCATGCATTAGCCATGCTGCAAAATGGCACAGCAAATTCAAACTGGTCTCTTTACTGTGACAGCACAACTTGTGATTCTGTAATCAGGTTTTTTCCTGCAGCTTCCAGTCCTCCACAAAAACAATATTTGTGGAGGCCACTACAATGGGGCGTTGGGAGGAAGTACGATCCACTGTGAAGACCCTGAAGAGAAGTAGAATTTGGACCAAAGTGTTTCCTCCTCGTGTGCCATACGCTCGGCGGTAGTGTAGCCTGGGTGCCATGAGCAGTTAGTGTTGCTCTTGAACAAAGGGTGAAGTGTGTGGGAGAGCTTCCATGAAAGGTTGTAATGGATTCATTTTTTCTCTGCTTATACTGGAGTCAGGCCAGAAATAGTCATCCTGTCTGTGATTTCATTACCAGTCCTTAGCATATCTATTTATTTAGTGACATTAGAGCTGGAGTTTGCTCACTGTGCAAGCGAGAGACATCGGCACGCACACTGTGGTTTTTAATAAGATGTGTACTTAGTTCGTGTTCTAATTAGCATCATGCAGAAGTCGGCTAATGCACATTTGAGTTGACATTGGTTATATAATTTACGATTACGGGTTTTAATAAAACACCCTCTTCATACTTCATTTTCACTGATCACCAGCTGCTGGGTCAATTGAATAATTAAGAATTTAATTAAGCTTCAGTTTGGATCACAATCTTCTAACACAGTCAAGCCTCGTACTGTAAGTATCACTAGAAGAGATCAAATAGGAAAGGATAGTGTGCCAAGCAAGAACTTAGAGATGTGAGCTCTCTCATGCGCTGAAATAGAAAGGTCTGAAGTGGCTTATCTATTTGATCTCTGAATCCTCCGGTTCCACTCGACAGAGTGGGGCTGTTAGTTTTCTGCTTCCCCATATTATACTGCAGATTCCAGTCCAGCCCTCTAAGGTATGCAGCATTTCAGTCCGTATTATCCCCCTGGACTGCTCCCCTCATCATTGCCAGCATGTAATACAATACATTCTATTGACTTCTTGGGAAGCAGCTCTCACAGAGAATTGATCACGTTGCTTTGGCTAAAAGCAGGCTAATTTCACTCAGTGGTGCATGAGTAAAAGTTAAATGAAGCCACTGATCCATGCGATATTGGAATAATGTTGCCTTTACTGTATAACTAAATATGCTAACATACATGTCTCAGTAGTTCACTGTGTGTGTGCAACCGATTGTCCAGTGGGATGCCAAGTATTGGAGTTGGTTGTACCATTAAGGTGAGGGGGTCTGCACAGACCTGTGTTCAATAAACCATAAAGGCAAGCCATATATCATCCTGTATGACACAATCAATGCTGCCTTTTGCAAGACCCAGGCATTTGAATATATTAGAACCATCAAACTAGCCAACACGTAGTGATGGCAGAAAAGACATCAAAGGAACCAGTATCATTGAATTCTGAGGTATGTTTGCATTGGTGTTCAGGGTCAGGTGATCACACCCCTGGGTGTTGTCTCGTTTGCTGTTCATATAGAGGACTGTTATTTGAGACAGTCAAAATGGGCTGACTGTCAGATCAGCATCTCAGCAACCATCTCGCTGAGGCTGACATTTGAATAAATCACTAATTTCCACCAACACAGGACTGGTAAAATGCCCTGAAACACAATTAGGGCAGGGCATCATGTTTCAAAGCACTTGATCATCAGTATGCTATAAAGCCTGATAATTCAGTTAAAGGCCATAACAAAGTTACACAGGACAAATATAGAGTCAAGCAAGATTATGGTGGGAATGTGAGAACTGTATTATCAGCAGTAAATCTGCTGATAGGGATTACAATGAGAAATGACATGAAAATTACATGTCAGACCAAATGTAAGTCAAAAGCAAGTTTAGCACTTCCATTTTTTTCAAGGAATCTCTCTCTTTTATATGAGGACATTGAACAAACTTTTTTGAAAATATTACTTCATCACCAAGGTTGGAATTGAAATAAAAAATGAATATAGGCTACCAGTCACAAAAGTGAAACGAAATGTCCTGTCCACTCATATTTATCGACATGAATCCCAATTAGTATGATTGTATGAAAATAATTGTTAAATTCATGCAAGATAGGCATAACATGTTAGGCCTATAAATCTACTACTGTACATATCATCATTGTTAAGTTTCAAACATGTTGAATTAAAAACATCATCTGGCTAAAAACATCTCATATCCTTTTTTCTTGAAAGACAGACTTCTGTGTTATGGTTAATATGCTGATTATGATCTGATTATAAGCAGGGGTTAAAGTGGGATTTGGCAGGTGGGGGAACCCTGTTTCGGGGGGGGGGGGGGGTTCAGAAAAAAATTGTAATTTAAAACAAATTTCCTGCATTTCTACAGGGGGTACATACATAATTGGTGGGGGGGTCAGAAAAAAATAGTAATTTAAAACAAATTTCCTGCATTTCTACACCGCCTAACCACTTGGATTAAGTCAAGAAACAGCAACCCTGTATAATGTTAACCAAAAATGTTAAATTATGTTATATTACTAGATTTCAGCATTGAGGTGCTTACATGCATGATCTTGCATAGGCATACTAACCTAAAAAACGTATTATTGGGAATCGTGAGAAAGTTTCAGAGCGACAGACACAGAGCGTCCCCGTAACCATAGCAACTCACTCTCACTTCTGCCTGGTGCGCACGGCGCGAGAGGAGAGGGAGAGACGCTGAAGAGCCGCTGACTGAGATTACTCTGAGCAGCATGCATGGGAATCAATTACAATATAATACATTTGTGTATATTTCTCGCTATTCAGATGGTCTGAATAACTCTCTGCTGCACGGTGCTGCTCTGTCTCGTCTGTCCTGCTGTCATTTTCCTTTTTTTGCACGACTTGTGGTGTGAGAGCGTGTGAAAAATGTCAATTGCGTGAGTCTCACGGTTAATGTGTGAGAGTTGGCAGCCCTGTGAACTCGCTTGACATTATTATGTATGAAACTGTCAATCAGATTTATTTACTTATTAATCGAAGGTGCCGTTCCGGCCCACTTTATCCCCTGATTATAAGCCTATGCATATAATAGCGTAAGAACCACCACACAACTCAGTAAACACGTTGAAATGTTGACTTGATTGTGCTTTGAAGTTGTTATGGCTGATACAGGCCTTTGTTAAGGCAAGGGTTTCAGCATCTGTGACTGAAGTAAAATTAATTAATGATATTCCTAAAGGCTGGCAATACAACAATGCTCAGAATGAAGAAATAACTAATGCAAAACTGAGCATAGGTTACGCTATGTTAACTTCACTTTGATCATTTTACAACAGCAGCGTAACGTTCATAGTTCGCCTGTGGGTTTAACATGTTGTTGAAAGTTCAAAACATATTAGCATATTAGCAAGTTATGGCATAAGATGGAAAATGCTTAATAAGCAATGGTAACTTGCATGATGATCTGCGTCCCTTGTTGGTCATGATCGTTTGTTTTCGTGAACGGCCGAATGGTGTGTCGTTTTAAATGTTGCTGCCGCAAGGAATTGTGGGACGGCATTATCTCCTTTCCTTTCGTAAAGGATGGTCCGGTGTATCCTATGCTAAAGGAGCTAAGTAAGGAAGCATTGAAGCACCTTTCCTTAGCATTTAGAGAATTCAAACAGCTCTTATCATGGCTGTCACTTAGATACTTCCGGGTCATTTCACTCAGTTAGGAACCTTCCTAAGCAAAAAAGACAATTCGACCGCAGCCAATTGTCTCAGACGATATCATTAAATAGCATTTATCCATAGTGTGACATCATGCAGGACACAGGCCCTTAAATCACACACCCCAACTCCATTATACACAAAAATACACATCAGTTAAATCACGTTCTCCTCACTCGTTGATTCCTTTGCTTAAGGATGGTTTATCAAGTGAATACCATTAGTATCCACTAGAGAAGGAAAGGACAAGGCAGCGTTTAATCAATTGTAATCGCATTGTTGCTTTCAACTTAACGTCAGCTGAGGCTGGCGCACAATATGAACATCCTCTTCTGATACACATACACACAAACACACACACACACACAAAGCCCATCTGATTTACTGCTTTGTACATATTGTGCTGACACTGAAAATCACACTATGCATCACAAGGCCTGATGAATAGACCCAGTGTGAAGTTACAGTTGCCATATAACCCTATGATATATGCAGGTTAGAAAGCTGTATGAACCCCACTAGAGTGCTTACATGGAAAATATTCCTGGAGCAGCCATCGGTAACAGTGTACCCTCCAGTTGCCTTATTCTGGTGGATTAACCTATAGCAAATTGTTTCCATTATACAATAATACTTCCTGGGTATTTAATGAAAATCTCTGTATTCATTAATTTAATGTAATTTTAAATTAATATAAGAAATTAAAGCAATTAAAATAACAAAGACAGTAAAACAAAAAGTAAAACATAATGTACTTACACCCTTGTAAGTACATTATGTATTAGAGTGATTTTCATTAAAACACAATATCACTGTGTAATACTGTGAATACTTTTTTCATATATTAATGCACAGGTTAATTAGGTTAAGTAATCCCATTGCAAAGTAAGGCAACCTGATCATGTTGTAGAAAGCAGGTGGATACTCTACAGTAAGGTAACTTCTCCTGTTCAACTGTTCATGTAGAATGGATATGAAAACTCATGAGAAATGTCAACAAAAGCCACTGGACCATTCTCAAACTGAATCTAAAAATCAGATTTACATCCTGAAATACGACCAATATTTGTAGCAGTCAGCAACAAAGTTTCATCATCATTATGTTTCCATCCAACAAGCAAGCAAATTTTAAGTGAACTTTTTAAATAAAATAAAATGTGAACTATAGTGGCTAGGAACAGTGAGGCAACACGAAACAGCTTAGCCATTTAGCATTAAGGTGTTTTGAATAATTTGAGATGGTCTCTATGAAGTTTTACATGTGAGTTGTGACATGTTTGTGAACTTAAAGTTGCAGGCTTCATAGGTTTCCATATTTGGGCTTGTGGGCATCTGACTTATGAGGTCTATAGGTAGCAGTGTGCAAGAGATTCCTCTCACATGGGCCTACACATATACAATTACACACCTGTAGACAATCTAAAATGGCTCCAGGTGCATACTTTGAACTCAAATTTCATGTACTTTCAGGTGGAGATAATGATCAACATTTCACATGGATTCCTATGGGTTTCAACAAGAGGACCAACCTTGCTTTGAGGTCAGTAAATTATATCTTATGTACATAATGTAGCCTATATCTTTTCTGAAAATGTGCTTTTTTTTATGAAAAGCCTATAAACTTTAATACTAAACTAAAATATTGTTGGATTTGATTAGATACTCCATGTAGGCTATTTATAGCCAACTCTGGGAAATCTTCAAAGAGCATGATATAAAATCTGCATCATATGTTTCAACCAAGAATTACTGACAGTGAAGCACCAATGTGGACTTGATCATAAAAGTATTTGTTTGATCCTTGTTTCTTTTGATGAGCTGTCAGTTTGAAATTCAGTGAGAGAAAATGAAATGAGAGGGTGCAGGAAATATTTCTGGTGCAACAGATTGAAGCTGATTCCACAGCATCAGTGAATGTCCACTTATATTGTCAACTCTGTCAATATTACAGAAATTCAAAATTCAGTTTTCACATGGGCCATTTTGTGTCGTTAATTGAATTAAACTGAAGCTCTCTATGAGAAACACAAAATGGCTGCAGTAAAATGGCTACAGATGGGAACTGTGGGAATACTATAAGTGAAAGCAGAGGATTGTCCCATTTTTATACAGTCAAGGTTCCCCTGCATCCTTTGCAGTTCCATGTTTTGCTTGCATCTGACTGTGTAACATGTGCTCCAAATGGCTAGTCATAGGCATCCAACTGCCACACTACATGTTCAATCTCAAACTTTTAGACTTTTGTCAGATCGTTCGGCTCCCTACTGCATACAGTGGTACAGTACTTCATCAGCCTTCCTCAACCCTGTTACAGTAAACAAGCCAAAACAACTAAACATTGAATATTTCATAAAATACCATAAAACAGGCAACTCTCAGGGGACATAAGGTTAGGGCTGAGAGTCAGAGAGCAAATGCACACACATGTACAGTGATTTTCTGCAAACAGTAGGATCGATAATAGTCAAGTCATAACGCACTAGCATTCCTTACCTAGATCAACAGCCAACTTCTGTCATGTCCTAATCATAGATATCGCATTTCGGAATACAGCGAGTGCATAAGCTCGCACCGCCACCAGCACAACAAACGCTCTAGTCTAATTGTAGATCTATTGCCTTTCCCTTTTCATTTAGCTTTCTTAAATCGGTAACAATTGGCCTATGCTAAATAAAAAAACAGAGATAATGTAACAGCTCATTACCTTTTCCTCACATACAGCCTTAAAGGTTGCCACAATGTGAATAATCATTGTAGCCCCACTCCAGCCATCTAATGTAATCCGCTACCTCGCAATGGGCAATGGTGGACTATAGCCTAAAGCCCCTGTTTGAGACATCAGCCCCGAAGGCTGTTTTAAAGCTATTTTCAGCCACTTCCGGGTAAACCATGTCCACTTCTGGTCCCCAATCCAAATACATATACAGATAGAAATAATGGCATTGCCATCAGTTACAAATTGTAGGTCCATAAAAGGCTTGAAAAAGCACAACCATATCAGTTGTTGAGGGTATAAAAAGAGTACATCCAGCGAGCACATTCAACAATAGAGTCATTTGTCCTTGTGGCCTGACCTTATGTTAAGTTGGTGTTCTGGAGTGTGGAAGGTCATGGAGATGATTTACCAGTTTTAATGAAGAATTTTGATTAGGAGAATATTATACTAGAGATCTTAAAGGTCTTGAGGACACTCTGAAGGTATAGGATGATCATCGTTATTTTTTAACCTGCCAAAAAATGCAAGCTTCTGCAATGTGGATGCTGTCTTTGTTGCAATATAATAAATTATAATATATTGCTGAGCAGTCACAAGCTTTTCAGGGTTGGGACTTAATCCGCAATAGGCAAAAATACATTGAAATCTTGGTACAATTTTCAAATACCAGCCCATTAAATGCATCAACATAAATTGTAAATTACTGTATCAAGAAATGTATTTAATTACAATATATTTCTATTCATTCTATTTTCAAACTATAAAAAAATATAATGAAGAACTGCATCTGTCATCTTTTCAACTTTTTTTTACTTCCATTTTACATAGTCAATTTTGCTAATGTAAGATTAAAATTGACATTTCAAACATTACTATAATGGCCTTCTCTTTGCAAATATGTCAAACAGTTTTGAACAAATGAGCCCACATTATGTATGGGCACTAATTAGGTTACATAAAGTGTAGCCTATCAGTGAACAAACCAATACTGGTCACGGCTCTTGTGATTACCTTCTAATTGGCAAAGTTGGCTACCTTTAGCTAATTAACTAATTGGGTTTGATTAATTTTGTTTGATTAATTTTATGAGATGCTGTTCTTGTCTTGCATAGTTACTGACAAAGCCAACTTGCATGGCTAAACATGCTAGCTAGCTAACCAGATGATGCCTCCAACTAGCTCCAGCCAGGAACAACTGCTTTTGCCATCCTCTGATATCACGCTCAGTTGGTTTTAGTCTAATGCACAGTACTTAAAATATCAGTTCAAGCCATATTTGCATAGTTTTTCAACCATAAAAGCAGATAGATGGGCTTGCTTCAAGAGGACTATTCAACAGTGCACATTTGCAAGGTGAGGGTGTCTACTGCTGCATCCATCAGCTATAACCAAAATAAAGAGAGCAAATTAAAATTTAGTATTTTATTTTATAGACATCTGTTGTAGAATCTATTTCAAAAACAAAAACAAAAAAATATTATTCTGTCCTTAAAAATATAATTATTTTGTAAGAAATGTGTCAGTATAAATTAACATTAATAGTAACCCCTAATATGATTCACCTTCAGGCCACCAATCATTTTGTAAAGGTGTCATTCTTTTTTTGTTTTTCAATATCTCATTTTGGAATGAATCTCCTCAAATACAATGGCAGTGCCAGGAGACAGAGGACCTAGCTGATGTGCCTACACTATTTCACCAGTATTCCATTGTTGTTTTTGTTTTGGGAAACATGCCAAATTACTGGTTTAGTTTATTCAACTGCTGCTGAAAATAGAAAAAAAGCTGAAATGACACACGCATCACAACCCATTTCCTTGCGATTAGGCAAGCTTCTCGGCTGCTAAAGGGATTTAAGACACGATAATAAAGATAAAAAGGAGACATTAATAATTTTTGTTATGTTAATTAAAGGCAAGAGGATTAACAACAACGCAGGAGCCTTGTAAAGCAATAAACAGACAGGGGCTCTGACAAATTTCCAAAACCATTAATAAAAAATTAATTTGGTCCCTGCTGTGATCAAACAGATCATATGTATGGTAAAAAAAAAAAATGACAAAGAAAAAAAAAATCCTTGTCATTCTCATTTCACTTGAAAGGCACTTTGAGTTCCAGGATCTCTAAACTCCAGTGGTATGTTCCATTCCAAGAGCCAGTTTCTGTTACCACAATGCCACCCTTCACCTTCTGGGTGGTGCGGCATGTTGGTTTTTGGGCTGTGTCTGATCAAGCTATGGGGGTCACCGGGCCATCAGACCTAGCTCCAGGAGTAGGGCCCGGTGTCCCTGTTCTGGGCAAGGTTCTCTCAGTTCTTGAAATGCTCATAGTGTCTTCAACAATCGCTGTTTGTGTGGCTCCTCACTTGAGACCAGTTTACCTTGGGTGTCCCTACCAGAGCAGAAGGAGAAAGGAGCCAATTGAGGTGGTTCGGGCACCTGCTAAGGATGCCTCCCCGAGTGCCTCCCTTTGGAGGTACACTGAATATGGCCGACTGGGAGGAGACCCCACGGCTGACCCAGGATACACTGGAGGGACTACATCTCCCAGTGTGCCTGGGAGCACCTGGGGATCACTCAGGAGGAGCTGGAGGAAGTTGCTGGGGTAAAGGATGTCGGGGCTGCTCTGCTTGCCTTGTTGCCACCGTGACCCTCACCTGGATAAGCATTAAGACAATGAATGAATGAAAGAATTAATGAACACCAGCATGTGCACAGTACAAAGTAAATCTGAGAAATCTGCTTGCTACTGTTCCCTGTGTTGTTTCTATGGCAAACGGACTGGACAGGGATGTAGTACAGCTTAAGATGATAATGGCCTCCATTTGTGGCAAGGCGTTGTGTTCTGTGTGCTGCAGATGATTGGTGTGCAAAATGTAATCTCGGTCACGACCAAGGTTTAATGGAACCGCGTGGCTTTTGAACTAGGCTACCATTAGAGAAAGAGCAGTCTATTACCAATGCTACCTGGAAGTACAAAGGGCTCAGGACAATTTCATAGCAGTCTGTTTTTCCATCTTTCCAGTTGTACTTTATGATAATGGAAGTTTTTTTTTTTACAAGGGAGGTTTCAAGAACTCTGTCAGTCTGAAATATGAGACTTCTGCTGTGTTGATGTGACATCACTGCCATTTTCTACTGGGATCAGTGCGCCCAATCAGAGTGCTGATTTCTCATCTGCGCCTGTCTTGAGCCTTGCAATTTTCTCTTCCTCTTCCCCTCCCTCCATCTTTAGAAATGCCTTGCCTTGTTTTGGAACAGCTTTGACCCCAAAACACCCTTCTTTTCACACGCAAGGCTAAGCTAAGGGTTTGCCTCATGCGATCGAGAGTACCACAAAGTGCTAGCCAAACCTGTGTCTGTGAAATGAAACCACTATTGGGTGTTAAAGGTTAATGATTAGTGCAGAGTGATAGATGCTTTTGTAAGTTATTATCAGTCACACCATCTGTGGCCTTTGTACTGCTATATTTTACTGAACATGGCCACTGATGTGTTGACAGATGTCATGGAGAGAGCTATAGACAGATTGAAATGCTAACTGGCGGAAAATGAGATAAAGTGTGCAATAGACTCTCAGCTGCATGGAATGAGTAATACGAGTGTGGCTGCCGCTCTCACTCATGATGTCACACAGCTAAATGACATTAGCACCAGTGACAAGTGCTTGAGGGGTTCAGCCTGCCTGATGCATGAGATTGTGTTGTATGATCGGCTCAGAGATGACCTCAGCATTCGAGGGGTTAATAGCCCAGGATATAGGTGGAAGCTTTGGCTTGTTCAAGGCTGATTGATATGTTAAGATTGATTTTGCATTAGTTAGCATAATGACATGGACGGGTTGAGATGATCTTGGGCAGTTTGGTTATTGACAGTAAAAAGCTCATGAAAATGTAACACAAGGAGCAGTGTTTGCTGACCCCTGGAAGCCAGGGATGGGTTACAGATGAAATAGGGCGTCCTCCTAAGCTGCCCAGTGGAGGATTTCATCAACTGTTACTAATGACAACATTCTTGTCTGGATGGAGGTTGCGAATTAATATACTGAGTCACAGCAAACCATCCAAACCCATTACATCTGTATGAAGGACCAAAAACTACATTGAAGGCATATTAATGATGTTTTGCATGAATATAGGGTACTTAGCAGATTTTAATTTCTCAAATGGATTTTGTAGTCAGCTGTGACGATGTGCATTTGTGTTTAATTGATTTTATCTATAGCCTCTGGTTCTGTGGGTGGTTAAAGCTTATTAGCAGAGGAAGATAAAAGCTATCACTAGCTTGTTCAGCTATTTTACTCTATGTTCTCTCAGAAAAAGAGTGACCTGTCCTGCATTGAGTTTGAATGCAGAATCCTGGCAGCGTCTCTGAACAGCTGTGCTTATTTAGAGAACAGAGAGCGTTATTGAAATCCTATTTACACCTGGGCAGTGGGCGGCCCTCTCCATTTAAATGATTCTAATTTCCCTGCCATTTGAATAAATGTCAGAAACACTGTATTTCGCTTTAGGATTGGCTGCCTGCAACAGCTGGCACAGACTGCTAGTCAGTGTGCCATGGTTGATTGTGCCTGGGCTCCCACTCTCTTTCGTTCCTTTTTTTCCCCTGTGCGTTGGAGAGAATGGTCTCTACATCCCATCCCACTGCCTCTAGCTGCAGCACAATGAGAAAATAGGTTGCAGATTTGTCTCCTATGCTATCAAAGGCGGGTGGTTGGACTGGGAGGAGAGGGCTAGCGGGGAGTGGGTATCTGATCACACAGCATGACATGCTTAATGATAAAGTTGCTGAGGAGAGTGGCCGAGGAAAGAGGAAATGACTTAATCCTGTGTAAGGGTGGGGAACTGTGAAAGGGCGGGAGTAAGAGAGGTGGCTAGCGGGATGACCCTCCAGGGAGCACACCCCGCCCTGGACATATCCATAAAATGTATGAAAAATGATTAGGCTGTGACTAATTGCCCGTTTAGTGTCGCCGAAAGTTGTTAAACAGACCATTGCCTTTTAATACCTAAAGTAAGGAATGGGATTAATTAAGCAGAAATGTATTCTTCTACCCTGCCAAGTCCCTTTCTCACACTCTCTAAAAACACTGTGTGATGGGGTTTGCACCTCAGGGAAATAGTTGGTAATGGTCTGAGAATGGATCTCCTTTTCTCCATTCACTAGTTCTTTTTGGGTGGATGAATGAGGTGAATAAGTATGTGAGCAGCTGCCTCAATAAAAAGGCGGAGAGAGAAAAAACAGAATTATAGAAGAAGGATGTAGGATTTATGACTGCCGAACTGTTCCCTCCAGCAGCATGGACTTCAAAGATCAGGTCAGCGCATCAAGTGGAGCTCACACTACTTTGACAAATTGACATTGGTTGAAAATAGAAATCATTTGAGACTTTATCTCTTATGAAGTTACTAGCTTACTAGTTACTAGCATGATCTTAGTACAGAGTGATACTTTCATGGGTTGTCACAGTGTGTGCCATCTACATTTTCTGACATTGCAGCCCATGGTATGCAGACTAATTTAATGGGCTATGGGCAGATTGAAAAGTTAATTGGTGAGAGTTGGAGCCAGCCAAACCAGCCATACACTGGTGAACCACATTTAAAAAACAATTTCATATTTTTGTTAGCCTGTCTTGATGTGAACCATGTTGACTTCTGCCTTTTTATTTACCTCTCTCAACACACTGTAAAACAGTCTACAGGCAGGCTTAGCCGTATCTTGCAAGTAACCACCGGATAGCCTGCATGTATTTTAGTGTTCACTACACTCTTTACTGCAAAGATTGAGCAATACTAATGTTGCTCCCCTCCTCATTCATTGATAAGTTAGTGATAGTTTTACTGTACAGACTGTACAATTCTATCTATCAGTAATTGTAGTGGCTGCTTCCAATTAACATAAACATGACAGCTACATTTTTATGGAGGAAATTATACCACTTGAGACCAGAGAGTAAAAATATCCTCAGGCTGTGCTTGAGTTTGTATTCAAGCATGCTTTTTAGTCTGTATTATGTGGAAAACTTTGCAAAGATGCATTTTTGGTGAATTTAGAGGAAGTTGTGTTTTGTTGTTGTGGTCTAGTTGACCTTGCTGTTGAGTCTCTAGAGTTTGACAGCTAGCTGCCTTTGGTCTTTTCTGTTCTTTATTTGTAAATTTGGTGGAAGCATACTGCCTTAAATATTCAATTTTCTTCAAGCAAACAGCCAGTGACAGCTTTGTGGCAAATATTCATGGGTGAATACTCTAAATTGTGCAATAAACTATTACTCAGACTAAATGTTTTGCATAGTAAAAAGAAAGAAAAACTACTTTGTAAAGGCAAAAAAAAGAACAACTACTTTTACTCTTGTGACTGATCATTGCTTGATTGCTTAGTGTCTGTTGCATGTTAAAAGATATCAATGTAATTTCTCCCGGGACTTGGCATGGGGTGACTGCCGCCCCTCCTGTGGCTGGCTCTGTGCAAGGTGGTAAATCTGGTTTGGAGACAGCAGAGATCAGTCTGTCAGCTGGGAGATTTACACTTGACATGCTCTTAAAGCCCTGGTCTGACACCAAGGGTGCCAGAACCCACTGCCAGACTGCCAGACACCAGGCCGGCACAGGGCCCACACAGCCATTTAACGGCTGTGCTTTCTAGGCTTTATAGCCCAGGCTGATGCACCGAGGACACAAGCAAAAGAGAACATTGATTGACCACTTGAATCGCACACACCTTTGGACATGTGCCAAGATACCATAACTTAAGACTGTGGCCTGATTGCTTTCTATCCAAGCTAGCTTACAGGCCTTTTGCTGCTTTATGATCAATTTCAATCCGAAAGCATTGTGGTAGTTAATCGGGGCTCAATCCCCTACAATGCCATACTATATCCCATACTAACCCCTCTTGAGGAGTCATGCAATATGTTTGTATAGATATGTAGTTCAACGAGAGCTAATCAACTAAATAACATTCTATTTAGCCAAATCCTGAATCATTAGCAATAATTGTCAGTTTCGATTACAAATGATGGCAGACATTAATGGGCAGGAGTGAATACAGACTGGTCAGGTAATTTTTTCTCTTGGTCCAAGCCAGAGGTGGCATTTAGCATGTCTGTTTCTGATGCCCAATATATATTAATAGTTTGGCCCAGCATGAGACATGTCAGCTGCCAATAACAAATGTGAATTGTGAATTACAAAAGACATTTTGTGTGTCTAAAATATAATGACAAATTAAGCTACTTCAAGTTAGGATAAAAGTCATACTCTTGCTACATGTTAAATGTTTCAAAAATGTGAACCTTTCTTTAATCAGCCTGCCAATAGATCATTATTTTAGGACTTATGAAATATGTTTAGGCTTAACAGATAATAATAACTAAAATCTTAAAACATTACTTCACTAGCACAGTGCTAGAAATGACATAAAGAAAACTAGACAAAAACTAGATTTTACATTTGCACGGTATTGACGAAAAATATTTAAAAAATATAGCCGCAAGCAGCGATTGAGGGGTCCAAGCACAATTTGATAAGACAGACAGATAGACAAAACATTACAGAAGGTAGAAAGACACACACAAAAACTGACATGTTGTGAAGATCGAACATGCAGTCTAACGCCGGCTTTTGTGTTGGCCCGTGACTTCTGTCAAGTTAATCTTTTCATTGCAACCACATTGCCAAACTTTCTATTATTTGTCCTTGATGACTAATGACAACATTTCTCCCAAATTCCAAATAAAAATATTGTCATTTAGAGCATTTATTTGCAGAAAATGACAACTGGTCAAAATAATAAAAAAGATGCAGTGTTTTCAGACCTCGAATAATGCAAAGAAAACAAGTTCATATTCAACACAATACTAATGTTTTAACTTAGGAAGAGTTCAGAAATCAATATTTGGTGGAATAACCCTGATTTTCAATCACAGCTTTCATGCGTCTTGGCATGCTCTCCACCAGTCTTTCACATTGCTGTTGAGTGACTTTATGCCACTCCTGGCGCAAAAATTCAAGCAGCTCGGCTTTGTTTGATGGCTTGTGACCATCCATCTTCCTCTTGATCACATTCCAGAGGTTTTCAATGGGGTTCAGGTCTGGAGATTGGGCTGGCCATGACAGGGTCTTGATTTTGGTGGTCCTCCATCCACACCTTGATTGACCTGGCTGTGTGGCATGGAGCATTGTCCTGCTGGAAAAACCAATCGTCAGAGTTGGGGAACATTGTCAGAGCAGAAGGAAGCAAGTTTTCTTCCAGGACAACCTTGTACGTGGCTTGAGTCATGCGTCTTTCACAAAGACAAATCTGCCTGATTCCAGCCTTACTGAAACACCCCCAGATCATCACCGATCCTCCACCAAATTTCACAGTGGGTGTGAGACACTGTGGCTTGTAGGCCTCTCCAGGTCTCCGTCTAACCATTAGACGACCAGGTGTTGGGCAAAGCTGAAAATTGGACTCATCAGAGAAGATGACCTTACTCCAGTCCTCTACGGTCCAATCCTTATGGTCTTTTGCAAACCTCAGCCTGGCTCTTCTTTGCTTCTGAACTCTTCCTAAATTAAAACATTAGTATTGTGTTGTTTACAAATGAATATGAACTTGTTTTCTTTATTATGCATTATTTGAGGTCTGAAAGCATGGCATCTTTTTTGTTATTTTGACCAGTCATTTTCTGCAAATAAATGCTCTAAATGACAATATTTTTATTTGGAATTTGGGAGAAATGTTATCAGTAGTTTATAGAATAAAACAAAAATGTTCATTTCACTCATTTTACTCAAACACATACCTATAAATAGTAAACCCAGAGGAACTGATAATTTTGCAGTGGTTTCTTAATTTTTTCCAGAGCTGTATATATATATTTTTTATATATATATATAAAACATATATATACATATACTGTTATACTATAGACCAGGTTGATGCCTCAGACTGTTCACAAAATGTTAGTGCTCACTGCCTAATTATGGACGAAACTTGAGGGAAGGAGCTGAAGTTTTAATTAATTTTTGTTTATTCCTCCTGTTTCTTTCAAGCACATGACTTAATGAAATCCCACAGCTATTAATCTTTTGACATACCTCTGAGCTACTTTGTCAGCAAGCCACCATGAGAGCACAAGCCGAGCCTGACATTTGACTAATTGCAGTCATTTGAGAATGATCACTGTTGTAATGTATTGGCAATGCACAGTAGCGTAACACAACAGGCAGGCACCCCTGTCTGTCTGGTGACCCACTTTACACTCAGAATAAGGGGGGAAATGTGAAACCAATGAAAATCTCAACTAATTAGAGCTAGGTAAGTATAATAGTAAAAGGGACTCTGGTAACCGATCAGGTTGCCTGCAATTATTGTAATCATGGCCTTTTTCAAGGTCCAGTCTCGTCTTTGCAAGTATTGATGAAGACAGGAACCAATCCATGGCACAATCAGTCATCCCCTTGTGACACCCAACACTGCAGCAAAAACCGAGCTCCAACTGGTTCCCCCCTCCCTCCTGCTCCATACAGGAGCTTTAGAAGAATGACTCTTACCCGTCCTTGGCACCTTGTGAATTGCTGTGTGTCTGATGAAGACCTTAGTGACGGCCTCCTGGGCTAGAGTGGAGGGCTCATTACAGCCAGAGGAGACAGGTGCATAGGAGAGAATGAATAGAGAAGAGTGTGTGTGTGAGAAAGAGAGAGAGTAGAGTGTAGACTCTAGAGAAAGTTGTAAATATGAGAGATGGGGAAAGCCCCTTGTAAGGTGAAATAAGGGGCGCTTGGGGACTTGCCTTGTACATTGCACCTGTCTTTATCATCATTTAACTCTTATTTGTTGGTCTTACTAAACTGTCAGCAATTCTCTGCCTTCTTGGCCTTTACCTGTAAAATGCCATGAAAATGCTGACAGGCTGCCAAACCAGAGCTGCCTGGAAAGGACTGCTGCTGGCTTTTCTTTGAATTGTACCATGCGTTGTCAGAATTAAAGCTGCTCTTTGCTGGTCTTTGTATTTATATTCTACAGTCACCTATTCCTCTGCCAAGTACAAATTTATTTAACAGTGGCTTTCTAGAATTGGCTGTGTATAAGTCCCTTCACAACCCTCCAATAAGTTAATAATACATATTTTTTGATTATGATATTCCCTGAAACATGCTTCATCCATCCCTGATGCCTGTGTCAGTGATGTTTCCTGTAATTGTGTATGTTTCTGGACCAATTCAATTGTCTCTTGACGTATTCAGTGCCCAACTGAGCATGACATTACACACATTATTTGTGTGCAATTCCATGCAATATGCAACGAGGATATATTTCTATGGCAGTTTAATTTAAGGAGTCGTAGGATTTCAGCTGCAATCATATCACTACCACTCTCTCTGTCTCTCTCTCTATCTCTTTTGCTCTCTCTCAGAAATTGCTTTTGCAATGATCCCCCACGTCTCTGCCCTACTCTGTCATGGCTACATTGTAAATTCACTATGGGAGCTATTCCAATCATCAATCAGCAGATGGGACGAAAATGGCAACTTTCACTCTTTAGCCTGTGTATGCTAATCAATTGATCAAGTGCACTACACCATAAAAATGCATTTATCCGTTGTTTTATGCCTTTTTCACTGGCTGTAGCAATTCTATTATTTCTGATGGACTTTTAAATGGTCGTACTGCTGAGGTGTGTTTGAATGCTAAAGTCTGTCTGCCTGAGGTCATTTTGATGGACTCTGTCTCTGATGAGGTGGCAAGGCTATGGGAGTCAAACCTGGCGAAGCTCATAGTAACCCTGGGTCAAATAGCATTTGTTTTAGCTTAGTTAGGTGCCACATGGACAGAGTTTGCCACACTGCAAAGAGTCACAGAAAGTTTGGACAATCACAGGAAAGTATTTGGAAGTCAATTTTGCGTACTTTTCTGTGGTTGACAACATGCTGACTATCTGAACAGTACTGATGCAATATACCCCACCCATCTGGTACTCCAAGCAGGTCAAATACAAGAACTTTGAATGATTTGCAAATTGTATTCCACCAAGGCCTTATGGTAGCCTCCTCTGTGACCTATCCTGGAACAATTATCACCTCCTATTACCTTTCTTTGTTTTGCTCGGCACGCTCTTCAATCACAGTGCCATGGTGTATGTGAAAGTGACAGGGTTCTCATTAACTTTAATTACTGTGTGCCAAGTCATCTGAAGGCAGTGTTTTGTCTGGAACCACCCCACCCCACCTCACCCCCACTCCCGGCCACAAGCCCCGTCCTTCATCGCCTGTGAAGGTCTAATCGTATCTGTGGCTGTTCCATGGCTCTTCATTAATCACTCCCACGGCCCAATCAGATGGTGAGTGATGGTTGACGTGGCCTTGTCCGGCCATCCCTCAGGTGCTGTGGGCTGCTATCTGGACCACACTGCAGTATAGATCCTGTAGCCCATTTTGACTGGCATCTGTGTATGCATATCCACAGCGGTGTCCTCTACATGGGGTACACTGTGTGCCAGGTAACCCTGTGCCAGCTCTCCAGTGGCCATGACAATCTAAACACCTGACTGTCAACATATTGTTGCGCTGCCACTGACCTTGTCTCCTCAGCAGTAGTGATTTCGGATTTGACTTGCCACAAAGTCGTGACAAAAGTGAGCTGGAGGTGGGATATGACCACCACAAAAGGCTCTAAATTAGATCTCTGCTCACTGACACAGATGGCAAATATCTTTGACTTGTTTGACCAAAACTGAGACACTCAATTATTGTTGTCTTCCGCGGTGAGCTGAGTAGAAGATGCACAGTGACTGAGTGCCAAATTCAGCAATGTCATAAATGGAATGGGTGGGTGGTGAAAGGGGGTTAGATAGAGAGGAGGGGGAGGAAGCGGAGGAGGGGGAAGATGGAATAGAAATAGTTTGTTCTAGTAGCAGCAGGATATAAATGACACAAAGATGAAACAAATCAACCCTAGGTGGCCCCAGTCGTTAGCCAATCCATAGTAATCAGTGTGACTGTATTGAGCTCTCCGCTTCATGGACCCTTACCAATCAGCAAAGAAAACAGAGATCCATCATCCATTTTCCCCTGCTCACTGATGGAGGCAAGGGAGACGGTCTACAGTGAGAGCGAAGAGTGATAATTGTATATGAAGGGTGGGTAAATGGGATGGTGATGGTATGGGGGTGGAGGGGTACATGTGCGTGTTCTGTTCCATCATGTGTTTTAGTATCACATGCACCTTTATAAAGTGGTCTTGACTCGACAGTATTTGTACGGGGAGGAGTGGTCAAGATTCTGCTTACGAGGGTAACATTGCTAATTTGTGGCAGTGTGGTAATCAGTCAGATAGAAAGAGTGCCCCGCTGGGCAGTGATTAGAGCATTGATCAGGGCTGTGAACTGATCCATTCCCACCACTGACGTCAAAACACAGATGGCATGACTCACTCTGCAGTATCTGTGATGTTCTAAAAGAGATTTTGTTAAGTCTTATCTTCTGGACAAGCCTGGCCAAATGACTTCCAGTGGGATGTGCGGCATCTACTGCACTGATCTCCTTTAACTGCTGTGATACTTATGTGAAATGAAACATAAAGATGTATAATGCAGCATATATCACCTATCTCCTCACACAATGTGCAGGCACAACGGTGCAGTATACACACAGACAAACACACACACACACACAAAGACACTCACACACACGTACATACACAGACAAACACATCTATTTTATATGCAATGGCATCACAGAATTATCTGCCTGAGAGGCAGAAGATTTGGCATTGGTGTGCTCAGGTTTTCATAACCTTTGGATGCCTCCCATCCTTGTCCTACAGAGAACCAAGGACAAAGCTCTGCCCTATTAGAGATGAATAATGAGCCTGTTGGCAAAAGAGACGTTGCTAATGTTTTGTCCAAATATCTCAAATCTATCCCCAATGATAATGTATTCTGCACCACAGCCAAACAGCTCTATATTTGAAGGAGCAGTTTCATTGCAGATATGACTTATAAAACATTTAAACTAGAAATAAAAAAAAAAACTCCCTCTCAAATTGTAATGTCTGGCGGGTGTATAGGCATCACAATAAGGGCTTAGTTTGTTTTCCTGTGATTGATGCTTTGCCTGTGTGGCGCCATAGCTTTGTTTGTTTATGCTAATGGGTGTGATGACCTGTTGGTCCCCCATCTAGCAGGGAAATGGCAGCGAATGCTGTGGGGAGTGAGCCATTGATCTCTCTTCAGTGCCTCTTTCTCACAGGTACTCTTCCAGGATTAACCGAGCCAGAGCAAGACAAAAGAAAACGTGAGGGAAAACGGCCATAAAGACCAGCAAATTCCCTTTGGTTATGTCTTTGTTATGTGTGATAGGTAAAAGAAATGAAGGCTAAAAAGTTGCCACACTCACAATTTTGACCCTGAGTTGCCCTGTTTGTCATGATTGAACCTGTCTGTTGAAGTTTTGTTTAAAGGAACCACAAGACTTCCTTTAACCAAAATATTTACAATAAGTCAGAAAAGCAGCAGAGGTTATTGTGTCTGAAGAAACTTTTCAATCAGAAAGTTGAACTTTCTGATTGAAAAGTCTTTGGGTCTTGATCCTCCACAATGGAGGTACAGTGTACAGTGCATGTTTCTACACTTTCTGTGTGGTAAGATGAGAAAATCTCGGCACATCTCTAAACAGTGCATACCCAAATTTCCCTAAGCAGTGCGCATTGCAAAAAGCATTACACATGAATACACAGAGCCCGGCTGTTATAGAGGTGCTTCCCCGAGCATCTAATAATCCACAATGCTCCGGTAGGGCTGCTCAGTTGCCAATGAATGATAGAAGTCTGGGCAGATCCCAGGCCTGAATAAGTGAATATGAGTAAAGCAGGGAATTGCTGAAAAACAGCATACATGCTCAGAAAATCTTCCCTGAGTCCCAGTGCTGGCTGGTCAAGATCAGTTAAAATTACCACCAAAATCTCAGTGTGCTAGTGGAATTGTTTAAAAACACCTGCGCTTATTTTTAGCCAGTTTTCAAACGGTAATGTTTTTCCCATTTCATATGCAAAGAATTTGAAACATTTAGATCCAGTCAGTCACAGAACATTCTCTGATGACTTTCCAAATACAGAGGTGGTGTTTGTGTGCAGTACAATGAGGTGATGCAAAATTATCTTAAATTATGCTAATTGACTGCTATCAGCAACTGTATTAAAATGGGTACCGGTCTTAAGTAGCATGATAGTTTCAATTATCTTTGATTATTATGCTTCATTACTCCCCAGTCAGTTGGGAATAGCAAACTCAAGTTGAACTCTTGCTAGTTCACAGCACTGAGGCCAGCATAATGCTTTGACCAACTCTACATCTGCTGAGAACAATTATGCTAACTAAAAGTGTTCTATATAAATAAATTTAGTAAAGTATTTTAATATTAGAACAGCTAATTGATTTGTTTCACAAAAAATATAGCTGGAAACATTTCATATTCCACGTAAGAAGTAATTACAACAGCTGAAAGACTGTGATTTCCAGGTAAAAACAAGATACATAGTTTACTCGTATATGTTTCACTGCATATAAAGATTTAGCATTTCATAATGTGCACAACTACTGGCATCACCGTGACTACTAGTCCTATGTACATTTCACAGAACTCCCTTACAAAAGTAGCTGTTTCTAAGTGAATGAATAAGGTGCTGGGTCATCTCTGCCTACTGCGGAAGGATGAGTCCACATCGGGTGATCAGAGAGACAATGATCAGGTTCACGGGATTCAACGACTTACCACAGGATGTTCATCTTTGAGACTGCGGCGTTTCACTTCACCTTTTCATATTTGAAAATACAACATAAGGAAAGTAAGGGCGATGGGGGCAGGCTCACAAAGCCATACCCCGGGGTAGATTATTGCTTGGTAAAAGCCTTTGAACAGGAACATTCTCTGTCTCTGCCATCAACTCTCACTCTTGGACACACATTTTTGAAATGTCAGTTCTTGAGGGCCACAATTCTCAATTTTTTCCCACTCAGTGTAAGTAAATAGGTCTGACTGTGAGTTTTTGTTCACAGACCCCAGGAGAATGGCGTGCATGCTCAGCAGAGAGACCTCTCACTGCAACCTCCCTCTACCATATTGATCAGTACGGCTATTGGCGTTAGCCCTGTGAATAAAATGCTGCTCTATTGAGTCCAATTCCCCACTGGGCAACTGAATGGAGAGACAAAACCTTTTGCATTTTTTTGTGCACTGCTATTCAGTTCAAATCCCAGGTCTAATGACATCGCCCCCTTGTAGAGAGGAACAGAAAGATTGGAAATGTCAGAGTGTGGACTGCAGATTCTCAAACTACTGTATATATCTGTTTTTCCCCCTACCACCCGTCTGCTACAGTCTCCGCAGTAGGCCAAGAAGAGATCAAATTGAAATGATTTATAAAATCAAGGGCAGGTAAACAGTGTTGTTTTCTGGCTCTTCACTCAAAGTTGTTTGTTGACATCAAAGAGAGGAAGAGGCTTGACATGTGCATCTAGATACATTTCCCTGCTGAAAGCAGCAATACCCTTGACATTTGAAATAATTGGAACATGAAAAAGACAATGTTTATACAGATTCAGAGTACAGAATGTGCAGTGTTTTGTATCCACATTATAGGAACAAGCATTATATTTTTTGTGATTTATGCTATTGTATGAGGAGGGGAAAGGACCTCTTCATACTCACTTTCCAATTTCTGAACACTTCAGACTTTTCTAGAAAAAACGATTGCTTTTGTAATCTCTGTAATTGTTGCAAATGATTATACATAGGGAATCCATTCAGTGTATCTTTTAACATGATAACAGGCACTAGCCTTTTGGTCCACCAATAACTCGTCTTTCACTGACATAAGGAACTGCTTCACTTCATCTTGTTTTCCCTGAGCCTCGGAATGACTTTAGGTAGTCGAGTGATTTCCCATATATCATTTATTTATTTAGTAATTAATTTATTTGTGTATTAATCTATGAGCTATGTATTTAATATTAAATAGTACACAGTCCTCTTCATGAGTTCTATGGTAAAGTTAGGGCTTTCTCAGTGGTCCTTTGTTTTCTGTTTGGTTGGAATATAGGGCAGTACAGTTTGGGTGCTCTTGTCAGAGACAGTTTGTGTGCTGCTGTTTCGTAGCAGTTTTTTACGGCAGCCGGGGTTTAAGAGACCTTTCCTGGGTAGTGTGTGAGCCCCCGTTGTCCCCTTCACTGGCGAAGAGACATAGGAAGGGTCCAGACAGTTATAGAGGAGCGAGTGCTCAGAGGAAGAGCGCTTGGGGGTGACCGAGCTGGCCAGGAGACTGGGCTCACTATCACTGTCCGGTGTAGCACAGCCGCTCTTTTCCTCCTGTAACTCCCCTTGCTCCTCCTCCTCTTCGTCATCGTCACAGCACAACGCGTGGTACAGAATTTTGTCACTGAAGCGGACCCTTTCTCTTGTGCCGGATGTACGGGAAGTCTTGTGGCTGTGCGTGGAGCTGCTGGCCTCCTCGCTGGACGAGTCTGGAGTAATTATGCGGGGCCCGTTGGGGATGGGCAGCCCGCCGTTCATCTGGGAGTAGACCGAGGCAGTGGTGGGGGGTGGGGTGGGGGTCTGGGTCTGGGTGGGGATGGTCCCGCGGCCCAGCTCCGGCTGCGGGTCCCCCGGCTGTTCACCGGGCCTGCGGGCGGAGGCGCCGGAGGCCTCCAGATAGCTGCAGAACTCCCAGCTATCTGAAAGCACATCTGGATTGAGGAAGTCCAGCCTGAAGGCCTCTCCCAGACCCCGCTCGCTGCTGGACGTGCTGCTGGCTGTGGCCACCGTCCAGTCATCCTGCTCCAGGTCAAAGTCAAAGTCTGACGTTAGTTTGTCGATCTGACCCACCACCTGCCGTAGAAAAGGGAGAGCAGAGAGAGAGGAGCCGATGAGATTATATAGAGAAACGAGCCTTCAGGCCACAAATGGGTCAATTAGTATTTCCAAGCACTTTATTATGGTTGTTATGTCCTACCTAGGTGCCAGATGGAATGGGTTGTCCACATTAGACAATAAAATGATTGTCAGCAGGTGTAGACAACCACAGGAAAGTATTTCAAAGTTAATTTAGTATACTTCTCTGTGATTGACAACTTACCTGACACTATCTGAATTTCCCTGATGCTGTAAACCCCACCGATTTGGTACTCTAACCAGGTTGAAACAAAAGCTGAGAATTATTCACAACTACTGATTGATCCTTTTTTGCTTCAGACACTAATTTCCATCCATAAATCCCTGATTGTTTGTTCACGGTGTAGGAAAGGGTTTCGCATGCAAAGCCAGAAAAGGCTCTTGCTTTCACCTACTGCATGGAAAATTATAATGTAAAAGCATTTCATTTTTTGCCACCTCAAAATTAACCTCAATATTTCAGTCATCAGCAGCCACAGAATGTTGAGTGTTTCATGAATAAAAAGCACTTCAGCTCAAAACACCACTGATTTGCTGACAGCACATAAAATTCAAGCCCCCAATACTTGACATTTTAGCACCTTTAATCAGCATGTTCTGCTCTCAACAACAATCCATTGTAAAATGAAAACACTCAGCATTCATGTAGCTTGTAAATGATACATTTCCCCAAACCATTTGGCAATTAAGCCTCATGTTTTGAACTCAAAAAAGTTTTTTAGAACATGTGCATGTGGAATTGCAACATAATTGCAGCTGAATGCCAGAGAAAGTATCGTTCTACCCTGAGATTTGTGGAACATGATCCTTTTTTCTGCCTCCATAATTATTTGCAGTGTTTGCTTTCTGGCTCTTGTTGTGACATCAAATGAGTATGGTTGTATCAATAGCAACAACAACACAAAGCCTTATCCCTGCATGTGGAATTAAAATCCTAATTCATTCTTTTTGCGCAGCAACTTTAAAGGGGCAATTACGAGTCTCAGAGACCTGACTGTACAAACATGTTGATTAAGAAGGAGTACTGTTCTGCTGATGTGCTCACTGATAGCTCGGGTGATCTCCACTGCAAACACAGCAATTGGCATCCATGAGCGTGGTGATCTTGTGCAAATATTCCAACATGACGATTTGAATCTAACATAAATTTGCTCAAGAAAATTGAATTAAAAATAAGAAGTGCAATTGGTTTACCCTACCAGTTACTACTTGCAGGTAGAATAAACCTTTTTAGAGAGTCTCTCCAGGACACACCAACACACTAAACTACCACATTTTATATAGCACCTCAGTGCATGTGCTGTTGAATTAAAACATTTGCATTTGAATCTGAGTGTGATTGCATGCATGGCATTGGCTCATTTGTCAATGAGCTTCTCTGCGGATCTGCCAGTTGTGGCATGGTATGCCTCGTGAGTACCTGGGCTATGGCTGTCTCTGCTGGCAGACAGCCCAGTAGGAACTGGGCTGTATGAATCAACTAATCCTTGAATTACTGAACCTGTTTGCTGTGTGATTTGCCGACTTTTTACTCATGAAGGTGTTAATGTAAGATGTTTCTCAGACCCATATTCGACTGAATAGCTTTGTTTATTTGATTACTCATCCTGAGAAAGGGATTTAATTTAATCAATGTGTTAAAAAATTATCTGTCAAATGTATTTTACAAGCCTGCCATGGCACCAATACAGACCTAATTTGTCTATTTCTATTGGCTATCAGTTAATCCATGAGTCAATAGCAATGAGTCATCTCAAACAAATCTCCTTTTAGTTTTATTTATTTTTTTTGTTTGTATTTAAAATAGTTTGAATACAGACAGAAAACACTGTATGTAAGTATCTTCTTGTGATATGTTAAAGGAAAGTTATTTGCAGGAAATGAATTGCAGTAATGACGTTTCTAGTTGTTAAACATCACTTGAATGTTAATCTACCTCTGCAGTGGATCATGACCCTGCTTATTTTCCATTTTGAAATGCATTCCCCAGCGTTAACGGTAAGCTGTGCCAGCTTCCACTCCTGGTTAGCCTGGCCCCTGCCTCCAGTATGTAGGCTAATTCAGCTTGATAACTGTCTCAGCTCGAAGGGTCTGCTGAATCTTTCTAGGTCACAGATGTGCCCAATGCAGCAACAATGAACAGTAATCTCTGCTTTTTCTTCCAGGAAGAGAATGTGTGATGAGCGAGCTATGGAGTGAATTATTGGGTAAACAGATTGCTTTAGCACAAAGGATGAATGAACACATCAGGAACAAGTCATTAGCAAGGGGCACAATGTGTTTGAAATGGAAAAGGCACAGCCAGAATGTTCAACAGTCAAAATGAGAATGCAGAGTAATTACAGGCTTTACAGTAAAATCACATCCTCTTTGTCGGGGTTCTTTGGCCATGATGTCAGGTTGGCAGTATGATCAGAGTACAAAAATGGATCTGGAATGTTATCTGTAAAGGGTTTCAGTATTCAAATCTGTTGTGTGCTTTGCCCTTGGAGAGTTCAGTCTGTTTTACTAAACAGTCAATACTCTCCCCTAAGCCAGACACAAGACAGGAAATCTGTCTTGTGTGAAAGTGAAGGGTAAGACAAACATTGTACATTGAGTACATGAAGTAAGTGTTGCGCTCATTGTGGGTATACGCTTCGTCATGACAATACAGAGTAGCCATGGTTCCTTGATTTCCGACATAGACACGTTCAGAAATGTTGTCTGAACTGTCCTAGGTCAGAGGACTAACATGCTTGACTGCTATGCTCCTCTGCTCCGAACAGCTGTTGTGATGGCATGCAATACTGTATGTAAATGTACTAGTTAAAAAAAAGCATATTTAAATAATTTTTGACTGAGGTTGCTCAAAATGTTAAATCCTGGATGTGCAGAAAAGTGTAAAATTGCTTTAAGCTGTAATAAACCTCTGGAGTCAGGCTGTGCATCCCCCCATGGACTTTATGGCACTATTACTCTACAAAGTTTATGATGCAGTGATGACATATCCTTGTGACCAAAAAGCCTCCAATTACAACACGGTTATACAGTGATGTATATAAGTATGGATATAAGTGCTAGGGATTTGATTTGAGCTTTTGTCTTTAATTTACTTGTGACGCTTCCACTGACATTTTCATTGCTGCCCACTTCTGAGTACATTGTACGCTTCACTATTTTGTTTGGCATTACTAGACTGACTGGACTGATAATTTAATTGGGAATGTTGTTAGCTTGTCAGTGTGTTGTATGTTGTCCCCTGCTGTGTATGTACACTATTTTTGCTGGGCCAGTAGGTGGCATCAGCCACAGCAGGTGACCAGCCCGAGAAGTTAGACTGGCTCACGCTTAACACACATTTGCCTGCCAGGGTCTGTGCTGCCTGCAGGCGTGGGCCGTCTGGCGGAGGCGTGAGATGTTGCTTTGTCTCGGCTTGCTTCCTGAAATAGGGGGAGGTTCTTCTGGTGTAAATACAGCTGTTTGCTCTGTTTGCATAGTTTTGACTGCGAAATAGATATTGCCGATAATGCTAAAATTGTATAACATAAATAGAAAGTCTGCTGTAAACCATACTATATAGTTTACCGTGTATGGTATTATCTATGTCAGTTAGCAGTCTTTTATTGAAACATATCAGTTTTGGTTAGCAGAGTTTGCTGGTTTTAGCTAGCATAGACAAACCAGACGTAGAACAGAAGTGTTTATTTAAAGGGGCAAATAAGATTTTTAGTTCCTATAGCACAAGTTGACCATGATATATCTGTTTCAATCAGTGCCAAAGTACATTTGTTGTGCATGTATGTGTGTGTGTGTGTTGCATGAGTGCATTGTATTGTCTTCTAAAATTGATTACAAGACAGAATAACATTAAACACAGGCAAGATTTTTTTTTTAGAACATAGTCCATCCACCATAGGACCAGAATTGCCCAGTCACCACTAGGCACACCTAGTCTTGTTTGTACTGGTCTCGCAGGACACTAAGTGGTATTGTAAATGGTATTGTGTTGTCTGTGCCACAATATCAGCCAGCAGACATGAGTCAACTGTGGTCACAGCACCTGATCAACACTGAGTCCAGTCATTTCAGAGTTCTCAGTGGTGCTTTAAAAGAGCGGCTGCTGAGGTAGCATCAGGCCAGGGTTTATTACTGCACCTCAACACCTGTCTGAGATGATCGGGCCGGGTAATTGAGGGTCAGAGTGAAGGAGGGCACTTGGAACCTTGTCCAAGTGAGGTACAGTGATGGGAAAGACAGGCAAAGATAATCTAACACAGAGTGACGGTCGATAATGTAAAAACTCTCCGAAGAGCCTCGTCTCAGGCGGAGTGGTGATCTCGGAAATAGATTCAGTACTGTCCACTATCATTACAAGAGTCTTTCTCTCTAATATTCGCCTCCACCTGGAATCATGATTTATTTATCATGGGTGGATATCTGTCTCGTTTCCCCGGAGTGAGCGCTTGTCCTCCGTCAACGCTAATTGAAAATGCTTAGCTTATTCCAATGTTATTCCAGTACTAATTTTCACGTGCTGCTGATAAATGCTTGCTGAGGTCAAAATCAGCAAATGTGAAAATTTGTGTATGAAATTGCCTCTGATGGGGAGGGGGGTATTTGCCACATGTTCTTATCACGCTGTTGATCTTTAAACAGATGTTTAATGGGAATAGCTTGTTTTGATATGCATTGATGACTTTGTGTATGAAAACATTTCTGTTAGCTGTCTAGTAAACGGATGGAGATTACCATCCTTTGCAAGTCTTATGTACGCAAATGATCTGAATAAGCAGTCTGTAACATTTTTGTAATGATCCTAATGGGCAGAGTAGCATATTTTCAAAGTCTATCTTCTACTACTTTTGGAGTATTTCGCAGCAAGTGAATACAGCTCTCAAATGTAATGACAACTGTCGCAATGCAGTTTGTACATATGTGAAAAATACATCAGGTGTGATTTACAGAAATAAATGAGACATAACACCCTCACTGGGTTTGTCTGAATTTTCTGTGGCGCATCATTACGCTGTGTTCAAGTGGCCTCTCTCCATCTGTTCCTGTGCCGCCCATTCTTCCAGGAGTCATTTTCGGAGTATACTGAGAAAAGTTTGCAGTGCTTGTTTGTTAATTATGCAGCATGGCATTGATTTGCTTTTTTCATGAGAAAATTTGAAATGTGTTCAATGGAGCCATTCAAACACATCTAAGTGTTATTTCTTTCTCAACATGTCACAATAGATTTCCAGCCTGCCCCTGTGCAGCACTTCCAGCGCTGGAAGCAGTTTATGCCAGTTAGGAAGTCTCAGCAATTATCAAAATGGCCTCGCATGCTGGCACTGAAGTAAAACGTTTGCAAATATTGTTTTAATGTATTTAGCTCCTGCAGCTTCCCAGCTCCTCCTTGCTCTGTATCCCATCCTCGTTTCCACTCAATTTAGCGCTCCTCAAGACAAGAATAGGGTAGCATCCTAGACACTCACATTGTGGTGATACTGTTTATCTCATCCACCAGAAGCTAATTTATCATCCCCGACCCACTCTGAAAGGACATATTTACTGGATTCACTTGAAAAATTGTCCAGTGAGAATTACGTGACTCTTACTACAAGTCTTACTTGTGACACTTAAACCGTAATCTCTTCTAGGCATTTTATTCACTAGATGATATAGCATTTTGAGAACATTTTCAGTTTGTTCTTATGCACTTGTAATTATTATTACGTCTGTGTGCACAACTTGCAAAATGTACAATGTCAACTTTCCAACTTTGGACACTAGAAGTATATGTTCTCCAATGCTTATCATTATTTCATCCATCTCATTCTTTTCAGTAAAACTTTCTCATCATACACTGGATGAATGCACTACATGGTCACTAGCCACAGATCCCTCATCAGCTTCGGTCATTCTGTATGCCATGTTGTTCAAATGCAAACAGCTGAATATTGTAGGTTAAATATATATTTATATGTATAACCTACTGTCCTATTGTATGTTTTGCACTCTCCCTTTGCACTGCATGTAACATCCTGTTGTTCTTCTTCAGCACAAACTGTAGGATACTTTAACTTTTAAGTTTAAGTCGTCAGTATGTTTCTGCAGCAATGTCACGAAGCCTGTACGCTTATTGTACTAGCCAATTATGTTGAATGTCAATGTGATACTTGACTCTGCAGAGTTTCAGCGTGTCTGAGGGAGGGAGACATTACAGACAAGCCAGGGGGACCTGATTTAGGTCAGGCCATCTTGATTGGTGAGATGTGTCGTGTGGTGTTGGCGCAGGGATGAAGTGTCCTTTGAAGTGTTCGCTGGAAGCATTTGGTGTAATTATCCTGTCATGAGAGGGGCTATAAGCCTGAGACTTCATTAGGCACATGCCTCCTGCTTTTTCATCTTTCTTCAAAAAACACTCATCTTTATGGACGTCTTAAAGTGCTAAACAACACTGATGAGAGCAGGGCCAATACCTCCTGACAACTCGCTAATCAAAAGCATCATTACAAACTTCACTGCATAATGGGCATCATTTATCCCTTTGGGGGTTTCGAGGAGGTGGGCCACTGCAGTCCTTGAGGCCTGGGAAATCAACCACTTCCTTAGCCTAATGCTCTCAGTATATGTTGGTTAATTTAGGTCATTAGACTGGACACACTCTTCCCACCTGCTGTTTGGCAAATAGCAAGTTTATTGGAAGGCTTTCACTATAATGCTGGAGAGGTTATGGGTTGTACACTCAGTGAGGGAGCGAGGTGAGAAGTCTGTCTTCCAGCAACAGGGAGGCAGAGGGTGCAGCACGCGAAGGTACTGGCAGTGTACACTGGTCATTTATTGAGGTTCTCCTTCATTGGTTCTATCTGTGTCGAGAGGCCTAGCGCTGGTAATGACCAGAAATAGATGGAAGCGCCACGCTACGGGGCTCCTCACTCTGTCTGCTTTCCTGAGATAGCGCTCGGATTAGGCCCGGGCACTGGCAGGTCACGCTGGGCGCATGCAAGGAAATAGGTGTGCATGTGAGCGCAGCCAGGCCACACTGACCCGTTTTAATGACTTTGCCACAATGGCGTTTTCATTAACAATATGCTGTCTTTTTGCAGAAGGCCAATGAAAGTCTTAAAGTGATTTGCATGTGTTGCGGCGTGTGTGTGTGTGTGTGTGTGTGTGTGTGTGTGTGTGTGGTGGGTTAGAGGGTAAACATGGTTGGCCTGTATGTAAGGGGAGAATCTCTCTGGCAGGGGAGAGCACACCACTGCAGGAAGCGGCTCAGCCCAATCCAGCGGTAAATCCTCCACCCTGACAGTTCCAACTTCCAGTCTCTCTAGAAGCCAAACCAGTGAGCAGAGAATCAGCCAATCTACCCTATCTAAAAAAATAAAAAAATAAAAAAGTACAAATTCAGTGCAGTCCTACGGATATCCCATTTGTGGCAATGACGTATAAATCTTTCTGAATATGACAAGAGGATTATTGGAGTTGTGTGAAAATTTGCAGCAAAGGTGTGAAGATTCATAGTTAAAGTCGGTTTTCACAATAATATAACTTTTACTCCCCAACCTTTACTGCTCAGTAAAGAGCTATGATTTCTACAAAATTATTTTGATCAAAACCGCATGATATTTTAACGACAAGAGTGAATTAATGCTTGCTTTGCCCATGTTAGTGCATTACAGCATATGATACTGCCTCATGCCTTTTTTTTTTTTTTTTTCATACAGTTTTGATGCCATTGCTTTTGCACTTCCATGTTTACTCTTTGCTGGCCAGCTGCGGCTGCCTGTCTACATATGCTGATGTGTAAAGTAGAGCAAATTAAAAAGTGATAGTTGTCAGGTCATGGATAACAATTCAGTTGCTTTTGTAGCTTCTTTTGAGTTGCTTAACACAAGTAGCGAACACAAGTAGCGAACACAAGTAGCGCAGCTGCTTTTCTAGCTTTTCTGTGTGAAATGGCTATAACGAAAATTTAAGCAAGTGCCCTTCAGACTTTTTCATTGCTCCTTACACCTTTTGGCTTTTGCTTCAGATGACTGGACATCAGTTTGGTAAAGTTCCTTATAGGCGCACTTGAGCACCTAGAATAAAAAGGACAAGAGCAATTGCACCCTCTCTTCACCCCCACCCCCATTTTCCACTCGTGCACACCATCGACTGCTGTACACTTGCAGTAACTGTCTTAAGATGTGATGCGTTTTGTTGCATCATGTCTAAACAACTAAAGCTGCCGGCTTTAAAGAACTTGTAAAATCCTAACAAGCTGAAAATTGAAAATTTCAGGCTAAACAACAGGTTTTCACCGAATCTATTGTCATGCTGTCAGAAAGGTGTGCGCAATAAGTGATAAGGCAAGGAGCCCAGATCACACATTAAACACATTAAACACTTAGGGCTAGTTCCAAGCTTGACACCTGTATCAAGCCCACATATATCAATTGTACTAACACAATTTCCAAGAATTCCCAACATCTAGGCTAAGCTGATGACAACATCGCACAAACAACAAAAATCAAGAAGACCCAAGGCAACTTTTACTCTCAGAGGGGGTGAATCTTGAAGTGCATTGCAACCCTCTACAAAAAACCATCAAACAAATAAATAAAAAAAACAAACACACACACACAAACAAAAACCAAGTGCCTATCAAAGAGGACATGCACACTCATCAACATTGATAGAAGGCGCTACTGTCAAAAGAATAATTCTGTTTAGAAAAAAGAAAGAAACAAAGAAAGAAGGAAAGAAAGAAAGAAAATACAAAGAAAGTAAGAAAGAAAATACAGAGAGAGAGAGATGTAGGGGATCATCTTCTTTCATTCAGACCTGTTTTCATATTGAACTTACACTACTCAGCTTCTACTACTCTTAGGGATCTCATTGTCAAGTGTAAATGTCAAAATAAAAAAAAAATAAAATGAACACAAGTAAGATACGGTATATCTTATTTGTGTACAACGTACCCTACTAAAAAGAGCTTTTAGAGCATCAAAGTTGTCAGATTTACGTTCACAATGAGTCAACCACACTGCTTCAATGCCTTTACCTTGAGTGGGGTTCAAACTGCAAACCCCCCACCCAGCAAAATATTTAGCATTGCTACAATCCGTTCAGCCAGCAAGATTTCTATGTTAATCAGAGTACTATTTATAATTGACTGAATTAATCATCCATTAATGCATTATGTCTCACATGTCATGAAAAATGTATCATTTGTTCTCTTTTTGTAACAAAAAGTTAAATGTCAAACTGGAAAAGCAACATGTTTCAAGATTCTTGTTTAGCTAAGGCTGCTATTAACAACCATCCCTGTATTCAGAAAAGCTTGTGACATATTTTTCACAAAAGGAACTCAGATCAACCAAGACAGTTCAATCAGCAACATGCTTTAAAACAGAAGCAATAGGCCCTACAATAAAATGTAAATGAATCGCCCATATAAAAACTTGTTCCTGCTTATCGGCCAGGTAAGCTACCTAACGTAGCTCAGTGGGTTGTCACTTTTTCCTTTATAGCTTATGATACTAATTAACTGGCAGCTAGGAACATTATTGTAACATCACAGACCAAAATATGATTGCCATGCCATGTTGATTACTGATTAGTAATAATTGTTAATTATTAACTATCATGCCTGCCACAAATGATACATTTTTTTTTTTGCTTCTTGTTGATTTACGTGATACAACATTGTGCTATACAGACCTGTGTTTAGCTACAAGTTAAAACCCAGCCAAGGAAGATGAGTCAGAGTTGACAACTGTTGACAACAGGTGACCAACAACAATGGCAACAGCAGATCTCAAACACTACAACAGTTGGTTTAAGGAATTAGCTAAATTCTAGGGAGATGGCACCATGTACTGACCAGTAGAGGTAACTGCCTCAGATATAAGTCAATGAAAGTGAAGTGAGCATGAGAAATGAATGGAAGTCTATGAAGATTGTCCCCAAAAAGTTCCTCGTTATGGACAAACCAACAGATAAGATAAGATAAGATAAGATAGCACTTTATTGATCCCTTGGGGAAATTCAGTTGCCACAGTAGCAATTGGCGGAACTAGTGCCAAGGAAATCAAGTACAGAAACATAGAAGCTCTCTACCTAGTGGCAAGCTTAAAAAACAGATTCATGGGGATCCTTGATGCAGTCTCTAAACATGCAGACTTACAGCAATACAATAAAAAAGGCAAATAGAATGTGTGTATCCTTGCATCTGCACAGACAGGCCCATATGTATAATAATAGGTAAAGTGGGCCAGTGAAGATAAGTAATAAACACCTATCACCATTCATCAATTTGTCATGCATTTTTTTTTTCCCCATGTGCTCATATCTCATTGGCTACTGCCAGTCTTTGTTGTCAGATTTATGCCATTGCCCTTCTCACACTACATGAGTCTTTCTGGAGATTTCTCCAGATTTACAGTCATGAAAATCAAACAAAAAATAATCATTTTTGTGATGAATGTTTTATTAAGATTTCAAAGAACGTAATAGGTGTTGGAGCCGCGCATTTACATAATGGCACCAGAGGTCTGTCCCACCACTGCACCATCCCCATAACCCACACTCTGACATGATCTTTGGTAAAAAATGAATAAATATGGAAAATGAAAAAAAAAACAGTACTCTACATACACATACCACATTATCATCATTACAAAAACTCTGATTTTACATAAGGCGCTTGCCCAAGACTGAATCGTTTCCTCCTTCACACAATGGATCAGAAGTCAAGAGACTGAGTCCTTAACCCTTTCACCCAACAAAAGTATCTCTGCCGACCAGAGGTCCCAGCTCTCCCAAATCTGCTGAGTCAACACAGACTCTTGAAATACAGTTAGAATGGCGAAATCAGGCATAAAATCGAGATAAAAAGTTGTGTAGTGCAATCATAGCATGGGAAGAGCTAAAACCCACAAAATATTCCACATTCTACTTCACTGTTCTTTGCATTTCAATTGACTACAACTGTCTTTTCAACTTTTCAGCACCTCTATCATATTCCATTGGAGCAATACTTGGGGTGATTTCTCTTTGCTGCTCATTGTTGTTGGGCCATGGGTCTGGATGAAAAGCCCTGACTGGGAGAGGAGCAGCTAACCCTACTATTAATACAGGGCATGCAATCAATATGCCACTGGCATTTCTAGGTTTCCTTGGCCTGCAGTGCTTATCTTTAATGGGAGTGTGCTCCCATTTTCTTTTATTGTGCGAACCCCATATATCATTACCCAACAAATATAGCCTGATCTACCATGCCAAAGTGAAAACATTGAAGCCCAGAGAAAAACAATTTATGCAATTTATTATATTTTCTTTCAGCTTTGTCTCTGCTGGTTTATGGTGGTGGCGGTGGTGGGTAGGAGTGTATCTATAGACAATTCATTTCTATTCCATCTTGTTTGTCTTTGCTTTGTATTTTCAGGCAAAGGGCTCTGTGGTCATTATCACTCAATATTTGCAGCAGCATATTTCCTTATGAAACATTCCAAGTCACTAGATGTGGATGTGCTTTACATTTACATATTACTGTAAATAGATTTTTATACAAGCACATACAGTATTAGTATTTATACTCAGTCACTGAGTCTTTATTAGGTACACCTAGCTAGTACCAGGTTTGCCACACTTTTGTCCCCAGAACAGCCTTAATTCTTTGAGGCATGAATTCAACAAGGTGCTGGAAGCCATCCACAGGGATCATGGTCTGTGTCACTCAGTTCCTGCTGATGTTTTTGGCAACACATTCATTCTATGAACATCTCGTTCCACCACCTCCCAAAGGTACTCTACTGGGTTGACATCTAGGGTCTGTGCAGACCATTAGTAAACTAAGGTCACTGTCATGTTGCTGGAACCATCTTGAGATGATGCATGTTTCATGAAATGGTGTATTATTCTGCTGGAAATATCAATTCGACAAAGGGAAGACTGTGGCCATGAAGGGATGACCTGGTCAGCAAACATGTTTAGATATACTGTGGCATTCAAACAATGCTCAGTTGGTACTAAGGTGACTAATATGTGGCACGAAGACATTCCCTACACCATTATCACCACTAGCCTATAGCATTCACACCAGGCAGGACGGCAAATTCTGAACCCGCCATCTGCATGTCACAATAGAAACTGGAATTCGGCAGAATAGGTTTGTCCCTCTTTAATAATTCAGTTTTGATGATCATGTGCCCACAGTAGCTTCATCTGTTGTTCTTAGGTGACAGGAGTGGTACCTGGCATGGTCTAATACTGTTGTAGTTTAGAGGAAAAAACAACATGCACCCTCCAAAAGACCTTCTTTGTTGTGTTGCTGGTGGGAAAAGGGGGTAGTCCTTGGGATCCATTGGGATCGAAATGTTTTTTGCACAATAAAGGTGTGTATTGAGCAGTAGAGTGTGTGGTCTTTTATCTCTCTCTCTGATATGCACTTCTCAGCCCGGGACCTGGGATGTGCATATGACTACTGCTATTCATAGATCCCTTAGTTGACTTTGTCAGAAAAACAAACTTAATCCTGCACACACCTAGTGATGAACTCTGCTCTATTCTGTTTTTCTGACTAATACTGTTGTAGGCATCCACTTCAAGGTTTGATGAGATGTACGTCCTGAGATGCCCTTCTGCACACCACTGTGGTTAAGCAGTTATTTGCATATTTGTGGCCACTCTGTAAGTTTAAACAAGTCTCCTCTGACCTCTTATCAACAAGGCGTTTTTTTCCCGCAGGACTGTAACTGTGACTCACTGTCTGGAGGAGCGAACTGTTTGCGGAAGTGGGAAAGTGGTCTAAAATAAACAAAGTGTATTTTACTATATCATGGCTAGGGATGTAGGGACCAACATAAGGGGCCAGATAGATACAGGGACCAATCTATGATGGATCATCTTTCCCAATGCCTTATTGACTTGTTCAGTTGTACTCAACTTAAAAGCCATTACAAATGGCAGTATGAGGTGTAAAAAGTAAGTGGTGTAAAGAGTAAAAAACAAACAAACTGAAAACCTGAAAAATAGCCAGCATTCTCAAATGAATAGTGTCTTTGTTCAGGAATCACACAAACTGTGAATGCTACAGTTGTGTGTACAGTGAAAGACACAGTTCATTCAGCAAATATTTTAGCCACAATTTTGGGACCTATATAAATGTTCAAAACAAAAATTCATCTTTAAACAAAATTTGCATATGATTAATCCTGTAATCTTAAACAGTTCAGACCGTATTTGAACATGAACAACTCTCTCCTGAGCTAGAAATCAAAGAACTAAGACTGTAAGCAAGTGATGACTTCAGGAGATAAAACCTGGAGTTGCTCTATTAAAAAATAATTGGAGACTGAATTTGTGTACTCATAAAATGTTTGTTTGAGCCTTTACACCCAAATGAGCTTTATTTGGTGTGGTGCTAGCAGTTATGAACCAGAAAATGTGCCCATATCTCCGTGAAATCACCCTGGCTTCTGTCACTGTGTTCACAATGTCGTTCTCACATTCACTCAGTGGAGCAGATCAAGGATTGGCCTCTTGATGACATAAAGAGAGTCTTGACTTCCTTTGTTTTTATTTTTCGGAGAGTCATTCATGCATGTGCACAAATCTCACATTCACAAGGAGGAAACATATAATAGGAAAAATATGATCTATAACATTATAGATAATAGGAATAATGTATGTTCATTATGTATTTGGGTGGACTTTTTTCTTTGATGCATGTGGTAACAACAAAAAAGTTAAACTTTTATCGGAGTCAGATAACGTTTTACTGAATAACCATTGAGGTCCTGAGGTCTTGAATTTTTTTTACCTGTTTTCACCTAAACCATATATTATTTTTCTTAACTTTCTGCAACCTCCAGGATAGTCTTCGAAGAAAATGTGGTATATTTTAAGTGAATGAAAGAATAGTAATCTATGTGACATACATTTCAGTTATTACAAAAATATTCAGATTTTTACTATTTTCTTAATGTTAAATTGTGTAGTTTGAATGAGACACATTTTGCCTTAGTGCTACTATCTGCAGAGAGAACCCTGTCGGGGTCATGACACCTGTGCATAATGGGAACTGAGAACTGAGATCTTGAGTGATGGCACACTCCCCTCCTTCTCCACCACTGTGCTCAAGTAGGCCACAGATATTGGCATGACTCGCTCTCCTACTTCTTTCTCTCAAAACAATTTGTCATTGCTTCCAGGGCTCTGCCAATTCTATCTGTGACAATCTGTAGGGCGGTCGCCTCAGAGAGTGACAAAACCTGTCACAGTGCGTCACTTTCACTCTCTCTCCGGCAAGCGGCAGGACATCTTTGAGTCTGCGACACCTTTATCAGATATGGCAGTTCCTAAAGCTCTGCCTATAACAGCAGGGAAGTTGGAGGGGAGAAGCCGGCGACTTTACAGAGACCTATTTGCAAACAAAATCACTGGGAGACATTCCCCACAAGGCACCATCTGGCTGCCACACATACCTGCCTCCATCACCCCCTCACAATCACCGGCTCCTCTATTTATAGACGCTCTCCCGTCCACCCACCCACACACTGCATCTTGTAAAACAGCAACCAAAATCTTACATACTGAAGGATCTCCTTCAGACAATCAATCATCTGGGTGACAGATGCCAACACTCCTCCCCATAATGTGCGGATAACTTCTTTGCAGCAGTCTGTGTCATTACTAACAATAGAAATGAACAATCAGTCCTCAGTTGGTTTCTCGCCAGACCTTGGAGAGATAGCGAGGCCTGCAATGACCTTCTTTGTCATTATACAAATTCTTCTCCTATTTTTAGCTTGGCCCAGCCAGAGTACGTAGTGAGATGAGCACTGAAGTAAATAGAATTAAGTACCTGAGTGTGAGAAAACTTATTGGGGTGGCTGGTGGTGGTAGTGGGTGTGGATGCTGTGAATGATCAAACCTTTGTGTATTCTGGGTGGATAGTGATGGAGTTTGTGGTTATGTGTGCTGTGAGCCGTCAACCACCAGTGGGGTGTCAGAGTTATCAATAAAGCAATCAGCGTCTCATCTCAAAAGGGGGTAGGGTGAATTCTGATCATTGTTATGATGTTATTGAACAAGCACTCATCAACGAGGGAATGATACCGAGAGCCCAACACAACACAGACGTGCACTTGCAAGTTAGTCAGGCATTTACTGCATTTTGATAAGTTCCACTGTGAGTATACTCTGAATGCTATAGGCAGCTGCACAGCACTCTTACTTCAATTGCGCTGCTAAAATGTCACATATAATTTATACTTAAGTAGGCAAGGACAGCAAAATAAGCGTCTCACCGCTGAGATGTTCTGGCATCCAAACAAGAATTTTCCCACATTTACACCTGCACAAATACGTTCTCTTTCCCTCTATGCTGTATCCAAGGGTTTACCCTTTCAGAACAAGAATAAACATTTATTTTCACAAAATTCCAGGGTAAAATACTGCCTTTGAATGTGAAATTAGTCATCAAAAAACACAGATGTGCTGGCACGGCTCTCCACTGAGGAGCTCTTTACACCCTTCCTCCCCCTTTTTGGATGAATTTCATCAGCCCTCTCATTGTGAGAACAATTCGTCAATGTGCATGGATCAACTCCTTTAATTACATATTGAAATATTATGCATAAGCTCTGATACATATTGATTACTGACATTACTTGTAGGGACTCTGCAGAGAAGACTTACAGTATATGATCACTTGGAGCAATGCCACAGTATATGTGGCATATATGCTGTGGCATTGCTCCAATATATATACTGTATATAAACTGCTAGCATTTTCCTTCCAACAATTCTCCTGATTTGCTTTTTTAATGTGTGTCTCTTGATAATTATAGGTTGCAGAGTTGGCAGGGAGGCATGGTGGTGTGTGGGGAAGAGCTGCCTCACTCACACAGGCCCTTCCGGCAAGATGAGCCTGGTAAACAAACCTTACCAAAGCGAGGGAAGAATGTACAGAAAAAAATGCTGTTTGTTTGGGGCAGTATTTTTCAGAGCACTGTCAGAAGCAAGTAAGCACACAATGCGAGGGTGTGGCCAGTGTGTGCAAGGCACGCTGGACCATCGCGTGTCAGTGGAACCACGAGTACTTCCCCAAAGTTTTGTTTTTTTTACTATTTCCTGGCCTCACTTTGCACTGTTTTAATCCCCACTGTGGGTGACGAGGACCAGCAGACTGACTTGCACCTCAGTGAGCATAAATGACTGAAAATAAGTTGGTTGACATGACACAGCAAAGTCATTGATCATAGACAAATGTCATGGTTAACTCAGTTCAGTTGTTCATATATTTTTTTTCTTTGATGGCGAAATTGCAAGTATCCTATAAGATTTGGGCAATCACAGGTGTGTCCAGTCACAGGGAAGGGGAGAGCTCCACCCAAAAGTACAAAAGTGTGTACTTGTTTGGTGCCACCGGCCAGAAAGCCAGTGTGTCAGTGCGTAGACCAATCAAATAACTTTTTGTTCTCAGATGCAAAAGCCACATCAAACGAGCTAGATTTTTCCAGCATAGCTGCACTTATTTTAACCTCTGAATACTCCTCATCTCATCCTTAAAAAAACACATTAGGTTACTTAAATTAATAATTGAAACCAATAGCTGAAGCTGGTAAATTTAGCTTAGAGCCTAGAGTGCAACCGTGCATGCTCACTGCACTAGAGATAGAAGTACGTTATGTGATGCGACCAAATTTGTAGTTTGTTAGACATTGGCAACAATATATCATGAAATAGAAAATTAAAAGATTAAAAGATAAATTACATAAAAACATTGTGTTTCAACCTAAAATCTGGAAATTTATAAGACAAAATTGCTGCTATTAGCTGTGATATCTGTGGTAATTTTGTGGTACCAATAGATAACCCAATAGACTTCTGAAGTCTATTGGGAAATGAGTATAGTTCAAGAACAGAATGGGCTTCCCTCTACATAGCTGAATGGTCAGACTCACATAGATGTGAAAGGGAGGCGTGTATAATGGCTAACTAGGAGCATAGAGCATGGTAACATATAATGTGTGCATCCATCAGATTTTCTCCAGTCTGCCACACTGTCTGTTCTGCTATCTCATTAGAAATGAAGACATAACACAGTGCGTGGAGTTCTCCTTCCCATAAGCTACCTGCATTCTGTTGGAACATTAAAGGGACCAATTACCACAGAAAAATAAGCAATGTACAGGGGGTTGAAGGACAGGAGAGGCAATTTTCTAGCCTTTTCTTCTCTCACTCCATCTCTGGCTTTCACGCTTTAAATTGCTAGTACATAAACAGTGGGCCTATTGTGCTCTGCTGTTGACACAAATTGGATGGAGTGAAGAATGGAGATGTATTGTTCCATGTAAAGCATATTCATCTTTTCAATAAAGTTGGCATTGGCAGGAAAAAAAAGTGTGAAGTCAGGCCCGGCATCTAATTAGCAGGTAGGGGTATAGTATGGAAGCTTCATCGAGCCATCTGTGGGGAACATTCGTGAGGTGCTCTTCAGTGGAGCTTCCCTCGCTTCTTTGTCTTCGCCTGCATTTCTCTGTGACCCTGTCCCTTATACTCAGCCTGCCAGCAAAACACCTCCTCCAAACCTACAGTAGCGCCTGTTTGCTAGCTCTTTCTGTCTGGATGACGCAATAACTGGTGTTCTCTAGGCACCCACTGATGCAAGCTCCTTGCTTTTTCACACACCATTCTACAAGGTTCCGGGAAACATTTGAAAAGGGGCTGCATTAATAATCCATGGAATCCGTGTCCATGCGTAAATGTGGAGCCGACCTACAAGTGCAAGTCCTTAGTTGGCCAGTGTTTTGACACCTTTCAGTGTTTCTCTCTCTCTCTGGCAGCCTAGCTTTGATTGATGACAACAAAAGGAGTGGTGAAATCTGAGGGCTGGATGGAGAGATAACTGACTGGCTGAGAATGAGTCAGTCACTAGCAGAGACTCAGTCTGCTGCAGCCTGGAGGAAGAGAGGAGAGGCAGAGAGAGACAGAGAGGAGACAGCAGTGCAAGAGGGAGAGGGAAGGGGAGAAGGTATCGCCGGGCAAATGAGGCCTTGCAGTTTGGAACCGCACCATGTAGCGTCTGCTTCACCTTCCTAGGTTCATCTTTGGGAGGCAAACATGAATGGGCTAATGTAGCTTTATTCGACAAGAGAAGCATAGCCAACAGTCAGAGTGATGTGACCAAACACACAGTAGGACCTGGAGCATTCTATCTAATCAATCTAATGTGGGAGGACAGAAAGAAACCACGCGCACACACACACACACACACATACACACACACACACGACTCGCACTCGCACTCGCACACACCCGCAAACCACATACACTCAAACACCCACAAAATGCACCCACAAAAGTGTGTATGCACACACATAAGCACCCACCCACACACACACACACTCACACACACACACACACAACCAATCTCGTACCTTCTGGCAGATACTCATACGCCCACGCAAACACAAGCATCAATCACTAGCTCTTTTTCTCTCACATAAAAACACACACTGTCATACACACACCGCAGATACATCCCCAGTATTGGCCAGACACAGTCTGACTGCCAGGCTGGCTCACGCTACTCTGATCCTGATGGGAAACAGTGATTATTTTGATGGCAGCTCGTATGTCTAACCTAAGGGCTATGGAGTTTTATTTATAGGCAAAAAAGAAAAAAAAAAACTTGATTGTACTGCATTGTGCTGTGCAGCTCTGACTGCATTTCGCTCTGACATCATCAGGCAAAGCCCTTCTTGTCTGACCTTGGCTTTCATGCAGTTACTGTACACAACAGACGCGGATACAGGAGACCTGCAACGTGATCAGGTCAGTCCGTCTCCCCCACCTTGTAGCCATCATTTAAGCTTCATATTTTTTAGTCAGAAGGTGACGGTTGCCAGTGATGTCACAGTGGCGACGGGTGCAGTGTGGACAGTGGCGTCGGGGGCTTTGGCGTGCTCTCCCTCTTTAAATAGCCCCAGATCTAATCTGCAGACAGCAGCAGAGTTCTGACAGATCCTGCCTCGGTGCCTCCTCCTACTAGGTGACACATTCTTTATTTATTTTTCCTCTCCTCCGCTCTGGTATTCACTCCATGGAGCACTGGCCCCTCAAGCTATTGTCAGTTCCATTCTCCTTCCATGTCTGAAAAACCAAATGGATTTACAGGGTTTACTGTCAACCACTCCCTTTTGCTGGGCTCATGAATGTGGCACACTCTTCTATTTCCACTCTTTTATGTCCACACTATCCATCCCTTCACAGTGACATGGCCATTATTTTCATTACGGGCCCCTGCCATGGTGGCCCTGTCGTTGTCTCAACATGTCTTTCACATGTGACATGGGCATGCATGCGTGCTTATGTGTCTCGTCCTGTGTAGAGTAGCGCATGTGTGCATCCATCTTAGCTCAGTACTGTGTAAGTCTGTGAAATGGTCACAGCACAGTCAGTTTCAAAGACAGTTGGCAAAGCTGAATAGCTTGAACCCTCAGTCCTCTTCCAGTAAGCCTGAGAGAGAGGTGGAGAACCTGGGTGGAGCTCACTTTCAATCCGGAACCCCCCTAGTCTCCAGGTTCTACCGACCGCAGTGTACGGCTGTTGCTAAACATCCCATGCTTGGTATTACCAGTGACAGGGCTACTATACCTCAACATTTCTACGCAGGGGCAGTGTAGTTGACGTTATAATAGTGGGCTTGCAGCTGGAAGGTTGTGAAGTGAATGAGAAATAATGAACCTTCCCTTATCAAATACCATTGATAAGGGAAACACCCCTAACTTCTCCAGTAGAGCTCTACAGCAGCCAACAGTAGATGTTAAACTGGGCAGCTGTGTGAAAAACAATATGAATGTGAAGCAATGTTGTGCTGAAAAAGAGCATGCACGCTCAGCAAACCTTTCCTGGATGAATAAAGGTTCAAAAAACTCTTGCAATGTCAAAGCAACCTTAGTTATTTATTTGCCAATAAACTGTTTGCTCAACCTCACAAAGTCAAACAGAGGAATTGGGTGACATATTTCATAGTCAGATACAGTAATAGAGCTCCAGAGATGTATTGTTTGACTATTGGCCCCATCAAGCCTTTCTCTGGAGATGGAGGGTTCCCACTACTATATAGCAATAGATATGAATGCATCTAAAAAGATACATCAATCACAGAAGGAGACTGGTCAAATTCAGAGATATGGTTGTGATTGTTTTATAGTATTGTGCCTCTATTTGCCAATATGTGGAGTATTCACTTTGATATTCAAGACAGCGCATTGGATAAGATCATACTATCACTCCAGCATTAATGTCATCTGTCACGCTCCGGACATGATCTATGTATTGTAACAGAGCACCCACTGAAATATATAATGTATATAGGATCAATTGAAAACTCCAAAGCCATGGAATAGTCCAGTGACGGCAGTCTGTCATATGTCGGCTTGAATTGCCATTTCAATGTAAATGTCCTAATTCGCCATGCATAGCTTCTTGCTCCACACCATTCTGGCAAACCTGGAAATAAGCTGATGTGTAACGCTGCACTGTATTTGTGCAGTGTATTCCATATTATAGTTTAGCCAGCAGTAGTGTGGACTTTGCTGGGATGAAAGGGAAGAAAACAGGGGGTATATTTTTAGTTTATGCGATTGTGTGATGACAAGGTGAAATCTATTTCTATGAGATATTCTCTCGACCCTCCTCGCTCCATGCACAATTAATTTGATACAAGCTAGAAGCATAAATCCTGGATGATTACGCTGTGTTCAGGAGGAGAGCAACGAACATTTTCATCTTCTCAGGACTCAAGAACAGCAGGAGACAAGAAAATTAGTTTTGTTGTATTATGCAGATGTTGGTGCATTCTGCAGCATCGTCAAGATTCAGCAGTTGGGGTGTGGGGGGGGGGGTAAAGGTTATTAACGTAAAAAAAAGTCCTATCTATTTATATATATATATTTTTTTCATTATCCTTTCCAAAAGCAATCCTTTTATGTGTCAAATAGATGCTTTCACTCGAAATTACTACATTTTAATGGCCGCAGGTGTTCTGTCCAAGGTTGTTGTGCTGTTGTGTACATCAACAGTCTCTTGAGCAGCGGTCCTGTGAGGCGAGGCTCTTCGCTCATGATCAAAATGTAAATGTAATCGAAGCAAACCCCTCCTTCCACCCCCACCCTCCCCCAGAACACAGGCGCAATTAAAAGCGCAGTAGCCCAAGCTGGAAAGTGGCCAGCTGTTCTGGGTTAATAGATGGGCTTGGCCAGACGTCTGCGAGGTGACCGCTAGCTGGCAGCCCGCTGGATGAGGTTGCAGATTGTACGTGGACATGTGCCTCGCTTCCCTCTCACTGTGCAGTTGTCACTGGGGATGATGAAGCACCCTGAAACTCCCTCCTTCTCTGTCTTTAGCTCCCTCTCGCTCGCCCTTATTCTAACCCTCTGTCTAACCCTCCTCTCCCCACGGCCGCAGCAAGTGCAGTGCTGACACGTGGGTAGCATCTCAGCCTCTCAGCCCCTGACTTTAGACCCCGGAGGAGAGTGTCTCTATTGAGTCAGGGGAATTCAAGGACTGAGAGAGCAAGAAAGAAAGAGAGAGAGAGCGAGATAGAGAGAGCAGGAACTAGAGACCATGCTCTTTGATAACCTATGGCCCATTTCTCGTTCCACTCAGGAAAGTAAGGTCCAGTGTCAACAGTGCATACTTGGTGCACTCTGTGTCTCCCTATTGCACTTTCACATTCATTTTCCCTCAAACCTTGAGACAAATCAGTTCAGGCACAGGCATGATCCGCTTTGACCTGGAATGATATGAAAATATGTACATTGCTCTAAATTCACCCGGTGTGTCCCGGTTGCAGCCTAGTTCTTATTTCAGCACTGCTCTGCTTAGTGGTTTCATTTGGCATGTGCTCTCATTTCCAGAGCAAAAGAGGGGGAGGGCGCAAGATGGGGGGTTGGTGTGCTCGGCCAGCCACGGATGTTACTGTAGCTTTTCTGGTAATCTTTAGAATAGAGCTGTGTTATCGATGTTGAACAGAACTTGGTCAGAAACCAGCACTAAAGATCCCATGGACATATTCCCCCATAGATAGCTGTGAAAGATTCCAATACAACGCAAGATAGCATGAATTACCCACGTGATAGTGTACGTTATTAAAGTATTTACTGACTCTAATGCACAATGGAGAGAAATTATGTGAGCAAGATGATAAATAATAGGTAAAGTTTGCAGAGGTGGCTCCGATAGTTAATCATATATAATCTAGACCTAATCTGTTCATGGCCACTCCTCAGTGTAACACATCAAAATGCATATGAAATAACTGTTTTATGTTAAATGCTTTGTGCTTCTTTTTTTATGTCGCTGTGCCAGGTAGCTCAATAGTATGGTATCCTGAAAGCTTTAATGCAGTAGACGTTAGAAGTGTCTGAGGAATACAGGACCAGAGTGTGTTATACGCAGAGAGTCTCTTCATCCATTCTCTTCCAGCCCTCTCTTTGGTTTTGCACTGGCCTGATTAGTATTCTATCTGCGGTGTTGGAGACTGGTCTAAATTTAACCAATAAAAACAAGGAGCTGGGTTCACCCTTCCAACTCTGATAGAAAAGGGCTGACCAGACTTGAACTGCCCCTACCTGCTGGGGGATCATGTTTGTGTTTTTGCCTCTGGCCACAATTCTGGCACTTGAGCAGCAGTGCTGTTTCTGGGCTTGATTGGGCGCTTCTAATGATATGCCTCAGTGCTGCTGGCAGGGAGCTATAGGCCCACACTTACTCCAACATAGCCTACTACTGTACTGCTGGGATCCGACTCAGGGATGGCACATCAATGACACTTACTCTCTCAAGTTCCATGGAAATAGGGGGACACTTTAATCAGTGGTGCAAATAAACATGGCAACAAATATCTATCTCAAGAGCCCTTACAAGCAGACTCTTAATTTGATATTAATTAACATGCCACCATCCATGGCTAGGATGAACAGTTGGCAAGTTGGAAATGAAGGAGAATAAATAAGAGGGAAAAAAAGAGAAACGACTGCCTTCTAGCAGACAAGGAGATGTGGGGAGCCGGGAGAGGGAGGTATGCAAGTCCTCGTGTCTGACATGTAACATGTCGAGGAAGCGGTAGCTCAGTCCTTCATCTCTCCATTCTCATTGTGAACATGTCGCAGAATGTCCTACGGTAGCAAAGGCAGACGCTCTTACACTCGCTGCAGTCCACCCAATTCATTAGCCTCGAGATACCTAGCACTGCTCTCAGAAAATCACCACTCTGCCCAATGTAATGAAAGTGGAGAGAAATGGATAGCTTTGTGGAGAGCAGCGGTACAAAAAAAAAAGAAATAGCACGAGTCTATCAATGAAATGACAGGGGCAGAGTGTGTGTGCTGAATTAAAAGAATCCGATGGCCTATTTTTCCTCTCTCATTGGAAATCATCAACACTAAATACAGCAATAGCAGATAAAGGAAGGAAATCCAATAAGCTATAAAATGGCTGGAAAATACAGCCACTGGCTGTCACAAGAGTTTACAGCGGGTTTGTCATCAGAATAATTCTCCACTGCTCCAAAAGGAGTCTCCCTGTAAAGAGTGGCTTAGGCTTGGGGTGGTTTAGTCCATGGCAGCTTGCTAGAGCACCTTTCATTAGATGAATGTTATTTCTAAATTGAACTGCTGTGCCAGATTGTTTGATCCTTTATTGTTCTCACTGTTGTGAGTGCACAGCACCTACCAGAAAGTCTAACATTTTCACCAGTAGTTCTGAAGCATTAAACACTCCTGTCAGTTATTTTGACAATCTTTAGTGGGGGAGGGTAAGAAGGGGGTGGGAGGGCTGAGTGACGATGCGGTTCGGAATGCCAGCACTGCTTTTTCCTTCCTTCCTTAAAGCTCATTTTCTCCTTTAATGGCTTAATGCCCTTTAAAGAGATGATACCCGAGGCAACATTCCATTCTTTCCATTCTTTTTTTGTTTTGACTGATGATCAGGCTGAAATTATTTCTGTCCCTTGTTTGTCAATCCAAGAAAAGGGACATACATAATAAGAGATCTGCATGAGTTGAAAATAAAATCCAATTTATGAATCTCCACGGATTAGAGATTTTATTATCCAGTGCATTTGATGCACATCATTCTAACAGCTAATATGGCTACCTTGGCATTCAGATTTGCTTGCTGCTAGTTAATACTTGGTTGTAGCAGGTCTGATACCAGGAAACATGCAAATCAAATGTAATTGGAAATAGCAAGTTATCTCTACACACCTCATTATAGTGCATAACTGTTGACATTGCACTGTTTGACTAGTTTTTAGACTTGATTGAAGCACATTTGTAAAGCCAAGATACAACACTGTTTTCAATATGCTAGTTGATGAACAAAGTTAAGGTTTGTAACTTCTGGCTCTGCAGCAAAGTTTGTTATTCCTCAAGGATATTCACTGGTGTCCTAGAGTCAAAGATCAATAATGTATCTTCTGCCTCCACTAGCCTCACGGATAAAAAAAGAACATCTTTGTGAATTGAAAAGTAGGATTTATTGATCTTGGTTACCCCTTTTCTATGTTAAAGTGAGTGAAAGCAGGTTTAAATTCATCACTCATAATACTGCAACGGTGGCAAAGGGCAGACAATAGGGCAGGTCAGTGACTTTAGCGTTGTGAGTTTGTATTAGTGTGTGTGTACAAATTCAAGAGGAAGCAAGGGATTAAACCATTAAGCAAATAAAATGTCAATGATAATTATTAATATGATATACATTATTTGGTTGAAAATGAGCTAGGGCACTTCCGCTATGGCCAGCTCCAGCTCTACATTATAACCTATTAAAACAACTTGCATTCAAAAACCCAAATGAAAATAGTTGGAGCATTTGGCTGGTTTGCGGAGTCCTTCTCTCTATCTCAGCTCAGACTCATACATATGTATTGTGCTGAGGCAGGCAGGCAGCAGTGGGTTGAGAACAGCATGAGGCTGTGTTTTGCACAGTGTCTATCTAATTGCCTGACCACCAACAGTTATGGCCAGATTCAAATCCAACACAAAATGTTTCCTGAGCTGTTCTCCACTTCCCGACCCCGAAGCCAACCTCCCTGGAGCCGTGTGGAGGCGGGGCACACGGCCCCTCTACCTGTGGTGAAGAGAGGCCACAGTCACCCTCTTTATCAACCTGTCAATCACGCAGGGCTGTCAGACTGAATTTCAGAGCATCGAGCCCCTGCTACCTCCCCTGCAGAATTTGGCTTCAGAACAGTTTTCAAACCGCCAAAGTTCTGTCCATGCAATTAGACTAGGGAACAGGTAATGGTGTCACCCTCCTCCAGGTGTCTGGATGGGCTGCATCTGGTCAAGCAGAAGAGAGGTCGCTTGACAGTGTGCAAATTCCCACAGGTGCACACGTCTGTGAGTGCCACAAAATCTTCACATGGAGGTGTCAAAGCTGCAATTTTATTATTTTTTATTTTTTTTAACTTTTTGCTGCAGGCATCAATTAGTGGAGCTGGAGAGCTTTGTGTGAGATTCACATTCACAGCTATGTTATGTGCAAAGGTCACACTGTCTCCTGCTTGTGTCAAAGTAGAGTACTGTCAAAAAGCTTTTAAACCAGAACCCCTTACATGTCTCTCACTCTTTTTATTTTATCCCTCTAGAGACACACCACTCCCCTGATGAGCCCCCCATTTTCCTGGACTTCAATGACAAAAAAATACTATTAACAAAGTAGCACTAAAAGTGTTGCTTTGCAGCCAAAAAAGGTCTATCTTTAGTTATTAAGTTCCTATTCAACCCTTTGTCTGAAGTTCAGACTCAATTAGTAGGAACAGCGTTAGCTTAGACATGAAGCACTGTAAGGAGGAGATCCCTTTTTTGGAGGAATCAAAGTGGGGCACCAAAATGGCAGCTTAGCTGTTTATACAAAGCACTGTGGGACTTGCTCCCAAGCAGGAAGAGAGAGTACATTGATCTCAGCAGTGTGGTATGATAAGTGGCAAAATGAGGCTGTAATTTACATAGAAAATGGGAGAAAGGTAGATATCGCTCACAGTCTGGTTAGGAATTGCCTTAATTGATTGGGTAATGTTATTGTGTCATAAAATGCATAATTCTCCATAAAGAGTGTACTGTGTATGTTCATGCTCTCTTGTCATGTTTAACTGAATAAGAAGTGCAGCCCCCCAAAAAGACACAATCTTTTATTGCTTTGTTACTTTTCAACACAACATATACTAAGAACATTATGTTGTGTCAATATTTATTACTTACACGTGTTGAAAAGTAACAGCATTATGCTTGTCCCAAACTAAACACACAGATGTTCTCTATTTTGCCTATTGCATCTATGTATATTTTGTTCATATTTTAATGTTTATTATTATCATTATTACTAGTGCAGTGCCTGTTCAAAATAGGCGTAGGCAATCGGTCGCTTGCTTTGAGCCCCGCTGCTGCACAGAGCGCTGTTTGCTTGTTTATTCAAAGTTTATTAATATTGAATGTGTGCGTGTCCAATCCGACACTGCACGTCCTTGGGTCCCCAGCAATACACCTGCCAAGTGTGAAGTAGATCGAACAAACGGTTCTCGAGATATGCGAAGGACACACATACAGACAGAGATTCCTTGCTTTATAGTATGATTATTGTGCTTTCTTTTCACAATGATCTGTTTTTTGCTTGAGAGCCACTCCATTCACACCTGTTGGCAATCATGATTGATTGATCCCTCCACTAGATATACTCTAGTATACTCTTGCCTTGGTCACACTCTGATGAAGGCACTCAGCCAAAAATGTACAAGAGTGGCTAATTTGTTTTTAGATTTCCTTGTTGGTATGCCACATTAATAAGGGTATTTTAAAAAAATTTGATAGAGGAAGAGTGCCTTGGTTCTTCCCCCTTCATGATGTAGACACACAGATGTGCTGAAAATCACACATCCTTTTTAAGAGTGTTGTATGCTACCACAAATTTAGCTACTTACCCAATTAACATTCCCTCAATTTAGGTCATAGCAGACGTCATAGACTAAATGTAGACCAAAGCTATTTTTGGGTGTTATGAATGACTCTGCAAAGCAATAGTGATGCAAGACAGATGGATTGGATGCTTCTTAGGACTTCTCAGGACTCGTGAAATTCCAGTAGCATGTTAGAGTTCTCAAAAAATATAAGCGCACAGATGGATAAACACTCATCCTCCTTTGTGAACCTTTGCAAATATGCTCAGGCTGACAGCCGCTCTAGTCAATTCCCATTGCAGATGCAGGAATGACAGGTGTTAAATAGCTAGACCCAGTTTTTATTGTCATGCATCTGCGACTGACTCGCAGCCATAGAATTATGAGCTGAACTGCTGACCCTCTGGCTCACGCACCCAGAAGAGGAACACACTTTCCCCCTGGCCCTGTGCGCGGGGCTCCAGCTCTGGGAAAGAACTGCTGTCTGCAGGCAATGAGATAAGCCTTCTCTCTCTCTCTGTCCGTCTTTCTCTTTCTCTGCCCCCCACTCCCCCCTCTCTTTCTCCCCAGCTCCATCTCTTCCTCCCCTCTCTATCTCTTCTCTTGCTTTTTTTGTCTCTTAATGTTTTCCCTATATACACAGACGCATATATAGGTTGCGACGGACATCGGATGCCCTGCCGCGGCGTCCCCTTGTCCTATTTGTTTTGTGCTGACAAAAGCCTCCCCACCCCAACACAACAATGGATGACCTGTGTGTCTTCACCCTCACCTGACTCCGAAAGTCCTGACGGTGGGCAAACCACTCCATCACGCTGCCCTCTTTGCCAACGTGAACAGCTGATTCTGGGGATTATAATTCTAGCTATGACCTTTGTTAGCCACTTTGGAGGTCACCATTGCAGCTCCGCTCTGCTCCCTTTTTCTCCATGCTGCCATCAGCCCCCTCCTTCCCTCCGTCGCCTAATCCATGTCAATCGCAGCTCTTAGCCAAACAAGGACAGGCTCTAAACATTAGGCCAATTAGTCACGTAATTTGCCTTTTTGTGCCGGTGACAAGAGCACACAGAATTGATAATAAACCACGAGCTGCGGATCAGGCGCTATGATTTATGTGGCAGCGGCAGAAGATTTAACTCCGCGAGGGTCACTGTAGTCATGATATAGCTTAAGTCCATCAGCGTTCACAAGGTTGAAACACCTATCCATTTCCCTCCCCACTGTATCACACACTGTATCGATCATCACACTGTATTTGCTTAGTGAATAACTAAGTCCCCAAATGCAATAGACTCCTGCACATGGAGGGACATGATCAAACATACAAGGGAAGAGAATGGGTGATATTTTAGACTAGGGAATGAAATCTATCCATCCTTACTTGCTAACACAGCGACAAAGTGACTCATAGTAACTTATCACTTGACTTGTTTCACCAAAAAATCACTCCATATCTTATCCCTTCCAAAAAAAGTTGTTCTTAGTATCTCTATCAACAATCTCATTTCCACTGAATAATCTGTGCTCACTCACTGGGAGCCACAAAACTGTGAGTCATAGTTGAATTGAGGACACTGGAGCCGCTTTACTTGTCAGACTCTTCAGCCGTTTCTTACTTTCCTCACAACACGCAGGATGCAAATACAGATTCCGCTGTAGCAAAGTGAAGTGTGTATGGACGCGTGTGCACGAGTTGTGCCGGCACATGTGAGTCAGCGTGTGTATGAACATGAGCATGTCTTGCGTAATGCATTCGATTAAGAAATGACTAATGAACCGTTATATTTTTTTGTGTGTAAGCCAATGAATGTGTTGGAAACACTACTTAAATATTCAACCAATTAAAATCAAATTAATTAGATTTAATTATATTTTTTATAATTCAGTCAAGTGCCAGGACAGCAAGATTCTTTTGGCTGAAACAGTACCAGTTTTTGTGTTGTCATTCCCTGTAAAATCTTGGTAATAATAGGTAGGCCACGCCAAAGAGAATACATGAAGAAGACAGAGGAGATATTCCATGGGATTACGAGCTTTGGGAATATGCTAATTTTAATAGTTCTGTTTGTAGTTCGGAAGTGCGTGACTGTGCATGTGAAGAGCCATGATATGTAAATTCAATGGGTATTACTGCTTTTTGCACAGTCATATAATTAGGATGTTTTGCTCAAATCACAACCCACGTCAATCAACCAACTGCAGCCCATGTCAACCTGAAGTCCCAATATCCATGAGAACAGCAGTAGATCAAAGAGACTAATTAAGTTTTTCAGCCCTAGCAGACCGAGTTCACTCATCTACTTAGTATCCTAAAGTCAGAAATCTTGCACCTCATCATCTTGGGCTCCGCGGAGTGTAGCCATAAACTGCCAACTGCACAGGTGACTGCGCAGATGACAAAAAATATTAATCACCCAAACAGTTTGTTGACATGTTCTGTCCCCCTGTCTGCTCTTAGCTGTGTGTCTGAATAATTACCCTGTCCTCTCTCCTGTGCCTCTTTCATCTTGCCCTGCCCTGCATTAGATGGTGCGTCGTCGTGCTATTGACAATGACAGTGGTGGCAGCCATCCATGCCATGCCAGGTGGCAGAGTGTGAACTGCCAGCACAAGGTTAGAGCAATGGAGGGAGAGAGAGAGAGAGAGAGAGAGAGAGAGAGAGAGTGAGGGGAGTTTGGATTTTTCTGAGTGGACAGGGCAGAGCACGGTTCCAGTCCTGTGAATCACTCTCTTTTCACTTTTTGCTCGGTTTCCATGTGACCATTTGAATTTTGTGATTAATGGGGTTGGCACAGCTGTCTATGAGGCTGCTTTCCTGGATTCATTGTTTCCCGGACCAATGATATCTCAATCCCCAGCATAGATTGTTACTGACTAATTGGAGTCATAAAGAGTTGCATTACTCAGGTACATGTTAACGCAAGATAATGGTGTCCATCACACAAATTGTCAGAGTGCTCAGTGCCTCCTCTCTATCGCCTCCTCAGGAGAAACCACTGCCACTGCCATGAATCATGAAATTCAAATGGTCACGTGATTTAACAGGTAAATACAAGTGAAAACAAAAAATGAGTGATTCATTTGTCTGGATCCAGGAAATGCGGGTCAAGCTAAGGGTCCCAGACGTGGATTAGCTATGAAACCCAATGCAAAGCTAAGACCCTGCTTAGATATCCAGACAGACAGGCTCTTCACAAAATGAAGTAATTAATGACATTTAAATGTTAAATGGATCTCTGTCTAGTTGGCATTAATTAGGTGGATTAGAGGCAAATCCTAGTAATCCAGCTGTTTTCAGAGAGTTTAATGTTTCAGCATTTCTGAAGTTATTTTGCTCACATGGCAAGGTGTGTTACTTCTGCTCTATTACAATGGTGTAGTAGAGTGAATACAGATATACAGAGTATCCCCATTTTCTGTTTATTTACCCAACTAGCAGCCTTGTTCACAGTGAAATATAGGAGGGTGAGATCAAAGTATGCCTACTGCCTCAGCAGTACTGTACATGTATATCCACCCACTCAGCTATCACTACACTACTGCTCTATTGCTCTATTAAAACATTATGATTTGTGCCAGTAAAATAAAGCTTGCCCATTCATACTGGTCAAAACAGCAACAAAGTGGCTTATAGTGACTAATCACACCACTTGTTTCACTGAAGAATCACTTCATTATTCTGAAAAGTTACGCTATCAGCAGTGCTATTTTTGTTGAATGATCTGCAGGGATGTGATTATTCAAGGATTTTTCTCCACAATTTCATTTTTTTTTTTATAATGGCACAGTCGCCTCAGCACAATGGTTTTCAAGAGCCAAATTCAGACAGGGAAAACAAAGTGACACTTCACTCTCCTGTGTCATAGTATGGTAAAAGTCATTTTGTAAAACTCGACTCTGTTCTTTGTTTAGCAGTACAGTATATAATTCATAAAACAAAGTAAAAGGTGTATTATTGTGAAAATGTAAATTTAACTATTGATAGTATTTCCAAACCTGGAACTACAAAAGCGGCACCATATTATTGACATGCATGACAGTAACATCACTTTGACAGCACTGGAGCTGAGATCGTCAAACAAATGTGCAATGTGCTGTAGTTATGGCTAATTAAGTGAATTCATTGAAGAGGAGATATAAAGAAAAGATTGGTTTGATTGGACATATGGATCGATAAAGGTAGTCTGAGTCAAGACAGGTGTTGTGCCAAAATGTATATTCCCTAAAAACTGTTTTCCTGGCGGTGTGTTCTTGTTTTGTCCAGTGTGTGTGTTTCTGTTTTGCCTCTGCACAAGGAAATTATAGTGTGCTTAATAAATGATAAGAGGACTAATGTATAGCCTGACAACTTCCTTGTAGAATCAATGGATGCTTGTGGTTTGAGATAATAAGATCACAGCTAAGCGCAAATTCCGTTCATTACAAGGCAACTAGGAAGGCTACTTTCATTATTTGTAATCCTGTGAAATGTTTTTAAAGCGTTTCACTGTTTACCGAAAAGCCAGTGAAAACAATCCACAAAATTGAAATGATGTTAGGTTCCTCCTTGCCGTGAAATTGATGCAAAGACACCGCCAAGGGAAACACATTTTAGGGGGAACACATTTTAGCACCGTTTCTAACAGTAAAGCAATGTTTTAAAAACATTTCACAGGATTCCAATAATGAAAGTAGCCTACTGAAAGTAACCTACCCAGATGCCTCATAATGAACAAAGGTCACTTCTCATCTCATCCCATTAATTCTGTAAGTCGTCAGGCTATACTTTAGTCCACTGGTCATAAGTGCATTTCTCCCATGATAATTTCCTTGTGCAGAGGCAAAACAATAACACAGGACAAACCAAGGACACACTGCCACGGAAATTTTTTTAGGCAATACTAATTTTGGCACAACAAAGGTCCTGTCTCCAGCTGCTTCACTGTTACCTGGCTGTTACTAATCTCAACAATATGGCCGCCTAGACTGATATTACATCATGCGAATACTATGGATAAATCTTCACACCTTAGCTGCATATTCTTATTTATATGCAAATGAGTTTAACAACGTCACGACAGGAGAACTTATGCTGCATTCCAGAGATGTCTGAAAGTCAGAAATTCTGAGTTCCTACTAAGAAAAATGGCCAAAAAAACAGGCCCTTAGGCCTTAGGCACACTTAGGCAAGAGATTCCCTGAGTTTTCCAAGATGCATATGGTGGCAAACAATGTAAATGCTACACAGCATTACTTTTAACACGTTTAGAATCCTCAAAATACACTTAACGCCCTTAGGCCGCAGCCACACTGATCCGTTGTGTCTGTCCATCTCCGTTCATTTCAGTTCATTTTCAATGAGAGCTGTCCGGGCAGCGCCAATGACACGTCCGTTTCCATCAGATTTCCGTCCGTTTTGACGGACAGAAAATTCAACCCAGTTTTCTGGACGGCCTGATTCGTCACCGCAAATCAGAGGCTATTTTTCCTACTAAAAAAAAAAAAAATTGCAGCAAACACGTTGACGTTCCAGAACAGCCCAACAGACAGAAATTTATCCGTTAGTAATTCTGTCCGTTATCTGAGGGATCAGTGTGGCCGCGGCCTTAGGTATGCATGTAGAATTTGAAATTTGGTCATCAAATTCCAGTAACTTCAGATGTAGCATCATGATGCACACCTAGCTAGGCGCTGTGGGACTATACACAATTTGTTCGCCTATAATATAATACAATACTTCCATGCTACAAACAAGTGCTACAAACGAGTGAGGCAGTTTTGGTTGAGGCTCCTCCTTTGTGCCATAAGTCAGTTCTGCACATTTCGCATCAAACCCTAAGACAAATAAACACATGGAAAGCAACACAAACAAATTTTCACCACAATGGTCAGCTCATTTTTCTACAGCCATTATACTATGCTATCAAAATTAATTTGAGAATGATGTATTGAGATGATATATTAATATTCTACACATAGGGGCTTTAAGTTTGATTTTCAGCGTTGCATGGCCTTAAATCCATCAAAACCCCTGCATGGTAAAACATAGAAATTTGAAAAGTAAATTGCTTACAGTTGCTAACATTATATGCTACCAAGCTTGCGTTGCCAAATATTGACATAATATTAGCTGTTGCATGGGGAACAGTATTTTACATGGACAAATTGCAGGCGTCCGTGTTTCTTTCCTGGTTTTCCTACAAACTGGGAATCCACCTTCCTACTTGGAAGGAATGTGGAATGTGGCTTTGTTACTTTGGGGTTTTCTATCAGTTTGCGTGGACTGCTGCAATATAGTGATGTGTATATATAGCTAAATCTTTTTATGATCATAAGACATGACCTGCTCTAGCATTTTATAATAAAGTACATTATTGTATGAGCAGTGCTTCCATGTACAGTATGCAATATCATCTGTGGTAACAGTTCAGTTACTAACATTAACCAGCGAGCCAAGTAGCCAAACATCATTCTGTTGTCCAGAAAAGATGAAGGCAGCTGATCAACTAGGGAGTCAGACAGCTGAAATCACATTCAAATAAAAAGAAAAACTATCAGGTCTTTATGTCATCATCACAAATGCACCGTGGGACTATACAGAATCTGTACTTGTTTGGACCTACTATTCCTTTTCATTTCTGATAGGAGATTACAGTTGTCCTAGTTTCCCCCAGCTTTTTTTTCCTGCTTTTTCCCGCTTTTAGTGTTGCTGATTGCATGCCTGAATTGGAGCCACAGACCAGTGAGTCATGCTACAGCTTTTCACACTCTCTTTAGCAACTTTCCTCACCACACAGAACAAATGACAAGATGCATTATTATTTTTGCAGTTCAAATGTTATAGATATACCCACTTACACATACTATCTAGGAGCAGAGATCCCCGGTCAGGATTGACACGGGTATGAAAACCTGAACTTGAAAGGGTTTTTGGAAAGGTTTTTTTTTTTTTTTAAGGCTGGGGGCTACAGATGGTCGGCTGTGTGCCACCTCAGCTTCTGCTATTGCTGCTGGGTAAGCTGAACAATATCATTACGAGATCATCCCAAACTGGGTCGATTTATGATACATCACAGAACGTGGATGAAAATAAAAGGAAGGACAAAAGCTTCATGGCGATCCCTCGGTATAACACAGTTCCAAAGACTGTAACGGGATGAAACTGCTGTGCTGGCGAGTGGAGCGGTCCACGCTGCCCTGAGCGCTTCCACTGGCATGGGCAATGGAGGAAAAAATAGGTTCTCCACAAAATCAGATCACCCTATTAATCTGAATTGCTCGTGGAACTTTGCATGCATCTGTACTCTCAGTAAAGTTTAGTATCTATACCTTGTGAGAGCGCTGACGTTCAGCATCAAGATGCATTTCACTGATGACCTAATGTAGACCGTGCCGCCTCTCTATGTACAGTATGCTCCGACACAATGAAATGATGTAGCTATTCTTGGAGGCTGCTTGTGCACTTCGATGGATGCCATTTTTCACACCATTAACTACAGCCTACTGGTTTTATTCACAGCACAGAGATAGGCCAAAACAATCCTAAACACGCCCACGAGCACAATTGCAACAATTGATCTAAGCTGTTCCACCCAGTCTGTCGCAATTCTGTGCAGCAGGAGGAACCATTATCTCCATCCACCCTTCATCTCTCTCTCCCTGTCTCTTCCTCTCTCACTGTTTCTCTCTATCTCTGGCATTCTCTCCCCCTCTTCCTCTCTCTTGCACACATTATCTGTCTCTCTCTTTGTCCTCTCTCTCTCGCTCTCTCTCTCTTTCTCTGTCTTCCTCACTCCTCCCATCCAGCCTTATCCTTCCCTAGGGGCAGGGAAAGGGTTAGGGGCTTAAACATAATGTACAGACATGCGTAGCACAATTTTCACTCCCTTTATCTGTAACTAGCCCATACTAGGTGTGTTAGTTGATAAAAATCAATGAGCACAATTTTTGGGTGTTTACCTCAGCAGAGCTCTAACCTAAAGCCCTCATTACAGTGTATGCTGAGTGCAAGGTTCGCGGAGGGAGGCTGAGCTCAAAGGGCCAGCTAATCCAGTGGGTCTTACAGGCATGATGGGCTAGTCAATATGCTGGGCCTGCATCCTAAAGACGCTGGAGCTCCACAGCAGAGCTAGGTAAAAGAGGCTCAGGGGAATACTCTGCTTGGTGCAGTTTTATTCTCTCCACAGCCCTCAAGGTTAGACGCCTCTAAAGTCTTAACCCATTGTTTACCGCCACTCCCTCCCTCCTTACATTCCCGTCCTTTCATCCCTCTTTCCAACCCTTGCACTCCTCACTATTGGTTGCTCTTAAATTGGCCAATCTTGGAATCAAAGCTTATTCTGTTGTTGCAGACAGTGTAAGTTGTAATCTGGGTAAAGGCGTCAGCTAAATGCACACAATGTAAATATCCTATTTTTAGTACAACAGTGATGGGCTGTGAAGCTATGGATGAATCAGCTCAGCCACCGGTTGTTGGGGTCACCCTGAGGTTACAGTGATGGATTCACACCAGAAAACATGAACATGACTGAGAGTGCGGCTGTGCTGGACTCCGTTCCATTTAAAATCAGTCCATCCAAGAGATGATCTGACATTCTACTTCAAATGCTGAAGCAATATTTTATCAGCCCTGAGAATAATTGAACTTCTGAATCATTTCTAGAATGGACAAATTTATGTGGAATTGAGCTCAAGGCAGCAACACAGGTGTGGAGATGGCAGGGTGTTTTGTATTCAGTGAAGAATAGATAAGGCTTGAGGTACCTTGTTCTTGTTGTTTTCATGAGCAAAGAGAACTCTGCTGGAGGCACGTCACCAAGTTTAATTTAGGAATTTAATTTCCGCACACAAAAGAGGTCAGGCAAGGAGGAACAAATTGACAGACACGGCAGGCAGGCACTTGTCATTTCTTCCAAATGGCTTTTAAAGAGAAGAAACCCTTTGGCCCAGGTGTGTCAGGTTGAGGGGTACTTCCCCCTGTGAGCGGCTGTGTTAAGCTTTCAGCATTGCCCAGTGAGTGTTGTTGGCCTGCAGGACAGCTGGTCAGCATGTTCACAGGTCTGAGACTGGGCCAAACGCTGCCTTAATCTGAAGTAAATGGATTCTCTAGTGGAGGACTGGCTGGGGCATCCTCAATGGAGATCACTGGGCTGTGGTCGACTGGGCAGTCAACCCAGGAAACTGGCAGCCAAGTCAAAATGGTTACTTTCTGGGAAATGGTCCACTAGGACACAGCTTTGTGACTGATTGTAATTTCTGATTGTAGGCACTCAATTGGACAAACAGAAAGCATCACAACCACCTACTGAGCTTCTGTGATACTCAGCCATACTCAGTCATCGTTAATAGTAAACTGGATTTTTATTCACAGTGTAATTACATTCAATAATTCTATTTTGTTATTCTAATTTTCCCCTGCTCTTTCCTATTACTATTGGCTACTGCAACAACCCAGTTTCCCCACAGGGATCATTAAAGTCTTATCATTAAATTCTCATCTTATCTTTGCCATGCCCTTAAGTTTCCCCCCAAAATACGCTCTGGTAATAGGATCAACCATTTTGTGGAATGGGAGCATGTTTATCTTTCTTGTGTGTTTACAAGTGTCCATTATATTCCTGTACTTCCTGAGTGAAGCTGCTTGTGATTATGAGAGTGCCCCTTATGGTCAAACAGCGAAGTGTTCCTGCCAGGCGGCTTGTTCCTTGCTCTGCTCAGCGGCACCATCAGCAGGGGAAAACAGAATGAGGAGTGAGGACAGGATCTGGCCCCTGTGGAAAAGAAATGGCCTTTGATTTTGGTTTTGGGCTCCCTGTGGCTGCCTCTGAGTTGGGAACAGATTCGGTGCAGCACTAAGCCTGGTAGCTGTGGCAGAGAGGGGGCCATGGTTCCCCCTCTGCCTGGCTGTGTCAGGACTGGTTTCAGACTAGATCAGGAGACACACTGGCTCGCTTACTGGCTGGCTGGCTGACAGGCTGACTGATCTTGGGCCAGCTGTTTGGATGCCTCACCCTCCACACTGAGCTTCAACAATGCAGCATTTAAGCATGCCTCAGACATGAAAGAGCACCATGGGGTAGTCTTTCTGATCAGATCATTTACATAGCAGTTTTCTTTGACAGACTCCATTTTAGCACAAATGCCTTGATTTGACAGCCAGGCCAATGGGATCATGCAGCTGATATCCGCTGATGAATAGAAACTGAACAGACCACCCTATTTCTGCCACAGCATCTGCCATGGTGACTGTGGATGGCTGTAACTTTAAGTGAGACTTACTCCTGCCTATCTAGTGGTGGGCTAAGCTTGTAGAGCACAAAGTGGACTGTTTGTTCCAGAAACAAGCAGAGCCTGGGGGGAGAAGGCTGATAGTCCTGCTGCTGCTGCTGTCAAGTGAAAACCTTGCAACTCTGATTTTAGTAATTTCATGTTTTTACCTGAATTGTAGTATGCTCTTCTGTGGTTCAAGAACATTTTAGGGCCCTTTGGCTTTTGAAATCCTTTCAAAACCCATTATATAATTCCAGAAATGCATGGTGGCCAATCTATAAAATAAGGTTGTTATTCTTCATTCCTGAAAGTTGACATTTAGAAGATACAAGGTTTTCACCTGACAGCAGTGTTTTACTGCTGCCATCCTGCTCTGGCTTGAGGTCTGGAGGAGAAACAGGAAGCCAGTCTCCAGGACGATGACGAGGATGTGCAGACAACTACCACAAGCTCTCCTCAGGCTGACTGATAGAGGCCAGTGTCCTGGACACGCTGTACTCTGCTACCAATAATTGCTCTTTGTCCAGCTTCTATTCACTCCTCTCATTTGGAGCTTTAATTCTGTCTCTCCTGGTGTTGATAGGCTTCCTGTGTTCATTTCTCTCGGGCAGAGTACAGACGTGCAGCGTCTTCCGCTCATGTTATGATTCCACATAATAACTACATCGACATAATAACAGTCCCTTATTCCCTTTTGGTTCTATATAAAGATGTGCCCCTCTCAAACCCCCCCCCCCCCCCCCCCCCCCCCCCCCCCCCGCCACCCTCCTCCCCGCTCCATGCCACTGCCTCTTCTCTCCGGTCTCTAATTTTTCTGTCCTTCCCGCCTCATTTAATTGTTTCAATTTACCAGTCTGTATCTCCCTAATAACCAATATGGGTGTTCTCCTACATTTGCTTTTGCTCAGCTGTTCAAAATTTTTATTCATTGAAATTCAGTTTTAACAAACGGAACAGCTCAACACTGCAACTAGCAGAGGGTGCTTTGCATTCTGTTTGGCACCATTTCTTTTCCTGTCTTGTCCCCAGATTTCTAAGGCCAAGGTTGACATGATACCCAAATGAAATATTTCCTCTCCAGCTGCCACTACTGCCAGCACTATTATTACAAATAGAGTAGTTTATCAGTATATTTCATTTTGGAGTCATTCCTTTAGATCCTTCTCATTGTACCTGTCATAATCTTGTAATGGGATTTACAAATATGATAGCCCGCATGTGCATGGTAATGGGCTTTTGAAGGGAGCAATCTTGAAAGACTATGAGTGCTCTGTTACATTTCTCTTTGACATGTAAATAAGAAGATATACTGTGACTGTGCCGCAGCCTGGACAGCCAGAAGTGATGACTTATTTCTGTGAATTTGATTTAACTTCATACAGATCCGATGTATTTTAATGGTATAACGAATCAGAGTATCAAGATTTTCTTTGCTCAAGCTGAGACAATGAGCGTCTAGTGCTAGAGGCAGGCGATGATTCACTGCTGTTTTCTGTATGTACTTATCTGCTAGTTCAGGGGGAGGTAACCATGTGCCATGGAGGGCCGAGAGTCTGCAGGTTTTCATTTCAACCAAAGACTTCACCAGCTGATTTCACTGATTAGCACACCTTCCACCAGAGAGGGGGAACTAATCTGTGAAATCACTTGCTCTTGTCTTTGATGGGAATGAAAACCTGCATACCATTGGAACTTCATGGCACATGGTTGCCTGCCCCTGTGCTAGCCACATACTATATATGCTGTGAAGGTTTGGCTGCAAAGCGTAGGCCTCACATACTGAAATGGAATGGAAATCCCTTGGTGTTGCTATTCAGATCAATCAGGTCATTTTTCAAACACAAAGAGTGTTTGATACAACTGTAATAGAAATTGCAATATGCAAAATATGATACTTGGAAAGCTGAAGTGTTGCCATGGCAATGGCATCATTTTTTTTTAACATAAAAAAAATTTGAGTTTCCTGCTCTGTCCACAAAGGAAACACTTCTCATTTCCATGACAATGAGCTAAGTTTTATATCAGCCGTCTTACTGTAGTTATACCAAAGGTGGGCTCCATTAGACTCCAGGAAGTTAATGTTAATGGTTTTCCCTCTCTCGCCACTGAGGTCAAATTTCAATATATCTTCAAAAATCGCTGCTCATAAAAATATTATTTGCCAGTATTTAAGGTGTCAGCTGGGCACAAGGTCTCCATGTGAGGTGAAGGTTAATGATAGTGATGATGAATTCTAGCAAGAAAGTAACAAAGTAACAACCATGGTTGACCTCCTTTGTAATACTCCTCTGCATTTATGAGATAACCAAAACACTTGTACCACTTAGGGCCACATGGGTCCAAGCCAGCATCTGTCTAACAGTATACTACGTCTTTTGTAGGCAGCTATGTGATTTGGAGAGCCGGCTTTAACCCATGAGAGCACTGAAATAAGTCCAGTTCCCTGAAGACCCTCTGGGTGATAATCACTCATTACAGCTCCTTCAGTTATTTATTTCAATCCATTCACGTGGCGATTCATCATTTATTTATGTGACAGTTGTTATCTATTATGTGGTTCCTTTAATGTGGCCAAGAATTAGAGATTTTATGGAACATTAGGCTTCCATGCATCTGATGGTGCTACACTGATGCTGTTTCTGCATCTTGCTTTGATACAGTCTGTAATCTCACAGATCAGCTAATTGCAGGATATTGATACCACCGCTATGACTGCCACTGCAGCTAATACGATTCCTAGCGATACGATTCAATATGTAGGACTGTGCTCGCCCAGTAAAGAACGACACTCGGGCCGCTGTGCAGAGCCTCTTTAATGGGGTCTGGGATAAGAATGGTAATATGTGTTAGAGCTGGCAGAGGCACAGGCCGTGTTTTTGTTTATAAATAGCTCCAGCCAGCATTATTCCACTTCCAGTCGTCCCATAATCATCAATCTCTCCTGCATGCTTCTCGTGCTCACCAGAGAGAAGGTGCGCTGTGAGCTGTGCCCTTGCACCTCTACCCATGCAAGTACATAAAGTAGAGAGTGGTGAGTGGGACAGAGCTGGGAGTCAGGGAAAAGGGGGGGGAGGGTTGTGCTGTGACGGAGTGAATTATAGCACCTTCACCACCCCTGAGTCTCTTCAAAAGCCTCCTTCCTCAGCTCCTCAGGTCATTGGAGGCACCCCCACCCTCCATTTCACTTCCTCAGCACACGCTCTCACACACACACACACACACACACACACACACACACTCCTTCCCTCCACACCCCTGATCAGAAGGTGGTGGGAGGCCAATAATGTGATGGAGTAAAGAGGTTGGGGGATGTGTCAGAGCACAACTATTCACTAGGAGAGAGGAAGGGTTTAATCTGTCTCTGTCTCTCTGTCTTTCTCTTTTTTTGGAGGAGCTTTGCAAGAGGAGCTCACAGTGTCGAGAACACTGCAGGGGAAGATCCCAACAAAGATCATCCCAAAGAGATGATGAGGGCCATTTTGTACACTCAGGCACATGCACATACACACGCACAGATACAAGTGGAGGCACAGATGTACTCTGATCTTGTCAACCATTACACAAACGAGTTTTTCTAACAAGCACATTTTTTTTAGCCCACAGACTTTTACTTGTGCACGTACATGCATGCAAGCACACACTAATGCACACACGCACACACACAGTATATCTTTGTTGATTCTTCTCTGAAGTGTGTACACACACACTCTCTAAAATCTTTTTCTTGTGTTACCATGGCAGTTGCAAAAATACAGTAGGAATCCAGCTGATGTTAACAAAATGGTTATATAACTATTGCAGTGCTAAATCCTGTGTCTTACCTAAGCCTACTTCTCTGTTTCTTTCCAGACTGGCTTTGCTTCTATTCAACACCTCTTCATATCTACTGAACCTTTCATAAGACACCACTAAACACATGAAGGACACTCATGTGGTTGGTGATAAGCAATCCTTTGATTGGAAAAGGAAGACAGCCTAGCTGTAGATGCAGTAAACAATATCCTCCTGTTACAATAGCTAAAGGGAGATCTCATCACTTTCAAATCTTAATCAAAATCTTCTCCATGCTGTGAAATGAATTTTACACTTAATTCACTGCAACCCACTTGAGGAGCACACCCACCTTACACCCACATCCACTCCCCGCCTCCCTCTCCCTCTTCCTCTCCCTCTTCCTCTCTACCTATTCCTGTCTAAACCCCAAAAGCCTAATATGTGTAAGCTGATTGTGAACCTCACCTCCCGGAGTTCCTTGGCCACATCCTTGAGCTCTTTGAGAATGCCGTCCAGCTGGTCGATAACCATCTTCATGTGGCTGCGGATGCGTTCTCTCGGGCTGGGGGTCTCAGAGGTGTCCCGGGCCGGAGCTCTGCTGAGGGACATCCTTTACAGGGCGACGTGGGGCCAGTGGCCAACGGGCTGAGGGCGTGGGGGAGCCGAGTCGGGGTCCATGTCTTTGGCTACAAGGAGCCTCAGTGCTACTGATCCGAACAGGGGCCCCGGACACGCAGGGAGACCTCAACATCTTAAAAGCACCTGGGCAGCCAAAAGACCTTGCCTCGCCCGCACACTCGCCACGGGGTCACACTCTGACATCCATGCCCTCTGGTCGATGGTTCCAAAAATGAAGAGAAAATGAGCATGGGAAAAGTGAAACACAGTAAATCCACGGAAAAGAAAGAGGCGAAATACATGGGCTAAAGCTGGTATGAAACTCTTACATAATCGTGTTGAGCCAACTCATCTCATGTGTCAGTGTGTACGTTTGAGTTTGCTCCTGAGGAGATGCTATTAAAAACGCCTGTCTATATGGGGAAGAGACTTTTTTCTTCTTCCACTTGTCCTGTACAATCTTTTTTAGTTGTGAAACACAGTGACATAACGGCAGGCTACTATACAAAAGTAAAAGCAGCAAAGACTGTCAGTCCTAATAAGCAGGGGCTCATTTTGACCTCCCCTGTAGAGTAAGATATCCAACGTAGATAGAAAAATAGAACTCCCAGCACTAGCTCAATTTTCAAAATTATCTTGTTCTACATTATTGGTGGCCAGCAGGGACAAGCTTTGCCTTCTAAATATACTCCCTCAGTGAGGGATACTGTCTTTTAAGGGAGAAAGGACGGATCCCGTTTGAAAAGAAGGGATATTCCTTTGTACGGTGTGCCGTTTCCTCCTCAGGAGGAAAGGAAAAATAAAGAGGACTCTCAATAGAAACAGCTCACATCAAAATGAAACTTCTCTGCACATCCATTTTCTTTGCAGATGATGACTGAAACGTGTCCTTCATCTCTTGTCCATGAGAGGGAGGAAGGTAGGCGGAGGGGTGTGGGTCTCGTGTTTCTTAGAATGTCCAAATCTCTTCCACAGCAGGGCTTATTCCAGGTGCCGGGGATCAGAATCAATTGATTTCTATGCCAGAGGAACGTGACTTGTGATGAGAATTTCTTGAATAACAAATAATCATGGTGACGATGAAACAGAGTATGAGGGGCTGGGGGAGCGAGCGCCTTCCCCTGAAATTCGGGTGGCTAGCTTGTCTTTTGCCCCCAATGCAACGCCGTTCTCCTAGTCCGCTGACCCACACCAGTCCGCAGGGGTGTGCCCAAAAAACCAAGGGAGCAGAAAGAGAAAAGGATTCTCTTCTTTCCTTCAGTTGTTGCTAAGGGAACCCAGTCTGCCTCCTTGTGCTGTGATTGGTTAATTATTTCACTTCTTATCCGTTGTACTGTATGTTTCCTCTGTGGACTCTTTTCAGAGAGGCAGAAAGCTCCGTGCCATCCAGCAGGACGAGATAAATCCCATGAAAGCTTCCCAGGGGAGCACCAGAGAACAAGCAGGGGAGAGAGCTGCTCGCCAAATCCAGGGTGATGCTACTGCCACGGGGTACGCTGGCCAATCACACATGGCACCTGGACAGACGGGAAGGAAAGCAATCGCTTATTCTCTCGCGCTCTTTCTGTCTCATCCTCTCTCTCTCTCTCTCTCTCTCTCTCTCTCTCTCGCTGTGTCTTTTTCTATCTATCTATTTCTCTATCTATCAGGTCAGCTGCACTCTGAATAGAACACAACAACAATAGAGTGAGGAAGAGAGAGAGAGAGAGAGAGAGAGAGAGAGAGGGGGAGGGAGATAGATTGGAATAAACTGCGGTGACGGAACTTGACGGTTTTTAGCTGTTGTTAAAAATGCACCTCTTGCTACGGCACCACTTTGCTCCACCTCCACACACACGCAGATACACGCATAGACACACACACACACACACACACTCACCTTTTCTGTGCATCAATTGCTGTTGCTATGCCCAGAGCTCACTGTCCACGCACAGCTGGATCACTCAAGCCGCACACAACCTGCTGGTTCTTTAGCAGTCTCAGTCCCTCTGTCGCACACACTGACATCTTTGCGACGCCTCACTGTTCTGCTCTCTCTCTCTCTCTCTCTCTCTCTCTCTCTCTCTCTCTCTCTCTCTCTCTCTCTCTCTCTCTCTCTCTCACGCACATGCACACACACACACACGCCTCCCTCTACTTCTCTTACTCCCTCCCCTACTTACTGTCTTGACAGAGAGAGGAGCTTCTATCAGCAGGGTTATTTTACTCCGAGGCTGTGGCTCATCAGAGGAGGAGTAGAAGTGGAGGATGAAGCTGTGGAGGAGGAGGAGGAGGCAGGAGGCATGAGATGGGAACGATGAATGGCCCTGATAGCACTCTGAGAAGAGAGAGGAGGCTGAGGATGAATAGGAGCCAGAGCAGAGGGGAGAGCTCCCGCTTTGGATTCTGATGCTGTTGCCACGGCGGCTGCTACCATCGCTCAGATGACTGTGCCGCTGAAAATAAGCCACCCGTCATCCCCATCAGCATCGCCTGCATCGGGAGGCAGCAGACAGTATGGCTGAGCTGCTCAGCGGCTGTGTGCAGAGCTGTGAACAGGAGCTGTGTGATTCCTATGACAGCTTCTCCTCTCTGCCTATCTGCCTATCTCTGTTTTCTCCCCCTCTCTCTCTCTCTCTCTCTCTCTCTCTCTCTTTCTCTCTCTCTCTCTCTCTCTCTCTCTCTCTTTCTGTCGCTCTTGTTCTCTCTCTCTCTTTCTCCGTCCCCGTCTCTCTGCCCCTGCGCCCTCACTGTGTCCTCGCTGACTGCCGGATGAAGGAGCTGATGCCAGAGTTTATCGTGGGGCTCAGGCTCCTGCCAGCACCACTCGGCTGTTCTGCTCCGCTCTGTGGAGGAGGGGCTAGGTGCTTTAAAGGCACAGTGCTGTAGCTGACACTGTACAGTCCCACCTCCGCCTTCTACCTCTCCTCTCCTCTCCTCTCCTCTCCTCTCCTCTCCTCTCCTCTCCTCTCCTCTCCTGTCGTCTGCTCCCTCGCTATCTCCTCTCACTCTGCCTATCTATCCTTCCTCACAGTTCTACCTTGGGTGTTATCTCTCTCTTAAATCAAGATGTAGTCTTCCTGCGCCGCCAGCCAACCAGTCTCTGGGGACAGGGTGTCCAAAAATCCCTGGCTGTTGCATCATTAATATACAAAGCAGGTTGTGTGTTTGATGACCTCATCTGACTGAGAGACGGAAATAGGGAGGGAGGGCCCGCATGACTTTTCCTCCCCCGTCCTCTTCATCAGGATGCTTTTTCAACACAAGACACAGCCCCGCATAACCCCACCAGAGGCAATTACCCTAATATGAAATCAGTTTTCTAAAGCAGATAGTGTAACACGAAAGCAAATTCATAATGACAAGTTCTTGGGCCATGCGTGCAGGTTTCCAGAGGGTTTTGGCAGATAACTGTACTAAATAGCCAGGGGCACGGTGCATTCTTTAGCATAATCGTACAGAGAAATGCAGAGTGGATTCAGGTTAGGTGGATCTAGCATGCAGATTAATTTGTTCTGGGGTCCTCTGTGGTTTCTACTACCAGGATCACAGACGTTATGCTGATGCTCTAAGGCTAATTGGGGGAATATTCTGCAGTGTAATATATTCCCTTTTGTATGTTTTCTTTGATTAATAAATGATCGGGTTTGGCTTTTAAAAAATATAATGAAGAAATGCTCCATGTTTCGTAAGTACACAGTAATATTGTGTCGTCTTAGGACTTTATCAAATGTTAATATGTTGTGATGTGATGTGTTGCAATGTTAAATTCAGTAGGTGTGGTGAGTGTGTGTGCATGTACGAGCTGGGGAAGTGCAGTGGGTTCCTCTGCCTTTCTTTTCATTCACACGTGGCTGGTATAGCATCGCACAGACAAGATGCTTCTCGCAAAATGCTCTCTGCAAGGAACAGGTGTCCTTGAGCATGTGTTTCCTTTGCAGCTTTAGTCTCTCTGCACATATGGGAGGCTCCTCTCTTAGAACCCAGCAACAGTTTGCAGCACAATCTTTTACCATCATTTCCTTTTCTTCTTGACATTGTAAAATGCATTTTGCTCGGATATTCATGGCGTATTTAATATAGCTGTCCCTAAAAGAGAGAATGTACACTAAATGATCTCCCACTGCAAAGGCCCAGGTGCACCGGGCCAGATAGCTCCATGTCAGCGATGCCTTCATTGGAAAGGAATTGTATTATTTCCCCCCTGTAAAATATATTTTTTTAATGGTAAGGTCATCCTGACTAGTGGGTTTTACTAGGAATCTGGAGTGGGTCCAGCAAAATATTGGTTCCACTTAATATTTCTGCCTTGGATTTATTGTGCCAGGCCGTTTATGGAGAGGTTTTATAGAACGTAATATTTTTCTAGTTGGGCGCGGACACACACAAGCACACGCGTGCACAAACACACTCATTCACACGTGCACACATATGCACACACACACACACACACACACATACATAAACACCAGACTGGGCATTCCTATCCAGAGGAAACTACCCCGGTAATTTGGCGCCATAAGAGTAGAGACCAGGAGAGATTTTATTTGACTTTCATTGTTTATCTGCCAAGCTATCATACTCTACTTATTTGATACTGGAAGGATCAGAGATCTTTTTTATTACTGTTCCTTTTTTTGGCTGCCTTCCCTGCAGCTTCCGGGTTCGCAGCCCCTGACACAGGATGTGCAGAGGATTTATTTTGTTTAATAAAGCGGAGGGAGGTGAGCACCAAGGATCAATACAGGTACTCTATCCTCCCTGTCTCCACACAGCATCCACACATATGATAACATGGCAGGGTAAGATAAACTAACGCACAGAACATTTTGACTTATTTATGAGAGTAAGTACGCTCATGCATCAATTTGATAAATATTGGAAAAACCATGGCTGTAGCAAACACTAAATGAAACAGATTATGCCTCACCTGAAAGAGAAAATCAACAAAAAAACCAAACAAAATGGTTATTTTGGTGTTTGTTGGTTCAGAGAATATTAGTGTTGTGCATATACTTTAAGTGTACCTGAGTAAATCACAAGATCTGTCCTTGTATGATGCATGTCAGAAGTTTCAATCTTTTGACTTGGACTATCGTTCCTATAAAGCACCTGCTAAAATCAGTGACTACCTCTCTTAGATAGGAAGGATCTGTGAGAACAGTTTTCCCTCTTCTCCCAAAGCTATATCCCTCCCCCTCCAGCAATCCATCACACGTTCTTTACCACTAATCAGCTCTCATTCACTCCTCAATACCCCAGTTTCCCCTCACTGCTTCCTCCAGAAAGCTGGATGGCACACAGAAACTCTTTTCTCCTACAAGGATTTTTGCTCTTCTGTTCTCATAGTGAGTGCCTTGTCACCACAAAGGCAAGTTGCTGACCAACAATTCAGACTGTCCACTTCCTCTCCCTCATCCCCAAGCCTCAATCTTATTTGATGCCATCACCATCCCCAACCCCACTCTTGCAGAGCCACCTTTGAACTGAGTATTGGGAGTTAATTTGCATAAATGCCTGACACACATGCCCTCACCCTGTGCATAACTGATATACCTGCCCTCTCCTGACCTGTAACCATATCATTCCAAACAGAAGAGAGATGGGTGAATCTTGGGATTTGAGTGTCTTCACTAAGACTGAGGCATCATCAGACTTGGCACATAGAGAATGATTATAAATGAACTAACAAAATCAAATATCAGATGCACTTGTGCAGGTTTTATAGACTTTTTGTCAATGACATTTAATTTTAAACTAGAAGGCACTCAGCTCAATGCTTCAGCATTGAGCTTGCAAAGCTGCAGCCTCCATAACAGTTTGTTTATTGTTTGTCCTCCGGGTTTCATTTTCTACAAAATAGCACGTAAATACAATGCTGTTGACTTTTGCACCAGTACATAAACACAGCATAATAGTTATGGCTAAAAAGTGAAAATCATATAATGATGGAAATCCCAGATCTGTAACCCTAACACTCATCACCAAAATCTAATCAACTGATTCTTGGGTCAAGAGCTATCAATCCACTAAATGTCAGTCAAATCAGCTTGTAACATTTTGAGACATCTTGCTAACAGACAGGGGTGAAAACATCACCTTCTTCCAACTTCCTTGGCGGAGGTAAAGATTGTTTACAATTTGTGGGTATTACCCCTTTAATTAATCTGCATCCATTATGCTGTTCCTCTCCTGGCCATCGTGTGGCACTGTGGTGTAGTTGTGACGTTGTGCTTTTTTTCTGCTCTGACACAATCAGCACTAAAATGGTGGACAGAGGGAAGTGACACTTTTTTGAAAAAAAGTGGCATTCTCTTGATATTTGATGACTGCACTAAAATATTTATTGTTACATGACATGACAACTGTGCATATGGAGGAGGCAAATGGTAACATGATGAAACAGAATCAAAGGAGCATATGTTACAGTTTTTTATAGCACATTCACCCCATATTCATGAATATTACATTCTAGCTCAGAAATACATGGCAGTCTAACTGATGTCTGATCTATTGTAGAATACATATAGGCAAATGAGTTCCACAGATGCAGCATAAATACACTGTCTCTCGGAGGCTTACCTTGATATATTCCACTGGTATCCTGGTAATCCAGTTATTTGGAAAGATCAGGGGGTAGGTATTATTGCGTATGATCTCTGCCATAATGATTTTGTAGTTTGGTTTTGGCTTTATTATAATGAGTCTCGGTTTAGTTCTCCTGCTGCAGCTCGGCTCGTCTGCCTCTCTTGCTCAGACCCACAGTTGTTTCAGAAACCAGAGGAGCGGATGGCACATCTGGCAGCTACAGTATGCATGGCCAAACCCAGTCATCGTGACCTGCTTACGCCGTCCTGTTGTGGCCTTGATTTCACACAGACCTCCCAAAACGCTAAGGGACAGAAGGCTCAAAGGCCCAGCCTGTCCTACAACGACACCCCTCTTCCCCCTTGCCCGTCTACTGACCTTTTGATATTTGAGTCTGTCTGTGTATGTGTGCGGTGTGTGTGTATGTGTGTATGTGTGTATGAGTGGGTGTGGGTGTGGGTGTGTGTGTTTGTTTTCAGCAGTTGTGCAGCCGGCACGTGCTGTCTCAAAACAGAACACCCTGTGATGCTCTTACACAAAAGGTGCTGTACAAATGAAGCTTAAATAACTGATTGATTAATTGATTTTATTATTCACTTTCCCCATTCATTTTCCTTGTCGGTCTGGAATTTGCACCAGAAACCTTTTGCTTACAAGACCGCTCCTCTAACCTTCTAGGCTGCCACCGCCCCAAGGAGGTAAGGCTGAATGTTTCCCACTGTATTGCTGAACAGTTCAAAACTCATTGCCTGGACAGCTACAGTTCCTGTTCTGTGCCCAAGTATAGCACCCTGAACGCATCCAACACCCATCTGTCACTAACTGTCATCGGTTGATGTATGACTAGTTAATTGCTTTATTGTGCTCATCTGAAAATCAGTAGCTAAAACCTGCTCAACTGAAAATCCTTGTTGTGGTTATACTCACCCATGCATGTCCCCCTCTACCTGTTGTAGTTTTCATCTGTACAGTAGATTATGTTTATGTGTATTCCCCGCTGGCTTCCGATCATAATGTAAAAAAAAAAAAAACAATTTAGTGAATGCATTCCCACCCCTCCCAGGATGGAAATCACTCCCCTTTATATAACTATTTTCTTAAACAGAGGGTTAATTGATATAAATGAACTCCGAATCCTATTAGTGTAGGTGACACAGGTTAAGAGCAATTCCCTCCACAAAGCATTAGACTCTGACAGTTATCAAAATTAATCTGTTCCAGACAACCAAACTCATAGCTGAAGTAAATGATTTCATCCTCACCTTTGTTTGATTACTTTTAACTAATTGTTTAATAAATGCAAATAAATTTGTGGGCCTAGCAGGATCATCTGCATGGGAAGTTAACAATGGTGATGTATACTAGTACATGGGAAATCAAGAATCAAAGTGACTGTGGATGCTTTTGGACCAGTTTAACTGAATGGTCGTAAAATAATCTGTCTAATATTAAGTCTGCTACCTAGCAGGTAATCATCACAGATTTTGAGATTTTAGAATGATGTCAGATTTTCTATGTTAGGTTTATTGACTCCCATTTGTCCTCACTGTTGATTCCATTCCTTTTAGAGGATGCCTTCTACACAAGGTGCAAAGTGGGACACATAGCAACAGTTGAAAATGGCTTTGTCTTTTAAATGACCAAAGAGGGAGGTAGAGAATGTACATTATCACTGTCGAAGCAAAATTCAACCTTTGGCTAGGAGGAAACAGAGGGGAAATGACAACAATGAAATTCAAAGCTTCAGTGCATAAAAGTAACTGATATTTTTGTTTTAGTCATCCAATATATACTGTATATACATTATGCAGCAACATTTTACAGCTAAAATGTACAAGATTTGTTGTTGGTTGATGGTAAGCAAGGTTGCTTTGCTAGCTGCCACAGATTGGCCAGGAGCCTCAGTTTCCAGGGTCACAACAAATTGAACATGTCTGATTTTTGACTATTGTAGAAAAGTTATTGGGTGAAGCTCATTCAAATTCAATATGTATTTTTTTTTCAATATCTCAATTTTCATTGTTGGAATTTGCTTTGCAAACAGAGTTTACAGTAAAAGCATGCAATTAAAACAAAAAAACATTAAACCATAGCATAAACGCACAATAAAATACAACAAATTGCCACATTATATATGAGACAAACATTAGATGATAAGACCAGTGGGTCAATAGTCATTTGGATCACATTAGTTTATTGTAAAAAAAAAACAAAAAAACCTCCTGTCATTTTAAAACACCTAAACCAATCATGTAAAAGTGCTGTGAGCAGCCCAGTTTACATCATCTCTGAATAATTTCTCCTCTCTGTGTGTGTGTGTGTGTGTGTGTGTGTGTGTGTGTGTGTGTGTGTGTGTGTTTGACAAGAGCTGTTAATGTGCAGGTGCAACTATCATCCCCACTCTGCTGAACAAAAAAAGCATATAGTTAGCAACTCTAAATTTACATTAGCTGTGACAGTTGGCTGTCTGCAAACTGGCACAGTGCTTGAAACTGGATGAGGGAATGTCAATCAAGAAAAATATTCCCAGTATTCATGCAGACTAGGGAGGTTCTCACAAATCCTCTCAAATTTTGCAAAGGGGTAGGACATAAAGGCACAAATTCACAGAAAGATTAAAAAAAAACATAATCCATAACAACATTATAATCCTATAGTGTCTGCATACTGTTTGGACATATTACCATGCATCAGTGCTTTTAACAGAGTCACTCCAGTTTTATCTGTATCCTTCAATCTACTATATATTTTTCTCTCACTTCCCCTTGCTCGCTTTGCTCAAAATGCCCTCTCTGTCTCCTTGTGAAATGCTAAGTAGCCGTGCCCCCTTTAACCCCACCCTTCTCTCAGAAGCTAAAGTATCTTTGGTGTGCTGTTTGCCAAGAGCTATAAACAAGTGTAATAGAATTGCGGAGGGGTTAGCCGAGATAGCCGACTGTGCATCTCCCATCACCCCTGGCTCCCCAGCCGTGTGCTAACAAGCCCAGCGGCCTCATTGCGAATTCATAACGAGTCGCGCCAATGTGGGTCATCTCTGCTGCCTCTACATCTTCCTTCTTGCCCCTCCTTCCTCTCTCTTTATTTTTTGCACACCTGTTCACCTATTTGACTAGCATTTTCATCTCAGCTGAGCAAGAGGCTTCAGTGCAGTAGTTTACGTTCATTCTCATGCATCTCATCTATCTTAGAGAGCGTAAAATTATCATTGATAACTGTGTTACCTGTACAAGTAACAAGTTAAAGAGAGCTCGCTGAATTGAGAGATTTTGGGGGAATGATTAAAAACAAAGCTTTTGAGGACTTATGCTATTTGGAACTTGGCCTGTCACTTGTGTCAGGTCTATTTGATTTGTTGTGCGACACACTGAGTCCTCTGTTTCCCCCAGTGCTTCAGTTAAAGACATTAACCCCAGAATGGCAATGTGCTGATATTGTGACAGCAAACCTTCGCTGTCTCCATGTTGACAACAGACAAGTTGAAATGAAAAGAAAATGCATGTCTGCTGTATGTCAAAACAGTGACATGCTTTCCTCTTATTAGCTTCATACTGCTTGCTTAATGGACTTCAAGATGAGGTCTGGCAACAGAAGCTATTTAAAGACCCACTATACATAGGTTGTTATGTAAATGTCAGTCACCAGACAGTTGATGCACTCTTTCTATGGCAGGAGGTACCGCAGAACCTCTTTAAAAGCTGTCAATCAATAAAAAGCCATTAAGATGTATAAATCCTTTACTGTATCTCTGTGCTGTGCACTGGAAGTATTGGATGTCAGTAACTAGTCCTTCATTAGAGTGTCAAAACATTTATGTGCAGAGTTGTAAATTGTACACCACCATGAATTTGTCACCCCCTTACCATTTAGCAAGAAATAATTCACCTTTAACCCTATCAGAAGTGTTGACAGTGGTGAACCGAGATATACGTTCGCTTGGTTCCTTATTACGGACCAACTCTTGTGACTGTTTTCCTCATCAGCGTCGACAAAGTGCCCACAGTACATCAGATCCAACCTTCAGGTGCTGGCTAATGATGCCTTTTTAATTCCTCAAGAGGAGTCATTAGTTGATTCAGATATTTATGGGGTCTGAAGAGGAAGGTGCATTCAGGCCACGGAGGGGAGGATTGCTCAGATAAATGTGCCAGTGAAAAGATGAATATGAATATGTACTGTGATCCAGGGGCTAAATTATTCAGCTCGACCCTGATGTCTACCGCCGCTCTTGTTTCATTGCCTTAGGCAGCCAAAGTTCCACTCGCTACGGCTCGGTTTTGGAATCTAGAAGGAGACACAAGGGGAGGACTGCTATCCTCCAGTTAGCATTTATACCAGTCGAGATCTGGTATTAGGGTGTAGGTACCTGAAAATGTAGGTGGCTCACCATAGGGTTCATTATGATTTGAGAAAGGTCTGTTTTATGATGAGAGCCCATATGTTCACAAAATCTAATGGCTGTTCGAAGAAGAACCGGTGTTTAGCCCACAGTTGAAGGTTTTTATCGGACCACTTTCCTGTGGACTAGATTTTTAGCTGATTTAAGAGGATCTAATCCCCCCATCTGTGCTTTTGTCTGTAGTTTTGTTTACTGGATGTGGTAAATTAAAACTCACATAAGTCAATTGCACATTCATTATAGTAAGGAAGTCGCAAAGTCACTGTGAATTAAAATCTGGGGAAATTATTGGTTTGGGATAACGACCTGAGGTGATGCATGGAGACAGAGGTTGAATGTGGTATATAATGAGGGATAAACAAAAAGGTGTGTGTGTGTGTGTGTGTGTGTGTGTACATGTATGTGTGTGAATGTGTGTATGTTCTTCCCATAGACCAGTATCAGTTTAGCCTACAGTTGACTTACAAGCTACAATTAAAAGATATCTAATAAAAATAATGCTTCAAATATACAGAATTTTTTGCTCTGTAACAGCATCCAAATGACTCGTCTAAAAATAGCAATATGCCAAAGCTGGCTCATGCAGACAGTTGCTTCTCAGATCTCGGCCTATACCTGCTCCTCCATCATGCCTGGGTGACCATTGTCTTTTGTAAATATCTTCATTACCACATCATAGTGTTAGCATTTATTACATTTCCACTCCATGTCCCATTGCACTTGTGCAGTTGCATTATAATAACGAGGGCAAACAAGATTGTTCTGTATGGGCAAATTACCCAGTCAGCCTTGCACCAGATTGGAGAAAGGCCAGAGAGGAGTAAAATAGGAAGAAATGCTGTAAACGCAGGGGCATTGGTGAGTAAACTGGTGAATTCAGTTTAAATAACTTTTCCAATGCCGTCAATTGATCTCCCCGCAAGTAGTTATTTAAACGTGTACTCATCCCCATCCCAATTGATGGAATTGAAAGAAGAAGTTATTTAAACTAAATGCCATCTATTGATCTCCTTAGTTATATGGAGTCAGGCCTTCACATACACACACTTGTTATTTAAACATGTACTCATTCCCATCCCAGTTGTGTTTACTATCCAGGCAGGTTAGTGCAGGGCTAATCACTGGTCTCGGTGCGCTCGATGTCAGGCCGAGCAAGGCCTCCACCCTATAGGATTCTCCCCGCCACTCATCTCCACATATCACATAGACAGAGTCCCTGATCCCCCCCCCAACCCCCTCCTCCTCCACCCCGTCATTGACTCATCACAGCCTCTCTCAACATGTGTCAGGCTAGCCAGCGGCCTCCATCTGTCTCCCCCCCCAGAGCCAGCCAGCCATGTCCGTCCCGGAGAGCCACGCAGGCAGAGAGAAAGTCATTCCCAAGACAAAGTACATTATGCCATGCCGCCGTTCCCCTTGAAAATGAGAACTCCATTTGGGGCGCGGGGTAGTTTAGCAGGCAGGCCGACTGCCGGTGTGTCAGGGAGGCAGGGAAACATGGCCCTGGCCGTGCCGTGGAGAGCTGCATGGCTGTAGATAGAGAGGGGAGATTTGTCATCCTGAACCACGCGCTGACATGATGTCGGGCTTCTTTAATACACAAGTACAAGTACGCACACACACTCACACACACACACACAAGCTCAAAGAAATGCACAAACACACACGTATTCCTGTATCAACATACGCACACACTGTAGATTCATATACAATGTGCAATCTCTCTTTCCTTTCTCTCTCACTCACACACACAATGCATACTGTGCAATGACATAAAATACACAATTTCTCTTCCTCTCTCTCTCTCTGCCTCTCTCTCACATACACACACACACATACAGTGCTCACAGCCATCCTCACACACAGCATCTGAGCAGGTAAACAGAGCTAAAAAACGACAAACAGATTAGCGCCCTCTGCGAGCTATCGTGTCGCAGTAAAGCTTTGGGATTCGAGATGTAAAATATCTAAATGCATGAAATCAGACATTTATTAATGCCTTCATCCGCAGTGCTAATGGGAGCGTGAATAACAGGGACCATGATAAGGAGCATAGGACAGGGGAGCATTTGTCTCTGGCAAGCCTGCTGAATGCCACTGTTCAGGCTGGGGGAAGGTACTGGTTATAGCTAGAGGTGGAAATAGATTTTTTACAGTAACAGAACTTTGTGGGGGGGAAGCACTTTTACTTCTACTTGAGCAATTTTGGAGTTTTTACTCGTTCAATTACTCAAATAAATTCTATTTTTACACCCCCAAGTACAGAGTATAGCAGGAACTGGCTTCTATAGTAAAGCAGTCATTCAGGGCTTTAGCTCTCAAAACTGATACAGTACTGTAGCTCTGTTGATAAGAGCTAACAAGGAATTATCCTCAAACCTTTGGCTGATAATGATGGATCAAATCAGTTGCAACAACCATGTGAGAACAGGGAATCTCTTTTTTTGGGTTGCAGATTTTGGAGCATGTAGACATTATTTTTTGCTTGAAAGTATTGGAGTAGTAGTGAGTTAATATGTTACTCCTACTAGAGTAATTTCCTAGATAAGTACTTCTGCTCTGACCTGAGTGAATTTTCAATTGAAGTAGCTGCATTTAAACTGTTTCAGTATTCTATTCATCTCTGGTTACAGCTAAGATTGTCAGGAGAGATGCAGGGATGGGGGATGGAGAAATGAGGGAAGAGAGAGAAGTTGAGAGGAATTTTTCAACCAGACAAAAAAAGAAAGAAAGTCAACGCCACTTGCACAGTGACAGTGCTATAAAACAACCGGCAAACCCTTATCAGTGTTCTATTTCAAATGAATCTTTTAGCCTTTTTTGCCTGCAACTGATTCATTTTTAATGCTCGAATTTCACTCGGAAAATCTTGAGACAATTGTGATGGCATTGGAAAAAAGTAAAATTATCTCATCCCATTGGCAGTTTTTTTACTGGTTTAAAAAATTGATATTTCATGGCAGAACACAAGATTAAATGATTTATTGAGATTGACATTTGTGTGGTGTTTGCCCCCACACTGACACTTCAGCTTCCACTCCAGTTACAATGCTGTGCTTCTGTAGGCAAGGCAGAAAAAAGAGTTAAAGGAATAGTTCACCCAAAAATGAAAATTTTGACATTATCTACTCACCCTCATGTCAGTCGAAACACTGACGAAGTTTGTCATATATATATGTCGATATAACACACAGTGAGCTAGCTGGTGATGCTCTGCAGCAGCCTTCTCCAGAACAACTGGAGTGAATGGAGACAGCTCCTTTAGAGTTCTAAAAAGGGCATAAATGACCATAAAATTACTCCAAACAGCATAATCCAAGTGTTTTGAAGCCAAATGATTGCACTGTGGGTCCAAAAGTTCAATATTTACCAAATCATCTCCTAGATTTTCTGCACTTGTTCTGCACCGCACCAACCATCTCAAAAGTAGCAAGCAGATTCAAATGCTGTCGGAAATATTATGGGTAGAGCACAGTTGAACGACCTTCAGTTTTTCCCATACATAGGCTTTATCTGGGCAGCAGGCTTAGGAAGATTTTTTAAAATATTTTTTCATTTTGATCTCAAACTTGTCAAATTCACATCACATTATAGAGATCTGGCTATATAACTGTCATTTGCTGCATTTGATGCACAGACCAGTAGACCAGTAAGTACTTGAATCCACGACGAGTTGTTTTTACGACAGTAAAACTCTGAAGTATGAGCTTATGTGGAGCATATGGCAGTGAGACTCTTCCACCAGGTTGCTGTAGGGCGTCCAGAGCTCTATGAGTGGGGAAAATCTGGGAGATAATGAGGTAAATGTTGGACTTTTGGACCCATGGTGTAATCATTTGGTTTCAGAACACTTGGATTATGCTGTTTGTAATTTTATGGTCATTTTTCGGGTGAAGTATTCCTTTAAATGTTGTTTGCAACACAAAGGGGAGTTGTAAATACACTAGTGTGTGCATGGACGCACATTCAGTAATACAAATGCAAACATGGTCACACACACACATACACACACACACACACACACACACACACACACGTGCACACACACACAAAAACAGACTGGCACACTTGAAACCCAGAGAAATTGCAGTATTGCCTTACCTTTCATAAGGCATAGTCATTGTTGCTGTGGATGTATTCATTTTGTCATTTCCTTTGATAGTTACGTAAGTAAAACGGGCTCAGGGCTGCGGTGAACTTTTCACTTCCCTGGCTCCCAGCATTATGGATTACTGCAAAGACAGGAGCAGAATATGAATATCCTTTTTTGTGCTACTATATTCAATGACCCCCTTTTTCCCATATCTTGAATGCCCCTCACCACGTCTCATTGAAATTCTCCCACACATAACTGCTTACCAATCGGGAATCATTTAATCATTTAAGAGCAGCACTACAGGGTTATCCGAAACTAGATCATGCGGTGAATGCTAAAGCCCGAATGTTCTCGCTATTACTTTGTCGTCAGTCTCCTAAACTATAACAGCTGAATCTCTGACAGGCACTGCAGCCTTTCCTGTTCACAGTCCTCTGTGTATTACAGCTTGCTCAGTGATGATGCTGATGGTTTTTCTGCGGAGAGAGATTGGGCTATGAGGAATCTTGCTGACACACAGTGTAAAATCAGTTTTTCTTATGTCTAATAATCCCAGGGAGGGACCATTTATTACATAACCCTCTGAATTTATATGTGCTTTGCATTTATCACAGACCTCTCTGGCAGACGGTCTTCTCAGTTCTGGCTTGGTTGCCCAGAAGCTATGTGTAAATGTGTGTTTGTGTGTGTATGCGTGTGTGTGTGTGAGAGAGAGAGTATGTTTGCATTTCTAAAGGTGTCTCTGTATCTCTGTGCACATGTGCATGCATGTGTACATACATGTGTATGTAAACTGTTGTGTGCATCCATGTTCCCTTCCGTTTGTGCAAGGTTTATAGAGGAAAAAGAGAGAAGTGGAGCGCTACAGAGTTCCATTATACATGGTGGCTGAAGGCAGCCTATGATGACTTGTAAATGTATGAAGGCCACAGCTGTGAGGAATATCAATAGCAGGGAGACAGCAGTGTGATTGTTCGTCTGTGCGTGTGTGGGTGTATGTGCATGTGGGTATGTGTAGTGATCACATCCATTTGCGTGTCTGTGTGAGTCTTTGCATGCCTATTTATGTAAACACACATCCATTTATGTATTCCGATACCTCTGTGTCTGCCCGTGTGTGTGTGTATCTGAGTGCGTGGAAGCGTGGGCGGTGTTTGGATGTGTATTGTGTACAGTACATGTGCAGCGGTGTTCCCTCTTCCTTTATAAAGCAGGGGGGAGGGCCGGGCTCCCCATGAAGCCAACAGGGCTTCTAACAGGGGGCAGTCACTCAACGCCAGTGTCTGTCACTCAACACTAGGACTCCCTCCATCTCCTCACTGCTCATACGCTGCCCTCTGCTCAGCTGTCTCACTGACCGACAAATGATGAGAAGTGACAGCCAAGGACAGCCCCGTGCTCAGCCACAGCCTTGGAATTGAGTCACCATGCAAAGCAGCAGCACACACACACACACACATGCACACACACGGGCAGGCCGGCACATGTGCACACACACAAGCCTGTGCATATGCAGGCCAACACATACGCACATTCAAACGCCTGCTGTAAATGAATGCAAAATTCTATTCAAAGATTGCAGCGAAAATCTGCTTCAGCATTTTTCAAGTCAATCAAACATGCAGCGTTTTGTATTTAGCTGGTCGTAAGTCTCAAATGCAATAAATCATTTTTTTTCCCAGATGCAAATAAAGTAAAATGATGCATATTGCTGCCTCGTTTTCAGTGAAGTTTGCATTTTGCTTGCTTCACTTTTTCACTACACAAACACAAATATGCACACACACACATACACAGTGCCTGCATTGGTCAACCAGCCACAAGTGGGAGACAGACTTAATCAGTTATAACTGACATTGAGGACTAGAGTGCCTCTTCATGTGCATTATGCTGAGGGACTCTCAACAGACCAATCCAACTTCCTGCACTTCTTGAATATTCTATATGGACTGTTGTTGTTGTTATTTGTCAATGCGCGGTTTGTCCTTATTCTATCTCAGAGATGTTAAACTAACAATTAGCAAGGTCAGTAGCAAGTAACAGTATCAGAATCACTTCAATCACCAACTATGATAAATGCAAAGTTGCCTATTGATTACAGAGGCTGTTTTATAAAATGTCATACCTTCGATAGGCCCTGCTTGATAGATAATGTGTGTGTAACCATCCCTATTGACGTGCCCTCGAGTGAGAAACCTGATCCATGGCCATCGCTCCTGGCTGCATATACAGGTATGTGTGTCTCAGAAGAAGCACATTCTTTATTTTACTGAGTGTAATATGGCTATTGAAGTAAAAAAAAAAAAAGTGAAAAAGTGCCAAAATTTGTATGTATTGAAATAATCAAAGACGGTGCTCCGAATTCATTTTGATCCTGCATTATTGATCAAATGCATCCCACCTATTACTTTGGGCCTTAACATGAGGTGAGTCTTGTTCTCCCTTGGTGTAAAAATGAAACTAATGAAACTGCATCTTATTCATAATGAGATAGGACTATGGGTCCTTCAAAGGCAAGGTTAGTTATATTAAAGATTCATCAGTGAAAAGAGCCTCTTTTACACTGTGGCATGATGCATTTCTAAACTGGCAAAGCATGCATTATTGAATAAAACAACAAAGATCGCATTTAAGCAATGCAAGGAAAGAGCAAATCTCACGTTGGTACAATGTAATGCCAACAGTGTTAAATACAAGGTGATATAACAGAGCACACTGCGAGCAAAATGCAGTAAAGAACACAAATTAATAATTAATGCAGACTTTTCTGGTTCTTGTGGTGAAATGGGACTTGGACTGTGTAATTTTTTTTCATTATTGTGGGATAAGTGGATTTCTAAAAGCCAGTGCAAATTTAAAAGCCGGGGGAATTGTTGATAGAGATTTTAACGGTGAAATCTGCAACACCTTGCATACATTGTGGAGAGCAATTTAAATGGAAGCTTTACGAGACACTTAAAAGAGTCATGTGGGGCGGTATAGAAAAAATCCAATAAATTCAGGCTCAGGCTTCCTCAACAGAGTGAAAAACAGGCCTTTTGCTGTCGGAGAATTCATCCCTGTGTATACATATATCCGTTTCTCAGAGTGGTGGAATAAGAGATTGACAAATTTCAAAGTATCCGGGGAAAAAAAACATGACACGACAGCAGTGATGAACACAGACAACAGCATTGCGAAGAGTTCCTCTCCATAGACGGCCGCGCCGAGATCTTTCAGACACACTGACACATCTAGACATGAAAGTACTGAGTTTGGAGTAACTTCACAAACTTCGGTGAGCTCCAGCGGCGGCTCGCTCCCCGGGGCACAGAACAGATCGCGCCTTCCACAAGCTGGATTGCGTGAGGCCAGAGAGATGCTTGGCCTCGGTACACAGGAGCTGAGGCCTGGAGGGCTGCAACACCGAGCGGCAGACAACGATGTCCCCTCTCTGTCTCTCTTCTCAAAGCTGATTAGAGCACTGGGGGCCTAGGAGAAGTGACTCTATCACCCCTGTCCGTATGGAGACAGCTTTTTCTCAGCCAAACCTCCAGACACAAACTGACAGAGCTCCGAGGGATGCGGGCGGAATCACACAGAAGGCGCTGCAGTTAAGCAAACTTTGCGCTGACGTAGAACGGTGAACCTTGAAGGGGGGATTGTTTATTGCCTCAATCAATCAGTCTATGTATTGACATAGAAAAAAAAAAAAAGGTCTCGACAAAAGCGCAGACCGTTTCGAGGTTTTCAGTAAAATGTGTCTGAAAGCTGGTTATATGTTTTTAAGTTCTGTCAAAAGGAATGACAAATGTGCACAATCAGAGTGGATCGCTATTGAGGTAATAGCCAAGTTTTATATTTGAATGTGGAGAACTCATTTTTCACTGACACCTCCACTTGCCTGTCACTCAGTGGATATATCCATCCTGCTCCTCAAATAGGAGCAAAAATGAAAATGTCCTTCTGACTTCCTACTCTCAATCTCTCTATCTACCTGTCTGTCTGTCTGTCTGTCTGTCTATCTATCTGGAAATAGCTTGTGGAAATGAAAACACTGAAGCAGTCCTCCAGTCTTTTTTTTTTTTTCCTTCTCATGTTGTTCTGAGAGCTGAGAGGAAAAGCAAATCAGTCTGCTTTGTTAAGACTCCAATCAGGGCTGCAATGCTCTTTTCTCGAATGGAAGAAAAAATGAAAATGTGCACCCTGCACTCTCTCTCTCACACACAGACTCTCTTGCTCACTCTCTCTCTCTAATCTTTCTCTTTCTCTATCTCTGTGCAGGTCAATCACACAGAAATATTACATTAGACACACACACACATGCATCAAGCTGATGTGCCACATTGCATGAAAATAAATTAATAGCAATGGTTGAATTTTCTCACCTGAAGAATAACAGACAGGTAATTGCAAGGGAGCAATATTGGTTCAAACTTGACCTATATAATCTAAAATGCCCCCCAGCTTCATGTAGCCTGTCCAGTAACACTACATTTATTTCAAATATAAGAAGGGAGGTTATAAAGGTGTTCACTGCAAGGAGCCATGCTGCCAATTGTTCCAGGAAATGACCAGTCAATACGGAGAGAACTGTCAAACTAATAAGACCTGAGAAAAGCACAGTTCACTTGACAGATTGACAGCCAGAGTCTAGGAAAGGTGCTGCTGTCAAACTACCCCTGCTTCGCTGAAACACGTGCTCCAACCCCTGCATAACATTTATGAAAGATGGATATGGTTCATTTAGAGGTGTTTTTTGGTTTCATATTATAGTAAAATAATGACATGCTATCCTTTCCTTAACAGATTGTGGAAACAAAAGCAATTTATATTCATCTTTTTATTTTCAGCAATTTGTAGAACATTTATTTTGGCTTGTGCCTTCTTGTTTCCAATAACTCTTCATACTTAGTCATTGAATATTTTTTTAAAAACACACATACTATGATCTTGGTATTAGTGCAGAGTGCATCTACTGAGCAGAATGTACTGTAAACCAGGCTGACAGTATCAGCTCTTGAGAGGCCAATTTTGTGAAATGGAGGTGAAGTTAAATGTTATGTAGATGCCCATATTTTGTCTTCCCTCCATCCAACCTCTAGCACTATTGTATTATTCTGCTGCTGCCTTGCCACCCAGTCAGCTTTGCTTACTGTTAATCAACTTGCCTTGCGTGTGGAGGGAGCTTTTTAGCAGCAGGAAACAATAACTGGAAGGAGTAGAGTGTGTGGCCCGCTGATGGGACTATTTCATTCCATTTAAAAGGGCAATATTCAGCCCAGCTGTTTAAATAAGCATTGCTAATGTACCTCAGGGGCTTGGCGATGGGCATTATCTACCAAACAGGGCCCATGGCTCCATCTGGCAGAGCCACACATTTTTACTCTCCAATGGCTTCAATCAGGTTTGTTTTTATAGACAAACGTGGCAGCCATACCGCAGCTCTGCTATGTAGTCTGAGGTTCACAGAGGTTCTTCTCTCAACAAAGCCGTGCCTGAGCTGAGCCTGATGGGTAATGCTTCCGCAAATTGTTCTCTAAAAACAAATCAAAACCGTCTTCATGGTCGTTCAAACATGTTTGTGTACATTGGAAGCATGCAAATCGGTGACTCAAAACAACAGGCAATTTCTCCAAGGACTGAAATTTGCCTTCCACAGGAGATTTTAGTCGCCGGCTGGGGAAACATGGACGAGAATGCAGCCCCCTGAGCAAGGTATTTAAATGAGGCTGCCACATCTGTGTTTGCTCGGCTGCAGGGGGTAGATCTTGCTACAAGCCAAGGAGCCGGAGGCTGGGATGATGAGCTTGTGAGGTCTGTGTTCAGCTTGGCCAGTTCCTCTCTGACTTCAATCAGATTCTCTGTTAGAGGAATTTAATTTGCATCACACGCCTCACCGGTCAAGTCTCCCATTTTATCAAAGCATTTTCAGAGGCATCACCCCTACTGACTACTCTCAGCCTGGTCTGTAATGCAGCTCGGCATTTAAGCTGAAAGATGGACTCCAATGGTGAAAGCGATGCCTCGGCTATTTTGTTTCAAAAGCGAAATATCATTTTCAATTTTTTATGATTCCATGCACTGTATATTGCGGCTGGGAGAGGTTACGCAGGAAGGCAGACACAGAGTCAGAATTACTTAACCCACTGGAGAGATGATTTTGACCCACTCTGTCAACCCAGAGCCAGGTAGCCCTCCTCCCTCCCTGCCACAGTCTGCCCATCACAGGAGGAGAAGCTGTCTCGGGGAGAAGCACCAGCGTCAACTAACCTAATCAGACATGAAATGCTATTAGCCCGCAAGCTACTGAGGTTCAAGTTGATTGGGGCCTGTCATTACAGATTCTCATGTCCTGATTGGGGATAGGTGAGCGTGGATTATCATCCCTGTGATGATGCTGAACCTCTATTTCTGACAGCTGAAATCTGTGCACCTTCGCCCCATCCTGTGTCCCTCTGCGGTGATGTACGAGGAAGGCCAAGGATAAACCATGCTCCCTCCCACATTATACACACAATTCACCCCCAGTCCCCTTCATGCCTTCATGAAGAGCTCATCAAGCAAGGTACCAAGAGACATGTGGAATCACTCTGGGTGATGAGGTCATTACTTCTGCAATCATCAGCATGGGAGAACCAATACAGATGGGTTTAGAGGCCAGGTCCAGTCAGCTGTAGAAAACATATAACACAGCTGTCTCTGGGACCTACAGGGGGATTGATTGCTTGAGCTCTGCATTGAGTTGCCAGAGACACTGACATGACAATACAGATACCCTGCTCAATTTGAAAGGTCTATGTTTTTTTGGATGTGATAGTTCGCTGGAGCTGATCCCAGCATACAGAGAGTAGAAGGCAGGGAGACACTTTGGACAGGTCACCAGTCCATCACTGGACTAGACACACACTCACATTCATACCTATGGGCAGTGTAGAGTCTCCAATATGCCTCATATGCCTAAACTTTGAACTGACTGCAAAAAAGTAAAAGTTGATAACCTATGTTAACTGCCATAAAGGGAAACTGATAGTATTGCTTGCAAGTAATGTGTAAGTCCCCAGATCAGACATGTAGCTTTGGATAATTATCCACAATGCCACTGTGGTATGTCTTTGTAGGAGGCCTGGTTATGGATGTAGTCTTCTACCTCTGCAGGTGGTGCGTTAATAGAATACAAACCCACTGCATTTTGTTTTCTGGTGATGTTATTTATTTTTCCAACCTATGTACACTCCCCAGGCAACCAAATAAATATTGATAATTGATCAAGCCTTAATGGTGAATAACACTGCAGGCTGTGTGTTGGAGAGAATAAATCTTATGCTCCTAACGCAATGGATGAATCTCATGCCTGTCCATGCCAGAAGAATTATTAAAACATCAACCTCAAATTACACTTAAACAATTGCTGCAAATACCCAACAATACCCTAACAAAAATGCAGCCTTGGCCTTGACAGACCATCGTGTGTAGCCAGGCTCAATAACTCAACTCTTTGAAGCAGAAATAATACTATTCCTGTCTGGCAATATAGAGCCTGACACAAAACATCAAATTAAAAACAACAAGCTTGAACTCCCAACCTGTAACATACAGTACATGGCTGAAGGACACCTAAAGGTGTGTGTTTGATCGCGAGAATGTCAGTCTATGGCTATTTCCCCCTGATAAATATATGCAAAAATGTTACATCCCAAAAATTACTTTTTTTTTAACCTCAAAATGTATCTTTGATAGATTTGTCAGTAACAAAGCTGAAGAAGTCAATAATTTAAAGTGACTTGTTTATAACATCATATGTGCAGAGATGTTTGTTTGAAAATTCACATAGAGCTCGCAAAAAATGTATGCAACATCTGCATCGCAATGCAGTGCATCTGCCATGGAATTTATGCAGCAGGAATAGATTCTCTCATTTGAAATGTATGAACTGCCGTTGGAGAGTAACTCACATTCAACACATTACACACATAGTGTGATCCCAGCCTAAGCATGTGCCCCCGGCATATGGCAGTGCTTATGCATTATAGGTTTACAGTTATACTGTAGATTGTTTTTAATGTCAGGAATCGATATACAACAGACTGCAGCACAAATTAATTTTCTCCACAACCTCCCAGACTGGATCTCTTTCAGCATCGAGGCTGATTCTGAAAGTCTTCCAGCCAGTCCTAGAGGGGTTGGCAGTCCACTGGTGTGAGTGAACTCACACTCGCACAGTCAGACCCAGCAGGAAGTTGACATGACAGCTTAGCATGGTAACTTCAGCAAATTGGTAAACACAGCTGCTGGTTATGGAAAGAATCACAAGGATATATTTATATACATGAACATGTTATGTATTATAATGCAATGTAGACACAAAATGCTGCTTATTTCCACACCAACATGTCAAAGACAAGATTAGACACCTGGGATATCTTAGCAAGTTTAACAGAGCTTATGAAGTTGAAACCAGGACTGAGGTCAAGCTACCTGACTTACTGACTTACTTAGCTATGCTACCAATCGTTTTAATGCCTTTTACAATTACAAAGCCATTCATTCTTGCCATTTTACAGTCTGGTGACAATGAAGGCAGACAATAATAATAATAATAATAATAATAATAATACATTTTATTTGTATAGCACCTTTCAAAACATAAGATATTAAAATAATAAAACAATAGAATTGATTACTAGACATACACAGCAATTATGTAAAAGCGCATCTAAAAAAGATATTTAAAAGAGGACAAAGATGTGGCTTGCCTGATCTCCTCCGGCAAATCATTCCAGAGCGACGGGGCCCTGATAGCAAAGGCCCGGTTGCCCCTGGTTTTCAATCTAGACCTTGGAATCTCTAAAAGGGACCCACCGGAGGATCTCAGGCTACACTTAGGCTCATATGGGATTAAATATTCATTGATATACTCAGGGGCCAGTCCCATCCGGGCCTTAAAAGTGATAATTAAAATCTTAAAACTGATTCTAAAACGCACAGGTAGCCAGTGTAATGAAGCTAAAATTGGGGTTATTTATATGTGCTCTTTTGTTAGAATTAGTGAGGAGTCTGGCAGCGGCATTTTGAATTAACTGAAGTCTGGAAAGGTTGTGTTTGCTTAAGCATGAGTAGAGTGAGTTACAGTAGTCTAAACGGGATGTGATGAATGCATGAATGACAATTTCCAGGTTCTTGGGAGACAGAAAGGACCGGATCTTAGAGATTCTGCGTAACTGGGAAAAACAAGACTGAACAATTATTTTAACATGCTGACTGAAATTAAGATTATTATCAAAAGTGACACCAAGATTTCTGCAGCTAGTGGTGATACCGGTGGTGAATGAACCACGTTCTGGTGAAATGTGATTACATGTGGTGTCTGGGCCTGTGATAATGACTTCGGATTTGTCTGTATTCAGTTGAAGGAAAATATTCGACAGCCAGATCCGAACTTCATTTGGGCATGCCCTGAAAGTGATTAATTGGTTGTTACTGGTGGGGTCGAAAGAGAAATAAAGCTGTGTGTCATCTGCGTAAAAATGGAAACTAATATTGTGTCTGCGGATTATCTGTCCTAGTGGTAACATGTAAATGGAGAAAGCAGGGGGCCAAGGACTGACCCCTGAGGTACTCCACAAAACAGATTCTGTGGAAGATCTGCAATCAACAATAGCAACACTGAAAGTCCTATTTCGGAGATACGAATAAAACCAGTCTAACACAGAGCCAGAGATGCCAACCCATTTTTTAAGACGCTCAATTAAAATTGAATGATCTACGGTATCAAAGGCAGCGGTGAGATCTAAAAGGATTAAAATAGATGAGTGGCCAGAGTCAACTGCTAAAAGAAGATCATTGAGCACTTTGAGGAGTGCAGTCTCTGTGCTATGTGCTGAATGAAATTTTTCAAAGAGACCATTTCCGGTCATAAATGAAATGACCTGTTCTGCAACTATTTTTTCTAGAACCTTGGCCAGGAATGGAAGTTTGGAGATGGGACGAAAGTTGTTCAGGATAGTGGGGTCTAGTGAGAGTTTTTTGAGAAGCGGTTGGACTATTGCAGACTTAAAATGATTGGGGACAGTGCCAGATGTGAGAGAGGATTTGATTATGATTGAACTAAAAGGACAAACTAGCTGCAGGACTTCTTTAAGGAAGCGGGTGGGAAGGATATCAAGAGAACAGGATGCGGGCTTCATATTAGTAATGGTCTTGGCTAAATGATCAATTGAGACAGGGTGAAATAAATTTAGAGAGCAGGACAAATGACTAGGAGGACAAATGGTATGACAGATTAACAAAAAAAAGTAGATGTACAGATTTGGCATCCTGGCAGTAAAAGTGTGTTATTTCTGGCTTGATTTTGCTTTTATTTGCTTCTCCTTGTGTATCTATTTCCACTGGCTGGTGATGCCTTTCTGTGAGGTCATGTGAGCAGTGATGCATGGTGACCAGACAGAATAATTACCCAATTACAGCTCCACTGTGCAGCAGTGCACATTGCTTTACAGAAGCCATGACCACCACAATGTAGCCCAATCAGCTGACAGATTGGGAAAAGCACAAGGTGAGCAAACTGTGGTAATTGATCTTAATCTTACCTGGACTGACCCGGCCCCTGTGTGACAATTGAAAGACTTTACCATCACTCTGATTGACAGTTGACATAATCTCTTGATGGATAGGGTAGTGCTGAGCCAGGGTGTTGATGATTATGAGTTGTGTGTGTGTGTGTGTGTGTGTGTGTAGTGGGGGAGTTTGCACGCGCACATGCCTGTGTGTGTGGATGTGTGCGAGTGCCTGTGTTTGAGCGAGCGCTCCACTTGGGCATCAGAGAGTGATGAGCCGTAGAAAGTATTAGACATGTAATCAGTGAGGCTGTTCATCTCTCCATTTGGGTGAGTGAAATCCTGAGGGGCAAGCGTGGAGCGTGGATCCCCCCCCGAGGGCCCGCAGCACTGCAGGCGCTCTCCCCTCCTCTCACGCCTGCTGCTGTACAGCCTTGTATCGCTCCAACATGAGAGGAGTTGATGCAATGAGAAAAGCCCCTCCAGAGTAGATTACCTATCATATCACTCTCCTTCCTTCTGCATCCACTGCGCACTGCAAACAATCTTGTGCAGTCTCTTTTGCTTTGCCCCTTAAGAATGACTCCCAATCCCATCTCGACTCTCTTCATCCGCCGATATGGCCGCTCCTCTTCCTTTCTGGCCATTTCATTATGGCCTTGTTGAATATATTGCTACCAATTGCGCCAAAGGAGTTGGTTTGCTATAATATGAAAATTTGACCTCATCCTGTGGAGGTCACGGGCAATAAACACCTGACAAGAGGGTGGACCGACAGAGCTTGAAATTCTAATCTTCTCTTAGCACCCTGTTAGTGCGTGGTGTTACCAGGTCATCTCGCTTCCCCTCGCAGTGGTCAGTCGGAGGCGGACGAGTGCGGAACGCAGCACTCCCTCCTCTCTCCCTGCCTCTGCCCCCCCCACCCTTCTCCAGCAGCAGATTTATTGATATTGACCTTTTGCTGAAATTAAGCGTGTAGATCCCTGGGCAGCCAGAGCAAAGTTTAAACCAATTAAAGAGCACTTCACCAATCAGCTAGGCAAGGCTAGAGCTGTCTCGCAGGCTGGCCCGGTGAAATTAAAATCGTTTGCACTGTATCAAAACCTGCTCACAGGGCAAACAGTACCTAAGTAATTTGATTAGGTGAGCCATCTAAAAAAAGAGCAAATGATGTCCTCTGGTCTCTAAATATTATGACAGCAATGACAATAAAGAATCTGGGTGCATACCCTCCAGAGACCTAAACAAATACCACAAAATGATTTGTGACATTGTAATCTGAGCGCAGAGCACATTTAATTATTTTGATCATGCTGTTAAAGTGTAAGCATAATTGTTTGCAACTGAATGCATTTCAAGTGGCTTCTTAGTCTCTCCTCAGATGAGCTGAGGAAATACTAGATGGTGTAATAGAAAGAATGATGAAATGTGTAGGGAACGTGTGTGTGCATAACGTATTTATGAATCTTAGTTATTTAAGCATTTGTATTTTTCCTTTAAGAATAATAATAATAATTATAATAATAAACATTATTTACAGAGCAACTTTCAAAACAAAATTACAAATGCTTTACAAAGGATATAAAGAGACGATAAACAAAGTTCTGTGCAAGGGGTAAAATAAAACATTAGCAAAGCAATGTGAGAAATATAAAATGAGACAAGAATCATAAAAGGAGGTCAGAAACAAAAACAAAATAGAAGGTCTTTACATAAAAGCAAGTCTATAAAACAGGTTTTCAGAAGCGATTTAAAAGATGAGACTGATTTGGCCAGCCTGAGCTTTCAGACAAATGTATTATTAGGAGAAACTGAACATCTCAGTGTAGTTTTCATCATGAACATTTCAGTCAAATTTCCATCCTATTTCCGTCTTCTAATGTCTCCCAGTTATTGCCTGAAAAAGACTGCTAAAAGACTAATGTTTTCCAGACTATGTGAGGAAGGCCGTTGCACGATGCGTGAGAGGTGGAATGTGGCAAGGAAAGTGAAAGGAAGCAACAATTTCATCAAATTGAATGTCCATTAGTCTCCCAATAAATATATTCTCTCCACATAGTTTGAGGTTTTGTTTTTTTTGGGTTTTTTTTGGCAAAAGTGCAAAATTTTAGTCTCATCATTGTTATTTAATGTTAATAGAAGTCTTACTGAAGTGATATAAAATATGGTAAATGGCAAATAGCCTTTATTGTGCCATAAATTTCATGAACAAAAATGTGTAGAGTGCGTATATGTGTGTATGTGTGTTAACTGCAGTGGCAGGTTATGACTAACACAGTGTAAAGTGGTCCTATTTAAATGCATCATTCTGAAAGTGCATTATGAAACTGGGCGCCGCCCTTCGCCTTCTCACTCTGTGGCTGGAGTGCTGGCCACGAGCCTAGCAGCCACTTTCCAGAATAATTCTGTTGGTTCCCATTTTCACCGCCACGACAGTCCTTGTTGTCTTTGGAGATGAAGCCAAGGTCCCGTGTCCTTCATGGGTGTCCGTCCCTCCTCACACATCAACCTGGCCGGAGATGTTTTAAAAGGCCTTCTCCCTCTGTCTTCTCAATACAGATCCTCCACTCTGATGGCTCTGAGCTGTAGGAGGAAACGAGGAGACGCCATCCTTTACCCTTTATCCTGTTATTACCAACGGTGTCCGGCTCTGCATGGGCATGTGTACAATTGTGTCCCGTCGAGTTCCATTTCGACACAGGCCCCGTTTGTTCATCTAGGTATAGTTGGGCGAGTTTGAACTTTCCCATTCTGCTCTGAGGCCCAGCTGCTCCCCCAGGTGACGGCTGTGTGTGTTCTGCATATAAACAAGCCTGTCAGTCTGAAAGACACTCTGTACGGTTCAACACAGCGCCCTGCTACTGTCAGAATACAGAGGCGCCTTTACCAGTGCAATGCAAACAGAGGAGGGAGCATGGAACTGTGGCTTAAGTGCATTTTGATTGCAAACGGGAACCTGGGGTTGTAGTGGAGTCTTTTTGAGGGCCAGCAGGGGTGCCCCGCTCACCAGCGCATCAGCAAAGGGGCAACGCTCTGTATCCGACCACCTCTTGTCATCAGACTAGCATGGCCTGGCTTATATATGTGCATATTTAGACCCCGTTGCATTTATTCATGAGTTGGTCTATTTGTTCACTTTGTTGTTGTCATGATAAGCTGACTTTTGGCTGTGGACCTGTGAAAAATCCACTGGAATTGCATCTTTTTAACTTTCATTTTATTTCCTAGGTGCGTTCTAACAAAACGTTACCAAGCTAAGAAGGGCATTATTTTTTCCACAGCTTATCATTAATAAAAGCAAGGAAATGCAGACATTGTATTCCTCCAAAAGACAATGCAATTCTTTATAATAAAACACAGCAGATTGCCTTGCTTGGGCTTTTATTTGATTGATTTTATTCTCTTAGTAATTGACGTCATTCTTCCAAATGGGTGCCTTTTGGAAATGTGTTGTCTATTTTTTTAAGTATCTATTTTCCATTTTTTTAAACATTCTATCAGAAAGAGGACACATTTGCCTTTCAGAAGCAAACATATTGGTCTAAATTAGCCACGTTAATCCTGTGGATTTGGCACAAGTGTTTGATACACAAACCTTAACATATATCAACCCTGTTACCCCGTTAAGTGATTTCAATGCATGTTTATAAAACTTTTAACATTTTCTTACAAATTAATTATCCCTAATTCTACCATAATAATCTGTAAAACAGTAGTTAGTGCCTTTTTACTTCAATTAAGTCATTACATTTGTGTTGAGTATCTTAAAGTGCTGCTTTCCTTCTAAAAGAAATGCCATTATTGAAATAATGTCCCCATTATGTTAAAATATATAATTGGTTTCCTCTTCCCCTACAAACTAATAATTGTATCCCATTTGTTGAGGTTGCAGGGTGACAAGAGTAACAGGGTTGATGGGACAGAAGCAGTTAATTTAAAATAATCATCCATGAACTGCTACATTACTCATTTTCATACAATATTTGAATAAAGGCATGGATCCAAGTAGTTGTAAGAAAAAGGGTGCAAAAATATGTTTCATAACGCAGTGAACTTTGCTGAGGTTCTCTCACTTTCCCTCCTTGAAAATGATGTCACTTCCTGAAAATCACATGACTTTTGGTCCATTAATTTATAGGGGAGTTTCATTAGAGTAACATTAGAGTTGACAGTATAGGTATTATATATAATGCATTTATGATAAATTATATTGTTAGAGAAAGAAGAGAACTGTTGGCAATGCAATACAATACAATATTTATTCAAGCATTATTTGTAGATTTTATTCGTTTATTTCTATTAGAAGATTAATTAACATACTTAGGGACATTGCAAAATGGCTTAGATTCAATCCAAAAGTGGTTATAATAAACAACATACACTCTCAGGTAATACAAATTATGCTTTATTAAAGGAAAAATGTAATGATTAAAAAAAAAATTAGTACAGTGTTGGTAAACATTTTACACAAATTATATTGAAATATGTACAAGGACCTAAAATGCCCTGATTTGGAGGAATAACCCTGATAGAGACTCATAGACTCCAGAATGAAACTCACAATCAGACTGTTGGTTTCTTCCAATCAGCATCAACCATGGGACATTTCTTTGATTTAGACCTCTCAGGAAGCTTTAGAAACCTTTAAATGTCCTGTATGAGAGAGCGTTGCTGCTTGTATCTGATCCTGAAAGCAAGCAGGTCAAAAAGGAAAAAAAAAATGGAGCTCATTCTTTCAGCAGTGCACATCAAATAAGGTAGATCAAAGTCAAACATTAAGAACAGAAATTCATCTCTTCTCTGAAGTTTTTCTCCCACTGTAAGTGTGTCTGTGTGTGTGTGTGTGTGTGTGTGCATATCTATTGCCACCTGTGTGTCTATATGTGTCTGTACTAGTGCATGTGTATTTCTTTTGTTATTTCAAAGAACACAGGCAAAGGAAATGTTGGAAAGAAACGCAGTGTTGCTTGGAGATGTTTAGTCTGTCACATGAAAGTGATAACAACATCTATTAGTCTCCCACAATAAATCACTGTATTTCACTGTATTTTTTATTTTATTTTTTATACAAGTTATCAAGCTACTTCTATGCGCAGTTTTTTTTTTTAAGGCTGTCAAAAATTAAAAATTCCTTTTTAAAACCACTTCCCGTTCACCCCGAACTCTGAGCCTCGGCCTCTATTGCAATCCGATGCAAAGCTGCGGGGTGACTCAGTTGGATGTTTACAACCTTCTCATATAACATTGATCGACGCTGCATGGCTGCACTGGAGGCTTAGTACACACTCTGTATGCTTGGCGGCGGAGAGCTCCTGACCTTCTATTGACAGTTCTTATACTGGGTGTCACCTTGTGGATCAATTCCCCCTCCACAGTAGAAAACTGAATGCCACCCCACCCCCGGGGAGCCAGCATACACTGCACGTCAAAATTCCATATGGATGATTGGGGGTGAGGGGGCGGGAGGGGGCGGGGTTGGGGGGAGGGGGGGGGGATCTAATCGTTTCCCCCAATGCTTTGAATAAATCTGCCCGCAAAGCATTATTCCAATCAAAAACATAATCTCCTAAATGTTTGTATTCATCAACCCTGTCACCTCTGCTAATCCGCGCCTTCGCTTACCTCTCGTTGGCATCCTGGACCTAAATGCCGCTTTCCACATAAAGTCATGAATATTTAACATCGCTGCTGACTCATAGGAGAACGATTTTCATGCCAGCACCTAACAAAAGATTTCCATTTTTTAACATGTAAATATGGCAGAGACAATTACAAAGCAACAACAAGAGGCTTTTATTCCATCAGTGATTCACAACCCTAATCCCTCCTCTCAGGCGATTTGTCCTCCCACTGGTGAGATTGAAAATGTGACGTGTCTCAAGCTTATGGCCCAAACTGCCATCCTCTATTCATACAATATTTGTTTATTATTCTGTCCGACCTTTAAATTCCCTCGGCCCCATGACAAATCATGTATAATATGAAATGTGTTGACTGATATGCAATGTGCTTTGAATGCAGAGTACGCTGAACCTTGCCTGTATATTCTTATTCAACACTGACCTTGAAGACAAAGAAAGAAAAACATTGATTCTGGACTAGAGGAAATGTCTCAGAGATGGAATCAACATGAAATCAGAGGGGAATGTGGCACGTACCCCTCATTGGGAAAGGGCAGCAAGTGTTTTCACGGGAAATCATCTCAATCCACAGGAGTTGGCTCTCCCAGCCAGGGAGAAGAGGTGAGAGAGTGGGGCCAGACTAATCTCCATCAGAGAAGGCTTGTCTTCATCAGGCCATGGCTTCTGTTCTGGCCTAACACCCAGGGTTCACTAGTTCCCTCATCAGAGTGGCTCCGGAGGTTGGAGCCATGATTGATCACCACAGGTAGCATCATATGTGCTGAAATCCACAGGTGAACTGAGTGGCCATCTGAGGTGTGATGGCGGCCATGAGGGGCCAAGAAGGACCATTAGAGAGAGGAGATTACTGTACCCTGGATGTATTATGAGGAGTGCCAAATGCTTGCGTGAATGCTTTGCCGATCAGAACTTTCCATTTTGATGCACATTGCAACCCATTTGCGCTACTACAAATATCTAGTAAATCAAGGCCTGTGTGTGAGATCAATGTTGATATTTAGCATTTGAGACATTATCAACATGAAGTCGTGACATTTCCTCATGAAGCCTCATTGTATTGCCATTACAGTATGATTGTCAAATCTGTGACAATGATACATTCTAATACTAGCTAAAGGACATGGCTGTCCTTGTTAAATACAGTTGACCTAATGATCTACTTCATGCTTACATTTTGGACCATTTTGGATCTGATTTAATCCTTCAAGGTGGACTGGCAAGGGATTCTTCAGATGTAATAAATAGGAAAAGATGATGGCAAGTAGGGGTGCGTCCGGATAAAAAACAATATCTGGAAGTACACAAATAATGGATTTGGAACAAATTATAAATCTATATATCATCATATGTATTTGGATATATTTATTTATGTTTGTTTGTTTGAAACAATTAGTCCATGTCAGTGTGATTACTACACTAATACAATTCATGAGGCATAGCATATAGTACATGGTGCTGATGGAGGCTATCACAATTCATTTGTCTGTGAAAAATCTTACTTGTAGTATCTTTAATTAAACAATTGATTTTATCTGACACATATTGGCTTTTGTTGTTGTCTCTTTATTTTGCTCTGGCAATTTCTAGTGACTGCAAGGCATTAACGAGGAAGAATCGCTGCGCCTTGAGATGTGGTTCTTCACCAGCTGTTCAGGATGCTGCATTCTCAAGCTATACTGTATACATTATGCTGTACATCATCCTGCAGTGAGTGAACAATGTGAGTGCCACATTGATGACTGTGATGTCACTGTGTAATTTATTGCTGCCGGCACTCAAAAAGTACTCACTCCTTGAATAAAGACTTTTTCCACATATATTGTTGTGCTGGAAATTACTTAAGATTGCACTTATTTCAAATTCTGTGTCTTAAGTCTACATGAAATGTACAAAATCAATCTTTTTTTTTTCTTGAATCACAAAAAAGTGTTAATTACAACTCAGTAAAGAGAGGAATACACACATAACCTCACCAAAATACATGTATTAATGCACCAAAATAAGGAAATCAGGAGTTACAGCAAATCTGAACCAATCCTATGCTCTACAAACAACTCAAAAGAATTGTGCTTTGAGACACCAACAAGAATATCCAATGCTTATCAACTTTTAATTCTGCAGCACAAGGAATCACAGGGCGGAGGGGGGCGAGCAAGGGGCTTTTGTCAGTTAGGGCCCTGAGCTACAGCTCAGGTAAACCTATACATTAATAATGCCAAGCAATTTGCATCGCCTCAGTCGTTTCCCTGAGGCCACGTTTCATAACACAACACAGTTCCAAAACTACATTAATAGTCACACGTACTGTACAATATGCAGCAGAGCTAAATTCCTCCTCAAACTCAGCACTGTCAGGGTATTATAATCATGAAGACCAGACTCATTTGCATTCTGGGTAGTCCGGTAGGTACCTATCCTATAAGGCAGCGCAATAATCTGGATTTGTGAGGTGGGAGCCACGGGTACTTAGATGGTGTCTGATTTTTTCCCCTTCTTATATTATTAATGATATTGTGGTCTAGCCCTGACACAGCAGGATGAACTGGTCGGCAATGAACCTTGCAAAACAGTCAACAGCTGGCAGGCTTCGCATCAATCCGTCTGAACTGAACGTCGACCATTAAAGATACATCAATCCAAGGTGAGGGGAAAGGAGATGGAAGATGTCTTGATAATGAATAGAGGTGGGAGAAGTGACACAGTGCGACCCAGACCTGGGTTAAATAATACTTGCAAATAATTCTCAGCATTTGTTTTTAACCTGCATGGAGTACAAAATGGGTGGGGGCTTACAACATTAGGACGGTTCAGTCAAGTAATACATATTACAAATACACAAGCTGTACGTAAAGTATATGTATTTGCAAATTTTCACTCCAAAATGATGTAGCCACCATTTTAAAAAAACTGTCTCCTGCTCTTAAAAAAAGATTGCTCATATAAAAGTATTGCACTGTAGCCAACCTAATAGTGCGATCCATGCCCATTCTGTAAAATAAAGTACAAAACTGCCCATGTGCGGAGAAAAAAAGAAATTGAACTGCAATTCCTTGTTGTCCTCTAATAAAGTTACGAGCTTGGTGCTGTATCCAAAAGCTTATGCTTCGTCCCGATAGAACAACTCTCAGGCTTGTTCATTGATCACAGTTTGAGCTGTGGTTACAAGGGAGCCACTTGCTCAAATTAGGTTTTGTGTAATTCTGTGAGCAATTAGCTTTTCTGTTGCCTCTGTTCCACACTGTCTGCATTTTGTACATTTTTGGGGGTTGATTTTTTTAGGCACCAGTATAGACTGTTTTATCGCCCGGGGGCCTTGTCTTCCATTATGTTCTCCAGCTGTGGCTCAATCTCCTTCACTTCCTTGCTATGGATCTGCACTGAGGCCCATCACCTCCATCGTGGAATGGCGGGATTGATTCGCTTTCTGTCCCTCCCCCCCTCTCTCTCTTTCTCTCCTTCTCTCTGTCTCTGTCTCTCTCTCTCTAACACTCCCTCTGCCTCTCCCTATCTCTCTCTCGCTCACTCTACAAAGCAAGGTGCAAGTGTGGTTCACATGCTTGTCCTCTTAAAAGGGACATGGGCTTAGTCATTAAGGCACAAAGCTTGAGGTTTTCTCAAACTAACTGTGATTGACAGAGTAACTCCTCTCTCTCTCTCTCTCTCTCTCCCCCTCCCTCCCTCTCTCTCTCTCTCTCTCTCTCCTCTCACATGCCACTGTTCTGTTCATCCCACTGACATCCCACCCAACTCTCTCTCCCTGGATCAAAGGATTAAGCCTGGGAGGAGAGCAATTGCTCTGCTTTACCTGGGGTTTAAGACAGCAAATAACAACCAAAATGTAAATCACACAGATACTATAAATGCTGATGATTGTAATAAGGAGATACTTTTTCACCAGTTTAGCAAATATGGTGAATGGATTTGAATGTGCTGAATGTATTAACACTTATTTGCAGAAAATTTAGAGCAGTGTCACTGAGGGCTTAGTGTGCTTTCTGAAATTCAACTGCCATGAATTACATAATTTCATTCACATGTGGTGTGTAAAGTATGCAAAAACAAGAGCAATAGCGCTTTATAGGTGCTCAGGGGTGGGTGGGGGTGGGGTTGCATGATTGAATGAGTGAGTGAAATTGTTGACTCTCTGGATGACATTAGAATTACCAGGGGAGGTCTGCTGATTGTCAGTTTTACCTCAGGGCCACAGGGATTTTATCCTGTCCAGCTAACTGTATGGGATTACAGTTGCAGGGAAATGTTTGTAATGTAATCAAGTACATGATATGATCTTAATGTATTACTTTATTTCTCCTATAAATTAGGCTACAGATTCCAGAATATGCCTACTGTGCAAAGTAGGTAAGATATCAAAGGTCATTGAGAAAATTGTTTTTAATTAACTTGTAAAGTATCTTAATCTGCTAAATTTGCAATTAATATTCAGTAGTCAGGTTTTAGAACTTCCTTTTCTACCTGTTTGACTACATCAAACTGGAGAGTGAGAAATTAAACTATACAGGGATGGTCATGTTGGATTTACAGAAGGCTTTTGACACCGTGGACCATACAATTATTTTGTCTAAGCTGAGGTGTCTAGATCAGAATTAGTTGTCAGTTAAATGGTTTGAATCATATTTAACTGAGAGAGCTCAGATGTGTGATGTTGAGGTGACCCTCTCAGAGGCCATGGAGGTGACATGTGGGGTGCCCCAGGGGTCCATTCTGGGGCCATTACTCTTTTTAATTTATGTCAATGTTGGCAGCTGTGAGGTGCAAACCTTTGCTGTATGCCGACGACTCAGCTCTGATAGTGTCAGGAAAGGACACAGAGAGGATAGAGGAAGCCTTGAGCAAGGAACCTGACTTGACCCTTCGCTAAGCCCCTCCCTAGAACGGCCACTGTCCAATCCTACGTTAGCAACTGTAACTAGGCGCGGGAGGTCTGTCAAGCTTTCAGAACAAGGGAAAATGCCGAAACGGTGTGCATATGGAACCTGCAAGTCCGACAGCAGATATCCTCAAAGTTTAGAGGGGGGTGTCATATTTTTCGCTTTTCCGAAGCCAAAAACGCTAGAGGAGAGATGTCGGATATGGATTAAACAGTGTGGAAGACCTCACTCACAGCTGAATCCATCGAAGATCAACAAAAACTCCTTTGTTTGCTCCAAGGTAACACGCTAACTTATGTTAGCTAGCTTAGCACACAGTTGTTAGCAAACAAAGACGGTTGAATATTAATTATAAGTTAATTATAGTTGGGTTTTTAGTTGGGCTTTCCTGTTGTGGCTTTATGAGATCCAATGTATGGATCAAACCCACAATGTGGGAGCAATATCCTGGCGCGCTTTAAACAAATGGAAAAGTGGGATAATTTAGTTTTGCTAGCAATGGACTAAAACATATATTAGATAATGAAAGCTATAGGGAGTTATAACTAAACGTTAGCTTAAAATAAAACAATATATTGACTTACCCTGCTGTGCAAGAACATTGTTGTTTCTGTATATGTTTGTCCTGCACATGAATTGTCAAGACGTGGGGTGCCTGATGCTTGCATTGGGACCGGTGAGCTTTTCCCTCGATTTTAATGTCCTCTTCATTCACAATACTCCGCCGACAAATTATATTATGAATGTAGCTCTCAAAAGCATATTGTAGTCCTTTCTGTCTACTTCTCTCTGATATTTCATAACTATTATTCCAGAAATGTGCTATTATTTCCTTTGGAATATCTCTCACTGAGATAGTTGAAAACACCATATTTACATGCCAAGTGCGAAAGCTTGACAGGCGTAGCAACAGTAACCAAGGGGGGCAGGACTTAGCGAAGGGTCAATTAGTAAAAGACTAATTGACAACAAATTGCCAACACACCTCGGTAAAACCAAATGTAGCCTAGACAAAGTAAATAAATCAAGGTAACCTGTGCAGGAGATCCAGATCTGAGTCCAGATCAAGTGTGACTTATCTTGGAATAACAGTGGACAAATCCCTCCCAGGGGACAACATTTCAGAAAGGATTCTTTCAAACAAATTCAAATTCAATTCAAATTCAAATTTATTTTTCCTGTGAAGGAACTTCATTTGTGGTCAGGCAAGGTCATACATCATACATTCAGCAATAAATAGTCAGCACTAAATACATAAAAACAATAAATGCTTAAAAGCCATGTGGGTAGGTGGGTGGCTAGGGAGAACATAGTGTTAGTGGGGGGAAAGGCGAATAGGAGGGAGCCTAGAGGGTGGGGGCCTTAATGTCCGTTCAGTCTGATGGATGTTGGCACAAAGGTGGACATGGCTTGTTTGGATTTTAGGGGCAGGGAACGAAATCTCCTCCCTGAGGGTAACAAGTTATACTGGTAGTTGAGGTTGTGAGTGGGGTCGGATGCTATGAGTCTGCTTTTCCTGATGGCTTGTTTTTCAAATATGGCTGTGAGGGTGGTCTGGGATTCTCCAATGATCTTCCCGCTCATTTTGATGGTCCTGTTGAGGGCGCATTGGTTCACCCCACTCAGGGAGCCAAACCATGCCAGGATGCTGAAGGTGAGGGTGGATTGGATGAAGCAGTTGTAAAATGATTGGAGAATTGACTTGTTAACTTGCAGCCGTTGTAGCTTGCAAAGAAAGAATAGATGTTGTTGGCATTTCTTGAAGATGCGGTCAGTGTTGCTTTTGAATGTGAGCCTGTGATCAATGTGGTGCCAAGGTATGTGTACTCTTCCACTCTCTCGATGGTCTGGCCATCTACTTGAAGAGCTGGAGGGCTGGTGGAGGAGCGCCTGAAATCTATGACCATCTCCTTGGTTTTGGAGATGTTCAGGTCCAGATGGTTATCCTTGCACCAGAGAGAGAAGTTGTCCACTGCAGACTGAAGTCACTGCTCTGAGTTGGTAGTGTCCAAGATGACTGTATCATCAGAATACTTCAGATACACCATGTCACTTGGGGCTTCTGCAGTCATTGGTGTAAAGCGTGAACAGGACACCAGCCTGGCGTAGTTCCTTGGTTTCTCCAGGTAGCAGGTCTTCAGGAGGCGGCCTGGTATGCTGTCAGGTCCAGGTGCTTTGTTGGGGTCTACTCCTCTGAAAACTTTCTCAACATCCTCAGTCTGTATTACAACTGCTGCTGCTGATAGCGACCTATCTGAGAATTCAGTTTTAAGTGCATTCCTCTCTGTAGTAAAGTCCCTCTGCTCAAATCTGCAGTAGAACTGGTTGAGATTTTCAGCAAAGTCAGTTGGGCTTTGTGCTGTGGGACAGTGTGTATTAGGGTTGGTTGAGAGGCCGACTAGTGTCTTAACACCCTTCCATGCTTCCCTGGCATTACCATTCCGGAAGAGCTTCTCCACCTTTTCCTTATACACTCTTTTGGCTGCCTTCATTTGTTTGTTGAGTTTTGCCTGGATCAGTTTTGATTCTGTTTCCCGAATTTTTTTTTCATTAAGTGTTGTTTTAAGTTCTTTTGTAATCCAAGGTTCATTGTTAGAGAATATCTTTACTGTCCTTGAGGGTACAACGTTCTCTTCACAGAATTTGATGTATTCTGTCAGTACATCTGTGGCTTCCTCCAGACTAGCATCTTGAGTGAGAACCTGCCAATCTGTACACTCAAAGCAGTCCTGTAAAGCATCCGTGCAAGAGTTGTCCCATTGTTTTACTGCTTTCTTTAACACACCCTCCTGCTGTAACTGGGTTCTGTAGGCAGGTATGAGGTGTACTACATTATGGTCAGCAGTGCTCAGTGGGGGATTTTTCCTCACTTTGTACACATTTTTCACATTGCCATAACAGAGCAAAAGTGTTATCACCCCTGGTGGCACATTTCACATACTGCTGGAATGTGGGTAGTAATTTTGTTAGTCTACAGGAATTGAAATCGCCCATAATAAATAGGGGTGAGGCTGGATTGTCTGTTTCTATGCACTGTGCGCAGTTTACGATTGCCTCTGCCGCGTGAGCGTCATTGCCCGAGGGTGGGACATAAACAACTATCACTGTCACTTGGCCAAACTAAAGTTTCTGTACCGCAAAACCAGGGAGTTTGACACTAAAATCAAAAAGCTGCTTGTGTCTGCATTGATACAGTGTCATTTTGATTACCCCTTTTCAGATGTTCGGACTGTTCGGATTATCAGCCAAGCTAAACCTAAATTACAGGTAATGCAAAACAACATCATCCGTTACATGCTGAATGCTCCCTCCAGAACCCATATTGGGGCTCAGGAGTTCAGAGCAGTCAACATGTTTCCAGTAGAGCAGCACGTAGAACAGCTCAAGTTGAACCTTAAGTTTAGTGTTACAAACGGGACTGCGCCATCTTACCTGAGCAGCCAAGTTAGGATGGTACTGTAGTGAGTATGCAGGGTATATGAGTTGCCCTGCTGAACTTGACTAACAATCTAATGACTAATTGAGCTCACCTGCATCTGATTGTGGGCGCTGTCAGTGACTCTGGGGAAACTGACAAAGGACCGAGCCGGGCACCCGGCAGAGAGATCTAGGGAGTGGTGCTTGGTGGACGCCACGGGGTTTGTTTCACCCAGCCAAGCTGAGCTCTGCACTCATATTGGGGGGTGGGTACCGTTTGCAGTCGGTTAGAGCTGCCGGCGGCGAAGATAGATAGTGTAGTGAGAGACGTTCCAGTGGTAGGAAAAGCGCAGTCAGGGCGGGGATTTTAGGAGTGCCCCGCCGCTCCCTAGTGTGGTGTGGAGGCTCCCTGTACACGCCCGGGTGCTTCCAGTTCCACGCTGGACCGACGGTTCCCCAATGGGCTCCCGCTATAGAAGAGCCAGGTCGGACCAGCGCCAAAGCTCAGACCCCGGGGGAGGGTCTTGTCAGCCGGGGGAGTTAAGTAGCACAAAGTTTTAAACAAAAATGGTGTATGTTAATTGTTTAGTCTGTGTCTTCTAGTCCTGTCTATTGTATTTGGTTAAACTTTTAAATGACATTACAGCAGGTGGGAGGTGTTTGGATAGCTGGGGTGGGACTCTGTTAGCTGACCGCACAGTCTTCAGTCTGTTGATCCATTGGTTCCTTTGTGCTCTGAATCACATATGATGCACATCATTGAAGGTCTCTGCCTGCCAGTCTAAGCTATACAGGCCGTGGGTTGTAGTGTGTGCCTGTTTGCAGTGATATATAGCTTTAACACTTTAACACTCTCCTTGTGTGTAGTGGATAACTGGGGTTTGCATCAAGTGGGAGCGGGGTGTAGTCGGGGTGTCGTCTCCCATAGTTGTCTGTGCCATTCGCTCTACTTGCTGTACATTATGAATCTCTAATAAAGCATTGTATTTTTCTACGTGGTTGTTGTGTTTTGGATATAACCTCAGGCCTCTGACTCCAGACCATACCGGTTTAAAGGTGGTGGCAGCAAACACTGCTCGGCTTTATTGAATTGGCCTCAACCCTTATCATAAGGTTTATTACAGTACACTACATAACACTAGAGCCAGTGTACGCTTTTGCACGGTGGCTAGAGTGAGTAGCACTGCCGCTAGGAGCTCTTTTTTTTTATACATGAGTATGGAATAGTCTGCCTCGGGCAATCAAGGTAGTGTCATCCAAAAATGTTTTTAGTATTCAGGTCAGAGTCCATCTGGAAAAAACTGTGTTTGCCTTCTTAGTCTCTAGACTAGGATCAGATACACGCGCACGCACGCACACACACACACACACACACACACACACTTATTATCGCCGTAATTCACACTCTTTCATACACACAAACTCGTGCATGCCTACACACACCATAACACACACACACACACACACACACACACTCACTCACTTTCCCACACACTCCCACAGACAGCCATACACAGCCACAGTTTACATGTAGTGTGGAAATTCTTGTATTTGTACTAAATATCTAACTGGTATTACAGTAATATTGTGTGTTCTGTGTACTATTTTTTTCCTCTTTTTTTGTTCTCCATTGAGGACCATGTTGGAAACTTGCATGTTATCCTCTGGGATGTACTATTGTCTGTACTTTTATACCCAATAAAGTCAGTCAATCAATCAATCAATCAGTCATTCAATCAATCAATCAATCAATCAATCAATCAAACAATCAGCCAATCAATCAACCAGTCAATCAATCAATCATTCTTTGACCTATGTTATTTTATGCCAGCGTAGTCACTGTAGCCTTAAAAGTGGAAATCCAAAATGTTTTAGTGATGTCTGTCACATATTTATCAGCTGTGTTTACCAATCATCACACCATTAGCTACATGGCTCAGTGATGAGTAAGCAACTGATGCACCAGCCCGGTCTGGTTGATCTATATGGGTGGAGAGCAGGAGTTTGTGTCTGACAGAGAGAGGGGCATTCAGTCGTCGCTGACATTTTAAAAAATATAGCAATTTTTGTTTTCTACCTTTAAGTATATTTGGAAAAAAAAAACAATAATATGTTGTTTGTCATGCAAACAACATAACCTTGACCAAACAAAGAGGAACACAAAGGGGTGACATCGCTTTGCAACCAGAAATTCTATTTTTTCTATTTGGCCTTCTCATGGTTTTCTTGTGGTTTTTAATAATGTGCGTTGTGAAGTACTGTAATTGCTGAAGTAATGCATTGATTCCTTTCCTGTTTACCTAATGCGAGTTCATGGTTGAGAGCAAAATTACATTAATGGGAGTATTTGCTTTTGTGCTTGATGGTGCTACATAGAAAATGAAGGTCGTTTCTCTGGTCACATGTGAGTGATGTGTGCAGTTTTCATCACATCATCACACAGTCCTGTCAGTTCAAACCTTGCAACAAGGTTTTACATTTTCAGCAAGGTTTCTTAAAAGCATAGCTAAGAGACTATAATTATTAATGTTTTGTAAATGCTTACAACTAATCCACAAGTCTGAATTAAAGTGCTAAATAATGTTAATGCTTTACCATCCATTAACTGTTTACATTTTTTATGATTAATTTAATTAACTACTACAAATTACTACAAATAACTATTCAAAAGTCAGAAGCAATGTAACATTTGCTAATCCTTACTGAACAATTATTGACTGAAATTAGAAAACCATTTCATAGTGGCTAATTTCCCATTTGAAACCCCTGTTATGAAGTGCTACCATAAATAATCTCTCCTCTGTTTTAGACGTACTGTAGGATATTTCAGCCCATGCTCATGCTCTCAGCAGCAACAGCCTGTGCGTAGCAGGGAGTGGTAGTTGCATATCGCTGAACGGTGTCATCAGATGCTGTAAATCAACAGCTCTTGATCTTCCAGATCTAGGTGAGCGAGACGCAACGTCCTGCAGGATCTGAGGCTCAGCGTGTTGTCAGCTACAGATGAGAAGTAAGCACTGTTAACATGTTTTTTAAGTGTGTAATGGAATAAAGACATGCATGGTGTGATTATACAGAGAACTTGCACAGGACCACTCAACCTCTCTCTCGATAACAAGCCCTCTGTAGCCTCCACAGTTCTTGTGCTGATATAAAATGCCATGGCTTTAACTAGTTGCTCATAGCAGGCAGAAGATACTGAATTATTAATCTGCTGGCCTCATTTGGGACTTGTAAGTAACGGTTTGTGAGTACAGACAGCAAAACTGTGTTGGTATTTGGTTTTAAAGCACAAATCAGCACCGTGATACCAAACGGGTTGCCTGCACCGCGATGCGGAAATGTGTTTTGTGAGGCATGGTCTCTGGACAAACAAGGGGACAAACATTTGTTGTGATGCATTTGTTTGGCCTTGTTTTAACCTTCAGTTTTTAGCTTTTTGTTGTCTTTTTCTTGGCAGGCACGAGGGAAAGGGACACAAGGCAGAATTGTTGTCATTTGCTTACGTTCTCTGCCCCGAATCTGCTCTACACCAACCTTGATACTCTTTCTGTGCTGCGCAAAGCTTGAGGGAGAGCAGAGGCGACAACCTGGACTGACGCGCTCCGCTCACCTGGACACACATCTCCCTGCACAGCTGGTGTTTACTCCACTGAACGGCCACACAAGCACAGACATACCGGAGAATCCTAATGCAGGATTTAGATATGCATTGTCCAGCACAAGACTGCTTTGCTGCTTCCCCCCTCTCTCCCTCTCTCTTTCACTATCTCTCTTCTTTCTCTCTCTCTTTTGCTTTTGTGCCTGTGTGTGTGAGAGAGAGAGAGGGAAAGAGGTGTGTATGTCTGTGTGTTTGTGTGTGTGTGTGTGTGTGTGTGTGTGAGAGTGTTCATATATGCATGAATTCATCTACATGTACTATTTGATGCATGCTGCATTATTGCTGTTTCTGCTGTTGAGTTGCCACTTCTTACAGTAATCTCAAGGAATGTAAAACAGCAAATCTTCAGTGATTGGAACCTCATAGAAATCTGTGCAAAGTCAGCTTTTTATCCTTTTTTTTTTTTTTTTGCAGTCCGAAACGCCTCTTCATTTTGTCTGCGAATGCCAACATTTGTGTGGAGTGATGAGAGTGACTGATTGTGTGAATAGTGAGTGCTCAGCAAAGGTCTTGACGGACATGGAAAAGGGAAATTTCCAGTGACAGAGTACAGAAGATTAAAGATTCAATGATGGAGGTTTGAATGGAGAGTTTGGACTTTTTGCTGGATTGCAAAAGCTTTAAATAGCGGCTGATATTTAAAATGGGCTCTTTTGTTGGTGAGGGAGCAGGAACTACAGCAATTCATTATGATAGGCTCTACAGAGAGGGGGGCCTTGACAGCACCGCTCACTGCTATTGTAGTATGCAAGTGCTGCATATTAGAGCCTTTTCTGATACTTTCAAACAAGAAATCAAATTTATATTTTTTTGTCAGCAGAAAGTATGTTTTTGAGTGTTTATCAAAACTTATCACATGTCTTGATAATTCAGAAAGCTTGCCATTAGACATCTAAATATATGTCTAATGAAAACATTTCTGAAAATGTAACCTCCTCTAATTACTAATTGTATAACTGCAATTAACTAGCTATTGCTTACTGATTATTTTTTAGATTATTTATTTGACCTTTTGTATCTATATGTTCAATGTTTTTAATTTGACAGTTAATGGTAATGTCTATTAGTTCATGGTTGTTTAACTGTGACTAACAACGTAGTCCAGATGAGTCCAGAGAGAATCCCTCAGCATGCAGAGGAAGCAAGAGCTACACCTTTCTCTTCTGCTTAACGTTATTCTAGCTTGAAGAAATGGTAATGACAGAGAAGTTAACAGAGGTTAACTGGTCATTCTTTATCAAACATACTGTAGATGCTTGAAATGGTCACACTAATTCAGACCTCCAAACGGCCCCCCACTAATTCCTGATGGGCCAGTTCAAATAGAAGCAATATAAGGGGGATTAGACTGGTCAGTTAGTGGCAGTGGCACTGTAATCCGATGACACGTTGTTAAAAAGTATCTTTGGCTAATGACACTTTAATTTTGTAATCTGATTACATAATCAAAGGATTACAGTTACTAATCAACCAAACACCAAGCACATGAAAGAAACATTCCTTTTGATGTTTAAGTGCCTGATCTCAAATAGTTTTTAGTTAAGTCATGATGTTAATGAAACTGATAATATTTCACCCCAATTACATATTGCTGTTAAGAATTGAACATGTACAGTTAGGCTACAAAGATAGAAATGCAGCTCTGCACTCAATCACTGGCCCTATTTTCCTTGACTCTCTTTCTTCCCCCCTCTCTCCCACTCTCACAGACGCAGAGATGTTGGAGCAAAATGTTCTTAGAGACCTTTGATGTAAGTATGCCATGGTGAATAAGAAGGTTATGCAAATATGCATGAATGGCTGGTGAGAAATATGGCCCCAGTGATAGGGCCATGTGACCCCTCTGCTGTTGTCAGGGTGGCTTAAGAATAAGTATTAATGAGTGACATTTCCTTGCAGCACCCCAGTGGGCCGGCACTGTGGAGGCTGATGAAACTGATCCACTTGGTAGAAAAGACACAGACGCTATAGCGCACCGAGTTGCTCCTCTAATGAAGAGAAGCAAAGCATAATTGAAACGAAATGGAGGGAAAAAATCCATTGGCCAAGACTGTTTTTTCCCAATGTGGTAATTTCTCCCCTTTGAAAACGTGAGTAATGGTTTTGGAGGGGAATATCGATCTTTTATTTATTAACATTGGGAATAATGAGCCGGTGCACATGGGTGTAATGGGAGCTTTTTTGTTAACCAGATGAAGCCATGCAAAGCTCATTTTGTGGCCAGCGCTGAGCAAGGAGCATTGGTAGGGGGTCTCGCTGCAACTGTATCTCCATTCGCCATTCAGCCCGCTGCTGAGCCAGATTCCTGTGGCCTCCATGGGCTGCAGTGGTAGCAGGGGGGGAGAGCGAGAGGTTCCATTTTGGCTGCTGTGTTGAAACAGAGCAGGCTGCAGTGCCTCAGGTAACGAAGCATACTGGCGCATTAGCATTTTCTAGTAAAAACGGCATAAGTAGAGAGCTGCAAAAGCCTTTGAATGACAGATTTTGTGCGATGGAGGGCAAGGAAGTGGAGGAAATTCAGAGGAGGAGGAAATGTGTTAAGAGGGAAGGCTATTATCTGGTACCTGCTCTCACTGTTGAAACATCACTTTATAACACCTTAATGTTGGTCTGTAAATGGTTCTCAGAACATACTCCTTCCCTTCAGGGGAACTAAGCACAGTTGCATCATTTCATATTTCCTTTCTGTGAACAAGGCAACACATTGTGTTTTGTCATAATGCTGTGCCCTATTTCTCTTATCAACATACAGTACTAATAGACTTCAAACACGATAGATCTTGTGATGCAAAAGCCGTCAGATGAGTAATCTTTTTTGATGTATTATATGTAGAGGAACTTGTATTAGGCAAGATAACAAGCATGCTTTGCCTTTGCTGGCTACAGTGTGATTGGTTTGGGAGTATCAGGGGTTTTTAGAGGTTTCTAAAGTATGCTTAGTTTGCAGATCTGATATGTTTGACCTAGTTTTGAGGGAAATTCTTCTGGCTTTACAGTGGATTAATGCATCCACAAAATGAGCACAGTAAGATATTATGGATGTCTGACCAGAACTTGATGTTTACAATCTCCAGCCACACGGTTGTTAATATTCTCTGCAGTAACATACTATTTGAACCCATTAGTTTCACTGCACAGTCTTTTAAGTGATCTTTGTTTTTAGGTTGTGTCACTTCATGTCAAGCCTTGCAAGACTGATAATTTCTAAGGCACTTTAGATGCAAAGCGCCGCCAACACCTTTCGGGGGGAAAATGAGAAAGGAGATTGCGATGGAGTCTGTCCTTTTCCCCAGGGACAGTAAATCCATGCGGAGCGTACTTGTCTGGAGCTCCCTTTGAATAAAATTGAAGCGTTCGGAATAGCTTCATCTCCGCTCTTTGCCTGAATCTGTAATGTTTAACGTATTCTCCTCTTCATTTTAATTTAGACTTCTTTTGATGAGACTTGTTTGTGTGAAAAATACATGAAAAGGTAAACGATTAACATTTCTGTTTCAAGGACTGAACACAATTAAAAGTGTATTTCAAAGGGTCTTCATTAAAGTATTCCTGTGTTCAGAATCACATGGGCCAGAATGTTCTTTCATCTGCCTCGCACAGAGCTTTGTCAAAGTGCGATCACTTGGCTTGTAATCCTTGTGTAACAGTGTTTCTTTTGAGGAGACTCTAAATCATTGTTCGTTTTGTGCATTTTGGCCCAGACCGTCATAGTGCAATTTTGTAATTATATAAATTATTAATTACAGCAGTCAAATGTTTTTTTCCCTCAAATTGGTTTTCCCAAATTGCCAGATGAGGCAATAAAAGCTCTTTTAAATAATGTAAACAAGCAGTTTTTTTTCAGTGACTTGCATGCATTAAAAAGTACTTCTAATAGACCATATTCATAAAGCATGTTAAGCCCTAAAAATAAGTAGTAATATAGGCAATATAAATACTCCAACTTTATGCACATTGTCCAAAGAAGCTCTGAGAAAGTCCCATTCTGTTGACTGAAATGAGATCTTGAATGCATCACTTTGTTACTCACTTTTTATTCTGATGTGCTTGCAGTTTTTCTTAAACAATCAATCAATTGATTTTATGGTTTCTCTGCATTGGAGACTCTACATCTCTATTCTTATAAAAGCAATTTCACCTCCCACGTCTAAAAAACCCTCCAAAGAAGTAATTAGCCAGAAACCCCACCACTACCCAATTATCTCATCAATTAAGTTTCTAAAAGCAAGTGAGGACTTAATTAGGGAAATGTCTGCATTAGTGAGATGTTCTGACCCACTGCTGTCAACCCCACAAGTGGTGATGCAGTCCAGTGGGCTTTTCGCCCCATCCCCCCTGAGGGCTAGACCACCATCTTGTCTTCCTGCCCCTAATGAAATCCCTCTCTAAATCCACTGCTGTCCCCTCTGCTGCTCCAGTAAGCCTCGCTGGGACTCACTACCAATACTAGGGATGCACTAGAAATCGCTCCAATTTTAACAGGGCTTTTGTTGTTGAATCTCAGGGGTCTGTGAACTCTATAATGTGCAGAATAAGATAGAGGGGCCAAAAGACTTTTAAAGTAATTAGCCCATGGATTGCAGAGAAACTTGCCTGAGGCATACATACAGTATAGTACGGTCATGTACAGTCAGCACATTGCACAGTTCCCTGCAATGTTATGGCAAACACATGCAACTATGTACACATGCTATCAGCACACAGCTACAGCAAACTGACCGCAGAATCCATATGTGCTCACGTTGAAGTGGGATTGCTGAGAACTATCGCACACATAAAGAAATGCATTGCCATATTTATTGATTTGCACTTTGTACCCCTGTTGACCTCTAATCAGTGTAAGCTTTAGCTGTCAACTCTCAGCTGATACACTACCTGCATTCTCTTTTAAGGATCAAATTGACAAGCATGAACTGAATGGGAGTCCAAGGCCGGATCGATCAGCCCTGCATAAACCAGGTCTTAAATCAGCTCGCCAACAAATGATTCAACACTGTGAAATAATTCATAATAGGCCTGCCATCCTCCACTGTTTGTGACTGAAGGGAGTACATTTGTGCAGTAAATGAGAGATGCTGAAAGGTTTGGAGATGAGACACTCTCTCCCACAATTTACATGCTGGTTGACCCTCTGATTGCAGGGGCAGAACTCTGTAGAAATGTTGGATACAGAATAAATTTTCTGCCTGTAAGACTGGGCTGCATTAAGCTCTCAGAGGTGAACTAAAGAACAAAACATCGGCGAGATACAGTGGTGTGGGGAGAGGCTCGACATCCACAATTACAGAGAAAAGCATTCAGTACATAGAACACACAAAAAGATCTGGAATGCAGAGTAACTTAATTATTTGATTAAAGGCAAATACCATCCAGCACCAGTGTTGGGGAAAGTTACTTTTGAAACTAACTAGTTCTATTTCACACAGGCTTCGCCCTCTAACAGGACTCTGTTGACTTAGCCACTCATCTAGTCGCCTCAGCGCACTGAAATTTGCCTAGGATGGCATCATCTGAGACCAACATCGCTAAAGACTGCCCGGGCTGCCCTGGCCTGATTGTGACGATGGATCAGCATGAGGCGTGTTTCGAGTGCCTCGGCCCGGAATGTGCCATGAACGGTGTCTCCGACTCGCCGGACTGCAGCAGCTGCAGGGCTCTCTCCAGGGTGAGACACCGGCAACATTGGGCTCATTTGGAACGCTGTCAGCATCAGCATTCCCCTGAAATCGAGCTCCGCTGCGATGACAGCGAGGCGGAAGCCGGTGGCGGCTCACCTGAGCCTTCACCCTCTGCCCCTGTCACAGCGCTTCCGCTGCCGGCTCCTCCCCTGGTGGCGGAGGATGAAGGGATGCCGCCAGGGGACAGTGATGACAACATCTCCTCCGTCTCCGTCACAGCTGCAACCTTCACCTCCGCCACTCTACCTCATCCATTGTTGAAATTAGACTTCCCTAACATGATGAGAACGGCCGCCGAGAACGCTGGGATCCCGCTTCCGCCCCCTGAACCCCCTCGTGTCACTGATCGCCTGGCCCAGGGAGTCTATCGGCTGGAGGCAGAGACCAAGCCGGTCTTCGTCGCTCCCGCCTTGGACGAGGTTTGGGTGGCTGTGGAAGCATCCTGGAAGGAGCCGCTCCACTGCAAGGCTCCTATCTCCGGCCTCTCTGATTTTTCCAGTGTCCACGGGAAAATCGCTTTCTGTCGCTCTGGTGTTCCCCCGTTCGATGACGCACTGGCCGCTCATTTTTCTCCTGGCTCAACCAGCTGGTCTGGCAGCAGGAGACATGCTCCTCCTCAACCCAGAGACAAGGAGACGAGGAATTTTATAGCAAGTTTTTCCACCTGGCGGCCCAGACACCAGCCATGGCCAACAACCTGGGGCTGCTGGGGGTGTCCCTATCCACCGCGTCTGGAAAAGCCTCCCTCTCCGCTTCTGAATTGGATCATGTATCCCGTATTGTGGGACAGATGAACAATTTCACCAGGGGAATCGCCACCACCGCTGGACGGGCCATGGCTCTGGCTACCATCAGTACTCGGCACGTGTGGCTCGGTCTGACAGCCCTTCAGAAGAAGGACAAGGAAGACCTGCTGGGTGCTCCGCTGTCACCTGATGGGCTCTTCGGCACATCCGTCACCTTGGCTATGCAGCGTTTCCAACGGTTAGAGGAGGAAAAGGCTCAGTTGCGGCGTCATATGCCATTGGCGTCTTCTTCCACCAAACAGAAGACTTCCTCCTGGATCCTCCTCTCGCCTCCAGCCGGGGTCCACGACGCAGCACGCCCCGCCACCGGCTCGCTCCAACATGTAGTGGTGATAGGTATTAATGGTGTCTGATATCAATATAATTTAGAGTTAGCTTCAATTAGAATTAAGAACGGGGCACCAGATAACAGACAGCATCAACAGGTCTCATCTGAAGGAGTGAACTCTCGGCATGTTTGAATTTAAACCCACACACTGAACACAGGAGGTGACTTTATGCAAGATAATATGTTTATTACTAAACTAAAGCACACTCAATAATCAGGTAAATACAAGTGAATATAGTACAGTATATACAAGCGGTATACCTATGAATTGTGATGAATCAATGGCAATAGGAATAAATGATCATGTGAATATACAATACTGATAATTAAACCAATATTTTAGCAGACACAATCATGGAAGATGAGCAGTGGAAGACATGAGTCGGCAAGATAGGAATGAAGGGGCAACAGTATAACTATCTGGAAAACTGACTCAAATGAATCTTTGAATAACTGAATGGTTAGGCTACTATAACCATAGGGAGCCGTAATAAAGTGTGTGATATGTGTGTGAATGTAATGGAATAGCTATGTGTGATGTATGATATGATGCCCAGCGGACAATGATCAGTACATACGACACCAGCGGAGGTCCGGAGGGAGATGAAGCACGCTGAGGCCGGGAGGCTGTGAGGAGTCGCGGCTCGATGAGGTGCTGGAGGATGAAGATCCGACGTCTGTTCAGTTGATCTCAGCAGGCCGCAACAGAGTGAAGCACGCAGGCTGGAGCACGCAGGCTGCTGGACAGGGCTGCGGGTCTCTCAAGGCTAACGCCGACCCACTCTGGAGGTTTCGATGATTCTTCAGAGTTAAACTCAGCAGGATAGCTGATAGTGAGGTTGTAGCAGGCAGGACACACAGACACACGTGCTGGTGTGTGTGTGTATTTGTCAGGCAGATAGGCAGGCAGCAAGGCAATCTTCACTGTTTCAGATGAAACAGGCTTTCTACTTGGCTTGATGATGATGATGCAGTTGAGTCCGTCTTTGGAGACAAACTTTGGAACAAAGTTGTTGTCAGACTCCGTTAGCACACGTGTCGCGACCACGTAAAGTGCATGAAATCCGCATTGGAAATGTGAGTGTTTGGTTTTGTTGTGATCAGTTGAGGGGTGTGTGCGTGGGCTGGCATGTCTAGTTTTACGGCTCATTACATATGCATGAAACCCTAATTTTGGTTCCCAGATCTATCCAATATAATTGACCGTCGTAACATTAACATTATTAAACTCAGCACAAATTCCTGAACACTTTAATATCAAACATGGCTATCGAAGCCCTATGTAAAGATAACAAAATTGAATAACGTAAATAACTATTATATAAAACATCACAGTTACACATAAAATTAGTCATATACATTAGAGTCCACCACAATGTGATACCCAAGGTTTCATGAGTCTGTATCAACGATTTCTCTTGATTTTGGCAACATTCCAGTGGGTGTCATCTCAGACTCTCTGTCTCTTTGGGGATTACCAAAGACAGGGCTGAGTGTTGGTGTTTTATGGTTATTTACCAGGTCTGGTCCTTGATACCAGCTCTTAGGGTGAAAATGGAGTGATTTACCAAGAGGTCAGTGGCCTCCTTTACGATCCAACCACTTTCCATCCACTTTCCTGATCCGTTATCAGGGAAGAGGCTCACACACAGGATGTAAGGCCCTTCCAGATGTGTGATGACAATGACGGTGTGGGTGCAGTTACTACAAACGGCGACGCTCCTCCTCTGCCACCGGCCCAGAGAGGACCCCGGGGTCCCATCGACCACTGGCTTGTTCCTGGAAGGCTGGGAACCAGCCGCACAACAAGAAGCGATACTGAGGGGGAACCGACCCGGCTTGCGAGGCTTCTGTTCAGCCCCAGCCGTGTGTTATGCGTGGCATTGTCCGCGCATCCCCCCACAATGTTCCTGGATATGTTCCCATTGTGCCTTGTGTGAATGATGTTTTTTTTGTAATTTTTTTGTACAAATGACTAATGACTAACTACAAAAGACTGATATGTTGCGTAACCACTCCCCGCTCTCTGGTCTCGTGAGTAGGAGGGTGGTATCGGCAACGTTAACCCACCCAATCATGCTTCGGGACGACGGGATGCATTGCCAGGAGTCGCTCCCAGCGCTCCACCTTTTTTCCATGAAAGAACGGTAGATGAACAACAGACCGGCACGCCGTTTCTTCGGCCCGCCTCACTCGTCCACAAGAACGCGGACTCGAAGACGGCAGAGCGGCCCCTCCACCATTTCGTCTGGCGGATGAGCTCCAGACAGCAGATCCTTCGTGAAGCACGAGGAGTTGCCCACCCGGTTCGAACGAGAGATCGGCCCCCCGCCTCTCGTCTCCGATGGCAGGCTTGATTTCTCCTAGACACCGGCCAGTGTATACAGAGCGAGAGCGGACAAGTTTTCAAAATACTCTGCTCCCCCGCTCATTGGACCATTCTGCTGACGTCATCATTGCCTCCCCTTAGAGGCAAGTGGACGTGTACGAGGACAGTCTTTCTCACACAGCTCTGTCAACGCCGTTTTCCCTCTCCGCCGAAAACGGCGTCTCTATTCTGGTTATTTCCTGGTTCCCAAGAAAACCGGTGATATGAGGCCTATTCTGGATCTCACTTCCGCTCAACACATGCATCACCCAGAGACCATTTCGCATGCTTACTGTAAAAAAGATGCTGGAATTGGTACAGCCAGGTGATTGGTTCACCACAGTGGATTTGAAAGATGCTTACTGTCATATCCCAGTGGTGCCGAGACACAGGAAATTCCTGCGTCTTCAGGGGGTAGCTTATGAGTACAACAGACTACCGTTCGGCTACTCCCTGGCCCCCCCGCACTTTTTCAAAGTGTGTGGACATAGCGCTTGCACCCCTGCGCCGCCAGGGAATACAGGTCTTCTTTTATCTAGATGACCTGATTCTCATGGCCCGCTCGAAAGAATGGGCTATTTTCCACACAGTGCAATTGGTGCAGCACTTAACCAGGTTAGGTTTTGCCATCAATTGGAAAAAGAGCGCACCCATACCAAGCCAACAGGCGGTGTATTTGGGAGTGCAGCTGGACCCCGCCACACTACGGGCGTGTCTGTCAGATCCCAGACAGATGGCCATGTTGGAGGCGGTTCGGCGGGCAAGACAGGGTGGAACAGTGACGGTTTTGTCCGTCATGCAGCTCCTGGGTCTGATGGTGGCGGCTCACCCTGTGGTTCCACTGGGGCTGCTCCATATGAGACGCCTTCAGAGATGGTTTGCCAGATTGCGTTTGGATCCACGGCGTCACAAACGTCACATGGTAACCATTCCCCCACCAGCCAGGGAGGACCTGGCATATTGGGGGACCCCCCAAATACTGGTGGAGGGAACACCTCTGGGGGGAGTGACCTCCTATGTGTCGGTGTTCACAGTCTCCCTGACGGGTTAGGGGGGAACCTGCCTGGGGCAGTCAGTCAGTGGTGTGTGGCCTTCAGGGACAAACTAACACATCAACCTACTAGAGTTGACTGCAGTCATGCTGGTCCTACAGCACTTCCTGCCTCTGTTACAGGGGAAGTATGTGCTAGTGAGGACCGACAACCATTCGACGGTGGCCTACATCAACAGACAGGGCAGAGTGCGATCCGCACCGTTGTTGAAGGCTGACAAGAACCTGTGGCGCTGGGCCACAGAGCACCAACGTTCTCTCAAGGTGCTGCATATTCCAGGCCTGGAGAACACGGGAGCCGACCTCATGTCGAGGGGCGGGCCCCTGGAGGACGAATGGAGATTACATCCCGACATAGTGGACCAGATTTGGTCCCGATTCAGGAGGGCAGAAGTGGACCTGTTCGCCACCCGGCCGAACACCCACTGTCCCCTGTGGTTCTCTCTGTTTCCCTGAGACGCTCCCCCATTGGGGGTGGACGCGTTCGGACACGCGCTATAGCCAGGAAACCTGCTGTATGCTTTTCCTGCCCTCCGTCTCATTCCTCCCCTGCTGGCAAGAGTGAGAGTGGAGAGACTATCGCCCATTCTGGTGGCCCCGGACCGCACAACGGCATCGTGGTATGCGGAGATGAGACAGCTGCTGGTGGCTCCGCCCTGGACAGTTCCCCAGTTTTGGGGGGCATTGTCTCAGGCGAATGGAGTGATAGGCACGATGTCCAGCCTGGGACAGCCTCTCAGGGTTTGATTCCTGAGAGGGACAGACTGATGCACGCTGGACTGGCTGCGGATGTGGTGCAGACCATCCAGGGTGCGAGGGCTCGATCCACCATTGATAGCTACATTGATAGCTACAAGACTAAATAGTTGTTCAATTGGATCTGTTCTCTCTTTCCTCCAGTGCCTGCTGGAAAGGGGGCTGGCGCACTCCACTATTAAAGTGTATGCGTCGGCAATCTCTTCCTGCCATGAGGGGTTTGGAGAGAGGTCAGTTTTCGGCCACCCCCTCATTTAGCGTTTTTTGCAGGGGGCTAGGAGAAAACGCCCAGTGGTGCGTTCCACCGCCCCCCAGTGGGAACTGCCTTTGGTCTTGGAGGCTCTGTCTAAGGAGCCTTTTGAACCGATTAGGCAGACTTCTCTTAAGCTGTTGTCGGTCAAGCCGGCTCTGCTGCTTGCTTTGACCTCAGCTAAGAGAGTGAGTGACTTGTGCGCTCTTTCGGTCCATCCCAGCTGTTTGCTGATATGTGGGGACCTGAGTGGCGCCACACTCAGACAGAATCCGTCTTTTGCACCCAAGAACATCAATAGTTCTTTTCGGTCTAGGACGATTCAGCTGGAGGCTTTCTATCCTCCTCCTCATTGGATTGGCTGCACCATTTATGCCCTGTGCATGCGTTGGCATGTTATGTGGAACGCACAGCCACAGTGAGGCGCACACAGCAGCCTTTTGTGTGCTATGCAGACAGTGTGGCTGGCAAGCCCCTGTCAAAGCAGAGACTCGCCCACTGGCTCTGTGAGGGAATATCACAGGCTTATGTGCTGGCGGGTAGGGACCCTCCTGCAGTCATCCGCGCGCACTCAACACGGAGTGTGACTGCGTCGATGGCACTGTTCAGTGGAACAGCTGTGGAGGAGATCTGCACAGTGGCGTCCTGGTCGACACCCTGTCCATTCATCAGGTTCTATCTGTTGAATGTGTCTGGGTCTTTCTTTCTCCGGTTCTGTACTCAGTACTGGTACACAAGACCTGTGAAGAAATGACCTACTCGGCCTGAGTCTCTTGTGTTGAAGCTCGATGGAGACCGGCCACTGGGTTGGCCAGCATTACACCTTACTTTGTTTGTCAACATGATTAAGTGTAGCGTTGGTTTTTCACGCCCCCCATTCTATAGACATGGGTGTGAGCGGAACCATATCTGGCTGACGTATTGCATTGTTACAGTCAATCCAGGCTATTACACAGCATGTTGTTCGTGTTAGTGTCTCGGCAGGGAGTGAAGTCATCAGGCTTCATCCCCTAAGCCAACAGAGTCCTGTTAGCGGGCGAAGCCTGTGTGAAATAGAATGATAGTTAAGTATTGTAACTCTAGTTCTATGATCACAGGCGGAGCCCTCTAACAGCTCGCCCTGCCGCTCCATGAGTCGCTGAAGACTTAGTGGATGCTGAATGAGGGGCCGCTCGCCATTTATAGGGCGAAGCCTATAAATGTGTATAGGCTCATCCTGATTGGCTGATCACGTGCATACAAATTTCAGTGCGCTGAGGCAACTAGATGTGTGGCTAAGTCAACAGAGCCCTGTTAGAAGGCTCCGCCTGTGATCATAGAACTAGAGTTACAATACTTAACTATCGTTACTTTACTTCGTTACCTGCCCTAAATAGTAACTTGTTACGTTACTAAGTTAGTCTTTATTTAAAGTAACGCGTTAGAGTACTTTCACGTTCTATTTCGTATAGGCTTCGCCCTCTAACAGCTGTCGCTATTGGGTTTATCCCCGCGCACATGCGCAGTCGTGAAGTTTTTCTTTCCCGCCACTGTACACTGTACAGTTGCCTCTCTCAGGCAACTGTCAGGACCTGAGCTCTGCTCCCAAATTTTCTTCAGCATCAAGCAGTCAACAAGTGAAGAACAGAAGAGAAGATGAAGAAGTCGGGGCTACATCCTGCCATCAGATCTTCACCCCTGGATGCCTTCACGGCGCTCCGGGTGGAGGAAGGCAGTGACGGAAGCTGGGCTGACCACGGCGGCATCTCTCCGGAGGACGAGATGGACAAGTTGATCTTCAGCGGCGACTTCCCAGAAATCCCGGAGGAAGACCCCAAAGGCAGGCACGAGTCAGACAGCTCAGCTCCCTCCATCTCGGGCTCTCCTCCTGATTCTCCCGTCTCCCCGTTGGGAGACCTGGAGCCTGATTACGAGGGTGGGGCTCCGCATCTGCGGCCCTCCCCGTCCCCACCACGGCCAGGAGCTCCACCGCAGTGGCTCTCTCCTTCTCCTTCTACAGAAATGAGGCAGAGGAAGCATCTCACCGACTCTGCCCAATGCGTGCTTTGTCTCAGTATGTTTTGCGCACAGCAAACATCAGGCAGATACAACAGCTGTTCGTTCATTACAGAGGGCACTCACAAGGCTCGGCTCTGTCAAAACAGCGTCTGTCTCACTGGCTGTGTGATGCCATCACACAAGCCTACAGTGCAGCTGGAGTGGAGCCTCCGCAGGGCGTCCGGGCTCACTCCACGAGAGACTTATCCTCATAACGTTAGTTACGTATCGTAACTCCAGATTCTATGAGTATAGGTGTAGCCCTCTAAGACTTAGGCCCCCTGCTCCGCCGGCATTAGCCGAAGAAAATACTGGCTTTTGGGAGCAGAGCTCAGTTCCTGACAGTGTTATATACTGTAGATGACGCCCTGAGAGAGGCAACTGTACAGTTTACAGTGGTGGGAAAGAAAATCTTCACGACTGCGCATGCGCGTGGGGATAAACCCAATAGCGACAGCTCTTAGAGGGTTACGCCTGTACTCATAGAATCTGGCATAATTTTCCCACTCTTCAAACATCCAGTTTTGGTATTTGCTAACATGAACAACTCATCTCCTCGGTCAGAAACATACAGTATGTCATTTAGTGAATATTTATATGGAAAGCATAAGTATGATAAATACATACATCTTTGGCATGGGTGGCCTCATTTGGGTACAAATCCCTAACCCTGTCAGTGTTAATGCCATGCTCTATCCATTGAGCTACTAACCAACCCTCTGATGTCATGTAGGCTACATGTAATACAGCCGGGAGCTGCTGTGTTTGCAATGGGAGACTTTGAAGATTCATAGAATGTATGAATCAAAATGAACTTCATTCTTTAACAGTGCTAAAATAAATATAATAAATAAAAAATGTGCCATTATCTCCAGAATATCATCATGGGTACTTTCACAGTTGATCTTCCCATCTTCATTCAATTTATTGTCTATGGAGCTCTGTGTGACTTAAAATATTTAAGGTTAGGGCAATATATTTTAGTCATCTCCAGCTATGTGAGACCATAGGGAACGTTCAGTAATACAGCAAAAAAAAATCTCATAGGATCAGGGTAAAACAAATTTAAATGCTGAAATTCAGTGGAATTCCCCATTGGTGCTGAGAGACAGAGCTCCTGTAGGTAGCAGAGTTCAAGTTAATATTCCTGTTTCACTGTAGACTCACATTGTAGATTCAGGAGCTATCACTTGTGTGTCTCAGTAGGACATGCGAGTATTCAATAGTTTTTTAGGAGAGGAGTGAGCTTTCCTGATGTGCTCTCGCAATCCCTTACAACAATAAGGATAAAAGACAAAAAGCACAGATTTAATGCTTTATGAACTGCATCAAATGATGATTTCACTGAAATGTATTTAAACACTTTAAATCAGACATTAATGATCACATGGAAGTTTCATTAAGAAAGGGGTATCCGTGCCCTATACCTGCCAAAATATACAGTAGGGCTCATATTCCTTCACCTGAGTACATCAGTAAGCAGACTGGAATGTCAACAGACCCATGCAGGCCCATCAAAGTGCTACACGTTTTTCATCTATAATAGACAGGGAATCAAAGCACCCTCCCTTCGAACTCTGAGCCAGTTACACAATGTCTTCTCCTGCCCCCACTTCACTGTCTATGTGCCTTTCATCCAATCCTCTTGGAGAGGGAGAGCGGATTCTCTTTCTTCTGCTGCTCGGCCGCTCTGTTTGATCTCTGTAATTCAGCTAATGAGGCTGGGCCCCTGGCAGGCAGCTGGCACACACACTAAAGGCAACAGTGCTGAGATGTGCCCCTAGATCTCAGTTAGCCACACAGCGCCACCCCATCTGACTCAGCAACCAGCTCTGAAACATCCAGGGCCCCGTCGAACAAGGTGGAGGAACCACACTTAATTACCTGCTGTTGGAAAATCAGCAGAATTGAGAAATAATGGAATCTAGGTCAGCTTGATCTCAGCAGCAAAACTACAGAGAGCTCCGAGTTGAACCTATCAAGGCAACGCTGGCAAATTCATTTCACTCGTCTTTTGATTTTCTGCATGTTTAGAGTACGCAGTGATTAATCTTGTTTTGCCTCAGAAATAGAGGACTGGGCAATTTGTTTCACATGATGAAGTAGTGCTGAAATGTTCTGTTGTGGAGAATGATTTTCATTACATTGAAATTTTCACTGCACAGCCAATCGTTCCATCTGTCACACCCCTGTTATCAAATAGGTGGTGTCCCCATCAATTCAACTTTGGCACATGTCAGCATCTAGCCTACATCGGACGAGAAAGTTATTTGTAGTGTGGAATATGGAATGTGCTAGACAGATTTGTCTCTGGAGGGCTGGGGAACATCTGAGTCAGCGGTGTTTGAGGCAAATGCAAACCTCTCAAAAATGCTAATCTTTGATTTCCCCCAGATTAGTGGGACTCAAGCTGTGCTGGAGACACAGAAACACAAGAAGCTGGCGGCCAACCTGCTTCTGTCTCCTAAACATCCGATTAAACGGAAACCTGATGCTGCATCCGGCTCTTTTTGTTGGTTTTGAGAAAAAAGGCACTCCTGGCTGATGTTCCCAAAGACGATGGTTCCCCTCAACCTTTAAACAACATGCTGTATCACCAATATTTTCATAAAGCTGATGTCTGTGCGCATAAATCCTCCATCACTTTGAAGTGGCAGCTGATATTCTGAGCATACAGTAGCAGACAAGGACAAGAGAGAGGCGCACAATGCAATCTACACTCTGATTCCACAGTGAGCAACTGTGTCTTACAGGTTCACAGTATTCAGAAAAAGCTTCAGAGTATGTTGGCACTTAGCCTGCATACTTGGTATTTGCAATCTGCTCACACAGACACCCTTACAAATAGCTGCAATGGTGTCGCTCACAGCCATGAAAATAAACAGCATATGCCGTGACTGGGTAGAGGAAGAGGTGTTCATCGCTGGTGCTATTAATGCCATGTCTGCTCACAGTGGTAGCCATCTGACCTAAGGTTTGCTCCCTCAGAGCTGTGAGAGCTTTCAGCCTCACTGGGGAGAGGGTATAGGAGCCATGCATGCTCTGTGCCCTGCTGGAATGCCATGCCCCGGAGCTGGGCACAGATGGCATGAAAGAAACCCTGAACTGTGGAGAAAAACCCAAGGCATCCACCTGGGGGCCCACTGGGTGGTGTCATGGTGGAACAAACTCAATGTTCACTCACACCACCAGGATCCAGCTCTGCCACAACTGATCATGGGCCATTTTGAGTTCTTGTGTTATAATAGCCTATGCTTTACTTTTCTGTCCTACCACTGCTAATGTTTAGACCATGGGGGATATGATGGGCATGAGTCAGCATGTGTGAAATTCCAGAATTTCACCGCTTCCTGAAGATTTGAGCTTCTCTACTTAGCTTTCGCAGGTATGATGAAGACGTAGTCGGCCAGCATTCAGAGTGATCAGAATGTTCACATTTAAAATCATGAAGAAAAAGAATACACAAAGTTGGGGAAAAAAAGTTTTAATTAATGAAGTCATTCGTTTGTTTAATCAGACATGACGCGGTGGTCTATATTTACATATTTATTCAACTGAGAGAACATTATGTCACAGCCCTTAGCACAAATGTCATCAAAAGCGGAAATTTGAAATTCCAATTCTCTGCATGAGAGACATCACCAAGGGGAGGAAAAAAGGAAAAAGGAGCAAAGAATAGTTAATTTGGCAAAGCATTTACTCAGCAACTTGCTGCAAGTCTCAGGTGACATATCAATCTTATTTGTTGGAGACTTCTCCCAGGTGTCTGATTGTGCAGAGGTTCCCTAAAGTACGGAGCTGCCAGAATACATGGAAGATGAGAAAAAGGACTAAGTGCTGTTCATATGCAAGAGTGGAGTGCTATCATAATATGTAGCTTAAATATCTTTGAAGATGTTACCTCTCATTATGTCTTAAAATGGAAAAAGTAAAATTAAGGATGTGTGCATTAAGGCCTTTCCTGCTCTCTACAAGAAATATCTACTGCACTCTGTAAAAGAACAAGGCTGTGTGGAGATGGTCAAGGCTGGTTGCAAACAGACTGGGCTAAATTTAGCTGCATCCTAAACCCGCTCTGACATCTTGTAATGCCCCTGGAACATGTCAAAGTGTTTCACTGCTTAGGAATGACATTTCAGGTGAGTCTTAAAGCAGGTCCGATGACTTGATCCAAAGATGTTTCTTCAGCTAGCCTCGTTCTCCGCAGGCTGCCGACGGTAATGTGTTAGTATGTCTTCCTAATAATTGTTTACACCACATGTGTTTGTTTGCATGAGGTCACAGTTTTCACCAGTCGGAGGGAGCACATCATGGCCACTTCAGTTTCATATCAGTCACATAATTCTGTTTCTCCAGCCCCATAGCTGTATCAATCTTTATTTTGGACTTTCCAAAAATCGGTCATAATATTTTGATGACATAATGCTACTGCTACTACTACCATTATTAAGAAGAAGAAGAAACCATTTATATAGCATTTTTCAAAATAGTTACAAAATCCTTTACAAACAATAATACATATTTTCATAAATAAATAAAACACTAATGAACGCAAAAAAAAGAAGTCACTAAAAATACCAAATTGACAGCCACTTGACTCCCTGTCCTTTAGTTTGATTATCAGTCAAATCAGGGGGAGGACGATGGATAGGTCTCCTTTGTTTGTTAGTTTGTTCATCCAACCGTCAAGCACAATATCACCACTTATCAGATTTTGACAGAACTTGGGGGAATGATCCATGTCACCATAGTATTTCAGCATTTTCAAAATTACACTGATACATCCAAGGGTGCTGTTACATTGTTCCTTCGTTCATTTGTCTCTGACACCACCGATTAGATTTTGACTTCACTTGAGGAAATTATGGATCTCACAACTGCACTCCAGCATATAGTATACACAAACTAAGCCTTAGGATCTACTACATCTTAAGTCACTTGCATGTAAGCTCAAGTTGATCACCTAATTCACCAATTCTCACCTGAAATGTGTACTAATGTCCCAAAATAGCAGCAGAGCACTGGTGTGTGAGGGAAATATTGATCCTGCAGGAAGATGAATCCTCCTGGGGGAAAGATTACTCTGATGATGCGTTTTTCTGAGAGAACTAGCTTACCTTTTGACCAGAGAATATCACGTCCCTGCAATCAGAATATGAGAGAGGGAGGATGAGAGAAAGAGAGGTAGAGAGAGACAGATTTAATGAACACTTAAAATTCAGTGCTTCTATAATAATTCATATTCAAATAAATGCACAAGAAAGCCATATTTATTTGAATAAATGCCAACAAGCATATTCACTGTCTCCAAATTAATAACCAGGCAGCAAACAGTGAAAATAGAAATGACAAATCCCTGTTGAAATGTTCATTATTTTTCAAATCGAGCGACCTGTATCATTTTGTAACACATTTAGTTTTATTTTCAGTGTAATGCACATGATGCTCTTTGAAATGAAGTATGTTCTGCACCGTTTCTTTGCACTGTATGGGAGGTCTTGTTGTCCTTGTACTGTGTGCGTCAGTATGCAATCAGTATGTAGATGCACCACTATCATTAAGACATATTCCTCTACAGCTATTGTGTTCACTGATTCAACTGACTTTTTGATGCTGATTCTGAGTGTAATTAAAATGAATTGAAAGAGCTTGGAGCCGCAGCAGCGGTGGTGACGGTGGGTGTGTGTGTGCGGGGTGAAGACCCAGCCATATATGGACCCACTATAATGAGTTGGAACAGGCCATCAGTGGGTGTGGTGTGAAAGTGCTGAGCAGGGGAAGTGAAGGTGAGCCCCACAGGACTCATTTAAGAGGAACGTGGTGCTGAGACCAGCTCAGAAGCCATACAAGGAATCACAATTACACATAATTACAGCTTGAAAACTGTGGGCAAAGGGGCTCTTTATCGGCCTATATTGGTTCAGCACTCTTCTGTGCCTCTAATTGCTACTCTCCTACTTCTGCATATTGCTTTCTGCGCCAATTGCCATATGTTGTTCAGGCATGCACAAGGCATACTGGACAGCTTTGAAAATTGTTCCGCTTGTGCAGAATCGAAGCCTAGATTTGTTTTGTCCAAATCTGTACTATTTATACAGGGCGTATATACAGGATGCCCCACCATTGCATCTTATATATAAACCATTTCGTCAAAAAACTTTGTGTCGGCGGGTCTCACCTAGAACAAACTCAGCAAATTGCAAAAAAAAAATGAAATATTCATTTTTCAGAAGCTTTTCTTGGAATCCATTTGTAGCGAGCAGATTTAGATGGTGTACAACTGGAATACAGAGTGCTACAATGTATTTCCTGTGCAATTCTTTTGTTGCCGCTGCACAGTAGAATCACTCTTGAATTTGCAGTCTTGTAGCTCAATGGGTAGAGTACAGCACTAATACTGCCACAGTTAGGGGTCCATTCCCTGTGTGGCTCAGTGGGCGGAGTGTGGCACTAACACTGCCATGGTTAGGGGTTTGATTCCCACTGGGACCATCCATGCTAAAAATTGTCCACCCATGCATACTCACAGAACTATAAGGCCCTTTAGATAAAGCCATCCGCCAAATGACATATGTTGCCAAGTGTACAGCACTGGAAAGAACAGTCTATATGTGCGTGTGTGTGTGTGTGGGTGGATGTCTGTGTGTGCAAGTCAGCACCACTCACCCTATGAAATGACAGGAAACTCCAGGGCTCTCTGCACTTGTCATGTACTGCACCAGCCATTACTTTTCCTTCCTTTCCTGCTTAAGGGGGCTTTAAGCTCCTCTTGTTAGTCTGTCATTTACTCCCTGCTTCTGCAGACTTTACCAGTGTTGCCCTGGTACTCATATCCACCAACACTCATGCATGCACATGCCCTGACATACACAAACACAGACAAGTTGTTGTTTTTATCTGTAGGTATATATTTTGGATTCTCTGAAAAGTAATTTGTGACTAGCTTGTTAAAAGGGTTTTATAATCAGCGCCGCTCATTACCCAAAGCCTTAACCTGCCTTGCTGTGACCATGGCCATCATCCAGACTCACAAAAAGTTGACTTCAGCATTACACTGCGTGCAAAATATTAGGAACAGCTTCTCTTTGTATAGAATAGAATAGAATAGAATAAAAAATGGACTTAAATCATGAAGGGGAGATGTAGAGGGCCAGGGAGGAGATAGGTTAATGAATGATTTTTAAGCATTGAGGAAATTGATGTGTGTGTGTGTGTGTGTGTGTGTGTGTGTGTGTGTGTGTGTGTGTGTGTGTTGTGCAACTTACTATGAGGAAAATGTTCCTGATGTTGTGCGTCTGCCTCCCCAAGTAAACCCACTGCACCTGTCATAACGCTGGCCAACAATATGACATTAAAGTTAGACCATTAAAACCATTGTGATTAATAAAATGGTGCGTTAATGTTATTATGACAGTAGCTGAACCACAACTTAATCAAATGGTTGGCTAATCAGAAAGGTCCTTCTGGCCAATCACCAGCCCTAGTCATTTAAGTGTTGGTGGAACTAATATGAAGAATATGTTAGCCACACATATACAGTTGTCTGTTTACTGTCTGACACACACACATACACACACACACTCATGCATACAGGCAGTGCAGACAAGCATTAAAACCTATTGTCATAGAAAAATGTACCTGTGCGGCTGACAATCTGCCTACAAGTTAGCATTCAGGGCAAACTCTGCAACGTGCAGCACCTCCCTGCAGTCCATACACCAGTAGAAAGCAAAAGCATTTTGAAGTGATGCAACCTTACTTTTCTCTTTGAACAACTATTAGCATTACTGGCACTCTAGTGTCCACAAGGTGTTTTGCTTCAACAATCAAATGTTGTTGGAGTAAATAGTGTAGCATCCCACTGCATTTGTTTCCCTTTGAAAAGACTTTTAAATCAAATTATAATTTCCCTTACTGTCCCCCATGCACGACACCACTGCTAAAACCAATGCAACACAATACTGTGCAATACAGAGCACCCCCAATGAATAACAATAAAACACAAAGAAGATACAGTATAACACTTGACAGTTGAACTGACAAGGGGAATGAATAAATCCATTAAAAAGCGGTAGGTTGCCACACACTTAATTACTCATAGGCTGACATGATTTATTTTTTTTAATTTTCATAATATATGTAAAAAGAAGTCAAGACTGAGTAAGTGTTCATATAAGTGATGCTCCAGTAATTGACCAGCTCAGCAGGAATCACTCTGAATCTCCCGATGGCAATTCTAGTTGTGCGCAACCTGACTAGGCAACAATTGGAGGCCGTATCATAACAGCGGCTGATGCAGTAAAAGGAACGCGGTGTGCGGAATGCAGAGTGATCTAATTTCTCCAAGCTTTTTTAATTGCATTGACCCCCCGAGACCCTCACGTATCAGCAAGTCCTAGCAACTTAATCAAGGTGCAGTTAAAGGGACAGTCCGTCAAAAGAGCACAGCGAGATCGTTCTTCAAGATTGATTGTGATAAACATGTTCAAAACTATTACTGCTGCGATTTAGGAAAGAATTCACTCCTCTGCTGAAGCGCTCCCCACTAGGAATCTTTCCTGACTTGGACATTTTCTGTCTTTTTTTTCTTTTTCATGCACCTTTTAAATTAAATTTAGAGGCACAGCAAGTGTCACTTAGACTTGTATCTCCTTTTCAACAGAGATCTGGTTTAGATTATTACTTAATTAATTCCTCCTTTTTTTTCTTTCTTTTTTTCAGATCCACTTTGTCAATATCAAACTTCTTGGTTTTCTTATTCATCAAACATTTGTCTTTGGTCTCCCCCTGTCATTGTTTGCCCTGTTTCTAATGTTACCCTGACCCATTTGCTCTCTTCACAGCAAAATCCAATATTTCCAGATACGCTCTCTGCCTCAGCCTCTGTAAATATGTTTCCAAAATCCCATCTATGATTTTTTTTTCTCTCTCAGTGTAAATGGAGGGCTTGTAATCAGATCGACTATATTAGTACATATAGACTGAATTAAAGCCTCCTGCCAAAGAAACTCAAATCTAGAAGTCAAAGCTACAGTAAACAATTTGCTTACATTTCCATGCAGTGGATGCAGAGCTCAGAGACAATATTTCTATTGAATATAGATTTAGCATTATGCATGCAGCAGTGTTGAATGAATAATGTGCGTGCCTTTGGTCTCCGTTTCTCTTCTGATCTGAGGCGTTGGTGACATAAATCCATCTGTCGCTTGATGGAAGAAAATGTAAATCTCGGACCCCTTTGCATATCATGTCTAATTGGCTTCAGTCTTCAAACAGCTCTGCCTTTTAGATGAATCTTTATCAGATAGATAGCATGGCCCTCTGATTTCATAACCCTCTGTCAGATCCCAAACGGGCAGCATGATCACACTACACCCCGGAAAATTTGCATCTAAACGATGGAGCACTGTGCACTGCACTCAAACAGACACCCCACTTCACCAATACATCCACTGTAGAGTGCAGAAGCCAGAGCCATGAGACAGCATGGCACCCAAGGGTGTTACGGTTAACAAAAATAAGACTAGCTAAAACTGGGCATAAAGGAACATTTTAGGAAACTGCAATTTAAGAAAAATGAGCTTGATAAAAAAAAAATCTGTCAAAGGAAGCTAAAATATGTGTTTCCAAAACTAACTGAAAAGCCTAAATTCCCTCAATTTAGTATTTTGGCCATTGCCATTCTTTGACTAAAATGGAAAGATAATCCTCTAGTAATAATGAATGGCCCCATATTCGCTGTTAGAATATAATACAAGTGCAGTTACAATGCAATTACCATAAAAAACTCATCTCATCAAGAAATACCTCGCATCAGCCTCTCCCCACTGAATCATCGCCCCACGTCTTCCTCCCCTATTCGCTCCAATTTGTTTCTTTCTCCGTAGCTCTCATTTTTAGATATTTTCACTCATACTGTACATGATCAGTCAGTGCTCACAGGGATATTTTTAGGGCACCGTGGCTCTGACCCTTTCAGTCCTTATTAGTCATTGCTTGGAACCGTGGTGATCTATAAATCAAAGCTTATTCTATGGTTGCATTCATTGTAAGATGCTCTGGTTCAATTAAATGCCTAAAATGCACATGTAAATGCACAATAATGTGGCCATCAGTGTGTACAGTGTACAAAACAGGCATTACCAAAACAAAATTAACACTAAGACAAGTAAATGTTTAATGTTTATTGATAGGGTCCCCATTAGCTGTGGCACAAGGGTGTCAGCTATTCTTCCTGGGGTCCCACTAAAACACAATATACATCCAATACATAAGCACAATGTTTAAAACCAGGATGCAATCAAATCAAACATTAGGACCACTTTGTCATGGGCCACAGCATGAAAGACAAACAGAAATATTAAGATAAGTCACATTTGTACAGTAAAAAATTCACATATCAAAAGGCTAAGGACAAGCTCAAACAGACAAAAGTGTGAAATATGTGTGCATGGATACAACAGTATAAAACAAGTAGAAATTAAAAGTAAGCATTTGACCTTAACTCAATCAAATGTTTTCTGACAAGTTTTTTAAAAATAAATTTGCTGCTGGCCTTAGCTACAATAGAACTGGGTAAGGAATTCCACAGTGAAATGGCTCGATAAATAATAACTAAACTAACGCTGATTACTTGAGAGAAATAAAAACTAAACCAAAAATAGCAAAGCCTTTGTCAAACCTGAGACTAAACTGTAATGAATAAGCTAAATCACTGTAAATATTAATGGAAGTCCTAACATTATAGGAACCTCTGGTCCTCTTGAGACTGGGCTGGGTACACACTGTGCTGGCTCCCAGGTCTCCTGCAGGGAGGTTCCCATCTCCTTATCACTTTTGCAGTGCTCAAGCAGGGGGGAGCTGGGAAATCTAATATTCTGCTTCATGGTCATGGAGCTGACTAGGCCACCGCTCATGGTTTGGCGGTCTTTAATTGCATCAGGGAAAACCATGTAATGTACATTTTGCTCCCTAACTCCAGCTCATCGAGTGTAATGTATATATTAGTGTAGGCAGGTAGGGGAGTCGGTGCAGCTACAGCTGTCAGCATCACTGCGAGGTGTGAGAGATTGGAGCACCGGATTCCCACAGGTATAGAGATCTCACCTACAGGGCTGCATGCCTTATTGCATAGCCTCTCTCAAACAGTGTCCCATGAAAACTCAATACTGAGTCTGCATCAGACTACAGTAAGTCATAATTCAGGCTGCGTTAATATACAAAGCTGGAAAATAAGGAAGAATTAGCTGATAATACAGTAGCATCAGCTACGTTATTTGTACATGTAAATTACTACGGAAATCAGAGGGAAAAGGTAATATCTAAAGTGCTCCATGTTTAAGTGCTACTGTGTGTTATTTTCCGTATATTCCATTGACTAACAGCTGTGCTCTCCTCACCATTTCACAGATTATACAGTAAGTGGGTGAACAAATGTCAACCCGCACTTTAAGAGGTTACAGGCCTGGTAAAAAAGGATGGCCATCCATTTATGTGCCTTGGTCAAGTGTTGCTTTGAATTTATTTTTAACTCTTGTACTTTGAGCTATTCATTCAGGTCTAGTGCACATTTAGAAAAAAGAAAGGGGAGGGGGGCACAATAAAGAAATAAACAGTGATTTTAACATCCAGTTAAAGTGGGGTTGGTGATTCAGGGGTGGACAGGTTGAGAGGCAGGGCATAGATCATTGGGACTTTTCTTTCCCTGCTTGTGTTATGCACTGTGTTCGGAAGGATACATTTAAATTGTCATCTGTTACAGAACACCGACTACCTGCCAAAAACATAATCTGCTGTAGTTCAATAAGTAATCTGATTCATTTCAGTTATTTCTGGATTGCTTTGCCTACAAAATGTTTTAAATATGAAGTTAAATGCACATTATATTCCAATTTTCAGACTGCAGTTTGAATATTGCTATTATCATCACCTTTTTTCTCATCTCCCAATCCAAATGTGTTTTTGACAACTGGTTTGTGAATAATACAAGTGATTAACTAATCACCATGCTTTTCTTCAAAGCAACTTTAGGTTGATTACTTCCGGGTTCTTTTTTCAGTAAGTCTACATTATAATTACCTTTTTTGCTATCATATTATTGTAATTTTGTATCATGTAACCCAATGGTTGACATACAGTACCGGAAATACATGTCTGTGTGGGCCCACCTTTGTGTTTGGCTTGTTACTCAAATAATATCAGGATATCCAAATAGTGTTGATCTCCACCATTCCTGTCATGCTTTAGCTTGGAAAAAGCAGGCAGTGAAAATACTTCCACCCAGAGAAAGTAAACTTTTCTGCTATTTCTCATCTGAGCTAGCATAGTGTGTGTCCATATCAAGAGGAGGACAACTAATTATGATGAAAACGATTCAGGGGTTGGAGTGAAATATAGTCTTTGGATAAATCAACTTCAATCTGATATTCAGAGAGGGTCATAAAAAGTAACAAGTTAGTTTTTAATTGGCAACTCAAATATTATTAATGAAATTGAAATCGGAATTTGTTTTTCTGCTCCTTACTGGGAAAATTTGTAGATGCAATAATGTGTCCGATAGTCCCATGTGTGATGGAATACATACATGACACATCAGTTATTCATTTGTTCATCATTCATTCATTTTTTCATTAATTCATTCTTCAGTCATAGGAGTTTTTGTATCCTATAATGTGTATTATGCCAATGTATTTGTTAAGCCTTTGTTAAGCCCAAGTGGGTTGATGTTTCTGAATGGCTGTCTGAGATTGTGTGCGTGTGCGTGTGTAGGTGTGTGTGTGTGTGCTTGTCTTTCAGCAGTTTCTGAGGGCATGAAATTTTGTAAATGAGGGTGAGTGCAGATTTCTGTATCATTGCATTGTCTGTTTTATTGTATCATCTGTTTTGTTTCTTTGTATTATCTTGATGTCCTGGTTTTACTGCAATTGAGAAGCAGAATATCCCCGGAAATAATAAAAGTCAGCCATGAACCTTAAACCTTGAACCATTGATTGATTGATTGATTCATTTATTCTTGCAGTGCTTTACATATTACTTGCTTGCTACACATTACATAACACATAAGTTGCCTCTTGATTACCTACAAATTACATTCAGTACTTGCCTGTTGGCCCTGTAGATGATGCTATTGTGCTTGTTATTTTGTATTCATTGACATGATCCCTGCAGGCTCACAGGGGACTGTCTCAGTGTACATTGGGCAGAAGGCAGGGAAACACCCTGGACAGGGCTAGCACAGATAGACACACACTCACATTCATATCTATGGGCAATTTAGAGCCTCCATCTGGCTTGACTGTGTTAGAATTGTGGCAGAAAACCCATGTGAACATGGGGAGAACATGCAAACTCCACACAGAAAAGCTCAGGCCAGAGATCAAACCCTGGTTCTTGTTGCTGTGAGGCAGCAGTGCTAAACTCTGAGTCACCCCCAGGTATGACAATAACTTCTACAATAATAAAATGGACTGCATTTATATAGCGCTTTACAACATGCCTACATTCACACAATGGTAAATGGACTGCATTTATCCAAAGCGCCCTACAGCACGTGCCTACATTCAGCCACACATTCATACACCGATGGCGGCAAGCTCCCACACAGGGTGCTGGCGCAACCATCGGGAGCAATTTGGGGTTCAGTATCTTGCCCAAGGACACTTCGACATGCGGACTGGAGGTGCCGGGATCGAACCACCGACCTTCTGATTAGTGGACGACCTGCACTAACTCCTGAGCCACAGCCGCCCTGGTTAACATCTGATTTGATCTCACCTATTGCCCAGTCCCCCCATCATTTCAGCACTTCATGTTTACGTGCCACCATAATTTTGATGGTGTTTCCCAGGAGATTGCCTATATTGTCAGGCAGGTTGGTAGTCGAACACCATTTTGCTCCTCAGGTATAATAAATGGTGCAGGTGATTTAGAAATAATTTCAAAGCAAGCCCTAAAGATAATATGGATGTATTCTTCATTTTATCTTTCTTAAATCAAATCTGTGAGAGCATATAGACTTTTTAGTAAACACTGGTGGCATAATTTGAGTGCAGACTCAAATGAAGCAAAATGAGCCTGAGTCACCTACAAAAAATGTCTGGAATTTCTCACTTAAGGCTACAATTCAGCCATAACACACACATTGTCCTTAACACAATGAAATAAGCTCCATTCCCTTTGGAAACTGTAAAAATGCAAAGGATATGAGGCTTAGGTAGACCATCCAAATAAACATTTATTGCTAGATATTCATCATGGATTTGACTATCAAAATTTTACTCCTGCACTTTCTTTGAATGGAGTGGTTACTGAGTTGGCATCAGACCACTATAACATTAAACGCTGAGACACAATGTCACTATTCGGCAACTTCTAGTATTCTGTAAAATTTTAGATATCTCTTAAAAGAGCCACAGCAAGTAAAAATGGATTTTAAAATTAGGTTGAGCAGTTACATTGCAATAAATGGGATGCTAATTTGCCTGCTCTCCACTGAAGTAGTCTGTAGGCATCAGACTTTTCTCTTCAAAATAGTTGTGAGACAAAACTGTTAAATGGTATTACACTAAGGACAGAGAAGTGGCCTGCTCTAGTGGATCTTTTGAATGGCCAGTAGAAGAAGACTTTGGTTGTTCTGGGAAGCTCCCAGGTATACATGAGGTGTGAATGTGGACGACTGTATGAATGTGACACCGGATGTTACTGAAAAATAGTAAGCATGCTCAGCAAACTGTTACTACATATTGAAATCACTGTATGTTTAAGTGCTACCATGTTCATTGGTTCAGTGTGTGTGTTTGTGAATATAAGCAGAGGTCAGAGTCTTTTAGAGGTTACATCAAGTCTTGCTTTGGATTTATTATATTGAATTTATATACTGCTATTTATTCACGCCCAGTGCCTTCCCTGGAAAACAAAGGCAAAAAATGGCATGTCTGTAACTATGATAGAATCCCTTATCTTCAGAATTATGTATCAAACAAAAACCTTGGATATGGATCCATTGCTCATATTACAAGAAAAATGGTGTCACAGAGTTTTCCCAGTGTTTCCTGTCTGCCCCTGTCCAGCTTTCTGTCTCCACATGTGCACATATAGTAGTCTGTGACATGGGCTTTAAAAGGACTACCATACTATCGGGTAGAAGATCAGATTAGATCAGATGTACTGTATGCAGTTTTATCTTTCAATTTGGCAAATCCTCCATTCCCATCTGGGGAGGTATATGCAGTTTTACATTCTACATTCACATTCGTTCAATAAATGGATTTATGGTTTATGGAATTGACATGAAATATGAGCATGCCCGCATTATGATGCTTTTAAATTTTGTTTCACGTGTGTCCTGCTAGGATAATAACTGCTTAGTAAGATCATCAGTATGTACTGTATGTGTGTGTGTGTGTGTGTGTGTGTCACACACTTGCATTGGTTGTAGATGACCCAGATTGAGAAATATTTTATGCACTCCAGGGAACTAAATTTTTCATTGTGTCATATGGTCTTTACACTCAGGGGGGAAATGAGGGCAAATGAGGGAACTACAAAGTGCTTTGCACTCCAGCTAGTATGTTATTTCCCTACTGAAAAGTGAATGCATTAGGCCCTGCTTGAGTCTTTGTAAGACTAATCAGCAGTTTGGAAAAGCACTGTGTTTAGATGGACCCTATACTAGCACTGTGACAATCCTATTAAGAAAACACTGTGTGCTGTTAGTGTGACGCAAATTGCCTGCAAGTAGTCTGGCCGCTCTCCAGGCATGATCCAAGGTGAAGGCAGGAACACAAAGGCGTAAAGTTACTGTCCAGATCGATACCGGCATATTGAAGGCATAGGGCACATAGCCTTTGGTTTAATGTGGCACTTTGTAATGAAACTAAATAAAGAGAATGGTTATTGGTAGAAAAGTGAAAGGCCCTCCGCTAGGTTTGTGCTGCCAGACCGAGAGAGTATGATGGTGTTTATATGCTGAATTCTGACATCTGCTCAGTCAAGAACAAAAGAGGGAGATCACAATCACGTCTGTTCACATCCTTTAGCCAGACATGACATCCCCAGCAGACATAATCACTTCTCCTCAGACATATCATGAGGGAAGGGCTCAGTGGGCAACAACAATACACCGAAACACACACAGTGGCACGCACAAACTCGTTCTCTTTCTGAAGCACTGCAGAATAGAGATTGAAAGCATAGATACACTTATATCCAGTGTGTTTGTTAAGAGGCGAGGATGATTGAATAGGCATACTTTAAATTACAGTGAGTTTTTTTTTACAGCTTTGATGCATTTCCTGTGCTGTATAACTGTCTAGGAGCCTGCGGAGAAAAAGGCCAGCCAGCACAATAGAGAGAGAGAAAGAGTGTTGGGAGCGAAGGATGGTATCGCAGGTCAATGTTTGCGTCATAAAAAGAATTATAGTTCATATCTCTGGAGCCATGCTCATGTTGCCTTTTGTATTCAATTCTTGTTCACTTTCTTTTATCTTTTAATGCACCCATTCGTCTCATTGTCTAACACTGTGCCAGAAAAAAATAAGGCAGCATCCCATTTTCCTCACAAGGGTGAATAAATCATAGATTCTCTTCAGAATCCTTCAACATGTCTTCATCTATAAATCCATTCTAAATGCATGCACGTTAAATTGAAATATGTATATGAAACTTTAGCAAAATTATTTTTTTGAAATTTAAAGCCAACGCACCATATAACAGACATTTGGAATTTGCTTTTCACATATTCCTGGATTAAATATCCCTATTTATTACCAAAGGGCTCAGAAAGTAGGGTTGGCCATTTTCAACCTTGAAGCAAGTACAGTAAATGTTCAGTGTCTTATTAGAGGATGCTGGGACAGAGGTAGACTTTGGTTACCACAGAGGAAAGAACTTCCTGTTTAAATTCATGGGCCTAGTGATTAGAGAGATGGTCCTTCAACTGGAGGACCCAGTTTCAAACCCTAGTGTCGGTAAACATCCACCCTGCTGAAGTTTCGAGCAAAACACTGAATCCCTTCAGTTGACCTTTGACCTTGACCTCTGACCTCCCTGCAGTGGGGAAGTGAAAAGAGAATTTCCCTATGGGGATAAATACAGTATTACATTAAATATGTGATGGCCTCTACAAATGCAAGGTCACACTGCTGACCCAATATTGTTTTACTAAACATTAAGCAGTTGTGTTACTCAATGTTTTGCAACTTTTAAACAATCAATATCATAAAGTCAAAAGTGATAAATGCTTTGATTTTAAATGAACAATCAGAAATATTGTACTGGCTCGTTGCACAAAATAACCATAATATACTGTATCAGTGGGGGTTCACAAGTGTTGTTGATCAATGCCAGTCACTCCACTGTTACCTCAATAGCTGCTGAGATTTCAAGCTTTCTAAACAAGCAGTCCGGCCCCTACTCTCTGTTTTGGTGGAAATTCTCCACACCACCAGGCATTTCAAGAAACACCCAAGCTCCACCCCCTGAACTACCCTGCGTTTGCAACTTCTTTCAGTTTCACTTGCACAACCATGGAAGAAGGTAAAGCGACCAAACAGTCGGCTGCAAGACACATCTGCAACAAAGCCTAAAAAGCCTCATTCTGAAGCCAAAAAGGCCAATGACAAAGCCCACTCTAAAACCCAAGTGAACATTGCAGCAGAATTTCAAAGGTGGAGGTAGCTTAGCACTCTGCAAAACTTCAAAACCGCCGTGGGGTTGGCCTTACATCTGTTGGACAGGTAAGCAACCTATGTAGCTAATGTTAGCCACACAAGCTAGCTAGCTAAGGTTTCTTGTTGATGCAACATTTTTGCCACAGCTTTGATGTGCATAAATAAATATATGTCAGCAATATGCTCACAAAATCTATTGCTAGTAAGTGGCGAAAGGATTTTGGGTAAAGTTGGTGTTAAAGTTAATGTTACAGCTTGAGCTGCTAGACCTCTGGGTTAGCTGATAGCTTAGCATCACTTTTAACTCTCGTAACTCTGTGGGATGTTCTACACATTTATAACAGTTTGCAATGGGATATGTTCCTTTTGCTGCCGTTAGATGTTAATAAAGAGTCCATATTACTGATTGTTCCTTTAGTGACTTATTTGGATGGTCACGAAAAGTTGAACTTGGTAACTTACTTGCTTTTCAGTAAGAAGTGATTGGTAGAGTGTCAGTGAACATACAAAAAGCTCTGAGAGCACAGTAGGCCTGTACTGATATGAAAATTTCATAGTACGATTATCTTGGCCAAAATTATCTCCATAATGATATTATCTCGATAATTATTACAAAGATGAAAACCTTAGGAGGAGAATTTGACAGGGATGGTGATTCTGATTTATCGCTTGCAGCCTGATTATCCCCAGGGGGGCAAAGTTGACATTATTTCCATCAACCATTGACTTTCCCTATATGGGAGGTTACTTCACATAAGCAATCTAAAAAGCATACGGCTTTGATTTTGAAATATGTTCTACTAAGCATCAACACATCTTGGCTTCATTTCACAAAAATCCATTCAGTATTATTTACATGAACGATAAAATTAGTTACCAAACTACACTACCCAGCATGCTTATAACCTAGTCACGCTACTTGTTCCATCTCCTGCAAAGGGAACAAGCTACAGTAGCTAACCAGCTAGTTACAGCTTCATAGGTTACTGTGAAAGAATGTCGGCAGTTACTATCATGAGCCTGAACTCATATTTAGTGAAGTCCCAAACTGTATCACTTACCTACCTATACGCAACTGCGTCTACTATCTTCCCTACTGTCAACAGCTGGTACATTCTACGCTGTACTTCATACAAAGTCTTTTCTGTGAGTTTCTATGACTAAAATAACAAACGTGTAGATCGTCTAAAAGCTTATGGTACATAGTGAGCCGAGGGGTGAATCTCAACACCATTCATTGCTTTGTTAGTTGCAGAAGAAATAATTCTTTGTGGTGAATGGAAAATCGCGTTAGCCACTTAGCCGCTAGTCAACCACGGGAAGGCTGCAGCCTACACTTCCGCTCTGGCTCCCTATCACGCTGTTCACTTCCCAGTGAGTGGTAGACGATTAGGGCGCTCCCTCTTCTGGGGGAAATAAAATATAATGATGACAGACGAGAGAGAACTGGGGCTGTGCTGTGTGTTTGAGTTTGCTATTCTGCCTTCCAACAAGTCGCCAGTTATCGCGGTGGTCGCGGTAATAAAAATTAGGGATGGTGTCATAACTGTTATTGTTTTTTACCGCGATATATAGTAATACCGGTTATTGTCCCATCCCTAGAGCACAGTCATGTTCATAATGCAAGATCTAATCATCCCACATTTGACAATATGCTGTACACTCAAAACATACAGTAGACTTTAAACATAAACAACACATTACTGTAATTCAAGAATTGTATTATATGCTGGGATTTGTGTATAAGAGGGAGGGCAAAATAATGTAAACACGACATGAGTAAGGATCAACTAAATTACAAAGGCAGCTACGCAGGCGAGTCATGTTAAGTTGAATGCCAATTATCAGTGTGTCAGCTTTAAAAGAGATCTGACAATCATCACTTTTGCATGTTGCGTAGTTTTCAAAGGAACCATACGCCACTAACAGGGTTGCAAAGAGGCCAAATAGCCTAGTCAGTGCCTGAATTGCAGGTGCATTGGTCACAAAAACTGCAAAGTTATTTAATGTGGCAGGGGGAATAGTTTTGAAAATTGTGACAACATATGCCAAACATCGGCAGGGTTAGATAAAAAAAATGAATAAATAATAATTATTTATCTGTGAGGACTAGGTATATCTTCCTTAGATTTAGCAGCTGTATAATAAACCCTTTATATTTCTTTATAATTTAGTTCCATTGGAATTATACCAATGTAGGCTACAGTGCTCAAGCAGAAATTTTAGTTTTTTTTTTATTTGCTTCCAGTGATAGCTGTAATACAATTATATCTTAGTTCAGTTAGGCTATAACATGTCAAAATAAGGACTCTCTGTTCCCATTTATGATACTGATGTGAAACCTGTCTATTCTTCATAACTGTGACATTCAAAAATTCCAATATGTTACGCTGCTGTAATAAACAGTAGTTACAAAGCTGCATGCACTTTTCAGTCATCCATTAGAGTATGTTATTTAGGGAGAGAAAGTGAATACATCTGTTTTTCATAATTAAACCCCCAAGAATTCATATCAATAATTGAGTCCTTGGTGCAAAAGTAATGCATGGAGTGGTAAAATAATATCAGATTATACAATTTATAAAATTCACTGTGGGCATTAAAGTTACTTTTTTGTAAATTGATGATGTAATCTGATTTACTGCCCAAGACTGCAGACATCCCACATCTCCTGGAGGTTCTGGGAGTCTCCCAGAGTTAATCATCAACTCTCTGACACCAGCTAGTGATCAAAAGTTTCCCACAAATCCCCAAACTAATCTAAAGAGGCCTGATTTCCCGATTTCAAGTGGGCAAGCTCAGGTGCCCGAATAGCCCAGCATCTCTACTGTTCAATATGAGTAATGTTGTTTAATACACATATAAAGCATGTGAACAACTCATGTTTTCCACAGTTTAATGTGCGTTACATGACCTGCTTTAATGTTTGCAGTTGACTTTTACTACAATCTGTAATGTGAGAACACACTATTTTAGAAGTCATTCTGACCTACAGATGCTGTACACTTACTTGGAAACTAGATGTCATCTTATCCTATGGCTATATGGTCAGCTAGTTATCTTCACCTGTACAGAATCACACTTGCTCCCTGCTCACTTTCTATTAAAGAAGATCAAAATGAAAAGCAATGGTGAAATTTAAACCTGCAATATCCCTATAACCAATCCTGAAACTAACGTGTGCTATGTGGAGATTTCCGTGAGACGTAATGATATAAACAAATAGCCACATACGCAAGCCAGCTGTGTTGTTGTTTTCACCTCTTTTCTAAAGCTTGTTGTCATGTTCATTTCTGTTTGAAAGCAGCGCTCTCCCCCTCCCATTCCTGAAAAACATTCTGGTAATGATAGAATCGATAAAGCGAGTGAGTAAACTTGTTCAACTAGTAAACTTGCTACCTACCTCTGGCAACAGTGGTGCTGCTTGGCTTGACTGAGAACACGCAGAAAGGAGCGAGTAAGACTGGCCAGTTTATTCAGTACGTACCATTGCTACTACTACGTCGTCCGTCAAGCTGCAGGCTTGTCTAACAAGATGAATGAGCCAAATGATATCTACAGTAGCTTAGCACTAGTTGCACACCTGCCTGCTGTGATCATCTTGGCAAATGCAAATATAACAATGAAAAATAAAATAAAATCACCAAGAACAGCCCGCCAATACAACTTAAGACTGGTAATGTTACATCCGATAAAACCAAAATATCACTCTTTCATCTTTTCAGCCCATATTTCAATAAAGCATGGATAAACTCATCTTCTCTCCAATGAAAAGATATTAACAATAAAATCAATCATCAAAGTTGATACAGAAAATATACTATTCAGGAATGCATATCCCTTTTTAAGTAAACACAAAAACTGTCCTGCTGACTTACAAAAAAATTATTTAGATCACATCATTGCAAATCACTGAAGAAACTTCACCTCAGCTGACTGTCAGCCTGACAGAGAGACAATACACTCCAAAAGGTGGTTTTGAAATGAATAAATCCTGACTAGATTATGGCCAGTTGATCTTACATTAGATCCGTTTCCAGAGACTTCTATAAGGGCTGATGAACACTATCTTAGCTGCCTACTGTCTCTCATTCCGGCCATTGCTTTCACTAGCATTGGCATCCATCTTTCTTGATATCTGTGGAACACAAGATAAACCAGTGGCTATAAATATATGTTTATAAAGCAAAAATTTTCTTGTAAACATAACCCAAAGGCGATCCGGTTGCAGATCCATGTTTTCCTATTTGTTTGGTTTAAATCCCCATAGAAAGAAATCAGCTTTCTGCCATAGGCATTTCAGGCATACTCTGTCCAACAAGGACCCCTGAAAATACTGCAGTCTCTTGGCAACAAACTCAGATCTAGATGCCCTTCTGGCAAGCATAAAAATATAAAACCCACTTTTCATCGGTCTATTCAAAAATGTACCAAATGATTACACCAACCTTTTGGGAGTTTTGCCCATTGGTCACCACACCCAATATCTGACTAGAGGATTGGCATCAAAATTGCAATGGTCTTTAGCATGCTTGTCTTCCTCTGAGCAACTAATCAGTTTCTTTTTCATTGGACTTTCTGTTGATGAAATTTGAGTGTCTGTAAATGGAGCTCTTTTCTTTGTTTGTTCAAATATAGTATATGTATGTACAAGTATTGCACTGGAAGTATTTGTACTGTTTTGAATATTGCACTATTGATGGATAAATAAATAAATAAATAATGGTGGTTGGTAGTGTTGTGTGGTAGTGATGGGGGCAGGGGGAATTTGCAGTGTATAGTTGTGATTATCCATTTAGGAGCATAACTGCAAGCTGTTCTTGTGACGAGTGGTTCGAGTCTTTACAGTCCGGAGCGCCTTGAAGATGTGGTGGGCTGGGTGGGAAGGGTCACTGATAATCCTTTCCGCCCTTCTTCTTGACCTGGATATATAGAGGTCCTGGAGGGTGAACAGGTCACAGCCAATGATCCTCTCTGCTGTTCTCATGACCCGTTGCAATCTGGCCTCATCCTGGGCGGTGGCAGACCCATACCAGACAGTTATCGAGGAGGAGAGGATGGACTCTTGCTAACTACCTAGTTCTTCTACTGTTTAAAAAACAAACAAAAAAACACTGTTGCTGCTGCAGGAAACGTAAATCATATTTTTTGTAGGAATGTCCTACCCAACACCGGTCCTGTGTTTGAAACTGGGTAATACTCATACTTAACATCCTAACTGTGATGCAAAATAAGTGTGTTTACACTGCATAGTATGTTGATTTTGTGTACACAAAGAGTGCCCAGATGTACTACACTGGCAAGAATTTCTGACTAGGCTGCCCGATATTACTACACATGCTTAAGTGCCCCATAATGCATTGTTGCTGTGTGACCAACATGGCCAGTGACGAAGTATTTCATCATTGAAAATGCACTTTCGGCTACATGGGCTTGCAAGCATTTTAGCCTGCTTGTGGTAATTTACTAGTGATTAGTTAGTTTGCCATGCTTTTCTTTTCTTAATATTCACTGCTAATGTTGAGGTTGCAAATAAAGAATAAACTAACTATAGATCTATAGTTAGTTGTGTACCATTACAACAACTATATCTAAATCTGTATGTTTTTGCTGAATTTAATGCAGTGTCTTTGTCAAAGTATATATTTTCTAGATGTGTTGGTGACAGGACAGTAAATTTAGTTTATTTTGTGCTGCTAGATGGGGGTTTGACTCTAAGGAATAATTCCTGATGACATCTATAACAGCACTACCGATTGACCACATCAAATAACATGCTGGGAGTCCGCTAGCCACTTGGTGCCACTTGTCTAGTTAGGCACCAATTAGTATGTGTTTATGAGACAAATGAGACAAATTCATGCATATGTGGAACAGTGACCTCTTCCAACATGCAGATTCTGCTGTAAATCCTGCTGTATTTACAGTGACCACAGCATAAGTGATATGCGGCACAATTAAAAAGTAAGAGGATTTATCTGTAGTGTTGGTGAGTTAGTAACTGATAAATGGGTTAACCAGGTGATCTTTTTTTGACAGTAAATGAATAAAGGAGGGGGTGAATGTGTAATGTGATTACTAGATACTAATGTATCTAGATAGATACTGTAGATACTAATGTGGGCTAATGTAGCCAAAAAAGTGGTACATTAAAAGCGAAATGGACTCTCATGTGAAAAAACAGCCACATAAATATTGATTACATTGTTAGTAATGGAGGTATAGAAAATGTTAAAGGCCAATATATATTTACTAATTCCATTACACTTTCACTGCTTTAGGCTACAGGTTACCCATAACTACAGGAATAAAGGTGTGTTTTGAAGAAATGCACAAAGACACTAACAGTAGGGTGCAAATAAATTATTCAGATATAATAATTCAGTTGTTAAGGAGTTCAGTAGTGGGCTGCAGGTGAGAGGACAGTCAAGCAGGGCTTTGGCTCATCTGCTTCTGTTTGGCAGGTCTGTTGGAGTGGCGTCTCTGCTGTTGCAGCCATGGTTTCAGCAGATTTCTTGTTCTTCCCCGGGAATATGCGGGATAGCGATGGAGCCTCAACAAGGCGGAGCAGGTTGGATTGAGCCTCAACATGCAGAGCTGGGTGGATGGATGCTCCAGCATTACCTAATGCTGTGTCTTCGGACATGCGAGGAGACTCTTTCTCTGTGGGAGGAAGGTCTCCTTTGTCCATATCCAAGAGACGTTTGTATGCTGATGAAGCTGCATTGGCCATTGGTTCCCATATATTGAGGTTCTCAAATCCACAAGCAGGTTTGGAGCCGAGACCAACAGCAGACTGAGGTGAAAGGTCACAGTTGAACTCAGCGGTCACTCCAGAGAAACTAGAAGCTTCAGCATAAAGGTATTGCTCCTTATTCTGGACTTTCGCAAACATGCAGTTGATGTTTTCATGGCGATCGTCATTAAGGGCATTGAGTTGAGCGACCATTTGCATGGATGCTGAAAGAAATGCAAAGGCAACATCTTAATAATCAAATAACCATGAGGCCACCTGATGAAGCTTCATTCAAGGTTAACATGCTTCATCATAGCTTCATCTTATGCCTTTCATCATAGTTTGTTTCAACAACAAATCAAACTGTGAATTTACAATGTAAATCAAACTAAGGAAGAACACAAATGCAAATCCTTCGACACAAACAACTTTATCCAGACTGGCTCTTGTTTGTCCGTTCAGCAACATCCTCTGTACTAATCTTTTCCTGTTAAATAATAAAATTATAAATACATGTGGCTTACCAAGATGGAAATCACTCTCTCTCTCTATATTGTTGATGTTTCTCCAAATAAATGCAACAACATTCTAAATTCTATGAACTCTGCTGCATTCTGTCCAGCTGCATTATGACTCATCAGATGAAGCTCAGGCTCCAGTAAACTTTGATGACAGAGATGTCCCACTTCGTACATGGTTTATAAACTACACATGATTAAAAAACACCTAACTGAATATTTGGAAATTGTATTACAATAAGATACCGTATTTTTATGTGCCAAACATGTATTTAATTGCTAATGCCTATTGCACTTTAAGTTAGCTCACTCTAATCTTACTATTGTATGGTAAAACTTACAATTATGTGAAAAAGTTGCCCATTATTTGTTTAAATATGAGAGTTTGCTATCATAATTGAGAAGACATATCAAGGTGACTTTGTTAGACTTCATTCCTTAGAATCAGGTCTCATGCACAGCGTCCTGTGCTAGCAAACTTGAGCTGTGTTTTTCGTGCATAATGATGTAAATTAGCTATCTTAAATATCCTATATAAGTGTGTGGATGAGAGAATTGAAAAGTGTCTGATGCTATGGTATGGGTGTGTTTGAGATGGCCAAAACCATACAGGCAAGGAAAGGCAATTGAGTGATCCACAAATCACTTCCTAGCTAAAATACCAAGCTTGTCTGTTTGATATGCAGGTTCAGGCGATCAGAATGCCTGTGTATGTGTCGTAATCTCAAACAAGCCAAACAACAGTGCTCTACAAAATATATTACCAGATTAATATATTCTCTGTTTTTTTTCTTTGGGCCTATATTTTATGTCAGCTATTGTACAAGGTAATATTTTTCATGATTAAGTCAACCCTGATAGTGGGTTTGGCAAAAAAAAACAATAACTTTTGTCCGTTGTCTCGCTCTCCCCTCTCAATCTGAGTTGAATGCTCAGATTTTCCTCTGTGAATGATGGAAGGTCATTGGTATTATGACAGTCTGCGAAATATTAAGTCACTGAAAAGGGAAAAGGACAGTGGATAACTGCAGGCAATACTGTGTTTTCCACAAGCACTGGCTGCGGCAAGATCAGTGATTACTGACTCCTCTCCAGCTGGCAACTTTTAAATTTTTAATGTGGATATCCTGAATCTGATCATTGTATTCTGATCATTGTTGTTAGGAGCCTTGCGGTTGTGCATTAGACGGACCTATCTCCACACTTGGTTTTAGTGCTGTGCCAGTGCAGGACAAAGGAGATTTGCTCAAATTGTATAGACAGAGCCTCCCATTATGAAAACAACAGTTAAACATTTACAATACCATACTGTTAGCATGCGTTTGTAATGGTTAGTGCTACACAGAAACTTTAAATTTTTTTAGTTGTCAGAAATGTGTAAAATTGCCCAACACTCAGATTAAAGATGAACATGAGTGCATTGCCACTCACGGACATTTCCCCTACTCACCAGTTTGATTAGACTCGCTCCATTGTACCAACAGTTGGCAGGGATAATTAATTAATCATAACCCACAACAGGCTGTGGTAAAGTGAACTTAAATCATAGTTAAGGTGTGTTGTCTACCTGCTGCAAAAACGTGAAATGAACACGACATGTTAACAGCAAATTACATGTTGGTGGTACAGTTATGTGAAGGAGACACAACTATAAACAGGAAGTAGTGTGACTAGGGCTGGGCGATAATTCAATATTATCATTAATTGTCTTTCAGTGGAATCATATCGTGATGATATGAAGATATTTTGATATTGTGACACACATATCTGCTCTCATAACTCTCATAAAATGAGGTATGGTAGGAATATTATTTGAATATTTCTGTTTTGTTTGACACCACACCTAACATTACCATTCGGTTCAATGAGATGAACATTAATTTGATTATTTAAAGTGATTTTGCATACATGAACCACATCGTGATATATATTGATATCGACCCTAAGTGTGACATTGAAGTACCACAGTGGCTAGTAAGGGTGTTGTGGTCAGGGTTGGTGGATGGGTGTATACTTTTGCCTTTGGTGTTGGCGACCGGGGTTCGATTTCCAGCGTTTTCATAGGACATGCAACCGTAAGTCGCATTTTAATTTTTAACAAACGCTTTTCTTATTTAACCATGACCAAACCATATCCCTAACTTTTCCTGTTTTGTGAGATCACAAAAATAGCGCAGATAGTCTAGCTTTTTGTTGTTACATATTGCATTCCATATGCAATCGTCGTTTTAGAGTTTGTGTTCATTTCACCTATTTTTGTGATCTCACAAAAAACGTTTTGTGAGATCACAAAAATAGCGCAGATAGTCTAGCTTTTTGTTGTTACGTACATATTGCATTCCAGTTTGGTGCGAAGCGCAGTTTACATTAACTCCGGTCTTCTGATATAACATGTTTCTTCTACCTACTATAATTTACTGCCTGTATTGTATTCATCTACCTAACACCTATTGCAGTCACCTCTTATTGTACATACCGATTAATGCTCAATGCCATAACTCAAAATTAAATTGGAAAGTAAGCCATACTGTTTTTGAATTATTAGGAATGGAATCAATGTGTCAAAATGCATGAAAAGACACCAAAATAAAGCTTTTTCATCAAACATTTCTCCCAGGAGACAATCACCTCTGACCTCCCTGGCTGGCTACTTTTTCTCTTTAGTTGGCTACTCAGTGTGCTTGTTGGGCTTGTGGAAGACATTGGTAATGGATCTTATAGTTTATTGTTTGACAGGTTATTATTTCTGCATTGAAGTCAAAATCAAAAAGAGTGATAAGAGGGTAACTTTCCAACAACAAAATTACTTTCTTTTGCATCACATCATAATAAAGTAGCCCGGGAAAAGCACACTAGCTCACATACAGTAGGTGGGTTACAGGTACTGGTTCTATATGGAAATCCAAATTCATAATAAATGTACATATATTTATTTGCGTGTGTGTATTCTTGCAAGCATGTGTGACGAAGTGCAAAGAATATGTGTGTGTGTGTGTAGAGAACCATGAGGAACATGGGATAGCGGCACTCCAGAACACAGCAAGACTCGGTCTCAGTTTACCTTTTTTTTTTTTTTTTTTGGGCATCATCAGGCTAATTCATTTCGGCATAGAGCCTTCATCAGAGCACCCTGATGATGATATGTGTGTGTATGTGTGTGTGTGCGTGCCCATGTGCATGCATGTGTGTATGTGTGAAAAGGCTGTCAAGAGAATGTGGGGTACATCTTCATATGTAAACCATGTCTCATTACTATTGAACCTTGAATATTCCAGAGGTGGAGTGCATACTGAAATATTTAAATTTCATTCAAGGAGAAGTAGAAGTATGGTTCCTTCAAGGCAATTTTATTCACAAAGAAATGAGTTTTTTAACTCCCCGGGGCCATTGCCGTAAATAAGAGTGTGTTCTTCTCGTCTGGTAAGGGATAAAAAAATACTCGTCGAGGGCATTCCTCGAGTAAAAGGAAAAGCTTAGCTCCTTTAGAAAGTACTCAAATGCTTAGTTACTTGACAAAAAGCATTCCAATGTTGTGCATGTTCCATATTTCTTTAATAAAAATAATCAGTCAATCATTTTAGCATGGTATGAAATTTGAACTTGATTGGTCCTTTAAAGCTAAATCTATGATAGTTGTAAAATCGGATGTGATTAGATGGAGGAGACCGCAGTGGCCTAAAGTTTAAAGAAGTGAGCTTGTGATCGGAATATTGCAGTTAAAATCCCCAAAACAGCTGGAAAAAAATCGGTAGGGAAAGTGAATGTGTAATGCTACCATAAAGGTGCTGTTGTGCAAGGCACTTAACCCCCAGCTGCTCCTGTGAAGCTGCTCAGTGGCTAACATTGGAAGACTGTTGTAATATTGGGCAGCTCCCAGGTGTGAATGTTTACGCCTGTATGAATGTGAAGCAAGATAGTCTTGAAAAAGAGCCTGCGGGCTCAGCTAAACCCCTTCCCTGGATAAATAAGTAAAAAAAAAAAGATATTTTCCACCTCCGGTCTCCACACTTACTGAATGCAAAACTGCCTGAATGGGGAGAAGTGAGAGTGAATCATGCAGCTCATCCCTGTAGTTTGGGCAATAGTTGTTAGAAGGAAAGCACTTTTGGTCCTCGACCATTCTTTCCTCACACAGGAAGGGTGTTGGCAGCTGCTTCTTATTTGAAATTGAGCTGCGGCTTGTCTTTAGGCCTGTTCGGATGAGTGGGCTGTCATCGTATGAGTAATCACTTCAGTTAACACTTTCAATATTGACCTGGAGAATGCAAAAGGGGGACACTGTTCCTTGTTTGTGTAATCTGAAATGAATAGGCTGACTGTGTTGACATTACTCATTGTCATCTGTAATATTGTAAACAGACGTCCTCTTGATGTCAAGCTATGTATCAAGAAAGCCCTTTCGAGCACAAACATTGTTAATTAGGGGAAGAGGATGCAACCCAGTTATTGTAGAGAAACAGATGAGGCACTCGTCAGCCCCCGATCTTTAGAAATCCAGAGGAACTAAGGAAGAGGTAAAGGGCTAACTCAGGGCAGGTTGGACCACTGCCGACTCCAGGAGCTATTACTAACACAGACAGCGAGAGCAATGTTGGAAGGAGGGAGAGAGATTAAGGTAGGAAGAGATAGGGGAGCGAGTAGGGAGAGGGAAAGGTGAGGTGGGGAGAAGCAGGGAATTGTCAAAACCACCTGGACATAGCTGGTTTCTTTCTTAAACCATGATAAGTAATTTCTTGTGTCTGTGCCCTGCTGCCTCTTGGCTCGATGGCTGCTGTTTGTTACATCACCATGATTATTGTAGCCAAGATGGAGAGGGGTGGACTTGATTGGTGATTCGCACATAATTGCACAAGCTGATGATCTGGAACTGTAGATGCCTCCTCATCTAAGTCAGATATGATCCAGAATAATGTCATATTGTACTAAATGTAATGCGTGCTAACAAATATAGTACGAAGCTAGCTGTCTGAGTTACTCCAGAGTAATGGAGATATAGTAGTTTAGTTCTTCACTGGGATATGACTAGATACATGAAATGATTTGATCACAGTAGGCTACTTCAATTAATTGACTCAGATGGTTGGTATTTTTCTTGAAAGGACAGACAATATTGGGAAAAGAGGGTTAAACCTGAATACCTGATTTCTCCAGGTTTTACTGTTTGTTTTAAACATCTTAAAGGGTTCTAGTCCACTGCAGTTCAATTGGAATCTACTGTATTTGGAGGGCAATCCCTTAGGATCCTATTGAATATTCTAACAGGTTTTTGTCCAATCCAAATCTTTTTAGGTCTTTTCTTCTGAAGTCTTGAACAAGTGCATTGAACAGTAAAATGATTGCCTTTAACTGCATCCAACGCTAATCTTGATGATTTTTGCTTTTGGGAGTTCCTCTATTATGCATTTCTGTTATTTGTTGAGGTGGTGCCATACTTAGGTTTGCTGTCCAACATTTCATGGCTTTGTGAAGCAAGGATAACGTAGACTAGGAAGATAACACAACATCTGCCCCATGGGTGTTATCAAAAATAGTAAAAAAAAATCCAGTAACATGTTAAAACATGTAATAAATTTGTCATACGTCATTTTTTATATTATTTCACCCATTTTAAGAACTGAACGATTGGCAAACGGGCATGCATAATTATAATCATTCCAGTGATATGGGAGCATTACCCCTACTGGGTTCATGAATTACTTTGTCCAAGTGAGCGGGTGTTGACAGAGCAACTCTCCGCCTTTCAAGACCTCTAATTTCTTAGTGCCACGTGCAAATCATTTGTCTTTCTGGAAGCTAAGACCAAAATCTATTCTGAATGGAAGGCTTTCATTGAGTTAGGTCATCCAATAATGAGCCTGTTTGTCAAGTACAAATGCCAGGGTGCTGAGGGCAGTCATTCAAGGGCACATTTTCCATGCTGTGTCAATATGGCCTTCAGCTGTTCCTGTTCACCCCAAGAAAAAAACAAATAAAGAAAAAAATTCCAATATCTAATTCCCTCTAGAACATCAGCTGAAATTAGGAAATTGGCATGGTGTGTGTGTGTGTGTGTGTGTGTGTTCATATGCGTTTGTAGGCAGTGTTACCATTGGTGTGTTTTTTGGAGGGGTTTTTGGATGTTCTTCTCCCTCTTCCTGCTGTTCATCTTACTGCTGGTGTGTCTTCCTCTCACCAGTGTTAGTTACACAGCATACATTTTTAATTGACCCCCCAGGTCCACTCACATGTAAACAGTCAATTCACGCTGTGTTGGTGTTTTACCCCTCCTGATCAATACACCGATTCCTGCAGGGTCTGTGGCACTCTCTGTCAGCAGGTCATCTTGTAGCAGCGATGCTGCAGCCCTGCTTTTTCCCTTTCTGTGATGGAAAGGCCTTAGCCACACGACAAACTAGTAATTAGTCTGTTGGGCAATTACATTTCTGCCAGAGAAACTGTTCAGGACAAGAGGCTATGTAACAGCACAAACCTCCCGCACTGCTGCATGAATGCAAATTGTGGTTTGCATAGTTGTTCTCTTAAAAAGGACATGGGTTCAGTCATTAAGATGAAGCTTGAGGTATTCTCCCACTAATGTTGATTGACAACATCTCTCTCTCTCACTCACTCTCTCTCTCTCTCTCTCTCTCCCCCTCTCTCTTTCTGTCTGTCTCTTCCTTCCTTTCTTATTTCTCTCACTTTAATTTACATCTATACATTTAGGAAATATCTAAGTCTAGAAATGTATGAAATCGATCACTGTGTTTACAGCATTTCTTTTACCCATGTAAATGTCTTAAGAGAACAGTGTAGCAGTTGAATTCATGTGTTCTTCCACTCCAAAACCACATCCCACCTTTAGGCAGGTGATTGTTAGGCTGACATACTACATATGTGCAACAGTCTCTGCTGCATCATGGGCCAATGTAATGTATTACTCCTCTGAAGAGCAGGGGAGAAAGCAGGCACAGACGTGATGTGCATGCAGCTAAAGTTTGCAACAGAGAATGCCCTGAATTATTTAATACCAAACAAGGCTTGGGCGAGAGCTGAGGATAACAGTTAATTTAGGTAATGCATGGTGAGAGCGCTGTCAAATATTCTCCTAGATGCGTTCTCAACACCTTCCAAAAAGAGCGAAATATCATACCACATTGTCTACTCTTCCAAAATGTTGCCGGAATCATTTATCTTACAGGGTTCCCATGGGCCTTGAAAATCCTTGAACGTTTGTGGATTTGAGAAAAACAATGTAAGGGCATGAAAGTTTTTCAAAATGAATGGATGGCCTTGTACTCGAGTTTTTAATTAATATATAGCACCTAAATTCATCAGTGTGCCTCAGCTCTCCTCCATCATAGGATCAACACTTCACATCCGGAGGAAAACCCTATATGACGGATATTTGTGTTGAAATGGCAGCAGTTTTAAAATGAACAATTTCACAGTGTTTTTCTTGACTTGATAGTAAAACATGAGGCCTCTATAATATAATTTGGACCAGTGTAATGTCTTACCCCATCATCAATTCTTTTAATTGTTAGGTGCAAGGTGTCATTTATAGCAAGGTTCACCATATATAAAGCCTCTGGTGGAGTATAGGATGCCTGATGTGTGTGTTACTGACTGAGAAAGCTATTTAGGACCAGTCCTGTGCCATATATGTCCATCGTGGCATCCCTAACTAAAATAAATGGTGTTTTATTTCTGGGGCTGCGCTTGCTCAGCTAGCCATGCTTTGCACCGTAAACAAGGCACCCGGCACCATAAATCCCAGACAAAGATGTATTTCCTGCACAGACAGCACAATCCTAATCTATCCTAATACACAATCAGGGGATATCAGCTCTGTGCTGCTGCTGGTGAACCACCACACTGTACAGTATGTGAGAGAAGAGGGAAGAGGAAGAGAGGCAGTCAGAATGAAATGGCTGTGTTCATATCTGGAGACTGTGTGTATGTGTGTGTGTGTGTGTGTGTGTGCGTGTGCGCGCGCGCGCGCGTGTGTGTGTGTGTGCGTGTGCGCGTGTGTGTGTGTGTGTGTGTGCCTGTTGGTATTTGAGCGATGGTGGTTGCCTTTGCCCCAATGGAGATGAGTTTGCTTTAGATGTTTTCGCATCTCGGCCTTTCATGTGGAGGTTCGCCGCTCCCCTCTGTGTGCACTGTGCGGTTATAGCATCTTAATGTTTGCTCCCATTGTAACCACAGCGTCGGTACACACTGTAAAAGCTCCAGTGGCTTTCTCAAAGTCATTTTCTGTTGCTTTTGTTCCAAATTTGCAAGCGTGGGCATATTGTCTTGCTTCATAAGACACCAGTCAACCCGCATTTTCCAAGCGTCAGTAAAATAATTCAACTCATTAGACTTCCGAGTCTTATCAGTTGTTTATGGGATCACAAGAACCAGAACTTTATTGGTGGGTGATTCCCCCAGGCACTCCCTGTCTTTTATCAGGGCCTATATCTCCACATGTGTTTGGCTTACTGTCATCAAGGAGTCTTTTCTCATCTCCATCCACAGTAGTTATCACTGTCCCTATTAACACAGAGCACCAGTGAAAAAAGGCACAAGCTCCCAACTGATCTTATCAAGGTCATCCCCTGGATAGCGCAGAGGAAAATAAAACAGATAAGAGATCTTCCATAACTTAATTAGCTTTTTATCACACAATGCAATTACAAAATTGTCAAGCGGCTGGTTTAAGAGGCCAGGAACACTTTGAAGGAACTAACAATAACAAAGTGGTCAATGGCACTGGAAGAGAAATGGCCCTTTTCCTCCCCTCAACTAAGGGCTGTAACTCAGCACTGAGGGTAAATCAGAGGGAGCAGTGTGGTTTATTTAGCATCCGTTGAGTAACGGTGGCCCAATGCAGAGCATAGCATTCTGGGGCCAGAGCACCCACTGAGATGCTGATAAGAGAGATTAATGGTGTTGTCTGAGTGGCTGGCATACGATCAGTGGTTGAGCAACCCAAATGTGTCTGCTATCTAAAGCATCTGTATCCCTGTGAAGCACTGAGCTGGATGAGGCGAAAGGACAAGATGTCGCATGAATAAATAAAGCGACAAGAACTGTAGGGTAAAGCAGCCCCAGCCGTAAGTTCTGCTCAATGCACAATACCTGCATCACGCCACCATGTGTGAGAGAGAGACAGAGAGACAGAGCGAAAGGGAAGTAAATAGGTATGAATGTATAAATAAATCAAAAGGTTAAGCAGAGAAAACAGAGAGGGTTTGAGTCGCAGTCACACTGAATATGGAAATCTTTTTGTAAGTGTGCTCGAAATTTGCATGGAAATTGCATTTTGGTTCCATGTTCTTTTGTGTGTGTGTGTGTGTGTGTGTGTGTGTGTGTGGAGGGGGGGGGGGGGGGGGGGGGGGGGGTCTATTATCGCCTTTGTAATCTCTGCTCTCTGTTGTATTGAGAAACCAGGCCACTGCAGTGAACAGCTCTCTTGGTTCCTATGGATGTGAACTGATTTTTCTCCCACATAGGCCATTCAAATTTTACCAAGTGTGCTGGGGTGTTTCATTGGTGAGAGTAGCCCTCGGCAACCAATGACCATGAATATGATTTGGTATTGTAATCACCATTTTTACTGTGTATATCATTTCAGTTTCAAGCAGTCCGTTATTTGAGGAAGAACCCTGACTCAACGGCATGTTGCATGTTCCAAACAAAACCTGATTCTGCCTCCGAAGTTATGTTCTTTCCTGAACTTTTTCATCTTATACTATTTCAGCAATATGTATGAGAACATTAGTTTGAAATTAGTTTCCACCTGAAGATGTGGAAAAGAAACAGACAAAGCAAGCAAATCCCAAGCAAATTCATGAGATTTATCCCGAGTAATGCAGTTTCTCCTTCATTTTTGCACAGTCGCTTTCAGCACAATGTATGGTTGGTTATATATTATCCTGTGGCATTGGCTGAATGGGAAAGAAAATATGAGATCTACAAACAGTAGGCTAGACTAACATTGTTTGTCGACCTAAGAGAAAATAAATGATTTCACCATGTTTGCTGGTCACAGTACCTGACCGGCTGAGTTTCCTTGGAGAGAAAAAAGTCTAGGCAAACCCATCATTCCTCACACTGTGTGCAACATTCAGCTTCTCCTAGTTACTCGAAGTCTCGAACAAAAGCTGACTGCTGGGGAGAGTGGACCAGCTCAACAACATCTTAGCTGGCTGGAGAGGCAGCACCTTGTTTCTCCCACTGTGATGCATTCAGACTTGGGCAGCTTTACAATATCTCAGTGTAAGCAATATAATGATTTCACAAAGGCATTTGAGCAGTAACAGCAGAAAATAATATGTTGTTAGCAGGGCCAGAACTAAAACATTTTACAGGTTAAAGGCCTGTTCATGGGTATCAGTTTTCCTCAGTCTGCATCTGTTACCCAAGCCCAAACTGGCAATTTGTAGTTTTGTTATGTTTTTTCCATCCTGAAACACATCACATGGTTAAGTCAGAATGGGCTTTATCTGTGCTGGCCAGCTGAGGAGTTTGAGGCCTGTGTCCAACGGGCATCTCTTTTTTTAGCTAGCAGCACTAAATAGATGCTTGTGGGAAAAACTGGTCTTGCTACTGCTGTTGCTATGAGACCATTGAAAACTCATTTAAAGCATGGCACCCTTTTTCTAAAAGTTGAAATATTTTGAACTTATAGTACACGGCACTCTGAGAGCTATAAAAATGTTAACCTCACCCCACTGTCAGGAATGCGCAACAGCACACACCTGTTTAATGAACATAATGAGAAAAAACAGCACACATGGTCTCTAACTGCTTACAGCTCACAGTGGGAACCCTCATGTCTTTCTTAACCTCCTTTTTGAACCCCTTTCATTTAGTTGTGACATTTTTGTTGCATTCCATTTGAGTGACATTTGTTTAGTATAGGTTTGCAGGGAATGTTACAGGCCAAATACAGTTTTGAGATGACATATCTTGATAAGGTCAGGTAGAATCTATGAATACTTAATTACCTGAGCAGATAATTTAAAACTTCTTATTCTGTAGCAGCGGTGTTCCTGTTCCTCATTATATGCCTACACACACACACACACATAGCACACTTAATTTTTGTCACCCATAATCAGTATAATTTTCCTCATTGTAATATGTCACTCAAAACTACCATGGCCAAAAAACTCTGCTTGAGGTTTAAATCCCATTACACTAACCATATCTCAGCTATTTCTCATCCACTTTGATAAATGAAGAACATCCCATAGATCTTAGACAAATGGAAATGTTTTTGTTCTCACAAATTTCTGAAGTGGCTGTCAGTCATGACAGTCTAAAAACATAATCAGACAAGATTCATAATATGTTTCAATGGATTACATCATTTTCTGATGTGATTATATCACTGTAATGCTCTTTTAATGTGCCTATGATGCTTAACAAGTGTTATAATGAGCAATACTTGTAGTAAAGTGTTACCTCAAATTCTGGCCAATTTGTAATGTGACCTTAAAATAAGAGTAGAGAAAAAAAAAACTTGAACTCATCAGTTTGTTATCTAACTTTTTAGCCCCTTCATTGCCTCCAGAAAATGTACCTCACATAAGAGCCATCTCATTCTCTAATCTCTCATCTTTTTTCTGTGCCATACAATGAGACCGAGGAGCTAAATCTGTGAAGTGCGGTCTTTGAAAGTGAAGCAGTGAAGCTCTTCCTTTGTGAGCAGTCCAGCTGCCGAAGCTTCAGAGCTAGCATCAGAGTTGCCTCTGAGTCTATTTCAGAGCGTACAGTCATGGGCCAGAGCCAGTTCATTTGATGGACTGCAGGTACCAGTGCCTTTATTAACTGTTCCTGGGAGAAACACTGTAGCTCTGTGTTAAAGCCCATTCTTGTTTCTGGCATTATCTTGGATCTGCACGCTGCTACCGTTATAATTGAAGTGCCGGTGGTAGTGATAACGGTCTGTCCCACTGCCACTGGAGGGAGGATGGGCTTTGTCTCTGATTGATCGTCCAACTCGCTTCACAGTATGGAGACCTCAGACATGACATCGGCACCCCTCAAATGCCCCTGATGGATCACTCCCCAATGATAACAATGCCCCCCCCCCCCTTCAGCGGAGGAGTGGAGGGGTATAGATTTGGTGTACATTAAAAGCTAACCCATTTTCATGACAATCTACATCCCCCAGGATAGTAGATAATTCACAGCCCTGAAAACTGTATGCTATCGATCTGAGGGAAGTCTATAAGTGTCCTCATCAATACTTCAGACCTGTGCTGCATCCAGGATGCTCTTATTTACTAGTTTGCCTTACTTGAGACTTGCTTATACACCTGGTTAGGTGTGTGGTTTCATGGCTTACAAGTGTATTCAAATATTTTCTGTCATGTTTTAAGCACACATTACGCTGTAGCCAAATCTGTGCCATATCAGTCCCTCCCACTCTCTGTGCATCCATTGAGAGGTCATGATTATCCCAATGCATTATTCATAGCCAGTGGTTCTTGGTTGACTGTGTGAAGAAACAGGGTATAATTTAAAGGGCGGAGAAGAGAGGCTTGGCCTGTCTTGGAGTGCAGCCTAAGGAGCATGTTGAAATGAGACCATCCCTTTTGTAATCTGCCTGGCATTTATCGACAGGATTGCTGTAATGGGGATGTCATTGGAGGAGGAGGGGAAACGTCTCACTGGGCTTCAGAAGAGGCGCCATGACGGAGATGGAGAGCCGCGTAAAGATTAGCCATATCTCCAAATGAGACCTCCAGTTATATTAGAAAAAGGAAATTGTGCTCCTTAATCTGTGTCCTATTTATCATATTACACTAATGGCTGTATCCAGGCCATACAGGCTGATGGCTTATTGGCCTCACTCAGTAATTGATGAGGGATCAGTTGGTCTGAGTGTCCAGTCGCTCACCGTAGGCTTTCAGATGGCAGGTCGCAGGGCAATGATGATGACAAACCGATTTGTGTTGGGGGAACAACCACAGCAAACTGATTGATTGGCCGTAAAGAGCTATGTGACCATTTTCTGCCTGCTGGAGTCTTCTCGCTGCATTACAGTGACCTCTGAAGGTGTTTCCCTTTGCTGGTTTTCATAAAAAAAAGGATGTTGAGCAGCATAACCATATGGCTTCTTAATATTCCCTGATGTGGACTTTATGATAAAGGACATCAGCCCACAGCTCCTGACACCAACAGAGGCATTATCCTGCTGCTGAGTCACACATACACACAGACATACTCTTCCATGCATGCACGTGCACTGGCAGTTACATACAGACACACACAAACACACACAAACGCAGGCACATGCACACATAAATACTGTACACACAGACTCACACACACACATATATGCATAAGCCTGCACAAACACAAGTGCACATATCCCTCAGGCAAAAAGGTGATTATTGCAATGTGTGTGTTAATGTTTCATGGCATGCAAAGAGAATGCTTCAGAAACATCCACTGCTCTGGAGAATATAGATTGATCTTCTATGCTTTATCAGTAGTTTAAAGTAACAGGCAAATAGGTGACTAGATTTATTACATAGTGGGCCCTATTTAAACGATGGCGCATGGTCTAAAGCGCATGGCGCAAGTGCATTTAGGGCATGTCCAAATCCAAATTGCTAGTTAAACGACGCACAATGTGGGTGCAAAGTAAGGCACAAGGCGCAAAGGGGTTGAACTAAGTCCCTTAATTAATCATAGGTGTGTTTTGGGTGTAACATGAACTCAACCAATCAGAGTGTCATCTCCCATTCCCTTTAAGAGCCAGGTGCGCTTGCACCTTGGCGCATTACTATTTAAATGGCGGATTCGGCAAGTTGGAGAAACGAACGGTTTTCTGCTGAGGAAACGGATCTGCTCGTGCGCAATGGCGATGTGTGTGTGCGTCGGGTAAGCCTATTGTGCGTCAGGTGAAGGTAAGATGCCTTTGCAGTTTATTTTCATGACTTTTTTTTGGGCTGTGCTTTTTACATATTTACTGTGTTGTTTTTCTTGGTTGTAGGTTGCGTATTTAGCAATTGGCAATGTGTGACGATGGTTAACGGGACATGTACGTTGCGCATTTGGCACTGCGTAATGGTGAGAGGGACACGTAGTTTTTGGCATTTGGCATTGTGTAATGGTGAATGCATATGGCAATTTGGCAACAAAATACATGTCAGGAACAAAATAAAATGCAAATTTTCATAGTAGGCTAGATGATCCTATTTTTCTATTTTGCAGAGAGAGAGAGAGACACATTTTACTATCTGAATAATGCACCCTTTAAATAGCAGGAAAACACTGCGCCAGACTTTAGACCAGGTTTTTGTTGGTCAATGGCGCAATCGCTTTCCACTGCCTCAAGATAGCAATGCGCCAACAATGCACCTGACCACACCTCATTTTAAGGTGTGGGCGCAAAGATGGGCGCGAGTACATTTGCTATTTAAACAACGTGGGCGCTGGGCGTGAAAATGACAACTTCGTCGGTCGGAAACTAGCAATGACACTTGCGCTGCGCTTTGCACCGGGTGTAAGATAGGGCCCTGTGTGTTTTAATGCTGAAGTTTTGTGTTTTAGTGTAATGTGTGAATGTCTCATGGCATACAGTACATAGAGTGCTTCAGACACACACTCACTGCGCTGCACAATAATAAACACTAAATAAACTACACCGTACACTCCTTTCTACCGCTTGCCACGCGCACCATTTGTTCAACAGTGCACCTTGTGTTAAGGTCAAGGTTGTCCATTTATTAAGCTTGGCTACTTGGCTCACTTTTCACAATGTCTCCTCTGCTCACTTACCTCAGAAGACAGAGAGCATTTTTGAGTGAACAGAGCTTCTGCTTCCATTTCCTGCGAGTGTCTTGTGAAGACAGCGTGAGTAAGAGGCGTCACCCTCTGTTGCAGCAGCACCATTATTCGGTGGGTTTTAATTATGTATGGCTGTGCTTGGACCTCAAAGGATTGGGGCGTCTCTGAACTGAAACTCAAACCGGCGTCGTATTATTAATGCAGCACCTGATAGAAACACTGGCTACCGGCTACGAAGCATCACTTAATGCAGGAGGAAATCAATTACCAATGTCATAAGAGAGGGGGGACCAGAGGAAACCAGACCAGCCACTGTGCCTCCCTCTCCTCGTGGCGAAGCACATTAAAAGGAGCCTATTCTGGGGTCTGTTTTAAAGTAATCAGGAGAGCTGCATTGTTGAGGCAGTCAAGGGCAATCTTGTGTAACCAACAGACGGCTCGGCGCGGGCGAGGGGGAGGTGACGAGACTCTCTACGTTGTTGGCTTGCATCTGGAAGGGGAGCGGGACGAGCCAGGCTGACAGAGGGAATTAATGGAAATCACTCAAAGCCAGTGTCTGGATGCCACAGGAGACGGGCTCTTACTGAGAGGTGTGCTTCAGCACAGGTGGAGCCGCATGCACACACCCATACACACATACACACACACACATACACATGCATATACACACACGCACACAGAATCCACTCACCCACACACTTGTCCTCTTCCGCTCTCTACTCGTCCAACTTTCTTTCTCCTTGGCACGGTCAATTAATGGGGAAAGGGACAATTTTGGCAAAAGCGAAAAAAGTCAATGATTTTTATTTTGAAGTAAATAACTTCTTGACGATTTTTTTTAATGAGCTACCATTATCCGTTCATTTGGGTGATTTCCAGGATACACTATGTACTCTTAAATCTAATATTAAATAAATGTTAAATATCATTACCCTCTCCAGCTCTACTCTCTCTGTCCTTATCTCTCTCTCACTTTCTTATTTCTCTTTCTCTCACACATATACACACGCAAACACAGACATTTTGCACACACACTTTGTATTAAACATAGCTGCATTGCATGACACTATTAAATACTTGCTCAAACCAAAACACAGAGCAAAGTCACGCATCGAGGGTCACCTTGTCTCTTTCATTTCACTCCTTTTCATGTCACAGCACTCGGTTTCTCCATGTGTGCTTCCATTAATCGCTATATGATGCCTGTGAGACTCAGTGAAGCACACCACTGCTGTCCTGCGCCTGGCCCCCAATCCCCATCTGTCACAGCATCCTACCTATCCTTTCCTTCCTCTCCTCTCCCCGACAGCTATGGAGCAGAGCCAGCAGGCTCAGTGATGACTGCCCCTCTCTACATTTAGAAGAAAATAAGGGCACGCCAAAAATCGGAGGAGCTGCTCAGCCCATACAGCAAAGCCAACAGTTGTGCATCACACCATTTCACTATGAGTGCATAATTCTTAAGGTTTATTTTAACTTTTAATTGAGTACTAGATGGATATCTAGATGGATGGATAGCTAGATGGATATGGTTTGCCCCACAGGACAACATAAGTGTCAGAAGGTTTAGATAATCACAGGCAAGTATTTCATATACTGAATAATGACAGCAGTGATGGTATAGTTGGGGATTAAATGTCTTGTTTAAGGGGACCTCAACAGGCTTCATACATATCAATCACATATCACTATGTCTGGACACAATATGCACATGACTGATGAATATGTTCAACATGAAAAATAACAATAAATTGTCTTAACTTTGCTACTCCAGTCCCTCCCATCTCCCTCCTAAAAACTCAGCAAACAGTGAGACAGATTTGCAGGACTCAGCACTATGCGATACAGACCGATTATAAAGTTGTGTTGAAGTGCAAAGCATTTATTTAGGGCGGCCAAAGCTGACCTGAGAAGCGATTCCTTAACTACCCATCGCTGCCAAGCAAGACTTATGGGCTACAAGCATCTGAAGCGTAGAAAATGGCATCTTAACAAAGTGGCTTGGCAGAGTGATGGAGACTCTTGTTCGTTTTACAAAAGTCAACAGCTGTTTGCTAAATCATCTGTTAAAGAAACCATAGTGCCAAAACTCTGTTTAAATACCACGCGTTAATACCTCTCATATTTAATCGCTCACGAAACAGATGCTGGCTTCTTTTGATTAAGCAACCTCTGAGTTTTGTTGCTTCTCAGTGAGTGCAAATGCAATCTGCTTCAAAAACCTGTGACTAGAAACACTGAACATTCCATTTTCCACGTTGCTGAACTGGTTCTAATGATGGGTTGATAATGGCCTATAACCATTAGAAAGCTCAGTCCTGTGGTGGTGTAGCCTACTACAGTCAACAGGTTTAATCCAAATTGTACTGCCGAACTTCATTGTTTATCTTGAAACGCTATAATGATAATGATAAACTATGCTCTCAATAAACCATATATTATTATTCTGGTGCTGTGACACATATAGGAAATAAGTATGCAATGAAGAGTTCGGTCTCTCATGCATTACTTCTCCAAGAGTTTAGGCCACCAAACGAATACAAAGTACCTCATTAGTGGCCAATAAAAAGTGATGATTACATGCTGGAGGATCATAGCCCGAAGCTGTGTGAGCTCCTCTGTGTAAAAATGTTTTCTTTGTGAGGCAACTTGAGGTAATGGCATTTCTCTCACACTTTGTGTTCTGGCAAGGCAGCAGTGCTAGCCCCTGTGGTCCGTGACATTGTTCGCGAGGTTTAATTAAGTCACAGCCACTCTTGATGGAGTTAGTTAAAGTCATGAGCCCCTATTGACTTTGGAATGGCTGAGTGAAGCCCATTCTTGTTGTTGCTTTGATTGTTTTTAGTCATTAAAGGATCAGGACCTTGGAGAAGTTGAGGAAGGGGAACAGCCAAAACCTGCCGCATCCAAAAAAGACAACAGTTGTCCATGGAAGACTGACTAAATCCTTTGGATAAATAGAAACTGGATCTTAGCCCATATGACAAAATCTAACCTGCTTGGTGTCAATGATTAGCTGTACCAATTCTGTTGTGGATCAGAGGGAAAATTGTGCTTTGAGAGAATTTGGACATTGTATGAGTTTCTCACAATCTCTTACAATTTGTAGAGTTTTGTTGCCTGCAACAAACCCTTGTTAGTGGCTAATAAAATACGATGATTATATTTTTTAAGTTTTGTAGTGTGCAACAAACCCTGGTTATTGTTCACTGAAGATAGCTAGTGAGTTAAGTTCAACAATTGGCCTTGGATCTACTGATACGATGTTTAGCCATAGCTTTTTAAGCATGCATAGCTATTTTTGGTGTCAAACCCCTGGCTGTAGCAGCACCGGAGTGTCTATTAGGCCTTGGCTGGTAAATGATTATATTGCCCCAAGGTACTTTTCTCCAGCTCTCATACATACTGAATAATCTAAGGGCGAACCCCATATCAGGCCACACAAATGCCGCATTTGCAATACTGGAGCTGCAGTTGTGAAATGTAGAGCATCTGGCAGTGTACGGTGGTGATGTTGATGCTGTCAGTGATCCTCCAATGGCCAGTGGCAAGGTGTTCTCATGGACCGGGGAGAAACCCTGATTCCTATTTCCGATTCCTATGTAGCCCTCATGGTAATCATTGGACTCCTGCAGATGCAACCACTCTGCATAATATTTCATAGATGTAGTTTTCAATTGCAGTGTGATTAAGTGTCTTGCTCAATGGCAGCTTAATGGTTGGGGAAGGGAGAGGATTACTTCTGCCATCATGTTATAGCCTGGCCTAGGGAATTGAAAAGGTGACTTTACAGTCACAAACCTGTTTGTTCTTTCCTTGAAGATGCAAGCTCATGTGGGCTTTGTTAATCAGACCGTACAATACTCCACTACCCAAAGGAGAACCTGGCCTTCACTTACCCAATTGTATCTTGCTTTTCGAATTGAGATTGGTTTGGTCTAGCCATGTTGAACACCTCATGTGCCCCAAATGCCACCTTTGATTCAATCAATTGTGGAACTCTAAGAGCAGCTTTCTGCCACAAAGTCAGTTACCATGGAGGCGTCTGTCAATAGTTTAGAACACCCACTGGCTCAAGGTCAACAGGATTTTTCTTTGTCTTAGAGCCCACCTTTGCAAGAACTTCCAATAAGCATTGTTTTTTTTCACATAGACACATTTGTTCACAGCACAGTATCACTTCTTTGGATGTGTTTGTTGTGTAAAACCTCTAATCAGTGATCAAATGTGTAATGCCGTATCTTGTTTCTGACTCATGCTCTGTGGTGGCACAACATGACAGCTGGCTCTTGAGGACTACAGAGAGGAGCAAAGAGGCAGAGCAAGCCGTTGGCCTCCTCTTAGCGGGCTGGGAGATAGGGCTTGTGTCTCAGCTCCTTGGCCTTGGGTCAGAGTCCTACAGCACAGCACCTCAGCTTCACTGTGCTACCACTTACCCATGCAAATCTGCCCAGATAATGGTATTAATGGCTGCAGCTACAGGCACAATGGATTCTGTGCTGCCTTGATAACCCTAAACGCTCTGTACACCATCGCTGGTGTAAAAGAGGAGTGAGGAGATCTTTACTAGAGGTTTAAGATGCACGTGCTCATGTAGAGGTTGGAAGGATTACATACTGCAGAATAAACGATTCTGACCCAGGAAGAAGCCATCCCTTAATACGCTAAAGGTACCAGTGTCTAAATACCATAGCATATCTGCTATCCAGTGGCTGTGAAATGTGTCATGCATATGTGAAGACACTGTGTCCAAAGTTTAAAATGTTTCATCTGAGATCCTTTCTCATCATCAAAGTGTGTTGTGTAAATAATAGCATTTGGTGAAGGGAGCAGTGTTGCGGTCAGAAGTCTGTGTGCGTTCAAACAAGAAGTGTAAGTACAGAGCATCATCTCTCTCTCTCTGTCTCTCTCTCTCTCTCTCTCTCTCCCTCTTTCTCTCTCTCTGCCCTCTGTCTATATGCCCTGGTAAAGCTCAGGCCAGTTTGGCTTCATTTCCAGCACAAGCCTCTTAATCCCTGGACTCTCCAGTGCAGAAAGGGACATGAGGAGCATATGGAGGGCCTCTGATCCTTATTAGTACATGGCACAGACAGCCGGAAAAAAAATCAGGTAATTTTAGAAAGCTGGACTTTTTTTAAGCCTCCCTGCTTTTTATCATTATTTTCTCCTCACATCATGGCCCATCAGTAGAAGTGTGAAGTCCCTTTTGCTTCTCTTGTCAAAATGTCCTCCAGTGAACGATTTGTTCAGATTTAACCAGGAGGTCGGTGAGGAGGTAAATTGTATTTTTCCCTCACATTTTCCCTAACATTTAAAATAAAAGTCATGCTGTCACAGTTTTAACCCTATTTATCCGCTGAAGTTTTGCTGAGCATGCATTTTCTTCTTAATAGTAATAATTCCCTACTTTGCACACATTGCTCATTCATGTGTTGGAGCTGCCCACCAAAACCGCAGTCTTCAACTGTAGGTCACTGAGTAGCTCCAGTGAAGCTTCACTGAAGGAAGAGGGGATAATTCAATCACTTTCACGGCCCAGATTTCCCCAGCTGGTCCAGATATTTCACCCAGCAACCTTCCAGTCACAACTCTGCTTCTCCATCTGTCTTCATGCATTTCCATGATTTGACTTCACCAGGCATGATATAACTGACATATCAGTTCAAATCAGAATTGGCTTGATAACATTGTTAGCAATCCTAACAGTGACTAAATGGTTTACTGGTCAGCTGCTACCATGCTTTAGTAGAAGTGCTAGCAATGCTAAACAGCTGCTTCCTGGTTATCATAAGTATCCATCTAGAAACTGTTTTGCCCAATATGGAGCAAATGCCTGGTGAAGTGAAATAACAGGCCATAATTGAAAATGTCAGAGATAGCCTTTAACAAAGTGGATGCAAAAAAAAAAGGGGGAGGGGGGTGGGGGGGCTGGCTATCCCCTTCATCCTGCACCCAGCCTCAGATCACTCCCATTCTAAAAGCTCTCTGCCGCAGTCTCTAATCCACAGCTTTATTTTTGTTTATCTGTCTTTTTCTTAAATGTATCATGAACAAGATCTTGTCTCATGCATTCATAATTTCTGAGCCCTCAGAAGTTCCTAACGGGGGCAACATTTTTTTTTTTTTTTTTTTTTTCTGCGCTGTGATCATTTGCATAACTAATCTGGTATTTACATTCATCAATTGCTTCATTAATTAGGTCAGTGATCAAAGCAGGATTTCTCTATCACTCTGGAGCGGAAGAAAAAAAAGCATTTCGGTGGCTCTCCGTTAGTGCTCTGCGCAGTAACAAAAAGAAATAAAAGGGAGGACTTTCGGTTGAGATCTAACGCATAATTTCGTATGGAGAGCCTGCTGAGAGATGCTGCACTCTTATGTAACTCAGCAACATTATTATGAAGACAGTGAGAAAAGAGCCTCCATCCTGAGCCACTACCTCCAGCAGCACAGTCAGAACTCCTACGCCATCTACTGGTGGACATGAGAAGGCGTTTTAACCATCACTAATGACCACCCAGGGGACAGGGCCAGGGGCCAAGGAAACTAACAGCCCTTTCAGGGACTGGATTTGAGGCTTCTGAAAGCCTGTGCTCACATTGATGACATGTATGATCCACCATCGGCCAGTATCATTACTCATGTGAGACAAATCCAGGCTCTGGGAGCCACAGTGCTGTCCTCCCGCTCTCCTGCTCCTTTGTCAGTGGTGATGTGTAATTTGTCTAGCTTCCGCATTCATCTGACCTTCCTCTTGACAAGGCATCGTCCAAAAGACAGGGTTGTGTGTACAGGGCCTTTGTGCTATCCTGCTGACACATACATTGTAACCACGGAGCAGCGGCGCTGAGGTCCCTGCTCCACCTCTCCAACCACTCATCTGCTGGCAGCACTACATCATAACCTGAAAACGCAGAGAGAGTAGAGGCATGTGAGGAAAGGTATGAATAGAAACTGCTGACTGTAGGGTTTTTTTTTTGTTTTTTTTATCCCCTTTGCTATTTCAGAAACTGAAAAAAACATGATCAATTTGATAGGCATGACTGGATTGAAAAATGAGTGTTGCCTTGCTTTAATTGCATCCATTGAAGTGTTTTGCGCCTCACTGAGTTAAGTGTCCCATTATTTGAGTTCACTCACTAGCCACACACTCTACTCTCACCTTAGAATAAAGCTGCCACAAACAGGGACACCTTATATTATTCTGCTTGGGATTTTATACGGCATTCAGTAAATGGCCTAAGTGGCCATAATGATCATCTATTCACATAGCTCTTTATTCTTAATCACTAACACTTAAAAGGTGAGTACAGCTCAACAGGTATCACTGGAGAAACAATCATTTACCGTAATCAAAAAAATTAGTAAATTTGCAGCGTTCAAATGTTTTGTGTTCTTATTGTTTTTCATCAAGGGCATTTGAATTTTGTCTGTATTGAAATGCACTGAGACTGATAAATCATTCTCTAGCCTATAGTGTTTTTATGTTTTTTTTTCTCAAAGAACATTGTGTACAACCATTACCTTATTTTGTTCTTGTTTATCAGACACAACATAACTCCCTAAAGGGAAGTCTTTCAGCAATTAGAGCAAGCAGAGCATTTCCCTGTTATTTTCTCCTGTCCCTCCCCACCTCTCACCTCACCCCCCAGAGTATATGGACCCTACCTGGAGAAAGGTGTAATGCAGGCTATTCAGCAGGCTCCCAATTAATCCATTTTGACCCCATAGAGTCGCACAGGTCTGTTGCTGGTCTCCGGACACCCAGGGGCCATCGGCTGCTCCCTGTGGTCAAGCATGATTAATCTCTCAGAGCACAGACCATTTCTGACCACAGACATGAACGCTACAAACAGGCATTACCCCGGAACGCCATTATTGGAGCACTATTTATTCATGACCAAGTTGATATATTACATTTACAAATGCCATCCCCTGCTACAACAATGATTGAAATCCAATATGTGGCCTACTAGCCATCACGCCAAAGCATTGACATTTTGTCTGCATCACTCCTGGGACCTGTGGTGACATGTAACACAGCATGTTCGCGGTGTATTGGTAGATTTTAAACAGACAGCAGCATTTCGTCATCGGCTATCATCCTAAGCATAAGTGCTGCACCACTCGTTTTTCACTTCTTCATTTTCACATTTTAGGCATTCAGATTGCGTTCTAATACAGAGCAATTTACAAACAAGAGAAACAATAGATTGAGCTTGAATTCCCGAAACAACATTATGAGAAACCGATAATAAAGAGCGCACGGGTCAAACCAATAGAGCCTAGACAATTGAAGTGAACACAAATTGCCATCAGAATCTTTGCGTGTGATAGAGAAGGGCTAGGAGAGGAAATAAGAGCAGATATTTCTTCAAAAAACCCAAGCAAGTACTGATGCAGTTAGCAAACACCCAGGGTTAGCAAAGCACAACTTTACTTGCAGAACAAAAGGAGGGCCTTCACCTGGGCAGCTTCTGCTTCTGTATCCGGCTCACAGAAATGCCTTCAGCTCCGTAAGCTCAGCAGCTGTAGGCAGACATCCAGGAGACAAACAGAGATTATGAACTTGTTGAGACAAAGTCCAGCAGCCAGCGCAAGAGGTCCAGCCTGCTTGTTCTCAGAGCTGGCTCACCTTCATTCTCCTTTATCAAATCAATAGAGGCTTTGCAGATGGCCCAGTCACCAACAAACATAGCATTTTAAAGGTCTGCAGAAAAATGTGTTGATACATTCCTATATGGAAACTGGAGGTTGCCATGGATGTAAGTTTTTTAACCTGAGCATTTGTAACATTACACCTGTTGTGCAAAATTGAACAGAATGGACTGCCCTCTATGTGAGCCATTTATCTCGAGAATATGAAGTTAGTTTGCAATTTTGGAGGCACACAAGAGGGAAAAAAGAATTTGAGAAAAAACTAATTACATGTTCTGTTCACTCCATATTGCAGCATCTAACAGCAACAGCAGCCATGACTAATCCAAGATGAAATACGCTGGAGGAAGGGCACCAGGGCTACAGCAACTTCAAATGGAGAGGGAGATGGGCCGTGGTTTAGTTGTTGTACCCACCCTCCACACACACACACTCACACGCACACACACACACATAAAGCTATCTCTCCACAAGCGTCAGAGTGTGGAAGCTCTCTCCATCAAATTCCATTAAATTATCTGTTGTTGCAGCATAGTGGGAAACATGGCCTCCCTCTTGTACTGCTAGCTTTGTGTATGTTTTGGATGTTTTGATTAAATGACCTGCAGACACAGTAGCAAGGTAGAGTTGCTGATAGAAGGACAGGAAGAATGTGCCAGCTACACTTGAATATTGCATGTATTTTGGGGCTGTAAAAAGTTTGTTTGTGTCTGTAAGGTTTGTAGATATTGAAGAAAAACAGACCTGTATTTTGAGTTATGGAAGTTGAAAATTCCTGAATTTCTATATCAAATTCTTCAAGATGAATATACCTAAACTTTATATGGCCAAAATACAATATTTATTGGGAGTATAATGAGAGATAAGGAGATAGCGAATCACAGATCAGGCAGTGTTGTCCGTCTCCAGAGACTTAGCGATGGCACTGTCTCTACAACAGGTTATGTCCTCTGATTCTCTGGTGAGCAGCTGAACTGTAATTGCCTGGTGTTGCACTTATCAAGCTGTCTTTGCTGCCACTTTTATGTCATGCTGGTTGTGAGCAGACCTTTCTTTTGTTGCCCTGCCGTAACCTCTGAACCCCTTCAGAGTAAACAAAGTACATGGACAGTGCAGTTTTTATCTTTACTTATCCTGGGAAGGGTTATGCTCAGCATGCATCTTTCTTTTCAGGTCTGCCATGCTTCGCTCATACATACAGCTGCCTGGTGCAGCCACAGTCTTCAGTATTCACCGTTGACCAGCTCCAGTGATGCAAGAGGGAGGTAGGGCACACCTTGACAGTAGCTGTTGAGGGAGGGGAGAGCATTACTTATTTACTTTCCCCGCCCACATTATCCCAGACAATCTGGGTATTCAAAGCGGCAAACTTCTGTTCACAAGCCTGTTACACTAACTTTAAAGCTTCTGCTCCCAAAGTAACATGAATCCCAGTGGGACCAAAGCAGAATGCCCAGGCAGATGTGTATTACTGTTAGAATGCTGAGAGAGCAAAGAACCTGTGTTTGCCAATGATAGTGTTATATTAGTCTTTGATCTTTCATGATGTTGCCGCTATGAAACATTGATTTTAAGACAAAGTAAAGTTTTAATGCATTTTCCTCTGGAAATGAGACGATGTGCTTATTGCTACCTATTTTATTTTGTGTCCCTCTAAAATGGCTACTATCTTCAGATAAAGAGCAGAGTAATTGTATTTCTGCAGTGAACACTTCAGCAGCATCTCCACTGTCCTTTAATGGCAGGAAATTATTGTTGGGGCATTCTAGATGGGACCTCAGTTTAAGCAGCTGGTTAGTGAAAATATTTGCTAGATTTTGCTCTCTTCAGAAGGAATGTTGTGGTGTGTGCTTGTGTGTGTGCACATGTGTGTGCAGAGGCATATGCGTTTACATGTGACTTTTTGAGAACAAATGCTTGGGATTATGTGCACGTAGAGACACATACACACAATGATATTACGGGGTACCATCTGGTGTGAAAGAGAGAGACAGAAAGAGAGAAAAGGGGAGGGAGGAGAGGAGGGGAGTGGTAGAGCAGGAATGGAAGAGTTAGGGAGGGGCATCCGGAGGGCCACAGGAGTAAATAAGAGCGTGGATGACAGCGATGCACCTCACTGTAATAAGTAAACACATCACAACCCCATGTGATTTATTGCAGGGCCAGGATGACATTTTCGGCTGCGGGACGAGGAGCCGGGGTCCTCTGTTGTTGTTTTTTTTGTTTTTTTTTAACACGGAGGACGAATGCTGCATTCTTATTCTTGCATTCCTCCGGTGAAGAAAGGGCACTCTGCTTATCTCTCAAGAGGAGGAGAATCCAGTCGCTTGGGCTGAAAGGGGTGAAGGGAACGGTATTGGAAAATAGGGATGGGAGGGTGCAGCTTGATAAAGACCCGAGAAGAGCGCCACGAGAAGAATAATAAGTCCTTCCCTTTATTGATTCCTTTATATATTTATTTATTTTTTGCGTAAGGATTCCCACCCCCTGCGAAGGGCACATTGAAGATGCGAGAAGCATCCTAAGTTTGCAGCCAACTTTACTCTTTTTTTTTCGTATCAACACCTACAGCCAGATCATCGGTCCTGTTTACCTGTGAAGGTATTCAATTTGATCCCCTTCAGAAACAGATCATTGATGGAGGGGGGAGATCATTTAAGTCCAAAATTAGCGACAATACATGAAGTCAAACCATTATTAGGCCTAGTCCAGATGTCTTGTACTGTGATAAAAGCCTCATATCACTGCCAATGTAAAAATAATTGACCCTGATCTGAGTCGTAGGTGTTATTACTGTTACTCAGACAGGTTTGGCCCTGCTATAAAAAAGGTACTGAAGTGGCCTTTTGATTCAGGCCTGGAGTCAGCAGTGCCATTTACCTGCTAATGGTTAAGATAAGGAGAAGGGTCCGGGGAAGCAGATCCCAAGTCAGCACTCTAGGTCTATTATGCCTGCTGAAGGAAGCTCCTACACAACCATCATAAAACTGTGTGTGTTGAGAAGCACTAAAGGAGAAGACCACGTCTATGCTGAAGCATTTTATATACTGTGGACTATATTTAGTATGATATGGAGACAGAGGATGCATTGACACTAAAGAGCTTCAGTGTGCATTATCACCTTTACTTCCAGAGGAACTGCATTAGGCAGTGTGCTATCACCTTGTCACAGCTGTGTGCTTATCTTTCATTGACAAAAGCAAAGCGTGAGCTTTTTGTCCTCAAACATACAGTATACTTTATAAGATAAGACTGCAACATTATCAGGGTTTTAAAGTGAGAAAAATGGTTGTTGTTGTAACACTGTTTTGAGATTATCTTTATGATAACAGTGAGGATTTTTCCTATCCATGGTTACAGTTGACACAAGATAAATAAAGGTGTGAGAGGATTATGAGGATGTGTGCATTGACAGGTGGAGGGCAATAATGCTGGGTGCTAATAATGAGTGTTAAACCAAGCCCTGCACTGTTAAAATGCATGAAATCAATGTTATGTAGATAACCACCGCATGCATGTCAAACAATTTTGGGAAAAGTCAAAGGAGCATGAGTGTCTAATCTTGCTTAGTTCTCATTTTCCCATAATGAGACCCACAAGGGGGCAGTAACTTGTGTGATGTTCTTGTTAATGCTGTGGATAAAAACAAGAAAACATGCAAGACCATCAAACACCATTAGGCCAGGCATGTTATTGATATCATCTCCCTCTGGTCAAATGCGTTTTTCACCAGCTGTCTTGTCAAAAAGCTTTCTTTAAAGCTCCACCTTTCAGACAGGAGGAACAAATGTGGCAATGAATAAAAATGTTTTGTCTCGTTTGTGTCTCTAGCATCTCTAACACTCTAGAAACGCAATATTCCCGATGGCTCCTCTCTTCTTCAGTTTCACCATCTCTGTTGTTGGAAATGGTAATGCATTTTAGACAAGGTTAAACCGCAGTGTGGTGTTGGCTGACAGAGGTATTCTCCCCACACTAGAATATGAATGTGTGCTAAATCTCATATGTGGTTGAAGAGAGATGCTGTAGCAACAAATCGTCTACTCACTAGGTGCCTTTGTGGCTGTTAAAGCTATTGAAGAACCGACATTAAATATAAAGTCATTGAAGTTACAGTATGTTATAAAACGTAATCACAGGTACTACAAAATGCATGGGAAGGAAATTGATAAGAAACCATTGAATTTCATAAATGATCCGGGCCAGTCGACCTGTGGGCCAGCGGTGAGTCCAGCAACACCAATACAAAATAATGTAAAAAGTCCCATGCTATTCGGTAGTTCTACTGGCTCTATACAGGTGTGGGTGTGTGCATCTTTCTCCCCCCGCCAAACTTTACTTTGGTGCATTCTACCGTTCATATGCTGAGGCAACAAAAGAGTCATTGTGTTGTGCATAAATTTGTGGCCGAGTCGATCTAACAAATGGACATTATGCTGCCTTCAGGGTGCTGTTGGAAATACCAGAATTACGAGTTGAGCGCACATGAACAACATAAACAAGGGGGAGAATATGAGAGGGAGAGCTGGGATTTTCTATGATCCCCAAGTTGCAGAGATGTGACGTTTATGGGCAGAGAGCATGGAAACCTTGTCAACAACTGATGGTAAATGTTGTTGTTTTTTATTATGTTTTGAGTTTAAATATATCACCCCATACAGTATATATAATCCCAACCCCCCAAAATAGGCTATAATAATACTTTTTCTCTAATAATACTGTGTTCTACATGTGTCCCTTTCAGTGTAATGTGAAAATGAATGAGTAAAATGACTGCCTTTAACTTCATCCAACACTAATCTATGTCTATTCTGCATTTCTTTATTTGTTGAGGTGGATTCTGATGGGTTTTGAATCTGGAATGAAAAAAGTAAAAAAATCACTAGACATGCTGTACTTAGCGTAGCATTCCAGCATTTCATGGCTTTGTGGAGCGAGGCTAACTCAACATTGACACCATGGGTGTTAGCAAAATAGTTTTTAAAAATTCAGTAGCATGGGGCGCTGTGGTGGCTCAGTTGGTAGACCACGTACCATTAAGGCTAAGTCCTTGTTGTAGTGGCATGGGTTTGAATCTAGCCTGAGCTCTTTGCTGCATGGCATCCCCTCTCTCTGCCCTGTCTCTCTCTATTGTACTGTCTAATAAAGCAAAATGCCCAAAAAATAACCTTTACATTTTTTTTTTAATCAGTAACATGTTAAAATATGTAACTTAGTCATATGCAATTTCTGCTTATTTCTACATTATTTCACCCACTTTAAGAACAGAACAATTGACAAATGGAATCCCATTTATTTTCGCCATAGGCAAAAAAATAAAAATAAAAATAAACAGAAAGGCCTGAAATGAAGACTTGACACTTGAGAGTACTTTTGTGGTGGGCCAGTTTGCGTCAAACTTCCAGGGCTTTTTTTTTTATCCCAGTTCACCACTGACTCCCAGCATGTAAAATTATATAATAAACTTTATTTATATAGCACCTTTCAAAACAAAGTCACAAGGTGCTTCACAAGACAAAATAAAAATGGTAGACAACAACAGTAAAAACAATTTGAAAACAGTGTAAAGGTTATACAACATAGGAGCAACAGAGCTACATATGAGGAGTATAATAAGAAAAATAAAACATTATAAAATAATTAAAATAATCAATAAAATAAGGAACAAGAGAATGACTTTGTATAAAAATAGTTTTAAAAAGTGACTTAAAAGGTGAAAGTAAAATCAGACCACAAGCCCTGAGAAAGCACACTTATATGTGTCTTTAAGAGGGATTTAAAAGAGGTTACGGAGCTCGCCAGTCTGATCTCCTCAGGGAGGTTGTTCCAGAGAGTGGGGGCCCTAACAGAAAAGGCCCGGTCACCCATGGTCCTCAGTCGAGATTGTGGAATGGCTAGCAGAGCCTTATATGCAAATACTATCATCTCAGAGAAAAAAATGGGGTAGGTGGGGCCTTCCTTGGGATGTGACCCAGAGAAAGAAAGGGAAAGAGAGAGAGAGAGGGAGATAGATAGAGCGAGCGAGAGAGAGAGAGAGAGAGCATGACCCCTAGTCTTCATCTGTATCAGGTCATGTGGACAGGTTTGTCTGGCAGCCAAATTTTATCCGCCTACAGTGTACCGTCAGGAAATGCCTGGGAAGTGTTTTAACCTGCCCATCTTAATCCAAAATGCCAGAACACTAAATCAGGCAGCCCAGAGCAAATATTCCAGTCGTTTTTGGCTCGGCCCCTGCAATGGGTTTGCACAGCACTCTCCCTCTCTCTCCTCCTCTGAAGTGAGCACTTTGGCATTGGCCTCTCATAGCAGCATACATAACAAAAATCTTCTATCATTCCATTGGGGCTCGGCAGAATGTGTTTGTGAAATATTTATTGCATATGTTCTAGAATGAGAAACACTCCCCTCCCTCCGCACTACTGTTGCGGTGCCCTTGAGCAAGACACTTAAGCCCCAGTTGCTCCAGTGAATCTGCTCAGCAGCCAGCAGCAGAAGACTGTGGTTGGACTGGGCAGCTCTTAGGTGTGAGTGTGTGTGAGTGTGTGAATGAGAAGCAGGGCGTTACTGAAAAAGAGCACACGTGCTCAGCAAAACCTTCTCAGGATAAATAAAGGTTTAAAAAAAAATTGTGCCAATCGATTCTGATCAAAATTTTAGCAATTACTTCACTGTAGAGCTAACATACCTCTAGTTCCCAGGGAACGCTGCTCTCCAATACAATGCAAGTGGTCCAATGGAAACAATGGAAAAAAGTGATTAAAATGTCCTTATAACACAATAACACTCACACTGCAGTTCAACATGTCTACAAATAGCTGTGATTGAACAATTATTGCACAACACTGCAGTGTTGTAATAGACCATTTGATACTTTTTGGCATTGCTCACACACACTTCCTTGTTTACTTTGCTGGCTGCTTATCTTGATGTCATATCGGAAGAAGCGGAAGAGCAGGATTCTGTCTTTTCAATTTTAAAGCGTTCATGTGTTTAACTTGTTGCACACATCCTCGACCAAAATCATTAACCATCACCAAACATAAACAAACTACAGCAAACATTTCTCGCTTGAGAAAGGTTGATTGTATTTGTGTGAATATAGCTTGTAATTTTGATTTTCAATACCTTGGACTGCCAACATCAGTGGATTCCCTGCTGAGTATGTCGCTTGTGTCGACACACTTCTGCAATTTGTGATGCTAGGCGGGGATAACAGAGCTCGCAAAAAAAAATCCCATGTATCCATAGTTGCCACTAGGAGGTTCACATGAACGATTTTCCCAGTCGGCAGTTTATATTTGCGATAAATCTTTTTAGTTGCTAACTAGCTCACACTAGTTAAAATAACATATCTAATACCGCAAGTTTCAGGCCATGGATGATCAGAAAATCAGACGTTAAGGCAGATCTTATTGCAGTGTGAGTGTTATTGTGTTGAATGGACGTGTTTTAATAATTTTTTGGGTTTGACTTTATGAGTTTACATTGGCTGCTTTGGATTGTATTGTAGCTGCAAATTTAGAGGTATGTAGCCCTACATTCAAGTAAATGACAAAGTAAATTGATCTAAATCGATCAGCATGATGGTAAAAACTAGAAACACTAAGGCCTATGTTGAAAATAACCTCTCACAATATATGAGAGATGGGCTATCCAGAATGTATTAGTTAAATATTTGTTGTTCTTATCTTTGGTCTCAAATCAATATGAAATTTGACTTTTATATGGCATTGTAATCTGTAGCTGCATAGAAACCCTCAGTTGTGGCCTGTATTTGTGGTGAATTGTATTTCTCCACTATATTCATTCATAACAATAAACACCAGAGGCCTCCATCCTCCCAGTGGGAAGCGGTAGGACTGGAATTGGAGCTGGTCTCAGGGGTGAGAGGGTGTGATGAAGCTGAAATTCCTGCACTCACTGTGCTGACCCCTGACTTTAAACAAGACTGGGTTTAAAGTGGGAATTTCAGGAAGGAGCTCCACATTCAACACCTGACCGGAATGATTAAGATGTTTCAAACGTCCACCAGGAAGGAAGGGAGCAAATTCCCCTCTTTGTGCAACATGGTTTCATGCAATACTTTGGATTTAATAACCTTCAGAAAAAAGCCAGCCATGCTGTATGTATGGCCCATCGGTGGGAATTTTCTTAACCCATAAAGTGTAATCAGTGCTGAAGGCCTTGAATCAAAATGAATAATGATATCTAGCCAGGGAGGCTAGTTCTCTTTTTAGAAACACAGCGTCTTGGAGGAGATAAGGGCAAAGAAAATAGTTGTTTCGCTATTCTCTTATCAGTGAGAACTGCATAATGTAATCTGACTCAATGGCGTATCAGATCAATCACTCTGTTGGGGAAGGAGAGAGAGAGAGAGGAAGAGAGAGAGAAAGAGAGAGAGAGTAGAGGTGGGAAGAAATATTTTACTTAAGTAGACAAATTGTTACTCCAGTAAAAATGTACTGACGTAGAAGTAGTAACAAGTACGGAAATGCCTTTAAAATAATAATCTGCATTTTTCATATAAATGTACATATTCCTACACACAATAGTGATTCAGCTTTAAAATGGGAATCACTGAGATTATTTTGCTTTTTTCCTCTTTCCCTCTGACTCTCCATCATGCTTCAGGAGTCAGGAGAGAACAATACAACTATAAAATCACAATTCCCATGATGCATTCCTTTCCCCATGCAACATCCTAGTGTCCCGATCTGCAAGGAACAAGTGGTCACCCAATAATGTGAATAGCATGATGATGAAGTTAGCCATCATGTGCCATATTGTGGCATTTTCTCTCTTCTCTAGCTATATCAAATATACCGATTCATTATTTATAGGAAACCCTGAGGCTGTGCTTTGAGATCAGATGATCAACCAGAATCCATACAGTATATTAGAGTGATAGGTATTTTTGGTGATTCTCTAACACTGCCAGGTTTCATGTCCGCTGCAGCCTCTCACAGAGTGTAGTGTAAGGCATTCTGGATGAAAGTTTCACCAAATGACATAATGGCATTACCTTGGCCTCCAAGAGATGAAGCTCTCCGCACCGTCACAAAGCCAGTGAATGCTGGTATTTCCATTATTTTGTACATTACTCAGTACGTGGGCGCGCTTGTTTGAGCATGCCTGCCTTTTGTGTCTGTACAGAGGAGGGCCTTGGATGACTCTTTCCCCTTGAAAAATATCAAGCGGAGGTGTGAGATGATTTTAGATTCAGCCTGTTGTCTTTCTCTATGCTCTCTATCCCGGCTCAGCCAGCATCTGATTACCAGGACCTTGTTGTGTTGTCTAGAGAGTGAAACGGGGAGAGAGGGAGAGAGCTGAGAGAGAGAGGGAGAGGGAGAACAGAGGAGGGATAGTTCTCTGGGGTGTGGAGACAACAGCACACAGCACATCTGTGGAGATGACTCTCCGGGGACCAGCTGTGGATTTCTGGAGCTAATTGAATAGGCCGCTTCATCAAATTTACAGGCTCCACTTGCTTTGGGAAACACATGACAATGGAATTCTCCCCTCTTGCCTCATGCGCCCCCGCCCCCCACCACCTTACCCATCTTGACTTTGTTTTCCTTCCCTTTCTTTGTGCTTGACATTTCACGGCAGTCGTCGTAGTGCATAAGCTGTGCTAGCGGTGCCCAAAGACAGGCAGCAGGCGCTTACTATGCCAGTCACTTCCTTTCATCTCCATGTCCCTGAGAGACCTAATTGATATTCCGATGCAGAGTTGGAGCTGCGTCTCGGGCTCACCTTAGTCATTAGTGAGCCCCACGGGGCTGTTTGCATTATAATCTCTGATTTAGATTGTGTTGCCTCCGTGTCCTTCCCTCGAGGTTGAGCCATGTATGCAAAAGGCCACCTTCGTAGGGGATCCAAGCTCAAATTAGCCCCTGCCTCAGAAGTTTGCATCTGAGAGGAGAGCTACAGGTCATGAAATCACACTGAGATAGACAGATCAGCTGAGCAGATTAATATTCCCCTGGGTTCTGTCACAATGGGTGAGGAGTGAACACCAGCATCTAAAGGCCCATCTGGACATTTGCATGATAACTACAGGGAAGTGAATGTGGTCATAACTCATCGAACCTGGATTATTTATGGAGGGAGCATGAAAGGAATCATGAGAGTTGTGGAACCTTCAAGTGTGTGTTTGCTATTTATGTGTTAGTCTGTGTGTATATACATGAGCCTGCAGGTATGTATGTGTGTGTGTGTGTGTGTGTGTGTGTGTGTGTGTAGGTGTGTGTGTATGTGTGTGTATGTGTGTGTGTGTGTCTGCGTGTGCACACAGCTGTCCTTGTTCACCTGCATGTTTGTCTCATCAGTTTGCTACACTCTGGTGGATTTTTCATCGCGGTAACATGCTCATCAGCACCAAACAAGCCCAGTTACCCCTCACAGCTCCTTGTTCCCTTGGCTAACCTCGACCAGGGATCAACATCAATCACATCAGTTCTTTCACACGTCACACCGCTGTGGGGAACGCAGGCATTGGCAAAGCTTTGTACCTGTCAGGCAATTATCTCTCTGTCTCCTCCCTCCTCCCTCCTTTCCCCTTGATTTCCACCTCATTAGGTCAATGGCATCCAGGGACTGAATAAACTCTCCCCATGGATATATTTTGGAGCTTCTGTGAACTTGGCCCCTTAATGACAGATGGGGGTCAGGCAGTATGCTCTACTTCATATGAATAAGTCATCTAGTTAGGGAAAATATATTATGACCTCCTTAGGATATTTTACACTTATGCTGTGTTTTGGATAAAGGTTGCATTATCTAAAATGGTCAAAAGTCTCTGTTGATCTTATGCTCTCAGCATAAGTCTAATAATAAAAAACTAACTTCCACTTAACAACATTATTGTGTCCAAAAAAAAAAAAAATCCTCTTGGGGACAATGAAGGCAACCTTGACTCTATGTGCTGGGGTGGGGGGGCTAAATTAAATTGACTTAGGGCCCCCAAGTGACTAGTGACGGCCCTTTTATTTGGCAAATTCACTGAGAATTTTCCTGAGAATTGCCAAGTCATCACTGAGTGACCTGTAAACTAAAGTGAACCAGATAAAGTCTTAGGGGTTTTCACCCTGTCACTTGTCAAATTATGTATTTTGCTATTATGTGTGTTATGAGGCCAATAATACTAGACTAATACGACCTTTTATCTTCCTAGCTACAGAATTATTAGCTTTTACTGTATCAAGTAATATTGTTGAACTTTTGTCATTACAGAAATAAACAACATCCGTTTAAGACCTCTTTCATAACTAAAACCTCTAACTAAATCCTATTGTTGTGTAATCACATTTTAATACAGTACAAATATGTCCCAACTGCAATTGCAACATGAAAAGAGATTTATTCTATGTAAAGTTATTCCAAAAGGATTCTCACCATATTTTGTTACAGTATGCTGTGAGTAACACAAATAACCCCTCTCTTTGAGTCTCTTCAAAGAAATAGCTCTCCATGCTAATCTGTATAAGATTACAAGGCTTGTTCTGATGTTGTGCTAAAAAAAAAAATGTATGTAAATTATTCCATGATTGAAGGCATTTTAATCGTTTCCGTCTCCTGGTACCTGATATTGAGCCAAGAACAGAGTGCAGGTGCCTGATGTCTCTCCTTGAATGAAATGGAATTAATGGAAAGCAGGTGGGTACTTCAAAGGCTGACTGCTCCGACAGTATGACCAAATGAGCTTACAGCAGCCAACCTCAGCTGTTGTATCAGTGTCTTCGTAAAGTGAAAGTTAGGAACGTGAATGGAGGTAACTACTTAATATTAGAGACACTGCGAGTAGAGCAGATCAAAGCAAAGGGGATCTCTCTTTATGACCGTCACTATTACGAAGTTATTCGTTCTTACTATTTTGAAGTCTGTTGACAGCCGAGACGGACAGCTATTTAAAATTTGACATGGCTAACGTCATGATTGGCTAACAAATATAGAAAATAGATCTAATGGTTTGGATAGAAATCTTTAAGTAGGGAATCTTTGCATGCCCCAATGCAGCATTTTTTTCCTTTCTTTTTTATTTTATTTATTTATTTTGCTTAGCCTTGCTTCTCGTGTAACAGTTTTTATGACTAGAATTACTGTGCTATAAATCAATAAACTACATGTCTGCTGTATTGTTACACTTACAGGCCTGATTTCACTGCACTATGAAAACCATTTTACTGCAGCAGCAGTGGAAGAATTAGTTAAACTGACCTATTTTAACACCTGAAGAAGCATATGAAATGAGTGCTTCTCAACAACAAAGGCACAGCATTCTTGAACTTTTGGATGTAATGTGTCGAAAATATTTCCTCAGCCCTGACCCAGAAGTCAGTTGCAAAATAGTTGGAAATGTTCCACTGAAAATGCAGCCACGGCAATCTTTTAATGTTTCTCCAGCAGATTACAGACGGGAAGGGAAACTGCAGGACAAGAGAATGCTGAATGTGTCAAATTATTAACAGACATCAGGAAGTGGTCTATCATCATGTGCGACTTTATACACACAGTCTCACTTTTTATCTACATGTTTGCTGCACTGCGGCTGCATTGTTCCACTCTGAATCCTCTCAGACAAATGCACAATATACAGTTTACATAGGGGGAGTTCTACAGTGGCAGCCATTTATCCTTAATCTGTCCTGCATTGGTACAGCAGATAGTTCTCTCTTGAATGTTATAGGGTAGAAGCAAATAAGTATATTGTGAAGCAAAAAGCTGAAATGTATAGAAGCGGATTGCATTCATCATGAAAAAAGAATTGTTTTTCTTATGCAAATGAGAGAGTTTATCATAATTATGAGATCTTTTCCCTTTATTATGTGATCTTTTGTTGTCCAGCTGTCCAGAACAGCATGAAATCTGCATTGGGTCAGGGCCAGGTCTATTTCCTTGTAGAGTAGACATCCCATTTGACCCAAAAGGGTTCTAGTTGGCCTGGCACAAAATCATTTAACCCTCAAAAAGCCACTTTAATTTTGCCCATTTTGGCCCCTGATTTTAAATAGGAAACCTTATCAGCCCAGGCTGGAACCAATAACCATCAATATAACCAATGTTATATTGAAAATAATTAAGCCAACAATAAGATGTCAGAAACTTGCAACCAATGGCACAACAGTTTGTTACTATTGCTACATTACATTGCTACATTGCTTCTAATGAAAATATTTCATATATTGGACCACTGTTTCTAAGTCAAAATCCCTTGGAGCCAGGCTGGAAACAATTTATTTTGAAAATATATGGGTTTGTAGTTGTAAATCAGTTGTATCATAGGCCCCAAATTATTTATCCCATAGAATTCTGGACTGAAAACATTATGGTGGCAACATGGATAAGCTAGAACCTACTATATACATTCACTTAAAGGGTGAATGTAGTTATCAATGTTTAAGAGCATTCCTATTTCCTATTCTGTGTATAGCTGCGGGTTGCTCTCAGCAGGATGCCTACTCCCCGGGCTTCCCTCCTGTGCCACATAGTCACTCAGATCAATGCGTTCTTTCACCGTACTTCACAGAGTACATGGTGTTTCTACCAGACAGGAGACACACACAGCAGTTGCACAAAAACAAGGAACCTTGCCACGCAACTTAGAGTAATCTCAGTGGAATGCTTCAATGACAGGATTTCAGGGCATTCGGAGGCTCTCTACTGGTCCGCCTCTTGAAATCAACAATCTCTTGTCTTCCAAGAAAATCCCCTGGGATCAATCTGTAATGAAAAATAAAACCTCAAGCTTAATTTAACCATAGAAGTCTAATGGCATGTAATATGAATGCGGGAGTGAGGGATAAAAACAAGACAGAATCCACAGGAAGGAAACTTGACTTAAAAAAAAAAAAGCACAAAGTGGGGTAGACTCACCAACAGTCTAGGCTCAGAAGAATCTGGCACTGTCCTTCCACAAGGAATTTCTCCATTTTGTGTCACTTTGATGGAAGTGAAATCTCCTCGTAAGGCAACACCACAGACAGACCTGCAAAGACTCTGGGGCTGCTGAGATGAGCCTTAGGATGAAAAAACTCTCAAATCATGTACTGAACCACACTCTACCTCCCATGGTAATGGAGGTAATAGCATATTGGTATAACTAACCCTCAAACATTCTTAACTTTATGTGTATAATAATTATCCTGCATGGATAATGAATAATATCCTATACAAATTTGTTTCTATTTTGTGTTATCAGACATTTGGTATGAGTAGGTTTCATTTTTCTTTAAATGGTGGAACTCATTTGGAGCAAAACCGCCCTGAATAAGTGTTTGTTCCAATAAGTGTTTGTGCCCACTGTTCATAAGCAAGAACACAACTGCTTGTGCTAAAATACAAGTACAAATACAAGACTGTGCTAATATATGGGAACACTGAATGGAAAACCGCATTTGTCCAAGGGACTTTTATTGTGAAACCCATTATTTCATCACGGCACATACAATAAGTGTTAGATACATGCGTCATGAAGCTGTTATAACTGTTTGCCGTTTGTTCATGAATGTTTCATGAAACAAGCTGTTGTGAGACTATTATAAATCTGTTATGCAAACTCTTCACATAGTCAGAATAATAGTAATACTAAGAAGAAGAAAAAGAAGAAGAAGAAGAAGAAGAAGGTAATATTTTATTGATCCAGGTAGAGAAGGATTCAGTGTGTGTGTTTACATGCACATTAATATGAGCTTTATCCTGGTCAAGGTCATATCGCGTTTACATAGAACAATCAATATTTTTTTTGTATATGTGTATACATGGAGATAGGCTCTATGGAAACATGAACAGGATATGGTGTTTGCATGCCGGAATATACCAGTTAATGTCGGCATATTCAGGTTTTTCATATTTGGGATATGGGCTTATCCCAGTTATTGTAAATGGGATATGGCATTTACACTAATATGAATGTGCTGAATATCAATGGAATATTAATGTATATGTAAACGCACTCAGTGTTTTGCTCAAGGACACTTCAGCAGGGCAGATACTTGCCAGTGTATTGGCTTGAACTCTGGTCTTCAAGTTGAACAACGGTCCTCGTACTTGCTACATATACTGTACGAGGGAGAAGTAATTGACTATAAAATGTCTGTCCTCCCTGTGCGGTAACATTGTGCTTGGATTTAGAAGACTGTTTTGAATCATAGCAGCATGAGGGAATGGCTCAGGTCCGGAGAGAGACAGCTCCACGGTACACAGTAACAATATCATATCCATATTGATGCCCTCTCCTGCAACCTCATGGCCAACCATTTCCCCTGAGGACTTCCTCACACATTTCCTCAACCAAAAATCAACATCATGAAGCTGCTCTTCGCAGAACATGTGCCTGTTTTGAGGGAAAACATGGATTATGAAAGCAGTATGTGTGCATCAACTTGTTTTGCCGGGTCCTGTTTCAAAGAGGCAAAGTGAATCCGGACCGCTACATTTTAAAATCTACAGCCCTGTTGAGGAATGTTGTCCTTTCTTTGGTCTGTGGCACATTTTGGCCGCTGCCCATACAAGGCCATGCCAAGGCAAACACCTTGTAAACTGCTGACTTTGATAACAGGGGGAAATCTGATATTGTCTCCATGCACTCTATCAAGGCGAGCGGTAACCAGGCTGTTTCTAATCCCACAGTTTGGAATGTGTTTACTAATGACTTGTCTCTCAGAACAGTTGTGTAAATTAGGGTCTCGGAGTGCAACGTTGCTTTGATAGCATTCACAAGGAACAGTACAGACATTCTTGTCTTGCTGGGGAGCTCCGCATGTATGCATGTCTTTTGTGTATTCAGTGTTTCAGTGTACTACAAGCAACAAGGGGAATGAGGGGTGGAGAAAGGAGGCGTGCGTGCGTGCGTGCGTGCCTGCGTGTGTGTATGTGTCTTTAGTGGAAGGAGGGTGCTGAACACTGTTTCCTAATTGACCTCAGTTTGATAGGTCTTAGGGTGGGGGACACAGAGCGTTTCCCAACATTTACCCACCACATAAAAAGAGGATTGTTTTGAAGGGAGGAACACATGAAGGTCATACTGCATATCCAGTATATCCAGATTCATTTCTCATTCCTAGGTTTGTGCAAATGAGAAATACCACCAAAGCTTTCTTCCCACCTCACTCCTCTATGGAATATTGTAAGCTCCAGTTAAATAGAATCTGTTGTTCATTGTGTGAACTCCATCAGTAGAGAGGCTCTCTTTGAAAGGGTGTACCCCTGTTACCAATTACTCTCTGAAGTCATATTAGTTATGAGCAATTTCCCATCTGCACGTGATTACTGTAATTTTAAAAGGTTCCGAAATGAGCAACAAAACAAGTATGCAAGTATGAGACACCTGTGGCCAAAGCAAGGCCATGTTCTCCATATCTATGCTTGTACAAGATGACAAAAGAATTCGAGCAATGGAAAGTGAGATGTGATATAAATCTGAGTGCCTTTGCAGATGGTAATGTTGACTCTGGAAGCCTCATGGAGCCCTGGCTGCTGCAGGCCAGGAAACAGCACTAGCACTAGGGCCATGTGGGACCTCTCCTTAAAAAAAAAAAAAGAAAAAAGAAAAAAGTTAGAGAGAGCTTTTTTCACAGCCCATTGTAAGCAATCAGAGAGGCAAATAGAAGCCTGCAGTCGTGCAGTGCACATGCACTTCTTTCCAGAAGGCAGAGAGCAATGCTCAGTCTACTGACAGGCGAGCTAGCAGACCGACAAGGAGCCAGGACGTGTTCTCACAGCACTAACAGACGCTGACACCACCACTGGGCCACTTGCTCCTGGATGCACACTCAACCTCCTCTATTGCTGGCAGTGAAGACCTGCAGATGGACTCAACCACAGGCTTGCTCTTCATCACCACCTCTGTCTCCACACTTGAGCCGTACCCACGGAAAGAAGATACACATGCTTTATTGACAGAGCTACAGGTGGTTTGAGTTTGAGCTGCTGGTGGACTGGAAGGGTTTTTCCTGTGCGGTGAGCTGTGCTGTCTTTGAGGCCAGTATGCTGCCTATTGTTGTGGCATGTTTGGTATGTTTCCTGCTGTGCTCAGGGCAGGCTCAAGTTGCCACACAGACTCAGGGGCAGACCCAGAGCCAGGGCCAGGGGCAGAACTCCGCCACCCCTTGGAGGCAGGTGATACAATGGGAGAACAACGGACGGTTGTTCAGCCTGCTCAACAGCGGAGCTGAATATGTCCCTGCAGGGGCGCCGGCCCAGGACAGACGTCCCAGGGTGGTTGTGGCAGATGCTCGCCCACGCTCTACGCGCAGACCTCAGGGAGGCAATGTCCGCAGACAAGCTCCATCAAGAGGAACCTCCGAGACTGTCCGAGGGCAGGCCAGGCACCCCTTCGGCTTTGGGCAAGTGCCTGATAACTGGAGGCAGACCACAGGTAGCACAGGTGGCAGCCGCTTCCAGTCATCCTCTAGCACTCGCTTCAGGCCGTCCACAGGTTCTTCCTCCTCTTCATCATCATCATCATCATCTTTCTCTTCATCCTCCTATAATGTGCCATCCTACCCACAGTACCCCTTACCTCAGCAGCCTTCCTACCCAGGCGTGCCATACGACCCCAGCGTGGTGGAGGGTCCAGCCAGGAGCTATGAGCCCCCCTTTCAGCCTGTTGTGCCTGGGGGAGGGTATGGTGGTGGAGCATATGGGGGTGGAGGTGGATATACTGGAGTAGGATATGGAGGTGGTCTGGGCCCTGTGCTCCCAGGCTCTCCCCCTGAATACACTGAAGATGGTTACCGTTACTACCAGCCTTATGGCTATGCACCAAATCCTGTGGTGCCAGCACGGGCCGCCCAGCCACCCTTTGCAGATGGTCTGGACCGCAGATACACCCACAGTCTCTACAACGAGGAATCTGCTCCTGCCAGCTCTGTCCCCGAAGCGAACCAGGCCACCCCAGTATTAGTGGACAGGACAGGAGTTGCTGCTCAACCCCCAGTCAGAAGCCCTCAGTATGAGCAGTTTCCTCCATTTGGAAGACCCCAGCCTCCCTTCCTGCAGCCCGTTCCTCCCGGCAGAAACTCTCCAAACTCTGCGCTTGAGAACCCCAATATCAACGTAGGGAGTGTGTACCGACCAGAACAAAGAGGTATAGTAAGTCTTTTGTTTTTGTTTCTATGAACAAACATAGTTGCAGTATGTTTTATTTCACAGGTTTTGAGTTGCTTGACCAAACCTCAATAATATTAGAAGAAGATGAAACACATGATGGGTGGATAACACCAACATCAAGTGGATGATTATTTGAGAAGTGCAAATTCATCCATCTGTGTTTGGTTTCCAAGAAACTTATAAAGCATAAACCTCAAAGGAAAGCATTGCATATTTTGTGCACTTGTTGGGTTTCACCCAAGCTATTCTGACTTTGAGATAGAAAAAGGAAAAATGAAGAGCTCCTCTGCTATGTGATTTCTGGCAGTGTTGGGCGTATGAATTTGAGATATGTAGAACCCAAGGGAGTAGAGAGTTCACCACCTGACTTCTAAACTATTCCCATCTTCATGTATACAATCATGTTTTTCAGATAGTCCTCTTTCATCTCTGTCATATATAAAGAAATGCCCTCAAGTAACCAGAATAGTAGAGCTGCTCAGGACTCAGCCTCCTTTCAATTTACAAACAAAAGCAAAGTGGACTCAAGGTTCATCTTTTCCCACTTGCATGGTTATTGAAACCAGGTGTTGAGAAAGCCCTGCCAACACACTGAGAGCACACACAGGAACCACTGTGTTTCTGTGTGTGGGGTGTTGTATGCTACGAGACATAGATTGGTTCATGGGGAGGCCTGAGTGTGGAGCTGGGTAATGGTGGTGACCTCATACGGGGACTGGTGGCTGGAGACGGGGGGTGGTGGCGGGTGCTCCGGGGGCCTGGGCTCCGAGGACAGGAGAGGGGAAACAAGGGTGGGGGTTTCTATACCACTCCCTGAGGGGGAGAGAGAGAGAGAGTGGAAAGTCCCTGTAACACATGGGGTCCATTGCCTCAGCCTCAGGAAATCAAAGAAATATTTAGTAAGAGCTCTTAGGGGAAGAGGGAGGAGCGTCAAAACGTGCTTTACACTGACCTAAAAAAAAAAACATAGCCTTTTGTTTCGTAACACAAAAGACACAGTTTCTTTGAATCCATTAGCAATTGATCATCTTTGTTTTGATAGCCTGTCACTATACTGGGGAGGAAAGAGGGGTGGAAGCAGACTTCACTGGAGCTGATTGTTAACCATGTAGGGAGAAAAAAATTATTGAGCAAATGCAAACAATATGGGGGTGATGTAATCTTTACCATGTGGGAGTTTCCTACAGTATGTTCTAGCTTCTGGGGGCTGTTTCTGGTCTGAGGTGAGAGGAGATGAGAGCCTCCAAAATGATCCTCACACTCTTAACACAGCAGAATACCTCTTGGTCTACTTATTTGCCTACCTTCCTGTGCAGCAGCCTCTAGTGTACCATGCGCCCTCATCACTCTCACTCATTAGCCAATCTGGAGCTGGGAGCCATTTCCATGGCAGAAGAAGCCAACATGTGCGCAGATGGCTTAGTGTTCTCACACGACATGTAATCAGTGTGATAGAGGCTCAGCCAATGGGAGCGATGGAATAGCCGCAATGGCAGACATTTTTATTGCATTGCTTCATGGCAAGGCATTCAGATGAAGCTGTTACAGTATGGTAATAAACATTGTGAGCTACAAGTCTAAACTTTGCTTAAGACTCAGCTAAACAGAGTAGCGTAATTCTGCTACCATCTTTAAATAAACTTGTGTTGTCTGGTATCAGAGGCAGGAAAGCACAGAGAGAGCACACAACGATGTAATAGAATAAACAACTACTTTAATGGCCAGGCTGTTCATTACAGTGCATAAAGCAGTGTCCTGGGCAATTTGGCAACCAAGCGTCTGGACATATTATTCAAAATAGCCAGCCAGACAGTCCTCACTAATTCATGCAAAATGCAAATAAATCCACTTCACCTGACCATGTGTGAGCTACTAGAGTTAGGATTAACAAGTACAAATAAACAAGCATGCTACAGTTAAATGTACTGTGATTTCAATTTCAAGGCACATATTTATTTAGAGCGCTCTGTGAGTTACTTTTACCAATGACATAAGAAGACTGACTCACATTGACCATCCCACTGCTTAATTTTATAAAACTACATATAACAGAACAAACTGGAGAAAGACAGAAAACCGGAAATAGACACCATGGAATACTGTTAACATGGAACATGTTAACAGTATTCCCCAGACCCTCCTAGCCAGGGATGTAGATCTCTCTGACTGATTCGATACAAATCTCGAAAGGTAGTCTGCAGTTCAATACAAAAAAGATATATTTCAGCAGTTCAACAATTCAATACAGTTGCATACATTTTTCTAATACGATTCAGTATCATTTGATTTGATTCAGTGCCATGAAAATCAATGTAGAATTTCTTTGTTATGGTTTCTTTAATTTGACAAATTTGACTTTAATCACCACTCGCCAACCTTGAAATAGAAATTTCAGTTTTAGCATGATAATGCCATTAGAATTATGTATATAGGCAAGGTACATGTATCACAGAAATTTCACCCAAATAGAACCACTGAGAATGTGATAATGTTCTGTAAATTAAACACATTGTGCCCCATGGCAGTGATAAAATAAAATGCAGTGCACAACTACTTATTTTTGTTTGTGGTTGACATTGCAATGTTTGGCTTGCTGTAAAACATAAATTCAAATGTATCTCTCATTGAATACGTGTGTGTGAAAAAGATGAGAATTATTACCATGAGCAAGCAACCAAAGTCTACAGAAAACTTTAATCATGCCATCAAACAAGTTTGAATGCAGGAACACAAATCATTGCTTTGAGTTGTCTCGTTCCAGCGATTATTCCCACATCACATGAACAGCCACATTCACAAAGCGAGGGGAGTCATACCACAGTGTGGCATGAAAGAAAGATGCAAAAGAAAGAAATACTTTAAAACAGAGAAACTGATATTCATGATTTTATTTTGACTTATTTTGACTGATTTTGACAGGTGTCTTCTGTCAAAACACAGCTGTATCTTGCACAGCTGGACTGGTTTCCCCAATTCAAATCAGATAATTGTTACACCCCTACTCCTAACCATGAGCACTACTCTGCCATGGCTCCTGTATCCTGGGGGTTCATGGGGAACTCGAAAACAGCACAACATATGTTGAAAGCGTTAAGTATAGGGATCCTTGCACCATATGTGCAACATTAGAGCAATTTATCTAGTTTGCAGGTGTCTTTTCTGGAGCCATATTGGCTCGTACATCAATCAGCAAGACACACTGTTGGTGTCTTGGGGACACTCTGACTCCAAGCCCCGTTATCCACTTACAGGAGTGCACAACACCGTCCCCAATGCTCTTCCAAAGCTGGGGTGCAGAAGCCATGCTCCTAAATCTAAGTCCATTCTCACCTTCGAAAAGAAAACCTTATTTAATCAGGCAAGCTGACTATGAACACATTCTGAACATCAGCAATGGCTTGGGGGACGAGTTGCAAGGGGAGGGAGGTTTACACACATTCACACCTAGGACCTGCCTGGTACTACCACAGTCTTGTATGGCCAAGCTCCACTAGTCCGGCTGGTTGTCAGTGTCTTGCTCAAAGGTGCTTTGGGAGCAGCTTTTGAAGGAGACAGCCTTATTCTCTATTCCCACATTCTTTTTCAGCTGGTTTAGAAAATTGAACTGATGACCTTCTTATCACAAATCCTACTTGCTAGCCTCCAAGCTATCTCTTGTCACATGAACATCTCCCCATGCTAGATATCTTCAATGCTGCAATAATTAGGTTCTGTGAACAATGAACCATCTTAAATTGAGTGCAATGTTGGTTGGGCAAATTTTCTGTATGCTGTCCCTAGCATACACTCTGCAGCACATCATCTTTTGTCATCTGACTCTGCCTTATTCCCATAGTCCCCGACAAAGCCGCAAGCAGTCATAGGTGAGAATAATTAGTCCATAATTGCTAAGGATTAATCCATTAAGGCAGCTGCAAGGCAGCCACTGCAGTCCAAAGCTTCACTACAGTATCTTCAAAATGAAGGGAACGGGTTTTTGCACCAATCTATTGCTAAAATTAATCTGTAATAAATCACCCCCACCACCAAAAGTTAAATTGTTGATCACAATCATGAATATAGATAAGATGAAATGCTGTTTATTGCCACAGGACATGGGGAATATAAACTACGTGACAAAAGAAGCTGTGAAAGTACAGATTGCCATAAACTTGTTCTTCAGATACTGTTGTGGCACTTGTTCATTTTCATTCATTTTAAAATGACATCAACATTTGTGATGAATTTCACATATTCTAATCTCTCAATCCTGTGCAACTCACATACTTTCACATTCCCTCTGTAGCCCAAAGAAAGAGTAGTTTGAAGCAGAAATGTAAAGGGAATCATTCTGCATGTCCTCTATTATGCTATATAAGACAGTATGAAAAGCCTGTCAAGATTCAGTATCTTTTCCCCGTGTCCCACTTAGAGTGTAATGTGTGGCTTTGTCACATGCTGTCGAGGGCTGATCAGCTTTGGCTTTTCGACACACTTTATCCCTGTGAAAGAGACCCAATTTTGCACTTTCCAAAGATTAGGGGGCAGAGAACAAAGCCTTCCCAGGGTGAAGAGAAAATAGGGGGGGGTTGAGAGTGCTGTTGGAAAACCTCTGCGTTTCACACTGCCCTTACAGTGTTTACATGGTCTGCCCCAGGAAGCTTCCCCCTGGCCTATACGTCTGCTTCAGCGAGAGCTGTCAAATAGGATGTGTACACAGTGCCCGGAAAGGCAAAGCCCTCATTTGAACCTGCAGCTGAGGAGGGAAAGACTCACCTAGGCGTTAAACACCAAACAAATACCAGATAGGAAATTTCCTACCTGGTTTCCATAAACAGATGGTAACTAAAGCCTTTCCTGTTTCTGAAATCAAAAGAATGCAACAGTGCATTACTTCATGCATCTATTTTCTTTTCAGCGGTTACAGTATACTGCAACCGAAATGAAAGGATGTATTTGATTTTTTTATACTTTGTACTTTTATTAAAGCTTCTGGACTTAAGAGGTCAGATGGTTTGACTTTCAGTTGCTCAAACAAGTTCACATTAAAGCATGTCTGGCCTTTGTGAGCTTAACAGAGAAGGGTGATAAGCTATACCAGAGACCCTCGCTGGCATGGCCTTTACTGGGAATGGGACAGACATTAGCTCTGACTCGGGCCAGCTTTTTTTTTTAATTTATTCTTCTGTTTTTCTGACAGACTTGGTCACTGGCCCACTTTAAAAACAGCAGGGGTGTGAGATCATTGTTGTTTTGCCCTGGCACGCACGTTCTCTCTCTCTCTCTCTTTCTCTCTCTCTCTCTCTTGCTCTATCTGTCTCTCTCTCTTTCTCTCTCTCTCTCTCTCTCTCTCTCTCTCTCTCCCTCTCTTCATCTCTCTTTCTCTGTCTCTTGTTTGCAGAAACCCAAATATGAAACATAGACTGCACTTCAATAAGCCTTGCTATGATTTGTAGTTCAGATGTTTCTAAGTTTAGCTTCATCCCCAACAGATATGACTAGTCATCCTACATTTACTATGCCAAAGGTTAACCTGAAGTGACGGGTTCATATTAAGATTAGTGTCATGGTACATCACATCACATTAGCCAGGCTAGAAATTATTTGTATAAACCCTTTCCCTATGAACCAGATACATTTGGTGAGAGGCCAATTTTCTGAAATGCATGTTAATGTATGCGTGGTTATAGTTCTGGGGTTTTTGGGGCTTTTGCACACTTAGATCCAAATATAACCCCTCTCCCACCCCCACCCCACCCCTTTCTGAGAGGCCTACGGAGCAAAAGTGTCTCATTAGAAAACCATGACGCCCAGTTCTCAAAGATAATAATCTGGAATGCACAGTAATTAGTGGCCAATGGCATTCTCTAGTGTGTCCCAGTCTTGAACTGCAGGCCCTGGCGCTGCACTGTAGCCCCTCATAGTCTCCATCAGCACCATAAATACAAGGTAATGAAACATTGATGACAAATCTGCCAAGAGCGCTGCTTTTTTGTCTGAGAAATGACCTCACTGGCAGTGCTGGGAAGGTTAGGAATTCAAGGAATTCAAAATGTAGTCTGTTACAGATTACTGATCAGTTACTTTGAACTACTTTGCCTACAAGTGCAACAATAATAACAGTGTTAAAATGCAGTCTATTATTTTACTTTCACTACTCTTACCAATAATTCCAAGAATTATAAGATTATGTTTGTGTCCAAAATCTCACTTCTGAGTAAGCCAACAAGTAATTAGTCATTTATTCAGTATTTGTAAGTGGTGGATATTTGTTTGTTTGTTTTAACATAAACTGTAATGGATTACTGTTATTTTTTGTAATCAGATTACTGTAATCCTATTCCATGTAATCTATTACTCCACAAACCTGTTCACTGGTTTACAGAGTAAAACATTGTGCTCTGTTAAGCGAGTGCAGACACAAAGTTGGCATTGGTATTAAAATGCTGTGAAAGATAACGTGGGTTTAGCCCTTAAAGAAACAGTATGTTTATTGTTTCAGGTTTGCCTGACCTGGTTCCTGATCCCAACTATGTCCAGGCCTCCACATACATCCAGAGAGCCCACATGTACTCTCTCCGCTGTGCTGCTGAGGAAAAATGTCTATCAAGGTAAAGCCAACTCTGCAAGTCTTTACTGACTTGTTTGCATTTCAGGAATTAACTGTTTTTGGTTATTTTGCACATTTCCAATGTTCATTTTGCTTTCACACTAGCAGCAGTTTGCCGGGCCTTACTGGTTTTGATTTCATGTTAGCAACAAATGTTCTCAATTTTGTATATTTTTCATTCAGTAAAATTCAGAGTGCAAGATGCAAGATGCTCTTGCTAAACTTCTAGGCAGCATTTGCTTGCAACACAGCTGATAACCTTTCCACAATTCTATGTTAGACTCCTGGAGTTCACCCATTCTGCACAGTAATACCTGAAATAAATAATAAAAAAAAGTTTTGCAACAGACCCTCAGCATAACATAGATGAAGTGCAACCTGGTCACCTTGGATACAGGGATACAGGCTGTTGTTGGCTTCATCTCTGTGTGCCGGTGGAGAGCCTCCCCTGAGCCCTGGGCCTGGGTCCTTTGACTGCCTCTGCACTGAGGACACAGTATTGAAATGATGGAAGTGTGCTGTCCCCATGGCTGCTCTATTTGCCCTCTCCCCATCACAAGCACAGCCATCCCTCAAAGCCCTTTCATATCCTGTCTGAGTTTGCAGCAATCACCGACAGATGGCCTGTTGTAATTTGCCATACACTCCAATGTCAACAACAGCCACAAGACAAATGGCTTAGATCTTCAGTGCTATTGTGAACTGGAGGTTGTGCCCCCTCCCTTCTCACAAAAAAGTGAATCATGTTGAAAATGTGTATTTGGAGTGATCTCTGTAATCTGTAAAATGAATTATTTATTTGATTTCCTCCTGCCTCCAAGCCTTTCCAGTCCTGCTCTTTTTTTTTCCTCGCCTTAGTTATGAGAAAGCGACATGCGAGCATTCTTTGTAGCCATTTATACAGTTCCTTTGTACAGTTCCTCACTGTTTCTGGTCTTGATGTATGTGCTTGCCACTCAGCACTGCCTATGGCTCCGAGGCCACCGACTACGATGTGAGGGTCCTGCTGCGCTTCCCACAGAGGGTTAAGAACCAGGGAACTGCTGACTTCATGCCTAACAGGCCGCGTCATACCTGGGAGTGGCACAGCTGCCATCAGTAAGTACTCAATATACAACGGATAGTTTCAGCCAAGCACAGAGCAAGCCATGCTACTGGTTGCAATGTCAACTCTTATGGTAATGAAGGAGCTAGTTAGCAATCTTTCTGGTTTTCTGTTGTTTTTTATTTTTACAGAATGTATGTATAGTACATTGAAGAAACTTCTCTGTCAGTACACATGCACTGGTACGTGCTGTGTAAAAGCTATATGTGTACTTTGGTGCTGCGACACCGTGTTTGAGGCGCAGCCTATTGCATCACTGTCATACCCATAATCACAGTAAGGAACACGCTCTCGGGTGTATTATTAAATAGATATTTCCTGTCATCAGTTTTGATTGCCTGAGACATGTTCGAAGATGTTGTAAAATACCTGATAACACCTGTGGTCACATAACAGTTCATTTAAATATTAATGGGCTAACCGAAAATCACCACTGTAACCACCAGTACTGGATCTATTTGTGGAACAATAACATTTAATTATTATTATTATTATTGACTACTGTTGATGAAAAATGAAAAAGAAGGTTCATTGAATAATTGGCTTTATTTTACAATGGTTTGTTAGGGCTCGGGCACACAAGAGTGTGTTTATGCTTAAGCGACCTCACGTTGACACCAAGCATACTTGTTATAGTTCTCCCTCTGTGAAAGGGTTTTTAAAAATTCATTGAACAGACCGACTGAAAGTCAAGCCTCAACAAGTCTAGGTTCTCATTGTGTTAGTTAACTGCCATCCCTCTGTAGTGGATATTGTGGGTTGACAAATATGGCAATGATTCATTAATGATGTTGTGAGTGTATACCCTTATTCCAACACAGAGACATCTTAATCACCATGTAGAATAAATCTAAAGGTGACATTGGTCCAGAGATATTATAACAACATTTCCCAATACATACTGACACTCAGTCACACCACAACAACATGTACTATGCCTCAAGACAAAAGACTGTAAATTACACACTGCATGCAACATTGTGAGGCAGTGTACAGTATGTTCGCGCAACACAGCAAACACTTTTTGCATTGTGTCTTCACCTTCCTCAGTGGCCAGATTTCTGCTGCTTTAACAAGCTGATTATGGCCCAGGCCGAGTCTCTCTGGTGGTCTATTGATGAGGTGATGTTTGGGTACGCTCACTGTTTCATGACCTTATGTTCCATGTAGGCTGGTCTCTGTCTCAGTTTCAGTAAGTCTGCCCGCTGCTGCTGGTGCCAGGCTCTGCTTGACTGTCCTCATGTTAGAGGAATGTTGACTGGCCATTAGGAGATTGGCCATGTTGCTGTGTGACACCGGTCTGCACTTACACGGTTCCTAGGGACTGCCAAGGCAGTCGTTCCACTGGCCAGCATGATCAGAATGACAAATCAATCCATTTTTTCCGTCAATCTGCACCACCAGATCATGCGGCTGCTACAGTGTGATGGTGTGGATATGGGTTAGTAGGACAGAGTGTTTGGTTACAAAGAAATCTCTTTAGGGAAAGAAAATCTCTAGCCCAGATTCTCACAATAAACTTCTCTGCCCTACATTTTTGTTGAATAAGCTGTGTAGTTGACAGATATTTTTTTTAATGTTATATTCAATCCTATCATTCTCACTTGAGTATTAGAAGAAGGGAAGGAAACGGCATTCTCTTGGGTTTCATGGGCTATGAAAAAGTTGGAATCTTGTATTTTTTAACCCAAAGAGAACACACAGAATTCCGGAAGGAAATTCTTTTTATACCCATCGCTGTGGGTACTAAGTGGAAGTCATCCAAAGCACTCTGCTTATTTGCTTTTACTTTTTAATTTTTTTTGACAGCACTACATATTTATCTTTACTCATTTATCTGCAATGTCATGTTACAATTTGAAATGCAGAATGTAATGATAAAGTTCAACTTTTGCTTGATTTGTCTCCAGCCTTTACAGTACAACTGTATCAGGCCATCTGACCTTTAAGGTCAAAGATGATGGTTGCTATTTGTGCAGGTGCCTGGAGATATGTCTTCATATCCCGGTTGCACTTCATGGAAGACAAATGTCAGACCTTTGCAAAATAGTTCCCATAGAACCTACTTCTCTGTGTTTCAACACCCCAAACTGTGATGTGAAAACCCCTCAAAGCCCTGTCTGTTGCAACACAAGTGGAAAATGACTCATGGGTATGGAGAAGGATTGGAATGTTTTGTATATTAGGATTACAAGCTATTCTTATTAAAGCCTCTATGGGTCCTTCCAACACTGCATTCCCTATAGCTGACATAGTCAGCGAGGGGATCCAGGATTTCAAGGAGGCAAGGGGCCCCTCCAGACAGCGCAAAGTCCAGTGGCTCCCACTCTCACTCTCACACACACACACACACACACACACACAGATAATCATCTCGAGACTGCCATCTAAATAAATGCCTGTTGTGGGAAGAAAAATAAAGACTGCACTTCAACCTCCCAGGCCCTCCCATTGCCCAGTCCAAAGACAGCACACACCCAGCCATACATAAACATACACACTCACACTCACACTCACACTCACACTCACACTCACACACATAGCACACATACAGTACATAACAGACACAGTCACATACACTTGCATGTTATGCACTGACAGAGACTATCAAGTGGGAGTTAGAAATTCTGTCTGTAGTCATTGTAAATTCTCTTATGAGCATGCAAAGCAAAAGATAGGGCTCAGCCTGCAGAGATCAACAAACAGGTCTTTACCTGAGAGCAGCTCTTAATTGGTTCCCTCTCCTGTGGAAAGAATGAGTCCTTAAATTGTCACTTGCTCCATCTATGGAAAGTACCCGCTTTTCCTTCCAAGTCATCCTTCAATCTTTAATGACTGTTCCAGTAAAAGCTGTAGCTATGTTGAAACATGGACCATGAGGTAAGGCATACAGGCATTATTTATACAGTCTGAATTTGTGTGACTGTAAGAGGTCCAGCGCTTACCTCACCTGTGCTACATCAACCAAAACAAACACTGCTTAAGTATTTAGAGGATTGGCAGCAAGGGTGACTTTCTCTGAACAATATTGAGAGTAATTCATTTCAATAACTAGGAATTTAAGCCCTGTAATGTGTATTCCTGTAATGTGTTTTCCATTTGCGTTGGAAGACTGCTCTTCAACCCAGGATCAAGACCTCATGTTAGGGTTAAGGTTTATATATATTTCTATATTCATAACCTATATATTCATAACTCACCTAGTTAATTGGATACTGTCAACACTGTCAAAGTAAAGCCCCATGTAAAGTGCCATACTGTAGTGCCACCTATATGGAAAGGCAGAGGATGGAGTGACTGAACCATAATATTTTACAATAAAACAATTCAGTTGTTCAGAAAGATATTGTTGTGTGTAAATCCATCAATATGAACCATCAAAATGTAAGCTTTTAACCTCGACATGGAAATATGATGTCATCTTCTTACACGCAAACATGCCAGTGTTAGCATGTACGACAATTAGTGCGCGCAGCAGGCTTGTAAAAAGTGAATAGTCTCCCAGGGCACTTTGACATTTGGCAGAGGTCCAAGCAAGATAGCAGTTAATATCGCAAATGATTTGAAATGGACCGGCTCATTGACAGAGTCGCTCACTGAGAGTCACTCGTTTCAAATTCCAGTTCAGCTGAGATGATCAGTGGCCATGTGCATCCAGGCTTTCCTAAGCTGCTAAAGCTGTGCAAACATACACAAATACATCACCACCAGCACACAAATACCTTCATACACTGACTCACACACACACAAGCAAATGCCCTCACACATGCATACACACCCACATATGAATGCACGCACACACACACACACACACACACACACACACACCTCTGATCTTGCAGACTGATACAAGGTAATTAACAGCATTCATACTCCATTAGGGTGTTAATGTCTTGCTTCATCAATGCTTTATTGTTGCCATTAATTAGTATCCATTGTCCTTTGATACTTTATGATATGCTCAGTCAAGCTGCAACATCACTTACAGTGTAAATGTTAACAGGTGAGGTCAGTGGTTTGAACATATAAACAAGCCCTGTGTCTTATTTCTAAGTTACATTTACTGTAAATTTAGGCAAGCTAAATTTTGGTCTGTTTTTAATGGAGGAAGAGTTTTGTCCATTTTTACCTTTCAGATTTTAGCTTTTTAGCTGACGCTCTTCATCCACAGAGATTGTCATTGAATGCAACAGTGGAATGAGCTTAAATTCCCCACATTACAACCCCAACTCTCCTTGTTTGCTCCACCTTTGACTACTACACTTGTACTCTGCTTGGTCCAACAGGCACTACCACAGTATGGATGAGTTCAGCCATTACGACTTACTGGAGGTCAGCACCGGCCGCAAGGTGGCCGAGGGACACAAGGCCAGCTTCTGTCTAGAGGACACCACCTGTGACTTTGGCCACTTGAAGCGCTACGCCTGCACCTCTCATACTCAGGTAACACAGCACAAGAGAACATGAGGGGAGATTATGAACAATGAAAGATAAATCGATTGTACTTTGAACTGAAGTTTCCCAATAGTTTATTCAGCAAAATTTCAACTTCAACTGGTCGTCGCCAGGTATACGCTTACACCAGTTCAGGGCTAAAAGTGCTGAATAAACCAGTAGGGGAGCTTCCAATGTTTTATCACTATTTTGATTCGATCAAGCATAAGGATGACAGAAATATTGGACATCATTAACATTTGGTCACCATGATCATTCACAGGTGATTGAGTTATACTGATTTTTTTAAGGGAAGAGAGAATGCAATCGCCAATTTTGGGTGTGTAACAGAAAAATAATGAGTAGTGTAACAAATTTACTTTGAAATGAGTAATAAGGTGGTTTTTTTTTTGTAATGAAGTCAATACTGATCATATCTAACATGTAAATGATTTTTCCTGAGTGATAATTCACTTTATGACAAATGAGTGACATGGTGAAAGGAATCTATTCAACTGGTTGTTGTTCACAGTCCTTACTAGATTTATTGTATCATATCAGATTTTACCTTTTGACCACAGGGTTACAACTGCGCCTGTTCCTCTGCACAACACATACATGTGGTATGAATCAGAATGAAGCGTGTCAGAAACCTTCAGAGGTAGAGATGCCCCAGTGACCCTGCAGGCAGGAGCCTATAACCCCATGGTCTGGATTGGTATTCCTCATGAACTCCTCTCTTCCCTTCTGTTTCGTCAGGGTCTGAGCCCGGGCTGCTACGATACATACAACGCTGATATCGACTGCCAGTGGATCGATATCACAGACATCCAGCCAGGAAACTACATACTAAAGGTAAGAGCTGGGAGAGAGTCCGATATGTGTGGACTTGGCAAGTTTGTGGACAGCACAAGGTCACATTTTATGGGAGGCAGTGGGTCCAGGCCACCCAAACAAATTGATCTGAGAGTTATAAAGGAGTTGGAAAGTTTCTAAAGTCTTTAAATTTTAAGTTCTATAGGCATTCTATAGGTCATGGCTCACTGGCTATGCCGTCCCATCCATCTCATTGTCTGTGTTTTATGTTTCATGCATGTTTCACTTGCTCAGTCAGTGTGGCTTCAAGATCCTCACACATATGATCTTACAGTAACCATCCATAAAGGATTAAACATGAATGAGTTCAGTGCTGCACACATGCAACTGTAGCTCAAATCCACACTCCTCATCCCCAGGCGGATCCTCTATTGAAGCAGATCCAGCGTGTGCAATCTCGGTCCCGTGAGGCGTCACCGATTCTCGTTGCGATAGAATATAGTGAATTGTAACGTGTCTTCTGTCTTTTGTCTCCCAGCTCCAGGTTAATCCCAAGTACTTGGTGCTGGAATCAGACTTCACCAACAATGTGGTCAGGTGTAACATTCACTACACAGGACGCTTCGTCACAACAACCAACTGCAAGATAGCACAGTAAGTCAGACAGAATATACCAATTTTTATTCAAAGAGTTCTCCAAATCTGCTGCTTGTTTGTACAATACAAGCCAGACAATCACAGACTTTGTGTTTTTGAGGAAAAATCTCAACAAATGTCATTTTGTCTACACTATCATCCAAAGCGTACTGTCTCATAAGCACCTACATTTTGTAGAGTGGGAATTGAACTCCTAACCTTAGCTCAGGGTTTGTGTCATGCTCTACACTTTGAGCTGCTCAGGACCACAAGACAGGGTGCAGCCTGAATGCAATTTTATGGACAGCCTCTCAGTGTTTTGAATTACTTAGTGGACTTAATGGGTTCTTTGCTGAAATATCTGATGATTTAATGAATTATGTGCTCATTCTCGAGTTAAGATTAATGGCCTCTGAAACTTTCATATCTCCCCTCAAAGGGAGCAGTAGGGGTGTTGAACTTTTCAATAGCTCTATTAGGAAGTGTATCATTGCACTCTGAATTACTATCCTATCTTCTAGAAGGGACTTCATAGAGAGTGGATATACATGAGCAAAGCATCATTACTTTCAAGTGCTGCGGCAAATCACCCTTCTTTTTGCTGTTCTTGTGAAACATTCACTTAAAAATATGTTTGCTAAAGCATTTCCAGAATTAATGAATCACAGAATCTAATGGTTAAGTTTTTATGGTATTGATGGCAGTCAAAGGAATGCATGAGTAGGTGCTATGAACACTGCTCTCTCCATCCTTACAATTTAATATTTGAACCGTTTCATTCCAAAAGACTATTGCTAGATTATAGACTGTTCTATTGCTTAATATTGTTCAATATGAAATGCACACGTGATTATGTCTTCTTAAATGAAATCATCACATTTTGCAATTAATGGTGTCAAGATAAGTAGTAACTTTAATAATATTTCACAGTGAGTTTTCATGCCAGCAATCATTGAGTTTGAGCCCTCAAATTTTCCATCATCTCATTTACTGTGTGGTGTCTCATTTTGCAGTGAAATTCTTCATTTTGTCTGGACTAGTCTAACAGCGGTGTTGTTTGTTGTCTGTTTGTTTTGCAGGTCTTGATCAGCTGGAAGGCTGCCCAGCCAGAGTGACCCTCCAGAAGAATGCTGTTCCATTGAAATGTGAATGGAATCCTTTTGTTGTTGTTGTTGTTGTTGTTTGTCTTGATATTGTTTTTTTGTGCTGTTTTGGTATCCTGGGCCCATGGCAAACAAGGGTTCCACTGGCACTGAAAAGAATGTGGGGTTTTTATGCACACATATACACACACACACACACACATTTTGCATAATGCATATTGCACACTGACATGCCCATAATAAACCAACAATTCAGACCCCTAGAGCCTCCATGATGATATTCCCTTTCCTTTCCTCATTCCCTGCTTGCCCAATCCAGCTTTATCCCTCATATTGCTACTCTGCCACTCATCATGTGGCTTGGTTACATTCTAGGAAAACATGGAAGACATTTCAAATTAGGTGCTTGCTGTATCTGCACACAGCAAAAAACATCTGTGCACGCCCCCACAGAGTGGCTCCGTTTGATTATAAATAAGGCGTGAAATGGTGCCGGTGCTGAAATGAGTGGTCCCAGACAAGTCAGGGTTCAGCTGCAATCCAGCAAATAAAATTAGGGGGGAAGTCTTCCTAGATGCATTCATCCATGCTGTCTGGGGGACAGACGGAGATGCCCAGTGACTCAGAAGAACTATAATGTGTTGGTTTATTTCTCTTCACTGCCTCACTGGGCCAGGCTGGGGATACTGTGATTCTCTGGGCACATCCTGTTTAATGTTGTGTTTACCAGCGAGAGGAAGACCGCGGGTCTCGTTTGCATTTGTAGTCTCCATCAAGCAGTCAGTCAACATAAAGCTAGGCTGTCAGTTCTCTGCGCTTTGCCCCTCTAAATACCCTCATAGTCAAATTCTGTCCCCATTGCTCCTTTCTTATTTCAATAAAAAGCATACTGGAAGCTCAACTGGCAGAAAATTTCATTTTCAAAGAGGTGCTTCCCAGAAAACAAGACTCTGACAGTGTAAGCCATGACTTTACACTGGCTTTGTTTAGCTACCAACACTGGTCAGATGGCACATAGGTCATCTATACCTTTTTAAGAATGTATATTACCAATATTCCAGTGATGCATGACTTTAGAGATGGAATATTTTATTTGTCTTAACTGATTGTCTTTGTTTCTCCTGTTTGAATTGTTAATGTAATTTGTGAAATTCCATGAACTTCTATATATTATTTTCTTGATAATCTGAATCATTCTTTGTTTTATTCAATAGTGTGTGTTGTGGAAAAAAAAAAAAAACACTACTGCTACAGACTTATCATTGTGATACAGAGTGCCAGAAAGCCGTCTCTACCTACCTCTCTAAATGAGTGAGCTATTGTTTCCCGTTGAGTGTATGGTTTCCATTAGAAATCCCTGTGATGGCTCACAATGGCCTCCTACCACTCTGTTGTAGCACACATCTGAAAACCCTTGGGTCTATTGAATATATCAAGGAGTAAATCATTTTGGACACAAACAAATGAAGAGTTATATTCCAAAATACAAATATATATCCATTATGGGAAAAAAAAAAATAATTATCATTATTTGTAAAATATAGATGATCCAGTCTGTCTGTATTGATCAAACAATGACTTTAGTTACCTGCTATACTTCAAAAAGCAACAAATAAGTTTTCATTTCATTCATAGCATTTTATAAGTGTGGGTGTCACATTTTTCAAGTCTTATATCTCATTTTGGATATGTAATTTTGGAACAAAACTCTTCAAGTGCAGAACAGGCCTAGCCTATAGTATCCAATTTATTTACAATAGTACACAGACCATTCATATTGTACTGTACATAGTCAGTTCTTTTATTTGATCTACAAGTCCTTGTATTCTGGTAGCTCAAGATTATACTGTATGCTCACTGAGGCAGAAGCAACAACATGTGATTAAGACATTCAGTGGAATGACAGCGTAAAAGTATGTGACAATTATATCTCTGAAGTGTGGTGATGAACTTTGAATTTGTCTAACATTGAACACCTGTCAAAAATGTCATATACAATAAAGACATTTACACATTGTTGTGTGCACAGACTGGAATATGACTGCAGTGCGGCTAATGTTACGGCGGCGGTTCATTGTGCTGCTGCATATGAGCAGACATCTAGTATATGCAATTTAACATCTATGTGCAATATAATTTAGACTAACACAGAAGACAGATCAGCGGGTTCAAAGGAAATGCTGTATGAGAAGCGAAGTTATTGAAATGATCTTATTCAGAAAATATCAGGTGTGATATGTTTAATGCATTAAGGCATTTGCCCTGGCATCTATGTGAATTTGTCATGCATGATTCAGACAGGAATGCAAATCTGACCTTTTCAAAAACACAAAAAATATACACTGCATATAAAATGCACAGGCCTTCAAACAAGACAGGAATTTCATGGTAGGACTGCCTCTGCAACATCCATGTGGTGCTGTGCATTTGGTCATGCTCAAAATAAAATGTAAAAAAATCACACTAATTTGTATATTGTAGCAGGATGTGATCAGTTTCCACAATCTGACTCCCTTTCATGGAGTGCAGATGTCCAGAGAAAACACTCTGATTGGGTCTTATTTCCATTTGAAGATCATTACTGTCATGCAACATCACCATACAGCCAAAGATTCTTCCACCTCCACAAGTTTAGTTAGACTAGATCCAGGAAAGCTCTCTCACCCTCATGTGATAAAAACCTTTCTTTATGCAATGAACATATCATTATTGTCAGGCGAAAACCGTGTATCTCCAAATTGTCTGACTTTGGACTTGACTTTACAGTGACAGAAGAAAAAGCATGGATTTTTTTTGTTTATCCAATGGGTTTTGAATGGTTTTCATAAGCCCCATGGACACAGAGTTTCCTCAACCCATAGAGGAGCAACTTGAAGTTAAAACATGGAAATCACTAAAATTGGAGTTTCAGGTTTTTCACACAACAGTGATATAACACTTGCTGTGAAATTTTCAGACAAAAACTAAGAAAATGTCATTTTTTTATGCTCAGAAAGCAGCAAGACAATGTCAAAGTTATATTTATGCAATACCAAGCAAAAACAAAATCTATGTTTTTATCAGGAAGGTGGTGATCCAATTTCAATCTTTTGTCTTGCTCTCAATCCTCAAACACGGTGGCATGTCCCTCATAACCATTCTGCCATAGGCTTCAATAGCAATATAAAGAAAAGACTTGGCAATAATGCACCACACTGCCTTGTGGAAGGGGAAATGTAGTCAAATGAACAGTATTCACCGGTGGGGTAACTACATGACCATCTAAAAGACTAGATGATGTGTAGTCACGTTTAACAGAAAAGCATCAGAGTGTGAACAAAAATTACAAATAAATATTACTAATTAATATTTGCCCCTTTAAGGGTTTGAATAAATAATCTACTTCAATGGACAGTGCCGCCAAACAAAAAAAGTTGAGTCGGCCTCTTTGAAGAATCAGACGGAAGGGATTGAAAGGGGAGAAGAAACAGAGAGAAAGACCTGTACGTGAGAAAAAGAGAAAGACGGGTACACACACAGGTACAGACAGATACACAGTCAATCAGAGGAGAGGAAGCTGATTGAAAGTGTTTGAGGATGTTTCAAAGTCTCATCTCTCTAGAAGATCAACACTGCACAGATTTTAACTGTGAGGGAGTCCAGCTGTTTGCCTGTGTGGCGGTCTAGCCTCGTCTCTCCTTGTGTTAATACAGTGGAATATGATTTCAGAAGCATCCATTCAGTTGAAGAGTATGCCCAAATCGCAAATCAAGAAATCAGACAGGTATGACCTCAACGCAGTTTCATACAAGCAGCATTATGAACGGGTTGTTGTCTGTTTTGCTAATAGCATCAGCAAAAAGAATAGTATTTGTTTCTCTTGAGCCTAAACAGTAATTTATGTTTATGTTTCCTGCAGGGATTACAGGCTTACAACATAGTTGGTTTGACAGTTTCATTTATGAAGTGTGGTATTTGGAAAACAGACATTCCTCTTGGAAATATTTTCTATCTCCAGAGGAAAAAATATCCATATCTCCGGTTGTTTTGATACACAGTTCTCACTCTCGTATTTGGTCTGTCCCAACATAACCCTGACCCCTCTGATGGGACTTCCTCTTGGTATGGGCTGTTTGTTCAGGCTGTTCACACTAATTCACTTGTTCACTTGTGTCACAGTATGTTGTTTTGTGTAAGTGCTGTAGTCTGTGCTTGCATGTGCTTGCCTGTGAGCATACAGTATGTCTGTGTGTGTGTGTGTGTGTGTGTGTATGTGTGTGTGTGTTTACTTACGTATGTGGGTAAAGGCAGTGCTTACTTGTTTTTGGAGCCTAGAAAGATTGACTGATGAAGACACATAATGTAGTGAAGTGTATTACGTATTAGTATTAGCTTTCCAAAAAGGGTGGAGAGGCATCTCCACCTCGCCTCTTCCGCTAAAAGCGTGAGACCATACAGTGTGACCATAAGCCAAGTTCATATGACTCTTTTTTTTTTTTTTTTTTTGCATAAACATGCCCATGTTTTCACTTCTGTGAATTCTCATGCAACTGGTGGGGTTAAGTGGCTCAAATGGGGCCTTGTATTCCTGGAGTGGAGGCAGTAATGCTGCATGTCCGCCAGGAAGCTCTTTACAGTGCCGGCTTCATTTTCTTGTTATTTGTAATGAAAATGACGCACTGTTGCACATTCCTGACAGCGGTGACAGCGGTGACAGCGACGGCGGTCAGAGCGCTGAGTGCTAGAAGTTAAAAATATCAAGACTTTAATTAAGAGAGTGGTGCACTTCAAATGGTTTTTTGATTAGTCACATAGTGTATCAACAGCAGAAGCCAGGACTAGTGCTCCCCACATGCATCTGTTTAGCACTACTGGCTATCAATATGCGCCAAGCGTTGTTGTACAACTCTCCCTCCCCCCCTTTAGCTACCACCCGAGACCATTTGCTGTAAATAAGAACGTGTTTTCTGGTCAAATAAAGGCGCATCTTCACTTGCCAATCAGAGCTGATGACTTAACTCGGCTGACAAATGTTATCCTTCTTCCAAAAAAAGATCGCTCTTTTGATTTGACTCAATGAATAGTCTATCACGCTTGCAAGCACAGGACTTGGGGTTCAAGTCTGGGAAGGAGACTCACAAGAGGACACTATAATACAAGCTAGCATACACATATCTTTTGGGATTGCCCAATAATTCAAGGGTTCTGGAAAAGTGTTAAAGAAGAAATTGACAATATTTTAGTGGATGTCCCCCCAGATCCATTGTTATTTTTGTTAGGAGCTGTACCTAAGAGAATATATAGCACAGATCAGAGGTATAGACTGCGGATACTTTTATTGATTGCCAAGAAGATGATAACTGTGAACTGGAAGGATGCAAAACCACCAACCATAACTCAATGGGTGCAGAGACTGAAAAGGGTTTACATAATGGAACGAATGACTGCAAATCTGCAACTGAAAATGGATACTTTTATACAAAGGTGGTCTTGTGTTACACTATACCTAGGTGTTTAACTAAGTGAGATGGGTTGATGTAACAAAATGTGTTATTATAATGGAATACCACCCCCCTCTTTTGTAAATGTCTGTTTCTTTACCTATTTTTATTTTTTTATTTCTATGAGGTCCTATGTCAGGGAATGTTTTGTTCTGTAAAATAATGGAACATTTAAATAAAAAGTAAAAATAAATAAATAAATAAATACAAGCTAGCACGAGTAACACCAACTTCTCCACTTGGATACTTCCTAGAAGAACGGCAATCTTCTTCAGAGGGATTGAGGTTGTTTGTTGGGTCTTGTTAAGGCACACATCTTCATCGCATAGTTTGGACTGTCTCACAAAAATCTTTTTTATTTTCACTGTAACAAGCAAAATTCAGATGCTTCATCTTGACGTAAGCTCCTTTCGGGCAGTGTGCTTACCTTTTCAACACCCTCTTGGTCCAGCAAGGTTACGAAGATCTCAAGTACATCAGTTAGGCTTTCCCCCAGATCAATAAAAAGACTAACTACATACAAAGTCCCAAATCACTCCACCCTAATTTGACCAGCTGGCTTACAATAAGACAAGGCTCGAAGACATGACTTGAGATTTCCATTCTCCACTTCGGCAGGTTTATGTGAGGATAATTGAATTTAGCGGAAAGAGAGAAGAGGGACTAGTCTGTGAGCAGACATTGCCAAAAAGCCCACCTCCAGACTTGAGGTCTAATTTCTGCAGAGCCTACTGCTCAGAGATTCTGTGGCACAATATCAAGGCCACAGGTAATTCATCTTCTGGCTCTAGCTCTGCTTTGCAACCTAATTAAATGAATAAAGATGTGAAGAAATCTTCATTTCCGTAGGGATAAACACATTGCAGCATGGGAAAGGTAAGAGGAGAGGCTGGCTTTGTAAAGGAAGAATAGGGGCAGATGAGAAACCACTGGATGTGAGATAGAGAATGGCTGAAGACATTTGAATAGTGAGGGAAAAAACAGTGTTCTGATTTACATGCAGCTGCAGTCGCTGGCTCATTTGTTTTGATAATAGCTCATCCTGTGCACAATTTATGCAGAGCCGACTCCACCGTATATATCTGAGTTAACAAACATCTCACTTTTTGTGTTAACGCTCCGCATCGAAAGCGATGGGCGTTATACGAGACAGAGAAGCAGCTTGCGTCGTCGACTCAAGACACACTCGAGTGCTCTGCCTGACAGTTTAAATACCTCCTGCCTCATCACTGAAACATCTGGCCCGACTTTGGCGACTGCCGCAAAAGAAGTATTCTTTCTTACAACTCGGTTCCCTCACTTTCTCCACTCATCAATTTTAAGGAGTATGCAAATGGACAATTCCTCCAGCATGCCTGGGAGTCCGCACAGTTACAACAACAGGGCAATAAATTCTCATTAAGGCTCCCCTTCCTTGAAAGGCAGAAATTGAAGTTGGGATATTCGTGTTTATAGTCCCAGGCAATTGGAACAAATGAGTAGATCTTGTGGAGGGAAGATAGGCTCCCAGCTTTAATCGGGTTCCCACCAACCAGCCCCCGCCACCCCCCCACCCCCCCACCGGCTCCATGGGGAGCGCCAATGATGAAGTCAGCCACGGGGAGCGACGGCCCTGCGCCACCGTGCTCAGCCTCTCTCCCCTCCTGACAGGCCCATATTTCACCAGACTCATTCTCCAACCTCCACTGTCACCGTTTCCTTTGCTGTCAGGGGGACGACTCCCATCATCAGATCGGTGATTTCACAGGCCGGTGGCAGCAGCACTCCCTCGCCGTAGCTGACTAACATGGCCCCGCTCCAGACAGCTGGGTGACCCCTCCTTAGTCGCTGGCTGGCTGCTGCGATTCCTCTCATGATCCACATGTGAAGATGAACTAGGGTGGGAATTTTTGCTGCATGATGCCTGTAGATCTTGGGAACTGCTCATTTGTATATTCGTTTGCGTGCGTGCGTGTGTGAGTCCACACCAAATGTCAAGGGGCAGCTGGGGTTACAAGTCAAGCTATTGTATCATACAAAGCTGGACAATGCCAGATGTTATTCTGCTGTTGAGGAAAATTCTTAATTTAAGTTATGTGGTGAACTCTTTTATCCATTTTATCCAAGTGTCTTACAGGACCATGAGTGACTACATTTCAGTATTTGGTCCCAGTGGGAATTGTATCCTTAATACTGGCAATGATGTTAATGCCATGCTCTATCTATTGAGCTACATAGGACCGAAATCTTTTATTGTACAGTAATACACTATTAAGCTTTATTCAAGAGAGTAAAGCTGGAAAGTCTTAAGTGACATTGGTACAAGATCAGCATCCTCACATGTCCCTTTACCACATTTGAACTGTCCCTTGCTATTCACTGCCAAATGGGAGATAAATCCGTTCACGACAAGCCTAATTCCTACCTCAGACAAGTTTCAGAGAACTTTTGATGATCTTAGTGAAATCCTTTGATGTTCGCTCCTGTTGTGTGACTAATGACATCTTGTAATGCGATCAGTCATCGGACAAAAAGAGAGGATTTTGAGGTCCTTTAGTGTCTACCAGCTCTAAGGGCCATGATACACAGAAATCACTTTGAAGAGCTGTAGATGGACAATTATGACCAACATTATTTTTCATCATACTTTTTTCTTTATAGACCTTTCGGTGATTCACTGTCCCATTTGCAAAACCTCAGCCCCACTGAGACTAATAGATCGAGACACAGGTTCAAAGATACAGATACAGATTCAAGCGACTCACTCCCACACAGTTTCCAATCCAAACTGCATTTCTTTAGGTCACCTCAACTCAATGCACTCAATCGAAACATCTTTTTTTGTACGTGTTTTAGCTGGTCACACAGTTAGCCATGTCAGCTTGTCTGCCCTGTCAAGAGACTATATGAAGGCATTGATAGCTTTGTAATGCTAGCAGGCATACAGTGAGTGGCTGAATGGCTAGTGAGGTTACTATACCGCATAACCAAACACCATGGTAAGGAGAGAGCCGTTCCCACCCAGCCTTCTTCTCCTCCACCCTGGCACAACTTGCCCACAGGATGCCTGAGTAATCCCATAGTGGGAACACAACTTTGGGTCCATGTGTGTGCATGTGTGTATATGCATGTTTGTGTGTGTGTGTGCGTAAATGCATGCCTGTGCGTGTGCATGTCTCCATGTTTGTACACCTTTGTACAGACTGTAATGTGTGTGTGTGTGTGTGTGTTTAACAGCATGAAAGGGCACACTCTCTTCATCTCTCCTGAGAAGTAAAACATAAAGGCCCTCTGTGCTCAGTCAACTTGAGGTCACACAGTGGCCTTTATGTGGACCTCGCCTCCCCCTCTTCCCCCCTCCTCCAGCCCTCTCCTGTCGGCCTGACTGATCATGGGGTTAGAGTCGTGTTTACTGGATTAGAGAATTCTTCTCAGCTGAGAGTGTGGCATTAAGGGCAGTCATATTTCCTTAATCTTTATTTATTTATTTATTTTGATATACTTTATTGATTGCCACCCTCTGGTTGAAGGACAGTGTCAGCCAGCTATTGCGTCACTCCTGAGGTTAAGTATCTTGCTCAAGGACACTTCGGCAGGTACACAACCAGTCGAAAGTTTGGACACACTGATTGAATGTACTGTGTTTTTCATTATCTTTTGATCTAAAGGCTTATGCTTAAATGCTTGAAATTTGTGTCTTAGACAAATATAAATAGTGAAGTTGATGCCTAAGTGTGAATATCTTTCCAAAGCCTTTGCCTTTCCATCAAGGCAAAGAGTGTTTAGAAGATAGTAAGATAGTTTTGATTTGTTTAACACTTTTTTGATCACTGCATAATTCCATTTGTGTTATTTCATGGTTTTGATGTCTTTACTATTATTCTAAAATGTGGAAAATAGTAAAATAAAGAAAAATGTGGAAAAAAAAGTGCATCCAAACTTTTGACTGGTAGTGTATGGCCACACAGGGGATCCAACCCCAGCCCTCCGGTTGGGGAATGACCTCACTAACCACCAGGCCACCATGCCGATGTAATCCCCTCCTCTAAGGCCCAGATGACATTTAGCAGAGAACTGATCTTCGGAGGGTCTGATTTTTGAGCCGTAGTGTAGGGTCAACGCCATTTGTTTTAGACAGAAAGAAAACATTCCCTTTTATGTCACTCCCTTGCTGATTGGAGGCATGCAGTTCCAGCCATGTGCGCTACAAGGGGACAGAACCGAACAGAGCAGGACAGGAAGCAAAACTCTGCATGTGTACAGTCTCGTTATTTATGAATCAACGACAAGATTCTGTGGCTGACAACCCCTCCTATTTACCTGAAGGCGTGAGGCTTTGCTGTCACTACCTGTGTGCCGACAAGAGATTTTCATGTTTATGGCAATAATAGTGCTGGTTGGTGGCTGCTGGTGGGTCCTCTGGGTACCTATATCAGTGTGTAATTTCATCTCCAACTCCACAGAGTAATTCTATCACTCTCAACACAGGGAGAGGCAGGCAGCAGGGAAGGGGACATTCACAGATAAATCCATTTAAAGTGCTTTTTGAATCTAATCTGTGATGAGGCACCTTCTCAGAGGATGTCAAGGGTGAAATTGTGTTGGGTGTATTTGAGTTTACCAAGAGTAAAATTATTAGAAAGGCAAGTAAACATAGCCTGGCTGTAGCAGCTCAATCACCCTAACTATCTTAGATTCCTTGTGCTCTTGTGCAGGCTTTGTACATAGGAGAGATGAGAAGACAAACAAAGGTCACAGCGCCCCCGGTGGAGAGACAGTGTAATTGTTACACGAGCAGCCAGCCACAGAGGAACAATACTGCCACCCAAAGGCAACAACAGTGTCCTTTATTTCTTGTTTTTCATTTTAACAGTCTTTAAATGTAGCTGAGTGTCATTTGCTGTGTGTAATGTATTGGAAACAATTTAAAATCACATTTTAATGATTGAGTACAATGTCTTGATTAAATGGGGCAAATGTAACAAACTAAACACTCAAACAATTGAAACAAATAGGTGCTATGAAAAGCAACTTGCTTGAGTGACTGCAGAATAATAATATAATGAACCGTTTGTAAGCTATGAACATGAAAGCTAACAGTCTAGTTCAAGATTTTATTTGAGCAGCACATCCTTAAAGCATCAAAAGGAAATAATGTCGGCATCCAAACTAAAAGTGTCCTCAAGGGAGTCTTCAATGTATTAGATCCTTTATCTCAGCCTCATTAAATAGGTGATTACTATTATGAGATGGTTAAAATGTATGTACAATATCTCCATATATCCATAAAAAAACTATAATAAAAAAAATATTAGAAAAAATAAAAAACAGGAAGAGAATACAATTTGTTGGCAAAATTTGGATAGTGCCATGTCTATCTACCTATCATCACTACAAAATAAAGCAACTGTATTAAATTTTTTCGCCATTTTAAGTAATATCAGTGAAGATAATTCCTCACTGAATACATAATCAATGGTAAAATGGGGATGGTGGTAGCCAAAAGGTCAGAGAAGCAGGTTGATGACTAGATGTTTGCTGGTGGGGGAAGTGAATGAGTAATGCTCTGCCATCCCTCACCAGCAATCAACGAGGTGCCTTTGAGCAAGGCATTTAACCCCCAACTGCTCCAGCAGAGCTGCTCAGTAGTCCGCAGTAGACGACTGCAGTGGTGCTGCACAGCTCCCAGATGTCAGTGAGTGCAACTGCAGGAATGTGAAGCAGGTTGTTGCTGGAAAAGAGCGTGCATGCTCAGCAAAATAACACAATATGGGTGACAGTTGTTGCTATTACTGTTCAAAAATAACCTTAATTTCCATAGCTCTCACTCAGTGTGATTGGTGAGAAAAAGAGAGGGAAGGCAGAAAGGGAGGGAGAGACAGAGAGAAAGAGAGAAACAGAAAAAAGAAGGTGCTTCCATAAATTAAGACTACAGTCTGTGAAGGATGAATGAAGGTAATCTGTAAATGTTGGAACTTTTTATTTCACACTAAACCATCAGCGCCTCTCTGTGGTCAGATAGCCATACAGCATGAGACAAGTTGTCTGCTACTATCTACTGTGGACATAACATTTTATAAAAGAGCACATGCTAAAAAGACATTCAGTACAAAACTGTTACACACACCTAAACAAACTAGAAGTGGCTTAGGCTATAGACAGTATCAAATTATTTCTGCTGTTGGATATAACATATATTCTATTTTAGTTGTTTTTGCATAGGCTGGATTTACATAGGACCAGAAAAAACTATTTAATCCTTAGGTGATCTAAATCTGATCCAGATCTGAAGTATTTTTAAAATTCTGTACTTGGACTTCTATTTGAGCCGTGTTTTAGGTCTTTACTCCTACATTTAGTAGTAGGTACAAGGACTTTATAGTCAAATAAATGATAATTTGTTTGTTGATGTGAGCTAAAATGGAGTCAGTCCCAAACATCAGACTGATGATGTCACATTATTTGCAATGACCACACCAAAATGGATCAAGGGAGACAATACGGAATCTCCAGAAAAGCCTACAGAAAGTGGAAAGTAACAAAGAATTTGAGTGATTTTTAGCTGAAATACCAGTACTTGGATAAAATATGCCACAACTCTTTCCACCTCTGCTCATTAGCCTCTGTGCAAAGGGCCACAGAGTCACCCTGGCTTACCTTGGTGAGGGCAATGAAGGACAGCGAGGCCACAGCAGTGAACATGATAGTAGGGACCAGCATGATCAAAGCTATAAAAGTGTTATAACTGAAGTAGGACAAGGTAGCCAACCAGCCACTAGAAAGAGAAGAAATGAAACATTAACACCTATTGCATCAAAAATGGACTGATTTTAGACATTTGTGCTTCTTTGAACACCATGACAGCGGTTATTAACTGTTATTAGATTATCTGATGCTCTTGATAATGTCAGCACTGAACATCTGGATGTTAAATGCCAACAATTTAAGTAATGTGGATTGAAGTTTAAAAGTTTTATAGCCCATACATAAAGACGTCCAGTTCTAAAGGGTGACATTTATAAACTTTATGGAAGCCGTCATAATACTAATTCCTGATCATCAACAAGAGTCAGGTGACATTTTGAGGATCCCCTTAACTGCCTCTCAAAATCTAATAACAGGGCTATCATAAAAGTTATGTAACCCAGTTAAAAAGTATGAATAAATAGTGTTAAAAATATTAAAATGTGAAATTCATAATGCCTTACTAGTATAGTTCATGGGATTTTACATTCTGAATGTTACAGAAAAAAAACGTTACCTAGAAATGCTCTATACCTTTATTTCACTGGTTAATGTCTGTGAGCACGTAACCAGTGCGTGTTTCAGCCCGGAAGAGAGAGAGGTGGGAGAGAGACCAGAGAGAGAAGGAGAGAGTAAGGCGTGGTATGGAGAAGTTCCGTCGCATTTTGAGTTTCGAATGGAGTTTGTGAACACAAATGTGTAATTTGGTTTCTTCGATTGTCTGCTCGGTACGATGCTCGAGCGAAGATTTTACAAGTTGCATATTTTAGTGAGCGACGTGAGGAATTTCTACACTAAGTTTATGTAGCCTACCATTGTTTTCATGTGTGTGCTAAGCTATCTTAATAGCCAGTCAAGTGTCTTTTCATTAGCACAATGAACAGACTTTTTAGCCGCCATTTAGCTTGCCCAGCTGGACGTTCCTGTGGCAGTATCGTCGATTTAAACCGTGCAGAGAACGTGCTGGACCCTCTGCAACAAAACAAAACAAGAAGCCTACAATAGAGGAGGCTAAAGAGGGAGGGCAGCGCGAGACCCGGAGCTCCTGGGAGCCCCTCGGATCGATCGGCTTGAAGTTCCCGTTCCCCGGCCCCCCGCAACACAACAGACTGGAGACTCCGGTCACCAAACCCCAGGAGCCCCATGGACCTATCGGCACGGAGCAGTGGTTCTATAAGAGGCTAAAAGAGCTACGAAGGAGTGTGACAAAGCACGGCGTCAGACCAACCAGAGTTCACTCGCCGGAGAGCTAGGCGGGAGCTAAAGGGGTTTAAGACCGACACAGAGCGGGGATTGCCCATTGTTCCGAGGGCCCATTATTCCGAAACCCCAATAGTCCTGAAAAATGTCCACCCATTGGCCTGAAAGCCCATTTGTCCGACAGCCCGTTATCCCGGAGGTGGTTGAGTTGAGGCATGGGGTCACTGAGGTTAGGGTTAGAGCAAGCTTACGGTCAAGGCTGTCAGAAGCCACGGTTGTGGATGGAGCCAGGCATGGAGTTTTCGGACTATTGGGGTTTCGGAATAATGGGCCGTCGGAACAATGGCATGGCTACCACAGAGCTGGCTTTCTTTCTCCTACACATGTAAGTGAAATACCAATGGTCTCAAATTGTGTTACCGAAGCTTTTAACTATTTTTTAGGACCCGTGTAGTTTATATCTGCGGTTATGTGTAATGGCATAATGTTCGTTTATTTGTGTAGTCAGCTACCTGTAGCCTAGCAAATTAGCTTCACTTTGTCGGTACATAGCCGGCTGCCGACAGAGAGTGGGGCAACAGAAGGGAAAGAAACTATCATAGCCACTTACATTTGTCAGCAGACCATGGCATTCCTTCTGTCCAGTGTGTGTGCAGGTTGTAATCGCGTTGTTTAGTCCGCATTTGCCGTTTGGTTACGACGTCCTGTGTCCGCTTCATGTGTCCTGCCTTCTGCCAGCTTGATCGGCTGTAATCGCCACATCAAATACAACTCCACACTCCGATTACGTTACTTCATTTGTGTTTAGTCTAGTTTTTTAGCAGTAGCATTTTCCATTAGCTGCAGCTTGTAGCATCAGAATAGTAAATGTTGGATAGACTATGTTCAAACAAACAAACAAACATCTCTTAACTTGAATTCTCACAATAACAAACTACTTCATAGTACAATGTTGTGATTAGGAATAATATAGGAACTAATGCTTGAGCTACAGTTATCTGCAGCAGTGTTTTAGTATTTTAGTATAGGTATTTTAATCGGTATGAGCTAAGGTTACTTCTTTGGCATGGACAGCTGTGTCCATACCTTAGATACAGCTGAGAGATTGACTGCTTGCACCTTCAAAAGATTCAGGGCTTGTATACAGATTATAATTCACTGTGAGGAACAGTGACCTCATTATACAGGTGTAAAGCATTATGAGACATGTTCTAGTTAACCAATGCTAGACTAGGGTATTGTTTGCTGGCTTTACTGCAAAAAGTTGTAGGCTATGTCTACTACATGCTATCATTATTTTTGGCTATGTTAACCTAATTTAGCCTATTTATGTAGGCAATTTATTAAGGATGGGTGGGTGGGGGCCTAAAAAGACAGCTCCGCCCCCATTGCATCAGTGTCCCTGACCCGCCCCTGGCTACCAGGTCTACACTCAAAGTTCCTGTGGCATCTCTGGATAAAGAGACCATGCCGGGAGACGCCATGCTGCTCTGCTCGGAAACAGACGCCGATGATCGCGGGTGTGAGTGACAACCCTTGGAACACTGAACACTGAATAATGTACCACATGTTTGTTTTGTTTGCTCCTCAGAGAGTGAAGGGGCCATTTAGTTTTGGGCCACACCGTACACAAGCAGCAAACCAGGCCTGCAACGTTTGAGTTTTATTTGAAATTATATAGGACTGTGTATAGCACATAGGTTTGTGTGTGGGCCCACAAATAATATGGTTTAATTGAGTCCTGAAGTGACATTGTGTTTGGTAAAACTGAACTTATCATTTGAGGTGACATTGTTTGTTCAAGTATTGAGAATATTGTGAGAAAAGAGAGAAAGAGACTTAAACGGAAAGTTAACTGAACTGATATTTCACTACACTTTCTGCCTCTGATTCTTACCATACTCCCCATCCAGGGATGCCTATGCTTTGAATGATGCTGATGCCGACTTGGGCCATGAACACAAAAAAGAACACCATGAAGTTGCAGGAGCTGTCACTCCTGAGGAAAATTCACATTTGCACACTGGTATTAGTGCATTGTTACTGGTTTCATTTTATATATGCTATATAAATTTGATTTGACTGCACTTAAACGCACAGTATGTAATTTCTGCCACTAGGGCCCCTGTCAATCAAAACAATAACAAAAGACGTAGTTTGATGACGTCGTGAAGTAGCGTGGGATCATGGGAGTTTTTTTACGGGGACAGCTTCGGCGACAGAACACGCAGCAAATGGGAATGAATAGTCGTGATCCATCACGAGTGAGCAATAAAAACAATAGAATGAAAAAAAACAACAGAGTGGCTAGCTAGCTAGTTGGCCGACTTCCTTCCTCACTCTCTGACGTATCATCTGGTGTTTCCCGTGTTTCCCCGGAAGTCAGGGGGTAAAGGGGATATGACGCCATTGACAGGTGACCAAATGAAACGCACCGTTACCTTGAATAAAATTACGGATTTCTCCAGGTTTGAACATTGTTGGAAACATTTGGGATAATGTAAGTACACAACTCAAAAAAATATATAACATGGGTCTAGTCCTTTTTAGATATTTGAATTCGGAAATGTTACATATACCTTTAAGCCTTCAGGGTAATATGAGCCATTCCCACTCTTCCCACTGTTTGCACAGTAAGGAGAAGTGTTACAGTCAATTGTGTAAGCCAAAAGTAATCTCTCTGTCGCTTAGTGCTGCAGAACTTGATAACATATATAATATTACTTATAGGGTCCTTCAAATAAGATACGTGTGAAATAAAGACCACAGTGTCTTTGTTGCTTAGGGATACTGATATGTATTGATATAATACATACTTATATATAATATAAGTTCCCCCCATACAATTACAGCAACAGCAGAAACTTAATCACTCAATCACAATGTTATGTTATAACATGTTACTACCACATTACTAATACAGTGCTTCATATAAGGCAATTGTGTATCATTCTGTTGTTACATGCTATTTTCTAACATGTTATTACTATTTAGATAATGCTTCAAATTACAGCTAATTGTGCATGCAAAAAGCAGTTACCCTTTTGCAAAACATAACATTACAATCTACTATTGTAGCACTGACAAAACAATACTTTACTTCATGTCTGACTTACTTGAAGGCCTTGTAGATGGGCCTGAACCAACAGACATAGGAGCAGGGAGTGAACATGATTAGCCAGATGATAGCCAGGCCAAAGTTGGTCACACCGCCTCCGCCAAACATCCACGCAAAGCAGCCGATCAGATTCACCACAAGTGTAGCACTGTTCACTGTGAGACCACAAAGGACATTTTTTTGGCACAGATACACATATAAACATACGTATTTGGCACACACACACACACACACACACACACGTTTAAACCATGCAGAAAAGAGCAAAGATTGGAAAGTGGAAATCAAGACAGCCAGCAGAAACATATTGTTAAATAAGTGCAATACTTGACTCACAGCGTGGCTTGTGTTCCCTGAATAGCCTTTCCGCTGGTGTCCTTCTCTATTTATTCTCAGTAATGTCATGAATCTACAGTGCTCCCCACTTAAGTTAATTGGTTCTAAGTGGAGCTCTGTGTGAACACCTCGGTTCCTGCTTTCTTCACTAAACTGGCAAAGGAAGCCAATCAGTTTCGATTTGTGGTCCACAGAGGAAATGCAGAATGCTTTACAGACAGCCATTAAGGAACACTGCTTCAGTCTCTCTAAAGTGCACAATTTATAATACAAAATCTACCGTTAATTGGCTTCCATACATGCAATGAGACAGGAATGAACAGAAAAACTTCACATCAAGATGTTATACCAAACATAAACAATGAAAATATGTGGACAAACTGAACAACACTTCTAAGATAACATCAAACAAGCAATGTGCATGCCACACCCGCACATTGCAACATGGAAATGGCAAATGCAGACGCAAGAAAGACTGAAACAGGAAAGTGCTCCAGAGGGAAAGAAGAAGAATAGGCGATTTCACAGCCAAAAGCAGATTGGGGCTTTGGATACCTGCTTCCGTTTATCATTTACAGGAAAGGGGAGGAGGTCTGCAGAAAGAGAAGAGGTTAGCTACAATGATAGTCCAGAGTAATACATATATATGTTCGTTGGGTATCTAATAAACATCTAGAGGCAAAACCTCCTCTGCTTTGTTGAGTGCAATCTACATATAACAACAGACTACAAGCGTTGAGTCCATCACCCCATTGTCAGCCTCACTGAGAACAATCCATCTCAAAAAGTGACATACAATTATCTCTCTACCAGTCACAACCCTGGTGGAAATGAGGTTCAGCCAACAAGAGTCGGCCTTAATGTTTCTAGCTTTGGGACAGGATGGCTCATGCACACACACTTTTAACATTACACAAATCTTCCATTGTAAGACGCCCACTGCACTTAATAATATAGTTTGATCCATTTTCAGTGTTAAACTGCTCTAGATTCAAATCAAGGCAGTCTGATCAATACTATGGCTCATTACCAAATAAACCAGTTAGGATGTCAGCCACCATCTAATTTTCTTATACTCTGGAGGAATAATGATAATGGGAAGTATCTATTGGGCTCATTTACTCTATGCTCTGATGAAGCCCATTTTACACAAAGGCTATTTCAAGGACTAGCTAGTCTGGGTATAGCACATCAGAATCATCTGGATCACAAAAATAAATACAATTTGGACAAATTGACAGATTGAATACTTCTCACTGACTAAATCTCTTTGTTTGTAAATCTTTTATTAAAACTAATGGAAAACAGTTATTAATTTTTTTTTATTATAAGAACCCTCTCTGAAACCACTTTTTCAAAATGGCTTCTCCAGATGGATAGCATTGTAAACTGAACCACTCCACCCCTGATCTCTGGTGTGTATGATAATAGGACCCATATCCATCCTGTACTGAGACTGAGCTGCACTCACTGTCCCCATAAACAATTAAAAACTAATCAGAGATCAGTAATTCTCCTCTAAAACAAATAATGAATACCAGGCCTGATGTGTGTGAACATATTCCTAAGAGGATATCAAGTGTAAACCTCTTATATCTTAAATATAATGTAAAGAATTATTCCTTATAAGTCCTGATAGAAACATGGCTTCAGTGGGATGAATCCAGGCAGTGGGGGGAAGTTCGGCTCTGCAACAAGTCATGTCATAACAGTCACACATGGTACATTCATGATAAGGCAGTCTTCTTTTCTTCTATTCTTGGTCACATTAAAAACTGAATAAAAGCAGAATTTACATAAGAGTGAGGGCCTATATAAAAAAGTATGCAGACAAATAAATATATAAAAACATCCTTCTTCCTTCTCTTCCATTTCCAATAAATTACTATAGAATTGCTTACCAGCCATGTGGACACAATGTCGATGTTGCTGTTTACGTGGATTTCTTCCTCAGTCTCTTGAACCTGTACGATAAGAAGAAGAAACTGTGCAGTTCAGGACTTTGTTCTATCCATACTGCCTTGTGTCTGTAGCCCCCTGTGTATGTAATAAGTGCTTTGATGAGGCACATTGGCATACATTAGGGGAGCAGGTCTTGTTAGACAATTGCCATAACCGCATACATTATGCAAGGAAAGCATTTAGCAGAGCTGTCGACACGTTCTGCCAGGGTGTGTGTACATGTGTGTGCGTACGTGCGTAAATGCATGCCTGTGTGTGTGTATGTGTCTGTACACCATTGTACAGACTGTAATGTGTGTGTGTGTGTGTTTAACAGCATGAAAGGGCACACTCTCTTCATCTCTCCTGAGAAGTAAAACATAAATTATTAGAAAAAATAAAAAACAGTAAGAGAATACAATTTGTTGGCAAAATTTGGAGAGTGTCCTTTCTATCTACCTAGCATCACTACAAAATACATTTTAAGTAATATCAGTGAAGATAATTCCTCACTGAATACATGATCAATGGTAAAATGGGGATGGTGGTAGCCAAAAGGTCAGAGAAGCAGGTTGATGACTAGATGTTTGCTGGTGGGGGAAGTGAATGAGTAATGCTCTGCCATCCCTCACCAGCAATCAACGAGGTGCCTTTGAGCAAGGCATTTAACCCCCAACTGCTCCAGCAGAGCTGCTCAGTAGTCCGCAGTAGACGACTGCAGTGGTGCTGCACAGCTCCCAGATGTCAATGAGTACAACTGCAGGAATGTGAAGCAGGTTGTTGCTGGAAAAGAGCGTGCATGCTCAGCAAAATAACTCAATATGGGTGACAGTTTTTGCTATTACTGTTCAAAAATAACCTTAATTTCCATAGCTCTCACTCAGTGTGATTGGTGAGAAAAAGAGAGGGAAGGCAGAAAGGGAGGGAGAGACAGAGAGAAAGAGAGAAACAGAAAAAAGAAGGTGCTTCCATAAATTAAGACTACAGTCTGTGAAGGATGAATGAAGGTAATCTGTAAATGTTGGAACTTTTTATTTCACACTAAACCATCAGCGCCTCTCTGTGGTCAGATAGCCATACAGCATGAGACAAGTTGTCTGCTACTATCTACTGTTGACATAACATTTTATAAAAGAGCACATGCTAAAAAGACATTCAGTACAAAACTGTTACACCTAAACAAACTAGAAGTGGCTTAGGCTATAGACGGTATCAAATTATTTCTGTTGTTGGATATAACATATATTCTATTTCAGTTGTTTTTGCATAGGCTAGATTTACAAAAACTGATTTAATCCTTATGTGATCTAAATATGATCTTTTCAATGCAGGCTAAAGGAATAGCTCAGGTTTAGATCAAGTTTAAAATTGAGATTGTCTATTTTTATTTAAATCCATCCTCAAACGTGCAATCGGATAATACTGTTTCTTATTGTAATAGAGAGAGACGTGCTTTTGACATCACAGTACACTTTCTTTCATTTCAAAGAGCAACAATTGATACATTGCATAGACATGTAATGAAACATTATTGAGGTCACAGAAAGTAGCTTCATTTGAAATAAGATTAGAGGCTACACAGGACAGATATCACACCCAGTCCTGTCACATCTTTGGTTTAAGAATCTGAAATGCAATCAAAACTAAAATAACATTACTTAATAACCCACTTGTCTATGTTACAGTGCATTGGTACATAGCTTACATAAGTTAATACTAAATTATTAACAGTTACAGTAAACTTACAGTATATTAGCTTTATCCCCTGTTCACGTTCTTTAATAAAAATTGTTAAACTGGAGTTAGTTATCAACAAACACAATACATCAGCACAGAGCTCTCACAATGGAGCCACTAAAGTAATTCACATCCAAAACTAGAATTTCATTAAACTTCCCAAACAGAAAAAAAACATATGAAATTATATAAAACACTACAAATAAATAGCATGCCCTCTAATATAAGGAAGGCTAAAACCAGTGTCCCACAAATGTTCAGAGATTGTTGTTTGGTTAATGATCAAATTGCTGGAAAAGACTAAAGCCCAAAGTATATCAAAACTGAAACAAGTGCTATGCAGGTGTGACTTTGCTGAAACTGAACTCAGACATTGATATCACACCTTTGAACTTTCACATTTCAGAACTTTGGTGGGTGATGGTAAGAGCTTCCTAAACCCCCTTTGCTCACACTTTGGCATGTACCTTTCACTTCATTTCTTTGACACCTCTCTCTTTAAGAGGCTACATCTGGTTTTGGTTGTATTGCGGACTGGAGTACTGATCCTGCATGGCTCCGGTAGCTGCCCCCATGGCGGCCTGCTGGGCTGCTGCCTGGACATGAGGGTTCTTCCAGGCTCCCGTGGCCCATTCCTCCTGGGCCTTGGTCATGCTGCCACCACTGCCGCGGTAGGAATTATGGATCTACAGGCAAGGGAAGATCGCAAGTTATCATCTATAAGCCTTCAGAAGTGGAAAGTAATCAGTTAGAACTACTCTAGTTGCTGTTATTGAGTTGAGTTTTAGAATTATGCTACTACTGTTTCCTAATCAAGTCATGTGATTTTGTAAGTATTTTTAAAAGTCTGTACCTTGACTTCTATTTGAGCCATGTTTTAGGTCTTTACTCCTACATTTAGGAGTAGGTACAATGACTTCTGGCATTTATAGTCAAATAACTGACAATATACTGTAGTTTTGTTGATATGAGCTAAAATAGAATCAGTCCCAAACATGAGACTAATGATGACCTATTACATTATTTGCAATGACCACACCAAAATGGATCAAGGGAGACAATATGGAATCTCCAGAAAAGCCTACAGAAAGTGTAAAGTAACAAAGAATTTGAGTGATTTTTAGCTGAAATACCAGTACTTGGATAAAATATGCCACAACTCTTTCCACCTCTGCTCATTAGCCTCTGTGCAAAGGGCCACAGAGTCACCCTGGCTTACCTTGGTGAGGGCAATGAAGGACAGCGAGGCCACAGCAGTGAACATGATAGTAGGGACCAGCATGATCAAAGCTATAAAAATGTTATAACTGAAGTAGGACAAGGTAGCCAACCAGCCACTAGAAAGAGAAGAAATGAAACATTAACACCTATTGCATCAAAAATGGACTGATTTTAGACATTTGTAAGTCCTGCTTCTTTGAACACCATGACAGCGGTTATTAACTGTTATTGGATTATCTGATGCTCTTGATAATGTCAGCACTGAACATCTGGATGTTAAATGCCAACAATTTAAGTAATGTGGATTAAAGTTTAAAAGTTTTATAGCCCATACATAAAGACGTCCAGTTCTAAAGGGTGACATTTATAAACTTTATGGAAGCCGTCATAATACTAATTCCTGATCATCAACAAGAGTCAGGTGACATTTTGAGGATCCCCTTAACTGCCTCTCAAAATCTAATAACAGGGCTATCATAAAAGTTATATGAGGGCAATTTCTGGTGGTCCATCACTGTCATGTTAATGGATGCAGCGAGCAAGGTCTGTTGAGAATACAACCTACCTGGACTTATTGCTCACACTCAAAATGCTTCATACAAAGGTACAGTAGGTTCTGTAGTCTTACTACAACGATCTGATTGACATATTATCTTACAAAACTGAAGAAATCACTTACAAACACTGATGGAGATAGATATGTCCACTTTTACTCTCTGTGTAGTTACAACTACTGTGATTACTGGTACTTGAGTCATGCTATAGTGATGCCACAACTCAGTACCTTTACTGTACATTAGTCCTTTAGTCTTTAGTTAGTAATTTAGTCTAGTGTCTTTTCAGAATTTATTCCATCCTTTACTTTAGTACATTTTATTTTTAGACATAAAAGTAGTGAGTACAATTAGTTATAGCGCTTATGGTCTAACAGTCATTCTTGACTGTCACTGATACTGCAGCTTTGTTGATGTGAG